>NC_059131.1:63518571-64139642 GCF_020740605.2 Lemur catta | reverse complement strand
ACACCACTCTTTTCATCCAGTGTGGCAAGACTTAAGCTCTTTCATTTCATGAGTATTATCTGAAAAATCCAAAGTCTTATTCTAAAAATACTCAAGCAAATAATAATGCAGATACATGTACTTTGATATTTTAATCCCACGAAGGTTTATCTATGTCATATGTAGAGGTACAGTAATATATTTACTATAAGGATTAACTGAGCTAATATCTATAAAAAGATATAGGACATTGCTTACAATGTTGGGTCATGTGGATGTTTGTTAGCACTATTAGTATTGTCTCTATCTTGCTGCTTTATTCTTTAGAAATTATTAATTATTCACCTTCACTAAACATACTAATCTTCTTAACACGTTTTTCTGTTGGAGTAAATATTACTATAGAAGATATTCGAAAGCAAGAGTATGATTATTGGAAAGAAGTTAGAAAATGTGTATAGATAAGAGAACATTTATAGTATTAGTATCACATTCCTTCAATTAGTTCAATTAATTATAACAGATGCTACATATGAGTCTTTTCTGTACTATATTTACCTTATATGAAATGAGTGGAACTTTTGCATGTGTGCATAATCAATGATTATTTTTCCTGTATTTGGAAAGTTTTAGGCCATTAGTTCTTAAACAATTTTTCTGCACCTTTCTTTTACTCTTATCCTTCTGTTACTCCACTTACATGTAAATTGGAATGCTCAATGGTGTCCCCAAAATCTCTAAGACTGTTATTTTTTTCCATTCTTTTTTACTTGTTTTTGTTGAGATAAGGCAATCTCTACTGATCTATTTTCAAATTTACAGATTCTTTTTTCTGCCAGCTCAAGTCTTCTCTTGAAAACCTCTAGCAATTTTTTTTATTTCATTTATTGTAATTTTCAGCTCTATAATATTCATTTGAACTTTTTTGTGTATAATTTTTCTCCCTTTATTGGTATTTTCTATTTAATGAGTCATAATTATTATACTGACCTTTAATCTTTAAAGATAGTTTTCTTTATTTCTTTGAGCATATTTATAATAGTCTTTGTCTGCCAAAGCTAACATGTTGGTTCTTTAAGAGAGTTTCTGTTGATTCTTTTCTTTTTTTCTTATATTATGTATGGGTCTCACTTTCTTGGAAATAATTTAACTCTTCAAGAGTCAAGGATAACTTAGTTAATTCACTGTGCCGTCTTCATTTCTTGTTGAACATCATTTTCTAACTCACTATTTCATGAAAGCTGTAGTTTTATTGTGTCCTTGCTTTAGGCATGAGCCTCAATTTCAATAAACTTAGCAGGTGTGAGCCCAAGGCTCCGCACATATGTAATAATTAAAATTTAAGGCTTTATTTCCCTGGATTTTATACCTCACTCTTTTTAGTATATTTTCAGTGTTTTTTAATCCATCAGAAAACTTTATTTATAGCCCTCTTCTATTGTTCTATGTCCTGATTGCTCCTATTGTCTTAAATATTTGCTATCCATATGAAAGTGATATTACTTGCATTATAAAAAATCATAGATGTTTTTAAATTGGAGGTATATTTTAAAATTTTTGAAAAGTTTAAGTCCATATAAGACAATAAATTGCAATGAATCTACACAATCGAAATCTATGTTTTGGTTAAAAAATTTTGGAAAGGTATGTGTGACCATAATGATGTTTATGTGATAAGAGAAATATGTTCATTAAGATTCGATTTTTTTAAAAGATAACCTGTTCAAAATATACTGCTTTGTGTATATTTTTCTCAATTTTACACTCTAAAATAATATTTACAAGGACAAATATCATTACACGTGGTTTAATACGAGGAGGAATAATAGCAATAAAAGAATCAAGAAGGAATTTTCTCTTTGCCATATATATTTGTAATTATTTATATTTAAATACACATACATTTTTAGTTTTCAATGAATCTCAACATAGAATAACAGATAAGATTGTTTTTTTTTTTTTTTTGAGACAGAGTCTCACTCTGTTGCCCCAGCTAGGCTGCAGTGGTGTCATAATAGCTCACTGCAACCTCAAACTCCTGGGCTCAAACGATCCTCTTGCCTCAGCCTCCCGAGTAGCTGGGACTACAGGCCTGCACCATCATGCCTGGTTAATTTTTCTATTTTTTTCTAGAGATGGGGTCTCCAACTCCTGATTTCAAGCAATCCTCCCACCTCAGCCTCCCAGAGTGCTAGGATTACAGGCGTGAGCCACTGTGACCAGCCAAGATCATACATTTTTTAACCTGGCTTCATCAGATATCATATATGATGTTTGAGGTTAGTCCTTTAATATCTCTCTGGCTGACTTCACTATTTATAAGTGAAGAAGATAATATCACCCTTCTTCATAGTGCTGCTAGGAAGAATAAATTGAATAATATATGTGAATGACCTGGAGGAGTCCAATTCCCTTTGCACTAGTTTCTCTCAATTTTTTTCTTAAATAAATCAGGAGTAAATTATGTTTTAAATTATATTTTATGCTAAATATTGGACGTAAGTGTCACAGGGGCTAGTGGTTACAATAGCCAAAGAAGTCAAAGAGATAGTAGTGAAAATTGATTGTTTTTCTGCTCACATGCCTAGAATATTAGAAGTTTGTAGCCTCTCAAACATATATGCTAGGGCTAGTAATGTGTATTAAATTTGGAAATATAATCTGAAAAATCAAAAGTGTTTAGCAAAACATCAAATATATTCATTAGAGCAAGACAAAGTTAAAATAGCAATACTGGAAAAGTGTTAGCACCTCATGTCATCAACTTTATTATAATACATGATTTTGAAAAAGCGCAATATATGACTAAGTAATTACAAATGATGGTATTTTAATTTCAAATGTCTGGGTTTTTTATCTTAAGACTTCCAGAAGCAATTTGTTATGTCAAGTTAAAAAGAAGTCACTGGGGATCATAGAAAGCAAGCAATTTTAATGAGAATATTCTTACAATGTATAAACTTGAATTAGCTATATCATACCAATTGTTTAAAAACAGTGATGCCTAAGCCACCTCTGTTTAGATTAGAGATTGCTGTGTTTATTATTAACACTTTCCATTCCTTGAGATAGAAGCAGTCAGGGAGGAAGTGTGGAGTATCAAATAGAGAACAACACTTTCTGGAGAAGATTTAGAAATTAAAATAAAATAGAACCTTTGAAATAATATAAACAATATGTTAACATGGATGATTTCATTCATTTTCAGAGAGCATGTAAAATTAAAATGGTTACCCACAACTTAGTTGCCTGTAATCAAATCATTAGCGTTATCACTGTTGAGGGAGAGAGAAGAGAGTTTGTGTCTGGGATGGGGTAATGAATGCAAGTAGTATTCAATGAAAATACCAATATATTATGATAATTTAAATAATACACTGCACATTCTCTTTGACATAAGAATTTAGAAGTAGAAAAAGAAGCAAGGATAAAGGTTATAGTAATTAATAAGCTCTTGCATTACTTTTTCCAGTTTCATTTCCCTTGTTTTTTTGTCTAACCCTTCCCTCCAAATCTAATCTCCATATAGCACTGTAAGAAAATATATTATCTGATTTTTATTATACCTTCATATCCTTTGAATATTGAATATAGGAAACATTGGAACATTTAAAATAATGACTTCACCAAGCTTTGTTTGATTCATGATTGAAAATATTTGACAATTGTTTATCTTCTATAACTCTTTTTTTTTTTTTTTTGAGACAGAGTCTCGCTCTGTTGCCCGGGCTAGAGTGAGTGCCATGGCGTCAGCCTAGCTCACAGCAACCTCAAACTCCTGGGCTTAAGCGATCCTACTGCCTCAGCCTCCCAAGTAGCTGGGACTACAGGCATGCACCACCATGCCCGGCTAATTTTTTTCTCTATATATTTTTAGTTGGCCAGATAATTTCTATTTTTTAGTAGAGACGGGGTCTCACTATTGGTCAGGCTGGTCTCGACCTCCTGACCTCGAGCGATCCACCCGCCTCAGCCTCCCAGAGTGCTAGGATTACAGGCGTGAGCCACCGCGCCCAGCCTATAACTCTTTCATTTTGTCACAGGAAGTGAGATCTCAGAGAGAAAGAATGACATTGGCCAGTACCTTGTAGTCTGATTATATTAATAGCAGAGATAAGTGTCTACATTCTCGTAGTATTATATTGTTTTCCTTTCCCAATAAATTTTACTAAGCACATGAATCCAGAAAATAGAAGTCAGTGCATAACAAACCTTTACTGAGATTTATTCTGATTATATGTTGAATCTACCAAGAATGATTATTCACAGATTTGATCATTGAGGCATAGGAAAAGAAAGATTTTAAATTTCCTGGAAGAAATCTTCAGAGTATTAGTAACCCATCAAATTTCAAATTTATATACTGGTTCTGCAATTCCAGGATAAACAGAGGTCAGTTTTTACCAATATCCATTTGTTTTATTATAGCAAATGACTCTATTATTTCAGGTTGTTTTCAACACAACAAATTTGCCCACTTTAGAATTTTTCCAGTCACCACTGATACATGATTGATATTAAATAACATCTTTCCCTCAATAATAGTAGAACATACCCAGTGTTCAAGGAAGGAAGTTGTTCTTATTTCTTCCTGGCCCTGTAGAACTTGGGTTACTGTGTCTCTCACCTCCCATGAGTCCTTTTTCTTCTATTAACTTTCAGGACAAAAATCCCATATCAGAGAACTTATTAAAGGTTCTGCTTTCAGAACATCTCAAAGAAAAACTCAACTTAATGTTTCATTCAAGTATATTTTAGAAAAAAAACATGTCTTTTACATTTTGGAGTAAGCAACATAATGGCAACTACACAAGCAATTGACAAAGGAGAAAAAGAATAATTATAATACCAAAGTGGATCCATACCCGTCCAATGCTAACTGGACATCTGGAAGGGATGTTTTTTAAGACAGGCATCACAGTATGGTAGCTCACCACATAGGGTGCTTAACAGTACTTGGCATTCTTTGTTGTTGCTATTTTCTGAAATTATTCAAGCTAACATTTCAATTTGGAAGTTATTTGTAGTAATAACTTCCAACTAAATTGTTTGTTGTAATTATTTGATGCTTTTATAGGCTTCATAATAAAGACTTGGTATAAAATGAATCAAATGTATTATCTTACACCAGCTATTTTATTCTGATCATAAAAAATAAGAACATCAAATTACCATGAATTAAACATAACATTATTAGTGTCATGTTTTATTTTGTTTTCCCATTCTGAGAATAATATTACACTACTGTCGTAACATTTGACAGCATAAGTACTAGAAGTGATAGACTCTGCAGTTAACCAAAAGGTATTTGTGCTTTATGTATCAGAGCACTTAGACATTATTGCTATAATAAACATAGATGCTACCAAAATTCCAGGGGCATTGTCCTGTTAGCTAATGTTTACGTATAAAGGAATATATTTTCAAATATTGGTATTTTGTTTTACTCCTCACCTATAATTTTATCATTGCAACTGTACATATGCTTCTTCCATGAGTTGGATCAAAAGTGAAGGGTTCCCTTCTCACATCCTAATTTTTTCTGTTTTGTCATTGTTTTATTTTTTATGTTCTTTCTATGCAATTCTATATAACACTGATGACTTTAGTTATTATGTATTTTATGACAGATATTTTGGCTACTAATAGGAGGAACCTAGGCTTAAGAGTCTCAAAATGGGGTACAGATACCTCCAGGTTCATGGCCAGGTATTCACCTCCATTCTGTTATACTCTCAACTCTTATTTTCAGGGTAGCCTTCCTCATAGATAAATGATGACTACAGTAGCATTTGGAGCAATTTGCTACTGTGTTTGAGTGCAGTGAAAGAAGAGATAGGGTATCAGCACCAACTAAAGAATAAAATATCTTCTAATAACTACTACTGGAACAACGTGGATCACTTGTGTATCTCAGAACCATTTACTATTTCCAAAACAATACTATTAGCTGATGGTCTTAATTATTAGCTCCAGAATCTATTTAGGGCAAAGTGGATGAAATTATCATAATTAGTTTAGTGGGTTAGATTTATTAATCCCTTCCTTACAAACTAGGGATGGATCTTACCTAGTTCCCCTGTGTTTCATGGGCCCTGTGGGGGAGGAATAAATTCCTGAACTAAATTGGTGCTGTGATAGATATATTGTTCTTAATCATAATATGTAATGTTAATCTTGTAAGACTTTGCAAATCTGATTTGCTCCTAAAAACATTCTTACTCTGATATGTATAGCTAGGAGATCATATTTATCACCAGAATTAACTCTAAAGAATGCTTCCTCAAAAATAGGCCTTTGGGTTATTGAATTAAAAGTAATGGCAATCCCCACCTCATCTTTATTGCTCAAGGATGAATTATTACCCTTTCCTGTTCTGTCCATTTTTACTATAATTCAGCATTTTTACAGTATCACAGAATTGAAGTGAAGATTAAGTTTGTTTGCTTTTATGTGAGAGGAGAAAAATATATATTAGAGAGAGACAGAGACAGACAAAGACAGAAAGAGAGGTTTGAAATTCAAAGACTTAAACATGTCTAATATCACATAAACATTTAAAAGAGGTGTAGCTTTTAATAAATTTTGAAGAAGAGCGTATCTGAAGATCTCAGAGTAGAAGGGTTTGCTGAACAAGAAGCTTGCTTACCAGGCTGATCTGAAACAAGTCTTCTAAGGGTAACACATTTCAAGATTTGAGATGTAGTTTCAAATATCAGTCATGCACATACTCCAATTTCATTATTCATATTTTTTAAAAAAATACGCATACACTGACAACATGATAACTGTTTGCAACAGATTTGTATTGGGAATTTTAATAATATTCTCAATAGTTTTGTAAATCAGGAAGTCTGTTATCATTTAAAACAGATTATTGACAAATAGCCTGATGCTGTGCAAGAAAAAATGAAAATTTTAAAAGATGAAGATTAAGAATAAAGATAATTGTAAAATACTTTCCCCCTTCTTTTTAATGTATCTTTTATACGGATTGAAATTTTTCTTAAAGGGATAGGTAACAAATATTTAGATTTGCAGGCCACGAAGTTTTGTCACAACTACTCCATGATTGTAAAACAAAAGTAGTCATAATGAGTGTGATGCGCACTGTCTAGGGGATGGACACGTTTGAACCTCTGACTCGCGGGAGGGTGGGACGGCAAGGGCAATATACATAACCTAAACTTTTGTACCCCCACAATATGCTGAAATAACAAAAAAATTAGTCATAGACAGTACATAAACAAATGAGCATGGCTTTCTTTCAGTAAAATCTCATTTACAAAAAGGCAATGGAACAAACCAACAACTGCATACTAATTATTACATCCACATATACCAAAAAAATTTGAAATTGGTATGAAAATTATAAACTAAAATAAAATTAATAAGACATGAGAAGAAAATTCACCCATTAAAATATAGATGGTTAATACATAAGTGAAAAATGTACGAATCTGTAAGTAAATTCAGTCAAATAAATATAACTTAAAACAAGAAATAACTACCATTTTTTTCCTGAAATAAAAAATATTTGTTAGCTTCATTGTTCTCCCTTTTGTTTGTGTAGCTATTTTTATGGTACTTAGTTAGTCTTGGCACTTGGACAGGCAAATAGGAACTTTCAGACACAGACGGTGAAACCAAAGATTAATGTTTATTCTGATAAAAGTATAACACAAAACAAGAGCTCTAAAAGTGAGCTTGCCCTTTGGTTCATCAACCACTATTTATGAATTGATTCCTAGAGGAACATTTATTTTAAATCAACAAATGTTTATTGAAAACCTACCAGTTCAGTGGTGTTTGAACTTTAGTATGTAAATAGTGACCTACATATCTAATTCCAACTGAAATTCTTGGCCCTCCCAAGTAAGGTAAAATCAGATGTATTCTGTTATTAAGTATGAAATGTCCAATTCCTTTAAGTGCTAAGCTTGAAGTTGATACCCCTAACATTTAAATTTGACACTTTTTCTTTTATGTTTATTGTGAAGACAAGTCCGCAGTCTTTCAAACACACATTTTGGCTTGTGATTATCTTTCAAATTTTTTTTAGAGCAAGTTTTGTGAAACCATGGATAAGTCAAAACACCATGTTATTTTCAAATATGAATTCTGTCATGGAACCAATGCAGCTCAGACAGCTCAAAATATCAAGGAAGTGTTTGGGAAGGATGTGACTAACGGATGCACAGTATATCGATGGTCTGAGAAGTTCCATTCTGGTGATTTTACTCTTGAAAATGAGCCATTTAGGCAATCTGAGACCAAGGTGAAAAATCATGAGCTGAAAGCTATAGTGGAAGCAAATCCATCTCAACCTATGTTAAGAATTAGCTGCAAAGTTTGGTGTTACTATAACAATATTGGGCCATTTGAAACAAACTGGCAAGGTAAAGAAGCTGGATAGGTGGTTTCTGCATGAATTAAATGAGTGTCAGAAGAGAAATCACCTCTAAGCTTGCCTTTCTTTGCTGTTGTGACATAAAGGCAAACCATTTCTATACCATATTGTTACATGTAATGAAAAATGTATTCTTTTTGACAATTGCAAGCATTTGGCACAAGAGTTGGATAAAGATGAAGTCCCAAAACACAGTCCAAAACTGAATATTCATCAACAAAACCTAATAGTGTCTGTTGGGTGGTCCAGTGCTGGTATTATCCACTACAGCTTCATGAAACCTGGTCAATCAATTACAGCGGATGTCTACAGCAACCAATTGGATGAAATGATGAGGATGCTTGCAATTAAGCAGCTAAGACTGGTCAACAGAGACAGGCCAACCCTCTTGCAAGACAACATTCTACCACTTGTTGCACAAATGATGCTGCACAAACTACAGCAATTAGACTTGGAAACTGTCTGTCACGCACCCTACTTACCATACCTTGCATCAACTGACTACCACTTCTTCCAGGCTTTGGACCACTTCTTGCAAGGAAAAATATTCATTTCTCAACAAGCTGTGGAAAATGCCTTCTGTGATTCATCTCTGCTCACCCTCCATGCCTGTTTGCTACTGTTATAAACAAGTTACCATTAAGATGGCAAAATTGTGTCCATAATTTAGGTGTGTACTTTGATTAATTGCACTGCTTCTTGTTTAAAATATGATAAACTACACTTTAGATTCAAAATTGAACATTTCATGTTTAATAACTTGATAGTATAAACATATATTGTAATATTTCGCATTTAAAACAATGGTGGAGTATAATTATTAATGTTATGCATAAAATTCTATAAATTTATAAAATTAATAAATTGGTTATAAAATAGCATTCAGTGTGTTATTGTTTTGTTATAATACCTTATATAAGCATCTATGAAATATATAGAAACATATCTACTAAAATCCTATGGAGATATATGTGGTTATGTGTGCATTCTTTTCTACATAGTATAAAATATGCTACATTTTTGCAAAATAAAAAAAATATATTCTATCCTAATATATGTTATACACATTTTCCTCACAGAAAAATTTGCAAAATCAGCTTATTATAAGTATAAAATATAATCTATACTTTCATAGGATGTATTATTATTCTTATTCTTTAGAAAATTATATTTTTCTATTAAATATGTTTTATACAGTCATGTATGTAAAGGTTTACATTTATAATTCCTTTAATAATCAATACATTTTAGCATTTTGAAGATGCATTAGAAATTTTTAATGAATTCATGAATTAATAAAATTGTTAATTGCTGTATAATTCTCTAGTAATTGCATGTAGTGCTGTTGTACTATAATCTATTTAGCTATTCCTGGAAAATCATGTTTTTTATTTAAATATTATAAACACTACTGGAATTTATATTTGTATGTATTTGAATGAGTTTTAAAAATATATTAGCATCTCTTAATTTTAATAAATCTCTAGAATTTATGTTGCTGTGTAAAATGCCTAACATTGTAATGGATCTTTTTATATAATGTAAAGTTTTTCCCTTTTGAAATGATGTTCCTAAAACAGATCACAATTTAATTGCCCAGTGGTTAGCAGTTTAGTATTGATTTTTAAAATACCATCCATTACTGAATTGATTTATCAATTCTAGGAGTCTTTTGGTTGAATATTTGGGATTTTCTAGATATAGTATCATATCTTCAGCAAAGAGTGAGAGTTTGACCTCTTCTGTCCCCATTTGGACATGTTTAATTCCCCTCTTTTGCCTGATTGCTCTGGCAAGGACTTTCAGCACTATGTTGAACAGAAATGGAGATAGTGAACAACCTTGTCTAGTTCCAGTTCTAAATGAGAATGCTTTCAGTTTTTCCCTGTGCAGTGTGATATTGGCTGTGGGTTTATCATCTATGGCTTTAATAATTTTAAGGTATATCCCATCCATGCCTATTTTGTTAAGAGTTTTTATCATAAAAGTGTGCTGATTTTGTCAAATACTTTTTCTGTGTCTATTGAGAGAATTATATGGTCTTTGTTGTTTTATTTATGTGGTGAATTGCATTTATAGGTTTGCATGTGTTGAACCATCCTTGCATCTCTGGGATAAAGCCCACCTTATCATGATGAATTATTTTTTTGATGTGCTGTTGGATTCGGTTTGCTAAGATTTTGTTGAGGATTTTTGCATGTATATTCATGAGGGATATTGGTCTGTAGTTTTCTTTTTTTGTTGTTGTTTCCTTTCCTGGCTTTGGTATGAAGGTTATATTGGCTTCATAGAGTGAGTTGGGGAGGTTACCGTCCTTCTCAATGTTGTGGAATAATTTCTGCAGTATAGATATGAGTTCTTCTTTGTATGTTTGGTAAAATTCAGCTGTGAACCCATCTAGTCTGGGACTTTTTTTTTGTTGGAAGATTTTTAATCACTTCTTCAATTTCTATGCTTGATATTGGTCTATTCAGAAATTCTATTTCTTCCTGATTAAGACTAGGGAGGTTGTGTTTTTCTAAGAATTTGTCCATTTCCTCCACATTTTGTAGTTTTGGGGCATACATATAAAAAAGTGCTCAACATTTCTATTCCTTTGGGAAATGCAAATCAAAACCACGATGAGATATCACCTAACTCCAGTGAGAATAGCCTTTATCAAAAAGTCCCAAAATAACAGATGCTGGCATGGTGTGGAGAGATTGAAACACTCTTACACTGCTGGTGGGATTGCAAATTAGTACAACCCCTGTGGAAAGTAATTTGGAGATATCACAAAGAGCTAAAAATAGAAATACCATTTAATCCAGAAATCCCACTACTAGGCATCTATGCAAAGGAAAAAAAGACATTCTATAATACAGACATCTGCACTCGAATGTTTATGACAGCACAATTCACAATTGCAAAGATGTGGAAACAACCCAAGTGCCCATCAATACATGAGTGGATTAATAAAATGTGGTATATGTATACCATGGAATACTACTCAACTACAGAAAACAATGGTGAACTAGCACCTCTTCTATCATCCTGGATAGAACTTGAGCCTGTCCTTCGAAGTGAGGTGTCACAAGAATGGAAAAACAAGCATCACATGTACTTGCCATCAAATTAATACTAACTGATCAACACAAAGGTGCTTACTTGGTAGTAATAGTCAGGTGTGAGGGGGTTGGTAGGGGTGGGACGTACTCACAACAAATGGATGTGGAGTGCACTGTACGGGGCAAGGGCACATTTGTAGCCCTGGCTTGGGTGAGGCTACGGCATTATATGTAACCAAAATGTTTATACCCCCATAATATTCTGAAATAAAAAAATAAAAGAAAATAAAAAGAAAATACTATCCCCTAAATAAATAGCTAAAACTCAAATTTAAAAAAAAAAAAAAAGAAAGGCATTTTCGGAGGGAGGGATAATTTTCATAATGGAACATTTTCTTATGAAGGATAGGACATAGAGTTGGGTGATCTAGTTAGGTAGGACACTGGGTAATATTCTGGGAGAGAAAAAGTAACCCTGAGGAGGAGAAAAAAATAAAAGAGGGAAATGACTGTGTATGGCCAGTCTTCACTAATGCATCTGGCCCATCTGGGCTCATCCAATGGACATGTCTACTGTTTCCATAAGAAGCATTTGAGTCTTGTTGTTTTCCTTTTTACAAAATGAAGTTTGAAGAAGTAAAGGAAGAAAAAAAAACACATATCCAGTGAAATAGTTTAATATTCCTACAAAATCAGCAGTCGAGTTTCAGATGCCTTTATGGGCAAGCTAGGGATTTAGGCAAATGTTAGGATTGGGCAGCCTCTTATGCCAATGGTTAAAAACATAAGGGTTGGACATATTTGGATGTGAATATTGAATTTCTACCAGGAGGTTTAGAAGCTGCCTGACAGTATTTTCTGCCCAGGGCCTTCAATACATTAGGAGGAAAACAGAGTCAGCTTTGCTGATGGTGAAAGACAGCAGAACCACATATCAATTACTCATTGTATTTCCCAGGTTTTAAATTCTCTGCATCTTATAATATATGGTGAAGCTAAAAAGGTCTCCTTCACATAAATCTTCCTGACTAGGAAGAGCAGATATACAGATATTCCTGGACTTATGATAGGGTTGCATCCCGATAAACCCATCATCAGTTTGAAATATTGTAAGTTGAAAATAGGCATATTGTAGACATGACAGGATGCAAGAGCACAAATGACAATAACCAAAAACACTCTGGCAACACAGTACACTGTAGAGTGTCTGTATCATGTTTGTGTGCGTGACTGAGAGCTTGGCTCCCGGCTGCTGTCCATCATCACTACAGACTATCTTACCACATATCGTTAGCCTGGGAAGAGACTAAAATTCAAAATTCTAAGTATAGTTTCTACTGAATGTGCATGACTTTTGCACCATCATAAAATCCAAAAAGCTTAAGTCAAAAAATCTTAAATTGGAGACTATTTGTAGTATCAGTATATGCATCAGTTTTCTTCACCTAGAAAGAGGAAGTTTCTTTTGGGAACTGTATTTATAGTCTCTGTATTGAGATGGGATTTTATATGTATGAATTTGCATTTTGAGAGCATTCTATCGCACTCTATTGAGATAGGCTGGTATTACTCTCTTATTGGATGTTCTTGAGGGACGTTAAAAGATTAAAATACAAATGTGTCAGAACCTGAAGTAATCACCATCACGATTAAAATTTAGTTTTATTGTGGTATAGAAATCAAGCAAGAACCTTATGTTGTTTGGAACATATGGACTTTATATGCTGTGAACAAAGGGAAACAAATGCAAGTTTTGGATTAAAGAAATAAAAGCCTCAACATTTGTAATTATCCATTACTTTATTCATTAACCAGTGAATTTTGACCACTGAGAAAACAAGCAGCAGTAAGGCAT
The DNA here is from genome assembly GCF_020740605.2 of Lemur catta. Taxonomy (NCBI): domain Eukaryota; kingdom Metazoa; phylum Chordata; class Mammalia; order Primates; family Lemuridae; genus Lemur; species Lemur catta. The sequence goes on along the minus strand of NC_059131.1, from coordinate 64,126,351 downwards.
TCCCTTACTCTCCACCTGCAAGGAACCAACAAGAAAAGTTTTGTATGTCTAAGGACTATTTAAATCCAATGTTACTTTGAGGTGTGAGACAAACAAAAATTATCCTGAAAGCAGAAAATCCAGATGTTATGTAACCACAATAAAAGCCTCAGTAAGTAATTGATTCATTTATTATTAAAATATGAGGTGAAATATATATATATACATTTTAGATTTTTTAACATGGAAGAATATAAATAAAAAGTTCAAATGTGCTTGAAACCTTACCACCTAGAAACCACAACTGTTTGTGTTTTGGTGATCTTTTACTTATAACTTTAAACATTTATCAAGAAACAGTTCAGACAAACAAATTGTTGCCAGAATCCAGAATGTGGTTTTTATTATTCTTAATTATTTCTTTTTTATAATGTACTCAATTAATTTGGATACATTCACAATCAATATTTCAAGTCAATTTGTCAATATGCATCATTTTAATTACCTGTCTTTCTGCTTTAATTAGAATTTCATACATGCTTGAAAAGTTACTTTAATGTTGCCATGCCATTTCCCCCAATAGTATTGATAACAAAAAGCTTTCTGTATATGAGTCTATATGAGGCATTGAGGGTGAATAGGATACTAAACTCTAAGATGGTGTAGAGGTAATGGAACAAACCAAAAACTGCATGCTAATCATTTCTGCTTTCCAAAGTCCATTTGTCTTAGTTCAGGGCTGCTGTAACAAAATATCATAGACTGGATGGCTGAAACAAACATTTATTTCTCATATTTCTGAAGGCTAGGAAGTCCAAGGTCAATGTTACAGGCACATTCAGTGTCTAGTGAGGGCCTGCTTCCCCGCAGCCTCCCCAATATGTACTCACAACATTTCCTCAGTGCCTACTCTCAGAGAGAGAGTGCCTTCTGATCTCTTCCTCTTTTCATAATGCCATCATAAGAGACATCCTGTAATGATCTATTCTAAATCTAATTACCTCCCAAACACCCTGCCTCCTGGTACCTTCACATTGGAGATGAGGGCTTCAACACATGAATTTTGGGGGGACACAAATCTTCATTCCATAGCACCATTATAGTCTTTCCCAAAAGCCTGTGCCTTCCACCATTGATTGAGAAGTTTATCTATTCAAATATGGCATTATATTTGAAACATGACATTTTTGAAACCTAGTCTAGAATAGATCAAAACATTAAGCAAGCGTTTTTCACAAGCAGTATCTTTAATCTTAGGAACAGTATTTCTATGTCCAGTGTAAACATGTAGTAGGGGAGAAATGCCTTATTCTACTAGTACCATATGCATGGTCCTCTACCTGGCTCACCTATCTGTGTATCCTTTCACTTCTTTAAGTGGATTTCAAACTAGAAGTGGTCAAGAACAATGTTTTCACCTAGTGTGTTCATTATAATACATAAAACAGATGCTGAAACATTTAGATTGTACACATTTCTCCAAACTTTCTGCTGCCAAAGGACTGCTGATGGGAGGAAGTGGAGAGGGTGAGAAGAGGAAATGAGATTTCTGCAATTTCTTCTGTTTCTTTTCCCTGCTTTTTCTCCCTATGTATCAATCACAGACACATCTACGTGTCTGTGAACTATACACATCTGAGCAATATCCTGTCATGGAAATTTGCCTGGTAACACGACTCCAGCATTTTATTCATTTATTTTTTTACCAAGTTTCACCAAACACATTTACTGTATCATTTTTGTCAGCTCACTAATGATGACAGAATATAGGTTACTCTGCTAACTTTTTGTGACGGAATAAAAAGAATAATCAAAGTTATACTAACTTAAATTAGTTTACACTGGTCATAAAGGAGTGGGAAATATCTTGTAAGGAAATAAATCACATTTTTGGAAACAAGAATGTTTGCCTCTGTGTTATTTTCCACAAGTAGCTGCAAGGGATTTAAGCTGGGCCTAAATCTCTCTTCCCAATCCAAATATGTTATTCAGTATCTTACTTCACTCTGTAATTGGACTTGACCTTTCCCTATTTAGTAACTTTCACACATGGCATTGAAAGCCGTGAGATTTCAGAAGCAGTGGATAGTCCTGAATGGCTGAGGGTTCACCAAGAACTTCTTATTTTTGGTCATTCTGTCTTGTATGCACCATTATCTGTTCACAAAAGGTACTTAGAAACCAAAGGATGCCCATAGTCACTCTATTCAGAACAAAGTAGCTAATCATACCACCTTCTGAATAAGCTTACAATTTTACTTTGTATATTAATATTATACAAAGCATCAATCACCAGATAAAGAAAACAAATCTATCTCTTAATCAATAACTCTGTTAAATATTTTGTGTTTGTATTCTGCCTTATTGCTAAAGAAAATAATTTAAAAAGTACACATAGACATGTACTTCATAATTAGATTAAAATGAGCATAAAGGAAAATGTGCAAAATGAGAGGAGAGAATGACCAAGGTCATTAAGTTTCTAAACTCTTTTGTTTACCTGCTTTTAAAGATAGACTGTGATTTATCTGTCTTGGGGAGTGAATGTAGAAACACATTTTGTTTTTTTTTTTTTCTCACAGAAATGCTGTCTTTCCAGATCAAGTACTGTTTCACAGCAGGTTGAGCCTTCAGGAAAGTGGGAGGAAGATTAATATCTGTAGATTGTTTTAAGTGTAATTAAGGGCCTAAGAATGTTCACAATTCAACAGCAAAAAGTGTTCCTTTTCCCATAGGGCTCTATGACAAATGTATCCATTTGGGCAAGTGGATGACTTGTGTGAAGTGATAATGAGGGAGTCAATATTCCACGTTGACTGGGTGTAGTGGGTGACAAATTACTTCCCTTAGCACTCCCCCGACGTGATCCCTTTGGGCCAGCCTCATATATAGACAGATTTAGCTGCTATAGCTTTAGTGAGAATTGAGAAGTAGCAAGAGTCTTTACTCATAGCCAAATTGATTCCATTTTTCTGTAATCACCAGTAGGACAAGTAAAAAAAGACTACTTCAAGAGGACTACTATAAGGAGTAGTATTTTAAGTAAAAGAGGCTCTCTTATTTCATCTTTAGTTGGTTTTTATATTAGTTTGATGGATTAATACTGGTCAATGACAACATTTCGATCGTGGTGCATATGTAGTGACTCACTAAATCGCTAACCTCATATTTATCACTTTCCTAAGCCTCACTTTCATTAAGTATAAAATAAGAAGTCTGACCAATTATTTCCAATGGTCTACAAAGAAGAGACACTTTATTCTCCCCTAATATTCATTCCAAGGCTGATACTCTAGTACACTATTACTTCTAATTGCCACTTTATAAGACACAGAGAAAATAAAATGTACCATGGGGAGATTTCTACTAGCATCAACCTTAGTAAAACCGAACACTGACCTTCGTCTCCTAGTTCACCTCTCCAATGTTGTGGATACTGTTGGTGCTCTGTCCAGAGACAGTCTGCTAGTCAGGGGCACACATCCCCTAACTGGCATGAATGTTGGTTGCTAACAATTCCTGCTCACAGCTATATCGTTCTTCTGAGAAGTGCCCTCAGCCAACGAAGGCCAATCGTCCTGGAATACCTGGGATATAATGTCCTCACCATCCCCCAGCCAATGATGGATCCTAAAAGTGTGCAATATTCTAAGCCTCCTGCTTCAGGTTGGGGGTACTCTGTTGCTGATAATGCTTCAGAGCTCCTTGTGGTATCAGACTGAGCCTAGGCCTCACAGAACTCAGTAATTTGCCTTCTGCTTCCCATGCCCTGTTTTGATTCCTTCACCTGTTCAGCACATTACTGTACTGAATACTGTAGACGATTGTAAATATTAATATTTCTATATTGACTCTGGGGAAAAGAATCCTTACTCAATATATGGTGCAGGAAAATTGGATAGCCACATGTAGAAGACTGAAGCAGGATCCGCACCTTTCACTTCTTACAAAAATCAACTTATGGTGGATAACAGACTTAAACCTAAGGAGTGAAACTATAAGAATTCTAGAACAAAATGTTGGGAAAACTCTTATAGACATTGGCCTAGGGAAAGAATTTATGAAGAAGACCCTAAAGGCAATCAGAACAGCAACAAAAATAAAAAAATGGGACCTGATAAAATTAAAAGGCCTCTGCACAGCTGAGGAAACTATCACAAAAGCAAACAGAATGGGAGAAAATACTCACATGTTACACATCCGATAAAGGGCTGATAGCTAGAATCTATATAGAACTTAGGAAAATCAGCAAGAAAAAATCAAACAACCCTATCAAAAAGTGGGCAAAGGACATGAACAGAAATTTTTCAAAAGAAGACAGAAGAACGACCAACAAACATATGAAAAAATGCTCAACATCTCTAATCATCAGGGAAATGCAAATCAAAACCACAATGAGATATCACTTAACTCCAGTGAGAATGGCCTTTATCAAAAAGTCCCATAACAACATATGTTGGCGTGGATGAGGAGAGACAGGAACACTCATACACTTCTGGTGGGACTGCAAACTAGTGCAACCTCTGTGGAAAGCAATATGGAGATACCTTAAACAGATTCAAGTAGACCTACCATTTGATCCAGCAATCCCATTATTGGGCATCTAGCCAAAAGAACAAAAGACATTCTATAACAAAGATATCTACACCTGAATGTTTATAGCAACACAATTCACAATTGTGAAGATGTGGAAACAACCCAAGTGCCCATCAATTCATGAGTGGATTAATAAAATTTGGTATATGCATAACATGGAGTACTACTCAGCTATAAGAAACAATGGTGATATAGCACCTCTTATATTTTCCGGGAAAGAGTTGGAACCCATTCTACTAAGTGAAGTATCCCAAGAATGGAAAAACAAGCACCACATGTACTCACCATCAAATTGGTTTCACTAATCATCACCTAAGAGCACATTTAGGAATAACACTGATTGGGTGTTGGGCAGATGTGGGTGGGGGAGAGGATGGGAGTATACATACAAAATGAGTGTGATGTGCACTGTCTAGGGGATGGACACATTTGAAGCTCTGATTCGGGGCGGGGGGCAAGGGCAATAAATGCAACCTAAACTTTTGTACCCCCACAATATGCTGAAATAAGAATAAAAATAAATAAATAAAAAAGAAGCAAGAGGATCTAAATGGAAAAGAAAATATTTCTATATTGAAATATATCTAAACATAGAAAAAGTGAAGATACAATAAAAATAAGATATAATCTTATGGGACCACAGTCCTATATGTGGTCTGTCATTGACTGAAACATCATTATGCCACACATGACTGTACTATGAATTTCATTTGCCTTTGCCTTTTCTTAATAAAATATCAAAAACAAAAGGGGAAAGCCATATAAGCAAGGCATTTTAGAGCAACAATTAATGTCAGAACTATCTGCTACGTGGCTAACCTCCTACAGGTTCTTGCTACAGGGTTTTTTAGTATACACCTCTATTCTTATCCTTATTACAATTATGTTATTCGTTATGCAAGTTTTTTCACTTATGTTTCCTGACTTTACTGACTTATTTTATATATCCACTAATTAAATATTATATATTTCTTTCTTCAAATACAGATTTCGCTTGTGATCAGTACCTTACAAGACCTTCATCACTTCTTATTCATTTCCCTAAATTACATATATGCTATAAAAATTCATTTCATACTTTTTTTTTACCATTTTTCCTCCTCATTTTACTCACCATCAAAATTAATTTTACCATATCTCTTGTAATAATGTTGTTCAAAATATTTTTGGACAGTTCTCTCATGGAGCTTATAGTTAAATAAAGGAAGTTTTAATTTGATAATTATGTACATTTACAAATGACAATTGGGATCAAGGTTTTATAGGCAAGTTCTAAATTTCATGCAAAATGGTGTTGCTAACAAACTTTGGCCATGTCTGTCAAGGTTCATCCCAGACTATGGGAAAGGAGGAGGAAAATTGCAGGCAGATCCTCATACAGAAGGAAGCATTGGAAGCCAAGTGGATGGGGAAAATAATCCAATTAGAGCAGAAGAGAGATATACCTAATAGTTTTAAAGAAGGGATAATAACTTAGTTTAAAATTATATGTTTGCACTAATCATGAATTGAGTTTTAAGTGTGGGAAGAGGGAGCTTAGTGCTCTAAAAGATACATGAGAAATTGTATTAGCTTGAACTAGAATAACCACAACAATACAAGAATAAAGATATATTTACATTCTTTTGAAAATGTAAAATAAGAAGGATTTGATAATGGATTGGTTGTGGGGATTGAGGAAGAGTGAAGCATCAACAGAACCTTTCAGAATACAAAGTACAAAATGCAATAAATGATGATATTTCCAAGTATGGAGGTGGGAAAGAGAATATGAGTGCTGATAAGGTTAAGTGGAGTAGGTTATAAGATAGGTACTGGGTAGGACATACTAGGTATCTTTGAGCTATGGAAGTGGGATTGTCAAATGGGAAAAGGAATCAATCAAAGTGTAGAGAGCAGTTTGAAAATGGATGTGTACATCATGGTTGTGTAAATATTTAAATTCAGATGTGCATGATGCATATGTGGTAATTAAAAACATGGGTATGGATGAAACAACTTTAGGAGAATATTACATGAGAAAAAAAAATGAAAAGGTATGAAGTAATAGGAGACAAGCCAAAAAGAAGTTCAAGAAAAGGAATGGTAAACTCTGCTGACGTTAAGTTATTTGGAGCTTGAATAATGAACTTGATATTTCACAGCTTGAAAATTACTTAGTCACATAGTGAGTGTTTTTATAGTAATCAAAGCAAGAATGAAGTGAGCTTAAAAATGAGTGAGAAGCAAAGACATAAAAGTGGAAAACAAGGAATCCTTTGAGAAGGTAATTGAGGCGAAATGTGGATTTTTAGTTGAATAAATAAATGGAGTCAAGGGAAAACATTTGTTTTGTTTCTGTGATGGTTGTAGAACTCAATAGAGGAACAGAAGTTACAGATTATATACAGCAAATGTTAATTAATATTGTATGACAAATGAGAACTCAAAAGAGATGTGACATAGAGTAAATGGACAGGGACTGCTCTTCTGTAGGAAGAGGCCACCTAATCTACAATAATAAGGACCAGGGAGGAGGAGATAAATACAGATGTGTATAGCCCTTCTCTTTAATGGTAGAATGTGTTCTAGTTTCAATTTGACATTTTCTGTTTTCCTCTGTGAAGTTTGCTGCTAATATGCAGCCATCCCTCTGTATTCATGGAGAATTAGTTCCAGGACCCCCCATGGATATCACAATCCTCAGATTCAGATGCTCAAATCCCTTATATAAAATGGCATAGTACTTGCATACAATAAATGCACATTATCCTGTATACTTTAAAGCATATCTAAATTACTTATACTGCATAATACAATGTAAATGCTATGTACATAGTTGTTATACTGTATTCTTTTTATTTGTGTTATTTTTATTGTTGTACTATTATTTTTTATTACATTTTTCTGAATATTTTTGATCCACAGTTGGTTGAATCCACAGATCTGGAACCCACAGAGGGTTCCATAACCCTTTCTAATTGGAGAGCATATGAAGTAGGGGACATGAGAATCATTGTGAAATTCTAAAATAAATGTTGGAGGTAATGAAAAAACTGACTAAGCAAAAATGAAATGCTTTCTGAGCAATGTTAAGGTCTACTTAAAATAAGAGATCAAGTCTAAAGTGGCAACAAACTCATGCAACTCAGTGGAACAAGAAGCTCAAGTAAAGTGTGAATAAGTTAGTAGTTGGGTGCATCTAGAATCACAGAAGAAGGCAATCAATTTGGAGTGGCAGAAAGGATTTATATATTTATTAGAGAATTATTGAAATGAAGGATCAAATTGATTAAGTATGCAAAAAGGAGTACATAAGGAGTTAATAGATAAAGGATACCTATTCATGCCAATAAACCAGAAGTCTTGGTGGGGAGGATAATTATGAGAGGTGGTATGCAGAAAGTGGGACTCTTGAACTAGTAATTTCACATTTTAATCAGTTTGATGTGAATGCTAAAGTGTAGAGTGTAATTGTGAGAGTAATTTGCTAAAATTGAGAGAAGTTCATTGGAAATGAGGTAGAGCTATTGAGAATTTTGAGTATAGTATGAATTTCCCACATGGATATTGAAATCAATAAGGATGATGGCAAGGGTTGAAGTGGAGAGAAGACAGTTGCTATGGGTGAGAAAAGTGATGGACAGCTCCCTCTCCCTCACAGCCAAATACATGCACTCACCAAGGCCTGTGATTCTACAGCCTGCATCTCTTTTCAATGTGACCACTTATCTCCAGACATTACCATCAGTACTAGCAGTGGCTAATTGAACTACTACAGTATTTTTCCAGTGGATCTCCTGCTTTACAAATGCATTTGTTCTAATAGTTTCTTCATACTATGGAAAGTAAGGTGGATTTTTTTGTTTTGTTTTATTTTGGACAAAGGCAGCCCTAATTTTAACATTTCTTTGCTGAAAATTTTTCATGGCTTCCCTTGTACTTAAGATGACACACAGAATCATTATTTATCAATTCTATCTTTCTCACAAATCTCATGTTACATGATTTCTATGCTATATCCATATACATGTTTTTCAGTACCTGTAATATATTAAATAACTTTCTGGATCTTGGACTTCAAGCATGTCATTTTTGCTATTTTTAAGTCTTCACTACTTTTCTTATTCTGCAACACCTTCTGTAGGTGACCCACAAATCATCCCTTTCATTATCTGTTTTATAATCTTGCCCAAGATCAACACCACTATATATTTTGAAAACTCTATCTGCTGCTGCACTATGTACAGGTTTCACTGATACAAAAAGCCCAATAACAATCTTCCAATGCTTTCTTCAATCACTGTCTCATAGATCCAAAGTAATGACAAGACATTCTATCTGTGAACTCTTTCTGTACCTGGGTAAGATAAAACAAAGTGAAGCTATCTCAACTCAAGTAGAGTAGTAACAACGCTTTGTGGCACTTTCTTTTTGGGCACTTTTGCCACCTATTTGACATTGCCAATGTTATTGTATCCTATTCACTCTGAAAATCATTTTCTTTGTGAGAGGATTTAGAACAAAAATAAGTGTTGAGATTTGATAAATATTTTCTTCTAAATATATTATACAAGGGACCAAAAGTAGTCTCATTTAAAAAGACAAAGTTTCTTGCTGGACAAAGTGGCTCACACCTACAGTCCTAGCACTCTGGGAGGCCGAGGAGGGAGGATTGCTTGAGCTCATGAGTTTGAGACCAGCCAGAGCAAGAGCGAGACCCTGTCTCTACTAAAAATAGAAAAATTAGCCGGGCTCACGGTGCATGCCTGTAGTCCTAGCTACTCAGGAGGCTGAGGCAAGAGGATCACTTGAGACCAGGAGTTTGAAGTTGCATTAAGTTGTGATGATGCTATTGCACTCTGCCCAGGGTGACAGAGCGAGACTCTGTCTCAAAAAAAAAAAAAAAAAAAGAAAGAAAGAAAGAAAAGAAAAGAAAAGAAAAGAAAAGAAAAGAAAAGAAAAGAAAAGAAAAGAAAAGAAAAGAAAAGAAAAGAAAAGAAAAAAGAAAAGAAAAGAAAAGAAAAGAAAAAAAAATTCTCAATAAACATTACAGCATAGACCTAGATTTTATTTTAACTCCATGAATGTGAGAGAAAAAGGAATTACCAATGATACTCTTCCTTGTGAACAAACTTGTAATTGTTTGGCTTTTCAGAAGAAGATACCAATATAAACATTAAACAACCAAGCATATGATCACTGTTTGAAATAAAGATTTACTTATACATCTTTGAATGTTACTTTTGGGAACTCTTCCTGAAGTGATGAGGCACACCATTCTTGCTTCATTTCATCTTAGAACATAAGAACAAAAACTGCGCTCCATTAAAGATGGTACATTGAGGCGACAGGAATCTGGATTGTTGAAGCCTTTGTGGAACTGCCTTAAGTGTCATGTTTAGTATACATCTGAATATCTTTCATGTTGACTATATCTTATGTCTCTCTTCTTGTTTTTTCTCCCATTTTGGTACCCATATCTGACCCATAAACTCAAAGCATGGGTAAAGCTCTTACTCATCTACATAAAGTCATGTTTAATTAACAGTGAATATAATTTTGATGTATGGTATGGGAAAAGAAATAACACCCACAGTTGAAGTACCAAACACAAACAAATGCATAGGGAAAAGCACAGTGAGTGCTTGGGAAGTGCACATAGCTTTGAAATCCACTTTTAAAATCTGCATTTTTTCTGCTCCGGCATTTGGATTAGTATCCTGTGGGATGTCAGTGGAAGATAGTTCTCAACAGCCTGTTGGGCTGGAAGGAAATATATGTGTCTCAATTTAGAAGCATTATCTGTCATTTAAAGCATTTTTGATAGCTTTATATACTTCACATTAATACTTTTAAATACATGATTAAATGTGTAAATTAATATCTTCTCTTCATATATTAACGAAAGTGTATACAAGGAAGATTCAGCCTAATTTTTGCATATATACTTGTTTCCTTTAGTAATTTAGTCATATCCTTTACCAGATGAATTGTATACTTCAGGTGCTAATCTCTGAATTTCATCTTATTGATGTTCGATTTCAAATGACTAGATTTATGTTTACCTTACAAGTAGAATTGGACAGCACTAATCACAAAGAATGTTTAATCTATTGAATTTATTATCATTTGCATAATGTCTGTCTTTATTAAAATATGGGGTTAGTTTGTTTAGAAACAAGATTTAGAAACATTAGGAAAAGAAGCACCATACTGAAAATGCACAATCCACTGGAGGAAATTTGGGTCTATTTCAGATTAAATGCATTGACACAAATAATGTTAGAAAACAAGCTATATTTTTGGTGTTTATTCTCTCATTTCCTGGCTCATAAAATGGGTGGTTTTTTTCATGATAAATTTAGATTTTTTTAAACCTCACTATAGACCTAGTTTGTGCCCATGCATGTTTTCTTCCATTTGAGCTGATAAGCTGTCATGATGCATTGTTCACTGAGAACTTCCTTTTGTGAAGAGTCTGATACCATGTGCATAGCTATTACCAAAATCAGAAGTGTAATCCATGAATGCAAGAAGCTGAAAATGATTTGGGTAGGCAGAAAAAAAAGACATGAAATATGAACTTCAGGGACAAATATAAATCACATTTCTAAACTATAATAATCAAAGCTAACAATAGACAACAAGAGGACTAATGAAGAAAAATGTTTTTATTTGGCCTGGGATAAGACAGTGTATAAAAATAAAAAATATAAGAGCATACTGTTTTGTTCTTTAATTTATACTCCTAAAATCAACCTACCAGAGATTTTTGTTCCTTTTTAATCACAGGTTGGGATGAATTTCACTGCTTGGGCTCAAGAAATGCAAGCTGACTTGAAGTTTCCAAATATGAAACATTCTGAGTAATTGTTAGTTATAGTATATTCTTCAGCATAAATTAAAGGAAAATTCTGTATTTGTATCCAGGGATGTTTGTTGAAGTCTCTTACCAATACAAATAAATAGCTTTACTTTTGCCCATGATAATTTTAGTTAAGGGTATGACAGAATGCACCTTGACAGTCTAACACAGCTCAGTTATTACCCCTACATATTTCTCAATTCCTTCATTCAAAAAATGTAGAAATTAAGTATCAAGACATTGCTTATTTTACCTCAATTTCTCATAAAAATTCAACTAACACACTATCTCCTCCTAATATTTTATCATCACTCTCTTTAAATTCTCCCTAACTTTCATTCTTATTTTCATAAATCTTGTTTCTCAGTGATGCCGTTCATTGAGTTTATTACATTTACTATTGTAGTAATCAAACTGGAGATATATTTAAGTTCACTAATTTTATTCAAGTCTTCTGAAGAGGCTGTTGAAGAAATTCCTGATCTCTAATATTATATTTTTTATTTCTACCAGTCTATTTGATTATTTCTTCATGTATCTTTCTGTCTTCTGAAATTCTTCCTCTGCTCATGCCTGTTTTCTAAATTTTCGATTCAATTTTTAACCATTAATTACTATTGCCTCATAGATCCACATCTGGGTCATATCTATATCAACATCTTGGTCATATGTGGCACAAATCTGTTAACTGATTTGTCTCTTGTTATGAGCTATTTAGTTGTGTGCACGTGTGTGTGTGTGTGTGTGTGTGTGTATAACAGTGGAAATTGAGATAAGTAGTATTAATGCTTAAAAATGTGCACACCCTTTTGGTTCGGTTTTGTTGCTGCTATCATGACAATCATGGCACCACTGTCTTAATTCCCTAATAATAGCTTTGGTTTAGCTTGATGACTGGTGATATGGTTTGATGGTTTGGATGCTTGGCACCTCTAAATCTCATGTTGAAATTTGATCCCCAGTGATGGAGGTGGAGCCCATTGGGAGGTGTTTGGGTCATGGGGGTGAATCCCTCATGAATGGCTCTGTGTCCTCCCTGCAGCAATGAGTGAGTTCTCCCTATTAGTTTGCGCTAGAGCTTGTTGTTGAAAAGAGCCTAGCCCCTCCTCCGGTCTCTCTCTTGCTCCTTCTCTTGCCATGTGATGCATCCTTTGCCTTCCACCTTGATTAGAAGTTCCCTGAAGCCCTCACCAGAAGCAGCGGCTTGCACCATTCTCCTTGTACAATCTGCAGAACTGCGAGCCAAATAAACCTCTTTTCTGTATAAATTACTCAGTCTTAGGTATTCCTTTATAGCAACACCAAAAAGACTAATGCAATTGATATCAAGAAGGACTTTCTCAATGCTGACATATCACCCCTAGTTTTCAGTCATTGCTGTGTGACTGCATGACACAGAGGGTCATTAAATTCTCTTCTATTTCTCCCAATATTAAATTGCTGGTTTTGTTGTTGTTGTTGTTGTTGTTGTTGTTGTTGTTACATGGTCCTTGCTAGTCTGGTGGTAAGATGTAGAAATGTTCTCCGTAGTTCCAGTCCAGCCTTAGTATTAGGAAGGAATTGAGCATAGGGGTTCAGGAGTGTTAGCTTCTCTGTTTGTTTGCCCTCCTACTCAAGGCAGCCAAATTCTCCCTTGAATCTTTGTTAGTCTCTGTGTTGAAGAAAGTCCTCTGGTGATATTGGTATATTTCTTGCACTTCTGGTTTAGCGTGTTTTTGTTTTTGTTTTTGTTTTTCTTCTTCTTTTACCCCTACCTCAGCAACAGTGGGTGTTAGTGCCCAATTCCAGTAACTTAACATTTTTGCGCTCTATGAAGGCTGAGTCCAAAAAGGATGGCAGGGCTACTTGCCTTTTCTGGAACTGGTGTAATCCTCCCCTCCATGTCTACGCCAATAAGGACGATTCTATGTGGTCTCTGACCTTGCACCCAGTGTTTCTCAAGAGCACCTGTGGAAGCTGAGAAAAAGATATCATAGGTGTTGTAACTTCTCCTTGTGTATGAATCTCTCCAAGGATCTGTATTTCCATGCTAGTCCATATTCGGTCTTTAACAGCTTATTAAATATTTAGTTGAATTGTCCTTACTAACTTGCCTCTTAGACACCCTTTTGTCCTGTGCTCTACCTTGGAGGAGAAATTGCACATGTTGATTTCTTCATGGATGTTCCTGTTCGTCCTTGGAATTCACACCACTAGCATTCCCTGTGAGCTAAGCTTTTTTTTGTTTTGTTTTGTTTTGAAGTTTAGATTAGTTTTTCTCATTATTACATTGGAAACACCCTATTCAGCTTTTTACACCTGATTTGGAAGGGAAACTTCTTTTAGTCTTTCGACTGTTATATGAAACTCCATTTTTCTAATTTGTCTTCTTTTATACATGGTACATTTACATGATTCAAAATTTAAAATTATATAAAATACACACAAGGAATTTTTGCTTCCATATCCTATTTATCTGTTCCCATAGGTAACTTTTTTATTAGTTTATGTTTGTCCTTCTAGTGTTTCATTTTGTAAATATAATCGTGTGTATATATTCTAACCACACTTTTCTACTACAAAAATTTTCACACTTTATAGCCTCGTTTTTATCTTTTTTTGTTCACTTAAATTATAGCTCCTGAATCTCTGCATCAGTGTTATTTTAACGGCTTCAAAAGTATTTCACATCATTTACTCATTTATCCCCCATGTGCTGGGCATTTGAGTTGTTTTCATTCATTTGCTTTTAAAAATCTGAGCAGGTATTTGAATAACTTGAAGAAATAAAAATGGTGGGAGAAAGTACTCTAGAAAAAGGGAGCATGAATGATAAGTCCTAGAGTGGAAATGACTTAATGTGTTTGGGGTTGGGTAGAAAGTATAATGTTAGTAAAATAATTTAGAAGGGATAGGAAGAGGCCTGTTTATACAAGACTTTATAGCATGTATTTACTTAGAGTTTTTTTCTTTTTTCTAACTGTGATATTAGCAATTAGAAGGTGGTAACCATGTGATTGATGTCATATAATTTGCATATTGGCCTGCTCTCGGATTCTTACATGCAATGGGGTAGAAACATCTGATTGGCTATTACTTACATCTGCCTGGTTGGTATGATTATGTTTGCCTTTTTTTTTTTTTTTTTTTTTTTTTTTGAGACAGAGTCTCGCTCTGTTGCCCTGGCTAGAGTGAGTGCCGTGGCGTCAGCCTAGCTCACAGCAACCTCAAACTCCTGGGCTTAAGCGATCCTCCTGCCTCAGCCTCCCAAGTAACTGGGACTACAGGCATGCGCCACCACACCCAACTAAATTTTTCTATATATATTTTTAGTTGGCCGGATAATTTCTTTCTATTTTTAGTAGAGACGGGGTCTTGCTCTTGCTCAGGCTGGTCTCGAACTCCTGAGCTCCAGTGATCCGCCCACCTCGGCTTCCCAGAGTACTAGGATTACAGGCGTGAGCCACCGCGCCTGGCCTAGCCTTTTAATTTTTCTATTGTTACTATCAATAAGCCAGTTGAAAGGGAAAGTTAGTCAAAATGGAGTGGTTATGATTTGACTCCTCTCCTACTTTTGCTTCTATAAAGATATGTTATGGAAGTTCTAACATATATTCCCTTTGTTGTGTTTTTCAAGGCGGTAAGTCATCACTTAGTCCTTTGTAACTTCCTAAAATCTTGACTTCCTTGCAGTTAATGAAAAGGAATCTCTCAAAATTTATTGCATGGAATTTCCCTCCTTCTTGTTTCCAGAGCTACTAGAGATGTTTCCTTTTATTTATATTTTCCTAATTTCATTTCAGTTTATGAGTGTTGGATTGAAATATTTGTGCTCACATCGTTTGTTTCATGGATCTTTTATGTAAACTTGTTTAGAAAAGCTTTTTGGTATCATAATATGTTGTGTTCTTCAAGCACATCAAATACGTCTTACAAGTGGATAGGAAGACTGCCTTTGCAAAAGAGAGACCCTAATATACAGAAAATTTAAATATGGGAGATACAAAATAGAGAGGACAGGAAGAATGTGAAAATGCTACATCATAAAAAAAGAGTGCTTTTAATATTTATCATCGTCAAGTATATTGAGATATTTTAGGACTAAAAATGTTTAAATAAAACAGTTGGCAAGAATATATTACATACACGCATAAGTGTATTTAAAATCGTTAATGAAAATGTATAGCCAAATCTGTTTCAAGAGATCCAATTATATTATCTTAAAATAGAATATGAGGAGGAAGCAAAATATCAAACTACTTTAGTAAATGAACATGAAAAGGAAGAAATACTTTTGCAAATGTGGGGGAGAAAAGTGTGTAGGTGTACATAATTTAATGTAATTTGTCATGAAAAGTGTTGGATTATACAAAATTGAATTATGAGCATATTTATTTAAAAAGACAAAATGCAAACACTTGAACAAATTGAGTTTTGGGATGGAAAACTCAGCATAGAGAAACCATTGAACATTATTGTAGTCCTATAACCAACCCTGGGGTAATATGTCTAATGCTTAGGAACATAGTTTTATAATAGGAAGAAATGTTTCCATTTTTCCGTAATTTGTAATTATTTCCTTGTGATCTTCCTTTTAACTTTTTTTGAGGACACAATTTCAGCTTTATTACTTACATCTGGAGAGATGCGTGTCCTTTATCATTGCCCTGTAAGCATCATGTACATCCTTATCATTGATTTCATTCAAACTTCCAAAACTTTTTTATACTGCATAAACTAATTGAGAATGCAAAGGCTTTAATGAATCTCAGGATATTCTGAAAAATTCTAAACCTCACTACCATGACAGTTTGATAATTGTTATTAATATATTTACAACTCACTGCAAGACCAAAACAAAACATAACAAAACACACAAACCACTTTGAACCCCAGAAAAAGTCAACAAATCTTTGCAAATTTGGAGGAAACATTTTATAAAATATTTCCTCTATCAATAATTAAACAATTCAATCTTAAAATATGAATTAAATTTTTACCCAAGGGCATGATGCATTCAATAGGAAAAGTGATGCTTCACCAGAAGAGTCACTTAAAGCTTGACTCTAATGACAGTTTGCATTGAATGAACTTAAGTTGTAGGATATCCTAGATCCATTACTTTTTTTTAGAACCTTGGCTAATGTATTCAACAGTGAATAAATATTCATATCTGACTTTATACTATGTTTTGGGATAGAAACAAATAATACAAAGACCCACCTGGAGGGAAATTAAATATAATAGTGGTACTATTAACACAAATAATGGCCCCATTTTGAAAGTGCTATGTTTATTTGTTCAAAAAAGATTTATTGAGTGCCTGCTATATGCAACACACTATATACTAGTTACTGGGAATGCAGCAGAAAATGAGGAAATCACATTTTTCCTGTGAAGTGTCTTACATTCAAGTTGAGGGAGTTATATAATACAACATATTTTAAAAATAAATACTTATCGGTTTGTCTATTAATGGAATAAAATAAGTTAAAGAGAGAGAGTTATCTGGAAGGTGCTATTTTTTTATTATGGAATCAAACAAGACTTTTCTGAAGAGGAAATAGGTTTGAACAACATCCTGAATAACACATATTAATTGAAAGGAATCAGGCAACATTGTTTGCAAAGAGAGTTCCTGGTAGCGGAAGGGCAAGTGAAGAGGCAGAAGCATTTTGGATGTGTTTGAGAAACAATAAGGAAGCCAGTGACCATGAGTGCGGTGAAAGAAGAAAGACAGAGTAGTGAACAGGATCAGTGAGTTATCTGAGAGGTAGGGAAAGCATTGCTTTTTAAAGCATAATAAGGATTTTGAATTTACAATGTATAGTGGGGGTACAATTCAATATTGTACATCCATAAGCCGTTTAGCTGAGACCCTGTGAGAGGGCAGGGAACTCTGCACCTCTCCATGTCTGTTCTTTTATGTCCTACGAACTCTTAAATATAATTTAACCCATTAAATTAGAGGAGTCTCTAGACCAAAACCATAGTGTGACTCTCAATATCAGTAGTGTTAAAATGATTAATAAGACAATTTAATTCAAAAAATAGTCATCTCTGAATTTCTGACTGTTCTCTTATCCTATAATTTACTGTGGTCATTTAGGAAATCATATATTTAAATAAATGAAAGTGAGGAAAAGAAAATTGAAAATGTAGAAATTGAGTAAGTCTGGAAAATAGGAAAGTGAATGAATAGGCACAAGGAAGGTTGGAAGGCTGCTTGGAGAAGGTGCAGCCAACATTCCACTCTATTTTCCTCAGCAACATCTCTGAGTTCACTCTCAGCTGTGTAGCTGGTAGATCGTTGCTTTGCCTGCTCCCAGTTTCCTATCTCAAGTGCTCAAGCCTCTTAGCTGGCTGGTCTTTCTCTGATGCCATGAGAATTTTCTCAGTGCATGTGAGACAACCTGACCATGAAAAATTAATGCCTGTAGGAGCAAGCAATGAGTGAGAGATGAGAGTCCCAAATAAACACTCCAGCTTTAGCATCCTTTGATTGGCTAATCTTGAGGCATGTTTTACCTGCTCCTCAGAGGTCTCCAGCAATGGTCCCCGACCTTTTTAGTACCAGGGACCAGTTTCATGGAAGACGATTTTTCCATGAATGGGGCATGGGGGGATGGTTTTGGGATGACTCAAGCACATTACATTTATGGTGCAGTCAAACCTCTCTGCTAATAATCTGTATTTGCAGCGGCTCCCTAGCACTAGCATCACTGCCTCAGCTCTACCTCAGATCATCAGGCATAATATTCTCATAAGGAGTGCTCAACCTAGATCCTTCATATCTACAGTTTACAGCAGGGTCCATGCTCCTATGAGAATCTAATGCCACCACTGATCAGAGAGGACACGGAGCTCAAGTGGTGATGTGAGTGATGGAGCAGCTGTAAATGATGAAGCTTCCCTCAGTCACCCGCTGCTCACTTCCTGCTGTGCCACCTGGTTCCTAACAGGCCATCAACTGGTACCAGTCCTCAGCCCAGGGGTTGGTGACCACAGTCCTATAGGATTAGGTCCTCATTGCCCACAGTAGTAACCTGCTAAGTACTAACGTATTCTTCATTGGATATTCTCTCTTCTCTTCTCATCACTCCCTGATCTTTCTTTGTCCATTCCCAAATTACTTTCCATATCAAACACCTACACCCAATTTCATGTCTCACGATCTTCTTTTGAGAAATGCATAGGGTAATTATGACTGAGAAAAGAACTGTTAGAAATCTTGGTACCAAAAAAAGAAAAAAATAAAAGAAGTTATGCTAATGAGTACTAAATAAATAAAGGTCTTTGAAAAAAGAGAAGAGGGAATTTTCTTTATTATCCAATATAAGAACACTTGTACTCAAATTGTTTAAAACATCAATATATTTTTCATATTTAATTTTTTCTGGATGTATAAGTATTGTTAGAATTCTCTCAATACTTTTTTTTATACTTGAGGCAAAAAAGGTCATGTAGAAGATTTAATTAGTGATTCCATTATAGATATTGCCACACTGAAAGAGCATCTCCAGCCCCTGGTCTCATAATCAGAGATCACAAATGCAATTATCCAGTTCTTACATACATATAATTTCCTATTTACTTCAGTGGAAAAAAGGAATAACAGTTTGGAGATTCAAAGCACTGCTTCTAGTCCTCAAATGTTTTCTACCAATGAAATGCATTTAGTCCCCCACCAGACCCCTCTGTGGTGAAAGTTGGATATTAATGCTAAAATAAAATTATGTCCTCAAAGTGACTTCATCTTTTATATATTTGGAAATTCATCTATTCAGCTAACTTTTGGATAATGATAATTTCCATACCTTAATCATACCTCAGTCTTAACAGGCAAAATTATAAAGCTGAATAAGAATGTATCTCTCTTCCTGATATTATTCCCTTGATTGTAACCTTGAGGTTCACAACTGTCAAGCCCTTGAATATGTCTAAAAGATATGCAGCATAGTTTCCATCTTTGAAAATGTAAAATAAATGATCTCTTTTGTTAATATGATTGTACAAAAAGAAAGAAAAAAAATCATTGCCTAGACCAATGTCAAGAAACTTTTCCCCTAAGTTTTCTCTGAGTAATTTTGTAGTTTGGGGTCTTAGGTTTAAGTCTTTAGCCTATTTTGAGTTTATTTTTGTATATAATGTGATATATGGTCCACTTTAATTCTTCTGCCTGTGGATATCTAGTTTTTCCAACATCATTAATTGAAGTGACTATGCTTTCTTGGTTGTGTGTTCTTGGCATTTTTCGTAATGATTAATTGACCATAAGTGAATGGTTTTGTTTCTGGGCTCTCAATATCTGTTTTTATGCCAGTACCATTCTGTTTTAATTGTTATAGCTCTGTACTATATTTTGAAATCAGCAGTGTGATTCCTCTAGGATTGTTCTTCTGGCTCAAGATTGCTTTGATTACTCATGGCTTTTTATAGCTCCATTTGAATTTTGGAAATCTTTTTTCTATGTCTCTCACTTAACAAGCATCTATCCAACACTGTTTGTTCTGCCAGGCAATGTTGTAGGCAACAGAGCAGTGAACAAAACGTGATCTGTGTTTCCTGGGAGTGCCACAGGGATTAGAGAACAGAGCTGTTCCTTAGGCTAGATTTAGAGAAGAAACTAAGTTAAAGTTTTAGTTAGTTTCTTGTTTGTTGCTCTTTGGTTTTTAAAACTAATAATTTAACTGGTTTATTGGGGATTGTGGCCTGAGGTGTATTGGATCCCGGACCTGAACAGATATTGCACACTCAGGCTGGAGTTCTTCCTTATTCTGGCAGCTCTGACAGGGGAAGAGAGGAGCATAATGAGATTAGGATTAGGTGATGCTTTCCCTTCCTAGTCTAGGCAGACATTATCCTGTATACGACAAGAGATTACAGAATCCTAATATTAATGGAAAGCCAAAGATCTAAGAAGAGGGAGCTAATAAAAAGATTTAAACAGTTTTCTAATATTGAAGAAAGTAATCTGGGCCTTGGCTTCCTACTCCCAGCTCCCTGTCCTAGAATTATTGGTTTAATGCCAAATTGAAACACACTATGTTTCCTTAAATTGTAAAACATAGCGGAGCAAGATGGTAGACTAGAAACAGCCTGCCTGCACATGCTGCTCTCAAGGAGAGGATTGCACGTTGCACGTAGATGGCCACATACAGATTGACCTTCTTAGAGAGAGCACTGTAAATCATCAGAGAAGCGATGGGAGACAGAGTGAAGGAGAGAAAGACAGGCCGATCCACTTGGGAAGATCAGAAGGAACTTGGTGGAAGCATCAACAGGAGGAGAGAAACTCAGGGCTAAATGTCTCCCTGCAGACACTACAGCCCAAGCTGTGAGGGGACACCCCACCACCATCACAGACCTCTGGACTGCTCAGGGAGCTGCTTGTAGTCTGTGCAGAGACATTGTACTGGAGAGTGGCCACAGCAGGGACCTAGTGGCTAACATTCTGAGGCCACTGCAACTGATGACATTCTCATCTATCAGGTCCAGAGCAACAAGTCTATACAGGTCTCAGCTTTCCTGCAGCCACCTCCACATCTGCCCATGGGGGAGCACCCACCCACCCCATGGGGGACTTGAGTGGAATGGATGTCAGTGATGCCACCTGAGAAGCCCACAGCCAACTGCCTTGGCAAAACCTGGGCAGAGGGAGAGCCCCAGCTACCTAGAGGTGCTGCCCCACAACCTCACCCCCACAATTCCTACACTGATACCTGGCCCCTGTAGCTCCCACCCACCACCTGGTGGGAACCACCCCTGTAGTCCAACACTGTGCCAGGGACCCACTACCCATGAGCTTCCATCACACCTCTACCTGGCTGGAGTGAATGCCCACAGCTCTCACACCCTTGACCACTGCCTAGATAGGCTCTCCCAGCTATCACTGCCGCAGCTGCTGGGAGACTCAGGCAGCCCAATCTCCCACAATGCCAGCCTCCATGGAGAGGGACTCTTCCAACCCTCACCCAGGCTTCCAACAGTGGCCTAGGGAACAACCAACCATGCTGCATGAAGATCATACAGCACCACCTTGGAGTTGACAATCACAGGGGAACTGGACAACTCAGAACAGCTGCATAACAGGGTCTCAGTACATCCACAGGTTTGCTGCTGAGTCAGTTTTACAGAGTATGTCATAGAAGTGCCATCTAGGGACCTCTCCTTTTCACTAAATAGGAGAGTTTGCAGCAAAGGACAACAAGTGTGCAACAAACCTATCTGGCCTGAGCTGAGAGAGAACATTTCAGATGAGAAGAAATAAGCAAAAGAACTCTTGCAACATGAAAAAACAAACTAGTTCAACACCCCCACAGGATCACAATAGATCTACAACAGTAGACCCAACCAAAAGGAAACTGTTGATAAATCAGAAATGAAATTCAAAATATGGATGGCAAGTAATATTGATGAGATCGAACAGGAAGTTGAAAACCAACACAAAGAAGCAAAAAAAATATTATTGGCACTCTGGTCATGGGCCAAATCTGGTCTGCTACCTGGTTTTGTAAATAAAGTTTTATTGGAACACACATACACACACAAAATATACATACATATATATATATATGCATATATGTATAGGTCAATAAGATTGTATACAGACACATACTACAATGTATCAAAAGAGTAGTAAGTCTTTACTCTCTATTTAGCTACATAAAATCTAAGACACAGCTTAGACAATAAGCAAGACCCTGTTTCTCCAACATCAAATTAGCTGGACAAGATGGTGAGTGCCTGTAGTCCCAGCTACCCAAGTGGCTGAGATAGGAGGATTGCTTGATTATAGCTAGGTGACAGAGTGAGACCTTGTCTCAAACATACACACACACACACACACACACACACACACACCTATTTATAACTATCTAAGACACATTCTTACCTGCAATAGAAACTCAGCAATGTTGTAAATGAATGACTGCTGCTTTCTTTCCTAGAGGTAGGGATATGTGAATGTACAATCTATATTATCATCCTCATCACCAATGACATGCATTTGTGAGACAGATGACCACAGTTGGTGATTTAACATTTTACTACTTAACTATGGTAAGATTTGGCAATGTGGGGAGAAAATCATCAGGATTGACCTCATTAACCCCATATTCCCATTAACTTAACTAACCAGGCCAGAAGGCACAAAATACAGTAACTCAGATATTTCACATTTATTCCAACTAGGCTCAAGGTACTTATATTTTCAATCTAAAAAGACCAAATATTAATTTCAAAGATTCTTAACACAAGATGGTGCAGTCGACACAGGCTCAGTTAATTATTTGTTGTAATGTAACTGTTTATCTTTTTGTTTCACTAAAAAGCAATTTTTCTTTAGCATCATAATTTATGTGCTTGTTCCAAGATTTACATTGCAGGACATTCATTTGAGGGCCTGCATATATTTAGGCAATATATTGTGGATACCAGGACTCTTATGAACTGAATGTTGGTGTCCCCTCAAAATTCACATGTTGAAACTCTACCCCTCAATGTGATGGCAGTAGGAGTTGGGGCCTTTGGGAGATATTAGGATTAGATAACATCATGAGGACGGAGCACTCATGAATAGGATTGAGCTTACCTCCTCTTTCTGTCTCTTAGTCATGTGAGGATACAATGAAAAATTAGCAGTCTGAAACTTTAATAACATGTCAAGCATACTGGCACCCTGATCTCAGACTTCCAGCCACCAGAAATGTAAGAAATACATTTCTGTTTTTTATAAACCACCCAGTCTATGGTAATGTTATAGCAGCCCAAACAGACTAAGACAGGGACTAACACCATACATTCTGTCAAAAGTTATTTGCTTATTAAACTCAGACTAAATAACATTTATTTGCATCATGCAAATGAGGAAATTGGGTTCTATAGAGCTTATGAAAAATGGCCTTAGTCAAAATCTATCAAGTGACAAATCTGAGACCCAAACTTACATCTCTATGATTCTAAAGTGGTTCTCCAAGTCACAAATTTGTTGCATATGAATTTGGAAACAATGACAGATGCCACTGAAGTTTACACTGGGGTTAAGGAAAATAAAGGTGTAGACAAAAATCATAAAGTCCTTTATGGACTAAACAAACTTAAAATATTGTTGTTCAATAAAGTGAAAATGCGTTTAACTAAACAACAAGGAGATTGCAAAAATTGTCTGAATGACAATAGCACCAAAAGATGAGCTTAAACATAGTCCCAAATCGTGCCCCATAATGGTCATAGTCACAACTGATGTGTTCTATTTGCACACAGACCAAGGAAAAATGGATTCTGTCATAATTTGGGTGCTTTCCTCTTACAACATCTTTAATAGAACTACTCTGATACTACAGAGATAATTCATGAAGTTCTTAAGGTTTCTGCTAATAAATTATTTCCATGTGAGCTGGGCACCAAGGACTACATGCATTAAAATCAGAACAAAAAATAACAAAAGCATACTCATATTATTTTAATAAATGTGTTTATATGTGTATACTTAGATCCTAATATTATCTAAATTCCACCCATCTGAACCTATACTTAGATAATCATATATAAGATGTTTCTTGAAGCTTATAAAACTATTTCCTCAGCTTTTTACCTTACCCTATATGTTAAATTCCTTATATTAGAGGAACTGATGTGAATTAATCACCAGTTGATATGAAAAAAAACTTATTTGGAAAAGGTAATTTTTGTGCAATATACAGAATAGTATGAAATATAAAACCTATATGCTAGACTTCTGTTGCAGTTTTTTAATTTTTATGGTCATATTTAATCCTCACAGCAACACATTAATATTTTGATTATACAGAATTTACAGGAAATTGCCAAGTCAATTTAGTTGATTAGGATTAGATTTCATTGAGACAAAGCACACTGAAATAACTCTAAGTTCTGAAGTGAGATGTATAAAAGCATAACAAAATGATGTTTTAAAATTTTATAATCCTCAGATATAAATTATATTAAAAATTTCAACCATTTTGTATGCACAATTGGATATATTTTGATAAAAATATAGCTCTGTGTAGTCATCACCATAATCAAGAAATAAAATATTACCATTTGTCAAAAAGTTCTGTTAAGTTTCTTCTTAGTCCATCCTTACTTACCACTGTCCCAAGCAACCAGATATCTGTTTTCTCTAATAAGAGATTAGATTTGTCTTTGCTTGAGTTTCATATAAATAGAATTATACAATATATTCTCTTGGGTGTTTGTGTATTTGCATTCATCCATGTTATTGCATGTATCAATGGTTTGTTCCCTATTATTACTGAGTAATATTCCTTTGGCAATTTCTTAAAAAGTTAAAATACAACTACCATACAACTCAACCATTCCAAGATATTTACTTGAGAGAAATGAAAGCATATATCCATGTAAACACTCTTTATAAAATAAATGTTCATAGAAGCATCATTTTTAATACTCCAAAAAAGAAACTAATACAAGTGTCCATCAGCAAGTAAGTGGATAAAATAGTTGTGGTAGATAAATATATACAATGGAATAATATTAAGCAATAAAAGAATGATCTATTGAAATAATCCACAACAACTTGGATAAACAGCTTGGTTAACATGCAGACTACATCCCAGATGAGAATTCATAATTAATCTATACTTACCTTTAACTGTTGATTGTGTTTCAGACTTGGATTACTTCAAAGATTTCTCTCTTTTGTTCACTAGTAGAGAAGAAAAAAAAAAAGGTCAGCAGACATATTCTCAAACCTTCCAATTGAACATAAGAATAAAGTCACTACGCTTGAACTAGAGTCAGCACACTTATGATAGACCAATCTCAGTTACTGACATAAAAAGTATTTGAAAAGATAGTCTGACATACAGTTGTTAAACCAACTACCTTGGCATATTCTGCTATCGTACTGTGAATTAGAATATATCTAGTTTGTGATCAAAGATATCCAGAATTAGATAGATTAGCACAGCCCTATGCTATGAAAAGAAATGTACTGGGCTTACTGGAGGCTTGAGACTAAAATATAGTGAATATATATGCGACACTTCCATCTTGCCAAGAGAAAAAAGAAATGCTGGAGCAGAGGCTAATTTATATCAGATTGTTCAGGAAGCTACCGTCTTCAGTCCTCCATTTAGAGGACTTACAGAAGGGGAAAAATAAAATGGGACCCCTAGGAAAGCCTAACCTGTGCCAAGAACTTAAGATGTGGAGATGTTAACACCCTTTCATATGCGCGTGCACGCGTGCGCACACACACACACACACACACACACACACACACACCCCTTTTGAAACAAAATAACTTACCAAGTGTGTAGAAATGATATATACTTATTAAAAATTTTCAAACTCTGCATCATAGTATAAAATACAGAAGAAAAATATAACAACCTCACAATACTAAAATAAACATTACTTTAAATAATATGTATTTATAAAAACATAATGATAATTAAATATACTACATATATAGTTTAAACTGAGCTCATGGTTTTATATGTGTGTGTGTGTATATATATATATATATATACACACACATACAGTATTACATTAGATTTTAATTTAATAAATTTTACTGGAATTAGAGAAATAGCTAAATTTCAGTTATATATGTCCTCATTACAAAAGATCTTGTCTAAAAAATATTCCTTTAAATATGTATGGAAAACAAAAAGTAAAATAAAGTAAAAACTTTAAATCTTCTGAGACATTTCTTTAATGACATATTTCAACCTAAGATGGTATTTATGGACTCTTACACACACACACACACACACACACACACACAGAGACATTTACACTTCTTGTCCTCCTTTTTTCCACGAATCCCATTTAATTAGTCTTAACAGCTGTACAATTATCATAGTTGTAGCCTTAGTTCTAATCAATAACATGTCCTTTGCTCATTTTATGATGGCTTCTCTATTTCCTTCTTCTTTACTTTGATTGTTTTGTGGGTTGATTGTATTTCCCCATTACTCTTTGTTTTGTTTTGTTTTTCCAAGAAGGCCAAATAGATTCCATATTCCTTTCATTACTTGCAGGATACAGGATCAATTCTACTTTACAAAATTACAGCAGGATTGGGAAAAATGAAGGAATGCATGCTGAATATGCATACACCTAAGATATCTTCTACAAATTAATGAATGCATCTTAGAAATGCTCTTGATTTTTTTGACATTTGACACTTGGTGCTCATAGGAATTTGCTTAATTCAATTTTGAGCACATACTTTCTAGAGAAATCAAGGTGTACACACACATAAACAGAGACACATGGAGCTCTTTCATGCAAGTACAATAAAATCTATTATGCAATGTATTCTTAAAAACTTTGTGCAGTGAGATATTTCTGTATTTCTCTATTTTAAAAGTATAATATTAAAAAAACTCCACTAATTCTCAAAAATGAGACAATATCCAATTAAAATTTAATTTTACCACATTGTTAACTTAAGGGTTATCAAAATAATATTTTAGGAATTTATAAATAATGTATTTGTTGCTAATTAGCAGCTTCTACATTCCTTTCTCAACTTCTGTTTAGCAAGTATTCTCAGACATTTTGTCAAATTGAAATTGTAGATTTAGTTAAGGGTGGAAAAGGTAGTCAGTTTTTGAGATTTGTTTCATCAGACACTCAGGGTTCTTTAAATAGTCTTATTTGACAGAATAAAATTATTTATTCTCATACCAATTATCAGAATGGTATGTGGTTCTTAATCCCAGGAGGGTCAATCGTTCACTAGAAGAATCTGTGACTTTCTGGCAGGTCTGTAAACTCTTTAAACCAAAAAAGGATGGTCAGAACTTGGGCTGATGATATGCATAGAAAAGAGCTGTCAGCCAATCTGTTATTCTGTAACATTTTAGCATTTATGTTATCTGATACATGAGAGAAAAAAAAAAAAAACCTGAAAATGACTTTGACTATGTACTTCTTTTTATAATAATGATACCAATGAACCACCTTGCAAATATATTAGGTGAATAAGGGCTGCAGGATTCACAACCCCTTTTTAGGACCAGTGATCCACTCACCAGGTTGAGCAGGGAATTGTCTTTTAAAACAGAGAGTCAAGTCATATTCCCTGATAAATCATCAGGGGAGATATAATTAGTACTTTCAGAGAAAAATCTGGGTTATAGAGGCAATATTTGTCTAGTCAAGTAACTGGGCTGACAAAACTATACCAGAAAATTGAACATTTACTTTAAACTTTAAACAAGTGAGGCCATACAGAAAATTCATTAACTCATTATTTGTCTCTCATATCACATATAAATGTGTTGTGAAAGGAATAAATATGATAGGCATTCAGAAGGGAAACATCTTTATGGGCAACATTCTGGAGTTTTTATTGAGAAGTGAGATTTCTAAGATACATAGGTTTGAAAATGTGAAAAAGAATTGGGTCATCTAGATACTGCATGGTTCTTAATCTCTGCTTCAACAAATGCTAGTTTTGCTTCCAAAATGTTATTTAGTCTCTGTGTGATATTCAGTTTAAACATCTCTAAAATTAAGAAATTGTCTACCATAATTGCCTTTTTTATTAAAAACTAAATTATCACAAATATAAAAGGAATGCATATGTACCATAAGAAAAATATATTTTATAAGAAATAATTAGAAAACAAGTCCTAAGTCCATAGTTTCGTATTCAATATTTTTGATACCTTGTTTTTGCCTTTTCTGTTCAATACCACAGATCCCTAACACAATTAGGCATAAACAATGCTATGACTACATTTTAACACATATGATCTCTCTCTTATCAGGATGCCTATAAAACTAGAGAAGACTCAAATTCTGTTTTCAGAGAGTATATGCACATTGGAACAGAGTGTTTTATGCAAATGATGAGTACTTTCATCCACATTTGTATGTTTTTAATATAATCAAATGTTATTCTAGTTTATAAATACCTCCTGAATGTGGCCATTGTAAAAAAATATCCCCAAAGTCTAATCATGCTAGATTCAGTGGATAAAATTCAATTTGTGATCAGACACTGGATTCCACACAACTGTTGAATCTACCCAAGTCTGGATAACTATTAAGATTCCACCCACGAAAGAAAGACAGTTTATATCTAACCATATACAATCCTACATCCTTTAGGTGCTACTGGTTATTCAACTCAGGATAGTATTTCCCCATATTATAGTCATCTGCTGATCCCTGAGTCCTGAACTCTCGTCATTTATTGGTTTATCACTTATTGGTTTGCTGTTACTCACTTTAGTACTACTTTTGGCATTATTCGTTGTGTTTTCACATCCACCTAAATGATCCTTCCATTTCTTCGAACTTGTCCTCAGTCTTTCTCCAATCACTCAATAACACAATCATACTCTAAATTCTAACCATTACCATGAATTAAAAACTCTCCAAATCTCAATTGCAAGTATTCATGCTTTAGTTCCCCTACAACCACTTGTTTTTCAGCTGAATCCCTGAGGGACCACTGGGACTTGCAATTCCTGAAGCTTCCACCTTTTTCTACTTCCTTTCCCTCTCTTGTCCTTCCCTCCCTTCTTATCCAATGCAAATCCCAGGATATGTTACAATCACTTAATGACGTATACCATGTATTCAATATTTTCTGTTTTCTTATTTTTTTGTAATTGCAGGGGAGGGCAACTATGGAGTCCAACATTTTATTTCCTCTGCACTTGTAAGCTCAGCTGATCATAGCTTGACAAAAACACCACCCAGAACTCTCTCAAATTGCTATAAATTAATGTTTGCTAATCTCATTAGGGGCCCTGTGGGCTACCTGGCAATTATATAGTGGCCTTCCCTATAGTTCTCTTTCACACACTATCCTAAGAAAAATATTTCAAACTTATTCCTCTTTCCTTAAACCTCCAACAACACTCCCCCCTGCCCCTGCCACCCAGTCCTCATTCTCATCTCATGGCAATGTTTTCTAGTGAAAAATCTGACACAATCAGAAGTAAATATACACAAGCTTCCAGCACTACACCCAACTGAATATGAAACTTTATGGCATATCTTCTCCCAGGGTATTCTAGATCAGAACACCATGCTCCTTGATAAGACTTGAAGATTGCAGTTTGCATAAGTGTGTGAAACTCCCCTTACCCCTGCTGGCTGACCATTCCTCCAGCAATATACCTTTTCTCTCTTATTACTCTCCTTTTCTATACCAGATAGAAAACTGTCAATTTTTCTATCTTCAAAAGAAAAAAAAAAAAACAACTTTCAACCTGGCTTCCATTTCCAGTGTTGGCACCATTTCTCTTTTCCTTTTCAGTAAAATTACTTGAAGTTTGTCTATATTTGCTCTGTTCTTTGCATCATACTAATCAGGCTTTCACTGCTGCCACTCCACTAAAATTGCCCTTGTCAAGAGCAGCAGTTATGCTTCTGTTGATAAATGTAATCGTTAATTCTCAATTCTCATCTTACTTTCACTGTCAGCAGTGCTTGATACTGTTGGATTGCAGATCCCAATTGGTCATACCCTCGTTCTCCTGGATATGCATTGTTCCACTTGATCTTCAGGATATTGTGCTCTTCCGATGTCTTTCTTCTCTGAAAAAAACCTCTCTTCTTATTTCATTTTTAAGATTCTTTCTTTCTACATAATAAATTAATCTTGGCATTCTGTAAAGTATCAGTGATTGAGAAAT
The DNA here is from genome assembly GCF_020740605.2 of Lemur catta. NCBI lineage: Eukaryota > Metazoa > Chordata > Mammalia > Primates > Lemuridae > Lemur > Lemur catta. The sequence goes on along the minus strand of NC_059131.1, from coordinate 64,096,297 downwards.
TTTTATCTAGTTCATATCCACTCACTTTCTCAGTGATCTCATTCAGTCTTACTTCTTCAAATATCACATTTAAGACTTCAACCTTCACATTTTTATCTCCACCCTGTATTACAAATCTTTAAATCCACCCACCTACTTCAGATCTTGTTTTGGCTTCCTAACAGGCATTCCCAGTTTAACAGGAATAATCTTCAATTCCTGTTGTCCATTGCCTCCTGAGCAGTCTTCCATGTCCCATCTTCCACAGCTTGTCTTTCAATCCTGCCTTAGTAACATCACCCTCTTTGCAGTTTGCTGTGATATAAGCAAGCAAGCAAACATACTTTGCTTGCTTCTATGTCAGGGACTTTGCCCAGGTGTTTCCTCCATTGGTGTTGATCATAATCCCAAAAGACAAAATACTAAACGACATAGTTCTGAATGCTGGAATCCCAAGAGATCAAAATCCCTGAAGCCTAAAATCCCTAACATCTAAAATTCTCAAAATCATAATCCAAAATGATTAAATCTCAAATGTTGAAATCCTAAAAGCTGAATTCTGGAAGTGTGTTTTTGGTTGTGGACAGGATATTTGCATCATGTTAGTTGCAGCACCTTAAGTGGAATTGTTACCTTGTCTTTATTTGCATTTGGTGGAAAATTTAGATGAGTGGATTGGCCACCCTACTCAGCAACTACAAAAACTTCAGTTTATGAATATGTCATTTGTCTGCATTGACATTCCTTCCAGATAATGACATTGGAGAAGTTTTTAATGAATTAAAGCTGCATTTGCCTGGAAAAGCCAGGGAAATAACTGACTGGTTTGAAAATAATCATGTGCACAGTAGGATAAGAAGACACTTATATAATGGTTCAATCAACAATCACTAGTATTTTTTCCTACAAATTTGTGGCCTGTATATGCGTATGTGCAAAATAGATTTACATGTATATAAAACAACACAGAAACATGGCACAGAAGCTGGGAAAATTTAATATGGAATGCTCTTGTCTTTGAATATTAAATCATAGAAGAATTTCAAAAAGAGCAGTGCCACATGGAAAACAAATGTGAACATAATCTCCAAGGAGAGCCATAACCTAAAAGATAAAAAATATTACAATACAGTACTTCAAAATATAGTTAATGATGCTGAAAGTCAGCCAGCTATTACAGACTAGCGCCATGCAATTGCCCGTAATCTATCCCTATTAAACTTTTTCTTATGTTGAATTTTCCTTTTAGTTTTCTCAAGGTTTTTATTTGTTTAGTTTTTTTCTCATGATTTTAAATTGTCAGCATTATTTTTTTACAGTTCTCTGTGCTGTGTATTTTATCATCACATCGTTTCCAATACTTGGTGTATAAATTGCATAAAGACCTTTAAACAGTTCTAATTCATCTCATCCACTTTTTGCAAATTTGACTCCATTAATGTGCATTATCATAGCATTGACTTTGAGTGTAATTAATTGTGCATGTACTTAAAGATGTTGAAACTTCCTCAATAAATAGATGTCCTTTTTGTACATCTGCATTTGTGAAAGATAAAATTATTTGACATTTTGGTTCCTTGGGGAACTGCATATTTTGTAGTGACCCATTGCTGTTTTTGATCCATCTCATCAAAAGACTTAGGTTTTCCTTCATGATATTTGAGATGACCACAGTTATAAAGCCGGGTGCACACAATTACCAACAATGGTGATACACACTTATAGTTTTGACCTATTATCTTATGAATGTGTTTTGTCTGCTCATAACTGTTATACCAGTGTGATTGTCATTAGTACATGTTTCTGCTTACAAAATATGTATGTCATTATTGCCTAGTTTGTTGTATGAAATGGTCTATGAGGTGTTATGTTATGTTTTTATGTTTCTCAAATAAATTCCCTTTTAAACATGTAAATGTATGTCTTTTAAATTTTTTTTATTATTTCCAGAATTATATTTTCTGGATTTTGATCTTTTGGGATTGTGATTTTCAGGATTTTAGACTTTAGGAATTTTGATCTTTTGGAATTCCTACATTAGATATTATGGTGTTGGGGATTGTGTGGTTCAGGATTATGGCTCAAATTTCCTCTCCATAAATTGTTTTTGCAACTCATTTCTTCCTCTTAATTTAGTCTTTGTAAAAATTTCAACTTTAAAATTAGGCCTCAGACTGTGCTATTTAAAATTGACCTCTTCATTCTGACATTCTCTATATTTCTTTTTCTGCTTTATATTTCCCATAACTCTTAACAACCTCTACCATAAGATGTATTGTACCTATATATCTTGTTTATTGTCTGTTGCTCCCAAATACAATGTAAGCCTCCAGAAGGTAAGGATATGTATCTGTTTTTTCCAACACTATTTCTCTAGTCAGCAATAGGTACTTAATAAATATCTGTTGGAAAATTGAATAGCTATCCACTTTTCTAGTGATGAGGATGTATCAGTGAATATATTAGATGAAGTCTCAGTCCTCAGGAAGCTTACATTCTAGCATCAAGAACTAAATTGTAGGTTGTGATAGGCATTATGAAATCATGCATAGAAGTACAGTTTTGTACATTTTAAATAAGAAAAATGCTGCTATAAACATTCGAGTGCAGATGTCTTTTTTATAGAATGACTTTTGTTCTTTTGGGTAGATGCTCAATAATAGGATTGCTGGATCGAATGGTAAGTCTACCTGAATCTGTTTAAGGTATTTCCATATTGCTTTCCACAGGGGTTGCACTAGTTTGCAGTCCCACCAGCAGTGTATGAGTGTTCCTGTCTCTCCGCATCCACGCCAACATGTATTGTTTTGGGACTTTTGATAAAGGCCATTCTCACTGGAGTTAGGTAATATCTCATTGTGGTTTTGATTTGCATTTCCCTGATGATTAGAGATGTTGAGCCAAATCTTTATAGCAGCACAATTCACAATTGCAAAGATGTGGAAACAACCCAAATGCCCATCAATACATGAATGGATTAGTAAAATGTGTTATATGTATACCATGGAGTATTACTCAGCTATAAGAAATAACAGTGATATAGAATCTCTTTTGTTCTCCTGGAGAGAGTTGGAACCCATTCTGTTAAGTGAAGTATCCCAAGAATGGAAAAATAAGCACCACATGTACTCACCAGCAAATTGGTTTCCCTGATCATCACCTAAGTGCACCATTTGGGAATAACACCAATTGGGTGTCAGACAGATATGGGGGGTGGGGGGAGGGGATGGGTGTATACCTACATAATGAGTGCAATGCACATTGTCTGGGGAATGGACACGCTTGAAGCTCTGACTCAGGGGAATGGGGGGGCATGGGCGATATACATAACCTGAACTTTTGTACCCCCATAATGAGCTGAAATTAAAAAAAATAAAAAATAAAAACAAACAAACCAACAAACAATAAGTAAATAAATAAGAAAAATGATTAAGATAATTTAAAGGTCATAATCAAGCACTTGCAAATCATGAACATTCATAGCAAGTAAGTGGGTAATAAATACTTTATAGGTCATAACACACATGAGAACTGTTATTCCTGATGAATCCTGTTAGTTCTTCCAGAACCATGTTGCCAAATCATTTGCTGATTATTTCATTCTCCAGTGAGCTTTTGCTGATTTTATTGTCTGTATACTGCACTAACATGTGTAGCCTTACATTTTAAATTATATAATGTGTTTAAGTGCTGTATATCCTCCCAAAATAATAAATTTCTAAAATGCAATTACCTTCATTTTTGTTTGTCCCGCAATACTTAGCTCTATTGATTAACAAATTCATTTAATTCAGGAATAGTAGGAATAAAAAATAAGTTGTAAACTATAATAATCAATATTCTTTAACAATGGTAGAAATGTTAATAATAGAAGATTATGGAATATGAAATTTGTTACAGATATTTGATGCTATACAATTGTGGAACAGTTTACATCAAGTAGTTGCTTCTGTGTCTGATCCTGAGCCTGAAGTCAGCAGGTTAGGCAATAGACAAAAAAAAAAAAAAAAAAGCATGTGAAATAAATAAGAAAACAGGCAAAGTGGTATCCATGAGGATGAACTGAAATCCTCTAATCCTCTAGGTATATCACTATCTCCAAGGCTCCAAGGTTGATGATGTAGGTGATTTATAGAAGTATGTGCCCTTTTCTGAGTTAAACATATACATGATCCATATGCTAGAAAAACTGAAAGAAGAGGTTCAGGAGAAGCTGAAAAAGCTGCTCCACACCAATGTGGTAAACCAACAGATATGAAACAACATATGAGAACTGCAAAAGTGCCTAACCTTACACTGACGTTCCAAGGAGAAACATGTTTGCTACTTCTGCCTCACAAATGGAAAAAATTCCCTTTGAGCTGAGCCTACACTAGAAGCATAATTAGAAGTGATTTAGGGCAACATTTTTCTAGTTTAGATAAGTTGATACAGTACAAAGTCACCACAATCCATCTCTAGTCAACTTGGCACATACTTGTACCTCTTTTGACTATATATATTACTATCGAATATGGTCAATAGCTCTTACTACCACCTAGTATTTTGTTGTTCACTTTGTACAATGAAAATGGTATTAATCCTCTCAGTAAAAAAAGAATAAACCGTATCTGTATTTGAGTACTGTCCATTTCTCCTCTTATTAAGTTGCGCTTTGTAACTTAAACACTAATATATAAGATCAACTGCTATTAATACATCTTATGTCACATAATGGGGGGTGGGAGAGGGAAATGAAATTAATTATAAATAAGTACACAAATGTATTCCCTTGAAATAATAAAAACCTCATAAATATTGTATTCCTTATTTCTGAAACTGTTTTTGTGGTTGCAGTAGTCATTTATATAAATATCTTATTCCACCACCTATTCCATATTTCTTTTGTCCTCAACAAGTACTCCAGTTGTATTTTTGTACCTTGTGCAGTGACCCAAACTTTCATTTCTAATGAGTGAGTGCTATTAGTAGCCCTACTTATATTGGTTTGTTCTGGTTTTCCATTCACTTTAATCATAGCACATAAATGTTCTAAAAAGCATTCTAAGAAATCTACATTCCAGGCTTATTCCTCTTTACCCCAAAGGTGTTACTATACCTATTTCTTCTTGGTAATCACAACCAATCACCCATGCCACTAGAATAACTATCTCTGTCTGTTGATCCGCTGGCATATAGTGGCCCAAAGTAGACAAATAGTGTACACTTACTCTGCAGTTAAATGGAACCATTATTGTGTCCCCTGGTGCAAATATTCCTCCATTGGGAACTAAGACTTCTAAACCTTCAGAGCCCAAGTAGAAGGGAGAGAGAATGTTTTCTAGGTATAATAGTGAAATAAGCTCACTTCATGTCTAGTCCTTGATCCCTGAATTCATAAATTCTGTCTACAAGGGATAAATAACTTTATAATAATGATTATATTAGACCAACTATAGGCCTGCAAGGTGCCATAACTGAATTTTAAATAGCCATTTCTATCAGACCAATGATTCAAGGTGATGGGAATTGTAATGAGGACAGTGAGTTTTATAAGTTTTATCTCCTTGTTCAAATTCAGTAAGATTAGTTACTTGGTCAGAAACGTTGCTCTGTGGAATACCATAATGATGAACATATTATCTATTTTTATGTAAAAAATATGATAAACTTAGGGATTGCAAATGGAAAACATTGCCTTTCAGTTCTGAATGCCAGTCATGGCTTATCTGGACCCTCTCTGCATTAAGAAATCAATATAAATATATATGTATATGTATATATAAAATATAAATACATACATGCATATAGTTACACAAAATTAAGTAAGTTTATCTTTTGACATTGATGAAAATTTAAACTACTAATTTATGCTGTAATGTAATATTTCAGGGAAAAAGAAAGGCCAAACGCTCAGGTGTAAGTTACTAACAGTACGGTATATTTAACATTTTCCTTTTTTGTCAAATAGAATTCAAAGTTAAATGCTGCTGAAAAATTTTCTCTATGAAAGAATCTCTATGGAGAAAGAGTCTCCAGGAAATCTAATTTCTGATGTTTTATTTAAACAAATAACTCTATAAATGGAAATGTTTTATTTTTCTTTGAAAACTTCAGGGAAATTTGGTGATTTTGTGAAATTACAAATTTTTTAGGCCAATTTCCTCTGATCTTTCATGCAATGATGTACAATCATGAAAAAGGAAATTAAAGGTTTATTTAAATATTCCACTATTTTCACTCAAACTACATCTCTTTAAATCAACTGATGATGTCTATCCTTTAAGTAAATAAATCAAAGATACAATAAAAAGGTGTTTTTTTCCCTCCCCTCTGGGAATCACTTGCAATGATACTACATAGAAGTATATGAGGTAAAGATAATGTAGAATTATGGTGAGAAGATATTAAAATAAGCAGGATAAAAATGTAATTATTAGCTGTTTGTTCTGACTGGTTTACAGTACCCAGTTGATATTTTCATAACACCTGAATTCTTGGAATATTTGAACCAATGAAACTGGTCTTAATAAAAGTCATTTAATTAAGGTGTTTGGCACATTCAGTAAATTATTTCATTCACCTGATATTCTTTATATTTTGGAAATTTGGAAAGTAATGAACTCAAGTTAATCTGTAAATAGCTAATGGGTCTTAAAATTTAAAATTAGTTTAAAACTTTTAATTAGTGGCAACTCAATATAGTTCAGGGGTTTGCTTTTCACAGTAGTGTTCTTACTTGCATGTGTTTCTCCAAAAGTACTCATTAAGAATGTGCTCTTAGCCCCTTAGCATCGGCCTGCCTTTTTTTTTTTTTTTTTTTCCAATCTGAAAATCTCTGAGGAGCAAGCAATTTACTTTGTGCCTCTGTACCCTGGACAAAGATATTTAAACTATTTATCACTGTGGAGCTTTCACTGAAGGAATAAGCTGTACTGAATTTTATCACAGAGTAGAGAGCCATGGTCTGGAACACCTTGATGCCATTATGTGCTACTGGATGAAAGCATCTCCAAATGGGATAGTGAAGGATCATGTAAGGCCAGAGAAAGATGAAAAGAAAGAGCACAAGCAATTGAATTGCTTTTAACAAATAATGAACATTCCTGCTGGTGGAGAAAAATAAGAAGAAGGGAATATTGAGGTTAAAACTAAAATTCAAACAGAAAAATAGATATTTTAAATATCATACTAGCTCATTTGGAAATTTAAAAACCTAAAGATTAATTATTATGATACCTCAAAGTCAAAAGAACTTTCATATCTTTTTCCTTTAATATATTAATATTAGTGGGAGTTTCTTCATGAAACCATATGTCACCATATGTTCCTTCCCTGGTGCCCGGAATTCACTGGTGCAACAACAGGCATGACTTTATTTTGTTGTATTCAATATAAAAAATATCTGGTTGTACAGGAAACAAAAGAAAACCATTTGAATTAAAAGCGAAGGTCACATTTAATAAGTCTTCATTCACATTTTGCAGAAATCACTGATCTCTGCTTAAATGATAGCAGCATGACATTAAATATTTTCTTCATAAACATTGATTTCTCTTTGTTTTCTAGAACCAGACACAATACTAGACTTATATTAGCATGAATTTGACAAAATTGCATCTTAGTAAATAATCCACCTTCTTTTCTTGGCTATTTTGACCCCGTGTCTTCTATATTTGATGCATAGAATTTATGTAACGTTGGTTTGTCTCAGAGTTTGGGAATAAGCAAGTAATATCCATTGCAGGTGGCAGGGAAGGAAGTCAAATGAACTCAAATCTATCATAAAAATTTTTGTGGCATAAAAATGGGTTCTGGATTCAGTGCACAGATAGATAGAAGTATCATATGAATACTTCAAGAATCATTATTTCTAATGGTAAACAAAATGGAATTATCATATTTTGTCCTCTAATCTCTACTCACATTGTCTTTACTCACCCATAGTAGGAAGATGCACAGTCATGCTCTGTATAACCATGTTTTGGTCAATGACAGACTGCATATGGGATGACGGTCCCATAAGATCATAATGGAACTGCCCTATACAGATATACCATTTATCATCTTTTATACCATAATTGTACCGTACCTTTTCCATATTTAGGTATTTTTGGATGCAGATACTTACCATTGTTTTACAACTTCCTACAGTATTCAGTACTCTAACATGTACAGATTTGTAACCTAGGAGCAATAGGCTATACCTAATATCCTAAGTATGTGGTAGGCTATGCCATCTAAGTTTGTGTAAATACACTCTGTGATGTTTGCACAAAGACAAAATCACCTAACACATTTCTCAGAATGTATCCCCCTCTTTAAGCAACAATGTCTGTATTTATGTAGAACTAGAAGGAGACCTAAACTACAGAAGATAATGAAATATTAAAGCGGGAGATTTTATTAATGTTAACTCCTATTATTATCTATTAATTTTGCATACTTGAGTTCTCCTAGTACCAATTAGAAGAAAACCAGTCTTCATCATCTTTAGGTACCTTGATTTTAGGGTTTTAGAGGCAAAAATTACTAGCAATTTTATGGAGTAGAGGACTGTTATGGGATCAGAAATAGAAAACAGCTAAGGGAAGGAGATTTTATCAATACTATAATATAAATAATATTTATAAATAAATATTGTTTTTAAATATAGTATTGATAAAACAATCTTAAAAGTTTAATATCTTTATTTTAGCTAAATGTCTTTTAGCTAAATGGCCCCTGCCTATCTCAAAACTTCTCTATAAATGTATCTTCATAAACCTATCATATTTCTATTGCAATGGGCTAAAATGAACACCAGAGAAGTCACATGACTGTGTAAAGAGGAGGATGTGATTGTCTTAGATATTTGTTAAGGTGCTAGTAGAGGTGGGAATTAATTTACATATTTAGGAAAAGGAGACTATTTCTACATATAAGGCTGTGAGTTACTTCATCTGAGTAAATTCTCAGCTTCTTTGTACCAGTAACCAAATGGTCTTTGGTCTCCGGTTCTGAGCTGGCTGCATGCAGTTTGACAGTGTTCCTAGAAGGGAAGGATGAATAAGAAAAGCATGGAAAGCACAACGAGTGGTGGTGCAGAGAGCATCTCAGTATGGAAAAAAACATACCTATTTCTTTCATACCTTTATAAGCATCATGCATGGGTCAGAGTTTGGGTCGAATATCTTTCTACCTTCCTCTAATTGTTCCAATCTATCATTCTTTGTTTCTATCATACTCCACTTTTTTTTTTAAGTATTTAGTGTTTTTTTTTTGTTTGTTTGTTTTTTTGTAGTAGTTCTTCTCTCCTCCCAATTTCAATTGCTTGTTAACAATTCCATGCAGGAGTTACTAATGTTTCTTTATTTTTTAAAGTAAAATAAATGGAAACTTTTTTTGTATTTCAGGAAAGAATATTATTTTTACCTTTACTTCTTTCCCTAAACGTCTTTGTGATATTTTACAAAAGAAGAATTTTTATGGGTGCACACAACTGTATTTGGTATTTGGTTCAGATTTTACTAGATCTGATAGACCAACTTGTGGCAAACATTGATAGTCACAATCATCTCCCTTCAGCTTCTATTTTTCAGTTTGTCAAATCACACCCCAGCATGGGAAACACATACATTTGGTGTTGCCTCTTTCCATACACTTGCTGCATCTGGGGATTCCTTTCCATTGTCCATCATCCAGTACTTGAAATTTTGAAAACCCTCTGTAGAGCTCTTGCTGGCTGGAAAGATAACTGGAATCTGTTTCAAACCATATTAAATTCAAGGTGAGAATGTGAAATTAACTGATAAAGTGCCTCAACTTAGTGATTGTTAGGAATAAAGTTAAGGATTGAGAGTAAAAGAGAGTGTAAATGTTTCCCCACCTAATACCATGCTTTCCTTTATCTTTCTATCCCTCTAAATAAAACTCATGAAAATGGATAGACTTCTTCTCATCTTGAATGGCAAATTTAGCCCTAATCGGTACCACACTGGTTTGTCTGTTTCCTTAAGTGGCTATGCACCCAATCCCAGACTCTGTATAATGTATAATATATATATTTTTCCCCAGTTTCAGATTCTTTCTTTAAAAAAAATTTGTGTGTGGATTTTGACCTCTCAGCTAAAACTTCCACTAAAATTGGCACTGAAAAATCTATCAGTTTTTACAGTCTAAGAATAAATACATACAACTGTATATGACATGTTTTTATAATTTATGATTTTATACTAAATATATGTAACACATATAGAGAAATACCTTGACTCTATATAAAATATAGAAAAATATAAAAATTTCCCTTCAGACCAGATTCATTTTTAGGTGCCATTTTCTAAATTAAATACTTCTCCTGGATTTGGTTACCTTACTAAATTAGTTAACAATGGAACTACATGTATTCCTGCAATTATTTGAATTATGTTTTCATTGCTTCTTGAGCCTTTTCACAACATATTTCATATTTCTCTCTAGGAATCTGTATTTTTCTTTAAAGTTTACTGTACATTTTTTTCTAAACATACTTTAATCAGTTTTTATCACTGAAATTTAATATCTGGAATAGTGGTTTAATAGGAAGTAGAAGAAAATTTTAAAAATCAAGCAAGATATAGGCTGACTAAAACAACATATAACCATCTGCCAAATCTCTCAGTCCGCTTTAAGGGCAATTTTTTTTTTCAGTGATTGCTAATAGGATAGGGGAAATAATCATGTTATCGGGCAACTATTCTATAAACATGAAAACCAAAATTTGCATTTTTTTGTGTCTTATTCAAATAAATAGAAGCAGTAAGTTATAGGACTTATGCTGAAAGCCCTTTTACAGAAATCTGAAGTATGAATTACTCCTTTGCATTCCATCAAGAAAGAACCAAAAAAGTTTTAAAAAATAAACAGTTAGAATACAGCATTAATAGAATTTTATCGTAAAACTTGGATGTTCATGATAACCATAAGCCAGACACGTGGTAGAATAAACATGATAAGCATGGTCTTTGAGAGAAGAGTTGTTTGAATATAAGCTTCATTTTGAAGAATCTTTGAGGTATTTTCCAAGTTTGTTACCCTCTCTGACACTTAATTAACTCATCGGTAACTAAAACACAGAGAAGTCATTTTTGTATTTTTAGTTCATAATAAAGAATAATGGTAAAGGACTTTGTCCAGTGTCTGCACATAGTAGATCCATTAAAGAGTTTGTAGAGATAAATCACTACTTTCAACTACTATATTTTTTTAGATTATAAAAAAGAAAAGAAGAAAGCTAATGAATTAATTCTGCTTCCAATTAATCGTTTTGGACAATTATTATTATTGTATTATCTTTAAACATTCCAAAGAGGGCTGTTACCTTGTAAGGTTACTGCCAAGGACTCCAGTAAAAAATCCATTGATTCTATTATACTATGAGAAATGGTAAATTGTACTAAATGGATTATGTTAGTTAGAATACCACTTCCTATAAATGTATTTTTAGCTAAAAACAGGGTTAACTTGCAGTTGCTATGTGGTATTTCCATGCTTATTTCTGAAATGCTTGAAATCATGGAACTGACCCTTGGCCAAGATTAGAATAAAATGTCCTGGTTAGCAATTTACATGCTGTTTAACATCTGAAAGTACCCTGGAGGATCTCTTTACTATTAATAGTTTGTGTACATTATTTATTGAAAATATACAGATTGATGATTTACACCTGGCTTAGCAATTAACAGAGCTTGGTTTTAGATACATGATCAGTAGAGAACAAAACATAACTCAGTGATCTTGTGCTTTATTTGGCTCCTTGAGACTCAGATATCTCACTGGAATCTTGGAGATTTATGAATCCAAATGCAAAGTGTATCATTAACAACTGAAAAGATTCCCCAGGGAGCTGAATTCTTGGGCTACTCTGTGTTTGCCTTTACTTTCTCTCTCCTAAGGCACCATACCTTATTGAGGCTTTGTAATCTCATGAGTCCTTTAAATTATCTGAGCCTGTGTAACTTTGCTATAAGTTTCAAACAAAAGTCATGTAAATTTAACACACATTTTTTCTTTAAAGTCAGTGAGGCATGCGCTTCCCCATTGTTAAGGTTTATAAACTTTATTTTATTTTAATGAATCAAATGATAATATATTTTTCAGTGCTTGAGAAATTAAACTGTGAATGTCTCTTTTTCTTATATTGTACAACTTTATTTTTTTATCATCCAAAATAACAAACAGAGGTAAATAAAAAATGTATAACAAAAGAAAATGTACAAATAAATTAACAATCTGAGTGACTCAGGTGGGGCAAAGGCAATATATGTAACATAAACATTTGTACCCTGTAATATGCTGAAATAAAAAAATAAAGTAAATAATTGGGGTATTTCTATATTACGAAAAATGAATTAAATTATCTCCATGGCATGGTTAAACCAACTTGAGCTATAATGTTCTAAATAAGCATAACTTGGTTATTTACAAGGGACTCCAAGGAAACATACATAACATGTTATATTATTCTTCAAAAACCATTTAAAACCACCTGAAGAAATAAAACTTTAAGATTTCAAGTTTGGAAAGAACAGAATAATATTCAAAAGGGAGAAGTATTTTGGAAAAAAAAAACTTGTTTGTGGCTGAGATAGAGTTTAGCTCTTGAAATTCTGGTGCAGAACTGCTGGTCAGAACTGCAGATGCTCATTCAGTACAGAGAGGTCAAAGTTGAAGCACTGATATTATAGCTGAAATTGGATAAGGAATATATCCATTTATTTTCATAGTACTTTTAGGCATTGCTCTTTTATTTATTTCCATGGTACTTTTGGACATTATTTTAGTATTCCTAAAAGTCTTTGATAAAAATAAGAGAACTTAAAGTTTTATGTTTGTGCAATATTAATACAACCTAGTTGAAATTATATATAAGAAAAAGGTACTATGCTACAAGTCATTTTTATGTGGCCCAGGGTAAAATAAAAAGGGGCAAATCATAGAGATTAGCACCTTTTTAACATTTAACCATTTTTTAATGTCAAATACCTATAAAATGTCTATATGAATACAGGGAAAACTATACTGGATTCATATACATAGAAAGATTCATTAGATAAATGCGTTTATAAGGAAAGGGTCTTTCACATGGAAAGTTGATGAATAATTTGTTACTTAACATGTATTTGGCAAGTCTTCATTTTTTTAGTATGAGAATGATGTATTTAACAAAAAATTGGGAGAAGATATTAAAGAATATCTAGTCCAACTACTGCACAGATACTTAAATATGTTTTGCATCTCTTCTATCTAGTAAACAGCAATGCAGAAAAGCTTGCATCTGACATCAGAGAATTAGAGAACTGATTTCAAATATTCTCCCTTTATGCTTCCTAGTAATTTCTTTTATGTGTCAAATATAAGTCATTTGTGTTGTACATTTATCAACTCAATCCACCCATGAGCACTTATTGAGAATCTATTTTCTACCTTCAATATGCTAATGAAAAACATACCTATTGTCTCTAAAAATCTCACTTATTTATCATAGTAACATCAAACCATAACGATAAACGATACGTTTTTTAAATAAACATAATAAATATTTTTCTAGGGAAGAAATTATCAAATAAAGCTGTGTTGAGGAGATGATATCAACAAAGCCTTAAATGATAATAGGAATGTGGAAAATGATCAAGTGAGAGAAATATCTCTTGCATAACTAACATCTTTCAATTCATGGGCACAGAAAGGAAATTCCGATTTTTTGTTCCACTGAGACCCTCAAAGTACTTCATAATCTCTCCTGATGTCTTCAATTTTTTTATCATGTAAAGCATTTCTGAGATCCTTTACAATTTTGGCTTTTCTATTTGGGGATACCCTCATTTCTCTGGCAACCAGAATGAATATATTCCAGGTAGAGGAGAGTATTCATATGATGATCATGGTGTAAATGAGAAATCAAAACCTGCCTATTTATGTTTAACCAAAAATTTTAGACAAATTAAATTTTATAGTTTATTTAAGCAAAGAATGATTCATGAGGTGGGGAGCACTGAGGATCAGAAGAGGTGCAGAGAGCTCTGTTAAACATTGTGAGCAGTAAGCTTTTATAAGCCCAATGCAAAAGCAAAGTAGAGAATTACCTGATTGGCTATGGCTAGGTGTTTGTCTTATTTAGGCATAGTCTGATCAGTTGGTTGTCTGCAGGTAGCTGAATCATGGCTGTTTCTGATTTTTTGAAATCTGGCTATTTATTACAAAAAATATCCTCCTAAATTCTGTTTCAGTTTGTTGTTAGATTGTAGTTGGCTTTATAGAAATTCAAAGTACAGAAACGATCTTAGGCTAATAATATCTTACTTACTTGATTTAACATTTTTAATGTAATTTATACTTACTTTTATCTCCTTTGTAGCTCACATTTACTTCTGTTTTAGTTTAACAAATGTTATAAAAGTCAAACCTTTTATTAATTATTGACATATTATGAACTTTAAACATAAACAGCTTCAATGCTTACACATACTTCTGAACATTGATATGTTTGTTAAACAAAGTTCTTTGTCTTCCCTACAAAAATTCACTGTTACCAATGGAAGCAGTATTGTCTATCAAGTCAAGAAAACATCATGTGCATGCAAATTAATCTGAAATTGTTGATCTTTTATTAGATACAAAGTTGTTGTTTATTCCTCCCAATGGAAAAATAATATTTTTATTAACCTAAGCCTGGCTGTACTTCTCAATATAAATAACATATGAAAATGAAAGATAAAAAATTTCAACAGTGAGAATTTGTGAAAGCAAAATAACCATACCACTTCTTTGGGTTTGATGTATTTTGACTCAAATATTCCCTAACCATTACTTTATAATTAAAGAAAGTCCTTGATGTTCGTCATAACTCCAGCATTGCATAACTTTTTAGAGCTCTGTGATCTCTGTGCTCCAAAAATAAAAACTCTTCCATTTTTCTGTTCCTCTGTGACAACTTCAGTGTTGTCAGACAAATATTTTTATTTGCCATTTTCTAAGTCAAACAACTTCATTCCCTTTTAACATCATTCCATTTTGCTTCGTTGAAAACAAGTCAACAAAATGAGTTTGGTTCTGTAATTTATTCTGTTGATAGTAAGTCATAAATGATGAATCCATATTTAATTAGACAACAAAGATTCTTGTAAGCAAAATAGTTAAACTTTAAGATAATACGCCTAGAAGTATTTTCAAACAACTGCTAAATATTTATTTTGAAACAACTATTGCTCATGTTTAGTTTCAAACAATACAATTGTAAAACACATTATTAAAAATATCAGTGTGCAGTATTTCAGCATTCAAAATGGACCTACAAAATCCAAAAGCTTCCCTTTTTAAGCCGTATTTGAAAGCATTTTAAAGTGATAATTGTGGCTATTTCTGGTCATCTGTTAGGATTGGCAGATGGCATAACTGAACTATTAAAAGCCATCAACCAATCTGTACAGTTATTCATAATGTACTAATCACTTATAATGAATAGTTATATTCATTGACCATAGTATCATGTTAAAGCAACACAATCAAGGATTTGATTCCCATATATGTCAGATTGCTTGATGTAATTACATGGTAATAACTTCAGGCCCTAATATCACTACAGATTGTGATTTCAAATGATAGGACAGAATATAGTTATTATTGCATAGCCAGCTTCAATTAGGGAAAGCATATATATCATGTAGTCAATGAATAATTGCAATACTTAATATAACAGCATGTTTGACCCAGGATAGTCTTTTAATTTGATATTAACTGAAATGATCTTTTAGAATTACTCTGAATATACAGCATGTGTATTCATAATTAGTATTTGTGTGACTATGTATAAATATGTATTTTATATATGTAATATACATACATATAACTGTAATACATATGAACATTATATAAACATATATAAATATATAATATATGTATATACAAACGTATAGTGAATGATGACTTATCCCTTTAAAAATAAGTATGTACAGAATTCTGCATTTGTCATTAACAAGAATCACTAACCTGATTTGACATGTATAGATTGGGAAAAGATGGGTTCAAAGCAAAAAGAAATTGAAAGGTCTTATGTAAACATTATTTTAATACAGATTTTATCAGATTTATTTTCCCAAAAACATTATTTTTTGATTGTGAAATAATTTTCACTGCTTCTTTCAGTGTATCTTGATCAGTAGGCATATGTTTATTTCAATTGTATATAATGATTGTATTCCTATAATTTTGCTACTCATTTCCCCTAAAAATTTAAAATGCTTTTTAAAGTATTTTTGAACTATATATATGATATATACTCATTTGCAAATTTTATAAAAATATACAAAAATAGAAAGACAACAAGCATTACTCCCCTATCCAGAGGAAACCAAGTTTAACAGTCCATGAAATTTCCTTCTTTATGCTTTAATTTATATTTATATACATAGTTTATGTATTTCCATTATGTTATTATTTTCTACATAATCTTTATTATTTATTCATTTATTATTTTATGTATTTTAGGTATACAACATGTTGTTTTGATGTATATAGTGAAATGATTACTATAGTCAAGAAAATTATCATATCCATCACCTTAAATAGCTACAATTTTTGTAATAAGGGTATCTACAATCTATTCTCTTAGCTACTTTTTCAATATAAAATACAATATGATTAACTATAGTACTCATACTAGACTTTAGATCTCTAGACTTATACATTCTACATAAGTGCAAGTTTGTACTCTTTGAAATGGGAAATATAGGTCAAACAGTACAACTTCTACATTATATATATGTATATATATGTGTATATGATATATATAATTTCTAAAATTAAAAAAAATTAATTTAGAATTAAAAATTTAGAAAATACATAAATGTGTGTATACATGTGTATATGCATGTGTGTGTATACATATATATGTCAAATTATTTTAAACATAATTTAAGAAACACTTCTTAAACTAATAAAATTCAATGCATGTTCATTAAGCAAATTCAGAAAACATAAATGCCTAAAACAAGATGAAATAAAAAATTTCCAAGTAGACTTCTAAGTCAAGTTTGAATGGCCCCATGAGTTTTACTTCAGAAATCTTTTCTGTTCTAAACATGTCAAAATAGCAGCCAATCTGTAAAAACAGACAATCAAAAATAAATGTTCAGACTCAAAGCAAAATCAATGTTTCCAAGACCTAAAAATGGAATAGAAATGAAAATCAGCAAACAAGGCTTAAGATACAGTCTGGAAGTTTGACTACTTACATAAAAAATTGGACTAAAAATGTTCAACCTTGATGGAAAACCAAAGTTATGATCATTACAATTAAAAACTAAGCAAACAAATAAAACCTGATGAATAGAGCTGAATCTTTTTAGAAAATGTAGACCAACAGAAACTGAGCCAAGCCAGCTAATATGTCTCTCTCAGTGATGTTTAGAGAGAAAGAGAGAAATAAGAAAGAGAAGAAAACAAAACAAAACAAAAAACAACCATAAAAAAAACCTTTTTCTGAAAATGAGCTTACAGACTATAGCTATCTAAATTTAAAAATCATCAATGCCAAGTGTAAAGATATAGAATAATTACAACTTTTATACTCTGCTTGTGTGAGTGTAAACTATACAACTATTCTGGAAGACATGTTGGCAACTACTTATGAAGTGAAATATAGACTAAACATATGATCCAAAAATTCCATTCTTAGATATTTACACACAAACATACATAGCAGCTTTTTTTGTAATAACTCCAAACAAGAAGCAACACGAATGTCAGTCAGTTGTTGAAAGGATAAATACAATTCAATAGTAGTCAGCAGCAAAATGGAACAAACATCCATCAGAGCAGAATATTGATGAATCTATCTATCTATCTATCTATCTATCTATCTATCTATCTATCTATCTATCTAATGGATAAAAGCCAGAAACAGAAGAGCACATAGTAAATGATGTGATTTTATTTGAAATTCTAGAATGAGAAAATTAATCTATCATCATAGAAATGAGATCAATGGTTTTCTAGGTCAGGGGTGAACAATTGACTACAAAAGAGAATAAAAGAACTTTCTAGTGATAGAAATATATTGTATTTTGAATATGATATAGTGGTTACATGAATGAACACAATTATGAAAACATCAAATTATACATTATAAATGTATACATTTTATCATATGTAAATTATACAACAGTAAAAATACACAAGGACAGAATCGAAGAAGCCATAACCATTTAGCGATATGCTAATAGTTGTATACTGCACTGCATAATAAAGTATTAAAAGATAATATTGACTTACAGGAACCAATTCTAAGAGGCAAAGATACTGAGAGAGTAAAAGAAGGTGAAGGAGAAAGGAGAAGGAGAGAGTGAGGGAGGAAGGCAGAAAAAGAGAGAGAAAGAGAAATAAGAAAGGAAGGAAGGAGAGCTGAAAGCATGGAGAATGAGGGGCTACAACTTTTCCTAACAGGAATCCCAGAAGAAAAAAATGGAAGAAAACATTTGAAGAGATACATATTAAGAATCTTAGATAAGTGAACAAAGTATAAATCCTCAGACTAAAAGCATACTCTAGGGCCAAACAGCATAAGTATGATTAAATCTACACACATATTTATTTAGTGAAAGAGCAATTCAAGAAAGCCAACAGAAAACTTTCATATCCAGAAGGACAGATTACCTACAAAAATAGAGCACGGAACTGTTATCAGCAACCAGAGACAAAAAAATATAATGAAATAATTAAACAGAACATTCACTCTACAATTTTATACCTAGCCGTACTATGATGCAAGAATGAGAAAAAACAAATTTTCAGTAAATAAGGGAAAAATAATTTTATATGTATAGATCCTCAAATAGGAAGGAAAGGTAAAATCACACAGTCAGATCTGCTATTAAACTTGTTTTAAAAAACATTACTATGTTCCAAAACAATTGATATATGGGGGAATAATTTGAACATGACAGGAATTTTACATTTTCTAACTTTATCCAAGAGAGACACTAGGTAAATACAGAAAACTACTCCCAGTTGAATCATGGGAATGCACATGAAAATGCACACACCTCAAATATCTACAGGCTCCCTCAGTTCTCTGTGTGTATTATAAACAGCACCTACCCCCATCTGGTGTTACAATTTTCCTTCTGATTTCATATAACTCCCCTTGCACAACTTAACAATAGTTCAAAAGTGTTAAACCCCCCACGTACTCACTTTGACAAACAAAAGTCAGATCTTTTTCTAGGAATGTGCAAAATATGTCATAGATTTTATGTATTTCTTAAACATTGATTGTGTACAAAATTGTGCCACCATTTTTCATTATGTTCCTATCTTTTTTGTTCATCAGTAACAAAGTGTTAATTTATTGTCCCCTGAATCCCATTTTACCCAAAAGCCCTATATTTTTTTACTGCGCAATTTTAAATAATGCTATGAATTTTAGAAAAATACATATATGCCTATAGCAGAACTATTTGTATCTATTTCAGTATGTGAAAAATTAAGCAGAGTAATGGGTGAGAAAAAAGAAAATAAGCCAAAATGTGTTGACAAATGCAGTTTAATATTGACTGATATTAAAATGTCTACAACTTAAACTATTTTGTCATTGCTATTGTAATGAAAGTGTGTGTGTTAATTAATATAAACTACACTTCAGTGGCACTGAAGTGTGTATTTCTGAATAGAATATTACCATACTTCAGTAGAATGGACAGATGGCATTATCAGAACTTCCATAGTTGGTGGCAGCTACTTAAACTGTCATTTTATTTTTAACTCTAATAAATATCAGATATTTTGGCAATTAGCATAAAAAATGTCAGAAACAGGTTTTTACTGGTGAAATTAGGGTGTGAATCGGCATAAAATGTTTTATAATAAATGAAAATATAATGTATACAACATACTTACTGAAACAATTTAAGAATCTACTGAAGCCTGTGCTCTTAGGAATGGTACCTGAGGCTTGACATGTAAATGGCTCTGTGTCTAAATTTTGGTTAAGATAAATTCAGAGTGCTTCATGCTATAAGGGTGAAATAATTGTGCATTTGGAATATTGTTCTATATGCTGGCAATGAACATATCCTGCAAGGTGTTAATCTGAGCACATAAAAGGTCAGGCAACTGGAACATCAGGTTTTAGAACAGATCTTACACATATTTCAGTTTTGAATGCTATTTTAAAAGGTAATTTATATCTATGTGGAAAAACTTAGTCTAAAAGTAATTCATTTCAGCCTGATAGCAAAGTTGTATGTGAGTATAAATTATCACCACAAATATTTTTATGACCACCATGATTAACTAAATAGAATAAAAATTTTGCAGATTGGCCTGTTTTGGTTCAAACAACTGTTAAATAAAGAATGAAACAACTAATATTGTGCTTTGTTTTAAAAGGTTAAAACTAAAGCCTTAAGCAACAAAAGCAAGATGCAGCTATCTCTTAATGTGAAATTAAACATAGTAACGACTTTTTACTTTAGTCAAAGAAAATAAGCGAATATTGAATACCCTTAGGTTATATATAGAATACTAAATAATTTGTAATAAATTATTTATTACAGAATATGTAATAGAACTATATAGTTACATATATACTGTAGATACTATGATACTCATGAAATAGAAGTAATATAGCCAATATTTTCGAAAATACTACAGGAAAAAAAGGAATGTTAAGAACCCAGTCCCGTGAAGACTAGTAGGAGAAAAGACAAAAGAAAACCTTGCTGATAAAAGAAGATAAACACACATATATTAATTTCAAATTATTAGTGGGATAAGTAACATTATTAGTCCTAATACTTCACTTGTATCATAGTGTGTTGTATTCACATTCTGTACCATGGAACGTTGTGTTTCTTTACATTAAATGGGAGTTTATTTCCCTACCCCTTGTGCTTTTGCAACTGTCTTGATTAGGACAGGTGTTGGGAAATCTCTGGTTCCCAAGGGGAGGATGAGACACACATAGAATAATTCTACCCTATGTGATCAGTTCTAGCTTCAGGTGTTGCAGTCAACATTCAGTAGACCCATAGATGTGTGAGCTATTATAAATAAGTGAAATATTGTATTGTTAGTTTAACAAGCTTTGTTTCATAGCAAAAAATTACCAAAATAATTAGTAACTACAATTCACAGAAAAACAGTTAATTTTGTCATTTAATACTCAGATACCCAACATGATCAGATTGGATTTACAATTATATGATGGTTTAAAAATTATGTGATACTTTAAGCAAACCTGAATCAAAGGCACAAGCAAAAATTAAAAATCAAGTGAGGAATAAAAGAATATCATACAAATATAAAAGAAAATAAGCTGAGTGGGATTTCTCATATAAAAAAATAATAAATTTAGGGAAGAAGCATAAGAGAAAATGCTGGAGGTCTCTGAGGTAGCCCTTCATACCTACCCTCTGTGTTTATCCATCCTACTCATTGCCTGTTCCAGAAGGCTGACCAGCATGAACTGCCAACTAAATCTCTCTGTCCTCTGTCCTCTAGGCAGATTTGTCTAATAGTGATCCCATAAAGAATACCAGAAAGACAGAAGATAGTCTGGCCAAGGGTTTTCTTCCCATGTCACTTCTGTACAAGTTTAGCTTGAGCTGGCAGCAGTGTCACCCCACTGAATGTGGCTCCATTTTTCCTTGTGACCTCCTCCATGTGACCTCCTCCATGTGACCTTCCTCCTGGGTTTCCAGTATTGCTCCTTTCCCTTTTTCCCTTAGGAGAAAGGATGGTAACACCTCCGCTGCTGCAAAGCCCAGGTTATTAAACTCACCCCACACCTCACTTCCACTTTTGTACTCAGTTCCTTTATAAATAATAGCTCTTTAAATTGTGCTGCTTTAAATATTTGCTCCATCTCTGGTTTTGGAAAATTTCTGATACAGAGAGCAGTAATGGAAGTAGCTGCAGAAAACAGACTCAAAAACGAGTTTCATGGATTGGACTGAATATATAATTGAGGGCAGAAAAGACATCCTTCTTGGTAGTGTTGATATGAGCCACAAATAATCTATGTTGTGTGTTGGCAACATGATTATTCAAATTATTACTGGTGGAAACGTGAGATATAAGGCAGATGGAAAGCAGGGAATAGAAAGATTGAGTGGCTATGGAGATTAGTCACTGTGACAAAAATAGTTACACAGTGTTTTCTGGTTTCTTCTGATGAATCTAAAGAGTCTATATTAGGAAAACATAATTAAAAGCTATAAATGTGTGATTAAAATATACATGATACACAATAAGTCCTCCGTGACACCACTGAAGGAGTCCCTCAAGCCTTGCAGTTGCATCCAGGTAAGGCTGAGGGCCACATCTAGGGTTTGACAGCAGAACTGCAAGGCGGATCGGTGCTCAACCTTATTCATCTTCTTACACGGAAATAAGGACACTGTTGGGCATAGAGAGGGAACTAGGACACAACGTGGAAACCTCTGGGCAAACATGAATGAGGAGGAGAACTCTGAATCTTCACATTCCTTTTAACTTTCAAATAAATTCTTTTTCATGACTATCCCCAGGGAAACAGCTTCTTGATCTGATACTGATTTATCTTAGAATATGATTCTCTCACCTCTGATTTTATGTCCATAATGAGACTCAATACAAACATATCTCTGACAGAGAGGTATAAGGACTGTTCTTCTAGGTTCCTTACTAAGAGCCTGGACTAAAGGGTGGCCTGTTATTAATCAAGTAGAAATGTCAGAACCTCCCTGGCATATAAATAAAGTTACAATGATTCAGGAAAAAGGAGATGCTCGAGTAGATTTGCTATGGCAAGCTGCTCAGCACTTCCCAATCATACCTACCAGGAGAGCCCAGAGAATAATCCCTGCACTAAGGCATTAAGAAATGTGCTTTTAAAGAGGGAGGAGATAGCATTCCTAAGAGCTTTTTGGTAGTTGCAGACTATATAAAAAGATGGCAGTTAGTGATTCTTCAGTGGGATTTTATTCCTAATCTTAGGGAAAATAATGGGATCTCAGTGCAGCAGAGGCCAGATAGTAGTGTTAGGTATCCATCAAAGAGAAGGTAAACATAATTACAACTGAAGATTAGGAGGACAGAGAGCTATCAGAGTATTTGGTTCTCAAGGATCTTGGTGAGTGGCCAATTAAACACAGGATCCCTAGAAATGAAATAATGAGCATGTTACTAACATTCTCTATGGTATATATAGGAAGAAAACATCTAGGTCTGCTGACAGACATTTAACTGAAATCACTACTGTGGGGATTCACAAGTATTTCCATACTTAGTTCATAGGCCAATTTATAGATCCAGAGACCATCCATTGATTAGGATTCCATGTCTGTTTTAGGAAGTGTCCTATAGTGAACCCACAACTGTACACTATAAATCTTTCCCCAAGCCTTCCCAAGAGGGACCTGGAATGATTCACTAGGTAGAAAGAAATATTAATACTAAGCTCTTTCAGGCATTAAAATATTAACTCTGAACTTATACTGACCACTGCAAATATGAAATGTGAGTATGTCCCACCAGTAGAAATTTAAGGAGGATAGGTGATAGATCAAGTTTTGTATGTAACATATTGAAAGGAATCAGGATATGACGCCTCAAAATATGCCACTTTGGCATAAGGATTTTTTGAGCTAAAGGAAATTAAAAATCAATAGTTACAGGAAGAGTTCTCTGCCCTCCTCTTATCTGCCTAAACGCAGGACATAAATTTACTTTTGTGAAGGTAATATAAATTTCTCCCCTGTCCTATATGAGGATGAGGAGAACAACCTTTATTACCAAAGACAGAGAGCATGAACAAAGATGAATCTGTATAAACAAACCTTATTAAAATAACCCTTGTTTAGTCCATTTTTCCTGCTATAACAAAATACTGGAGATAATGTAGTTTATAACGAACAGAAATTTATTTCTACTGTTACAAAGAGTGTGAAGTTCAAGATCAAGGCAGCAGTAGGATTGGTGTCAGGTGAAGGCTACTCTCTGTTTCCAAGATGGAGCTTTATTGCTACATCCTCCAGAGGGGAGAAACACGGTGTCCTTGCATGGCAGAAAGGATAGATGAATGAGAAAGAGGGTAAGCTCTTTCTGGAGCCTCTTTTATAAGGGAATTAATCTATTTATGAGGGCTGAGCTCCATGACTTAATTGCTTGCCCAAGAGCCCCAACTCTTAATACCACCAAAATGGGGATTAAGTTTCAAAATGAATTTTAGAGGGGATGCTACATTCAAACCATAGCAAATGTTATCTTCCATTAGTTCTACCATATATTTCCTAGTTTTTCTATAATGTTTACCCCTTACAAGCCCAAATCCCCATTCCTTTGTCTAGCCAGTTCTCCATAATTTATTGTTCTTTGTTAAAATGGCTATACACATCTAAGTCTAATTGCTTCTTTGGCATTTTTTTTATATCTTTTCTGTGAAGTCCCCATGCATGTAAAATTAAAAATAAATATAATTTTCATGACTTTTCTTCTGTTAATATGTCTCTGGCTAGTTTAATTCACATATCCCAGGTACTAACAAGGAAGAGGCAAAGTTTTTTCCTTCCCAGCAATGTCTAATAGTGGGTACAGTGAAATTATAAATGTATTCTGTAGTTACTTACTTGGTTGTAGAATGTATAGCTGGGATGTAAATAATTAATAAGTGACAAGATCCCTACATTTTTTTCTGAAACTTGGGAAGAGCACAATACTGATGGGAAAGGCCAAGTGGAAGTTCTTAGAAACTTTAGATTCAGTTTCCACCTTTCTCCAACCTATTTTCTGATGAAACTACATGGCCTTCAGAGTGGTTTCTGGTTGAGTTGGCCAAAGAGTAGCCTCTGCGGGAAACCGAGGGGAGTGAAGAGAATGAGACCAGTGAATAATAACCTGGCTACTCTCCTCTCCTGCAAGTTTATTTTGCTGGGCCTCAAGTCAGCCCCACTTCTCTTTCTCCTTATGCTCCACATCTTACTGTTTTAACCCTAGGTTGCTAAACTGTCCCTTAGAATTTCCCTAAACTGTTCCTATATCTTGTCATTAGTTGTGTTTGCAAATGATTCAAATTTTAATTATGTTAATTAGAATGCACGTTTTGTTTTCTTTTAATGCTGACTGATACAGGAAGAAACCATATAATATTGAAAGTATAAAACCACTAACACTGTGAAAAATCATGAATTAATATATATGTAGCAAGAAGGCCTCTGAATCTAAACCAAAACTAATCTGAGAAAAGATTACAATGTTTTAGAACATCACTAACTGAAGTTGATAAATCAAACTGACAAAACGGTGAAAGTATAAAAGCTATAAATTTCGTACTTGATAAGTTGATTTCATATAAAAATTCTTGCACTCAACAACAGTGGCAAAAATATGTTCTTTACAGCTACATATGTAAGACATAAAAATTGCCAGTTACTATTTCAAAAAATTATTTGTTCAATAGAACTCAGTGATGGTAATGAGTCAAATTTATCATGTGTGTGTACAAATTATAAAATAAGCTCAAAATAAACAAATTTATTAATAAAGAAATTATAATACAAAATATAAATTATTTTAAATCAAACAAAATGTTAAAAGAGAAAGCTGCCTTAAGATAAAACATCTATATTTGAGATAAATGTGTAGTTGAAAATGTTTATATTATGAAAAGACAAAATGAATAGAAACTTTACTAATCAAAGTTAGTAATTTAAAAACAATAAAAGGAAGCAAATAAAAATTCAATAACATGCATTAAATTTGTATACATGTATTTAATTGGAAGAGTCAAATAAAATATAAACTGCACATAGAAAGTAAGAATTTAAGCAGTGTCTTACATAATTCTTTAAATAATAGTAAAACACAAAAATTAGAAAATATAAGAAATATAGATGCAATACAATTACCAAGTTTGTATTAGAAATATATTGCAGCCAATATTCCACGCTTAGATTTTATGGCTGCTTTGTTGCTCATGGAGCATTTACAAAATGTAAACACTTACAATCTAGATGTTAAACATTAAGAACACTGAAATAAAAATAAAAGAAGCAAATTAACTACAAAAGAAAGTTTGGACCTTAAAAGCACACACCTGGGTATATAATAGGGTACAGAAGAAATTATGATGAGAATTTATTGAATATTTTTTGAACAAAACACTAAACTAATATATAAAAACTCTGGAGAAGGGGTTTATCTAATGTTAATTTTAAAAAACTGATAGCCTTACATGATTATATGTAAAAATTATGTACATTTGTTAAGCTAGACATTCAGTATCAAAAATACAAAGAAAGATAATAGATTTGCAACATAATAGATATCTTGAATAGAGAAGGATACAGATAACTGTTATGAACATACATTAACAAAATATAAAACAAAATAAAAGAGCTCAACACAGACCAAAATATTTTTTTAAATAGTACCAATAAAATAGGCAAAGGAACAGTAAGTCAATCTAAAAAACAATAAATATTTCAGAAATGACCAATATTAGGAACAAAAAAGGACTGAACTATATATAAATGTCAGAAGAAAATAAACATAATAGACATATTAAGAATAATATCTTTCTTTAAAATATTTATTAATAAATTGTACACTAGAAATACTAAAGTTAAGAGTAAATGTGAAACAAAAGTAAAAAACACCTAAAGTTTTAGAAAATATATTTGGGACTATGGATTTGGAAGGTTCTATTAAACAAGAGCAAAATAGGAAATTATAAATTATATGTGAAAATCTGATGAAGTATGCTATTAATAATATGATACAGTAATGAATCATATTGGCTTCAAAAGAGAATATTATAAGCAAAATTAACAGCCAGATATAGATTATAAAAATTGTTTATAAGTATCTAAAACAAAAATTAATATTACAAATATAAAAGAAGCTACTACAAGTCAACAGGAAAAAAAAAGGAAGGGGAATTCCATTAAATTGAAGTATGAATAGCCATTTCCAGGACAGAAATCTAAAGTGACTAACAAGTATTAAAAAGATTAATGAAACAGATATGAAAATTAAAATAAAAATGTACCTATTCAATTGGCAAAAATTGGAAAGGTCAAAAATATTTAGTATAGGTGTAGAAAAGGGAGAATAAGATTGTTTGTTTTTTACATTGTATGAAAAAATAAACTCTTGTTACCCTTCTGTGGCACTATCTGGCAGCACATTCTTAAATTAAGTGCACTTAAGACCTAGAAAATCTTTTCCTTGAAATTATAGTGTATGAAAACTCTCATGTAAGTTTTAAGGCCACAAGCATGAAGATTTTGCAGTAGCTTTGTTTGTGATAGCACAAAATTAGATGCAATGGTTGAAGGTTCTGAGACAAATACAGTGTTCTATAGAAAATATTTCAGTCTCCAGTTTCGATCTTATCTACTCATCTTGAGCTTAATATAGATATCTTCTTTCATTTGCATTTTCCTTGGTTGTGCTTACACTCACAAATCTGTTCATATATTCAGCGAGATTTTATAATGTTTTTCAATTAAATCAGTGGACATTAAAGGTATTATGATATCAAGATCTGATTTGAACAGGTATCCTTCTTGACTTTATTAATTATCTAGTAAGGAAGTATTGTTTAAGTGCTTGCACAAGGGCATCATATCCCATACTTTAGGAAATCATAGTCTGCATTCTACCTGTTCTTACTTTCACTTATATTCTCTTATCTGAAATTTTTTTCTGAATTTCCATTCATTTTGGATAATTTTTTTATAACTATGTGGTCTATAGCTATGTGGTCTATAGCTATTTAGAAATCATTTACTAAAACTCTTAATTATTATACTCTTAATTTATCACTCTTTTAGGTCCATTCTAAATATGTAATATTATACATATTAAGTCATGACTATCCAACTTAAAACATTACAAAGAATCAATATTCTGAAAGTGGTAATGTTATAGAATATTATTTGCCAGCTATTTTATATAGCAGCTCTCACAGGTAGCCATGCCTGTACTTTTACTCAATTAATGTATTTATTTATTTTTAGCATTTTTAATTTATTTTTAGTTGAAAATAATTGTGTATATTTATGGGGTACAATGTGATGTTTTGGTCTATGTATACATTGTAGAAAGAGCCAATCAAGCTCATTAATGTATCTATCATCCCAGCAACTTCTTTTGTTTTGTCATGAGAACATTTAAAAAGGTATTCTTTTAGCCATTTTGAAATATGCAATTGTAGACACATAGCAAATAGATGTTTTTTGGTCCATAGTTTTGACCGTGTGTATGTGTGTGTGTGCAGTTTGGTTTGCCTGGAAAAGATAAGGTAAGAGATTGTCTTGTCTATGTAATATCAACCATTTATATTCTGTGCTGTTACATTTTATGTATTTTAAGTTATATAAATTTATTGTCATTGAGTTCATGATTTTTTTGGCATAAAAGTATTATACTGCTTTTCTATAACTCAGTGCTTGGTATTCATAAGGGAGTGATTTAAACTTTCAATTATATTTTATCTCATTGGTCACTGAGAGGGGGTTAAGAGGTGTTTAGAATGGAATCAATCACCCTTGACCTGTTATTATCTGTAGAAGAAGATTTAAGCCACAATAACTTATATGTATGTCTGGCGTGTGGCCTCTGCAACAATATCTTATTTTCATAATCCCATGCTCAATTTGCTGCAGATTTCTAAAAGAGGAAATTGGTCCCACTCCAGTTGATCTGCATTTCTCTCCAATACACGGGAAAATTCCATGAGGACTCATACTTGGCCTTTTCCATTATGCCAATTCCATGCCCTTTTAGAAATCTGGTTTCTAAATTTGCTTTATGATAATACAGCTATGCCAATGGTGTTCTCATTTAGTGCTTTGATGATAAAGGTCACTCATTTTCTCAAAGGAGCCCTTAAGGACTGAATATGCTTTCAAAGGCCAGAAATATTTCAGCCATTAAGAGTAAAACAACCCCTTTAATAAAACATTCTCAGCTTAAGGATATTTAAAAGCTTAAAAAAATACTTCCTGCTTAATTGACCACATGAAGTCTCCACTTGAAGTCAATTACCCTGTTTTTATGGGTATTTGTGTCATTAGAGCTTTTAGAGCAGATAGATTTAAAAGTAAAAAAATGTATGCAACGAAAGGGTATTAAGATATGTCTTAATTTGCACTTGTGGGTTAGTTCATAACCTGAAAGCACAATGGTAGCCAACAGAATTTCTAATCTGCATGGAGATTTTAATGTATTTAAATTCATGGATTAATTTGGCACATAGTACATGTCAGCAAATAAACAGAAAATGATCTGAAATGCATAGATACACTAAAATATCTTCATTATTTTCTATATCTATAAAATGGAATTTTAAAACATAATTTTTCCAGTAATTATGTGTAAAGAGGAAAAAAGGCATCTTAATTCAAAGTGCTAATTTAAAAAAATAAATATATTGTTCAACAAATGTCTTAATAAATTTCCCCTACCACTTTCTTTTAATACTCTGTAGTTTAAAATACCTAGGTTTCTACAGTGGGTTTGGAAATATTATTGCTTATATATTTATGTGGCTCAGAGCCAGGTAACATTGAAAATAGTTTGCATGACAAAAATCCATAACCCTAAACTCTCTATAGATTTGATAATCATAATCATAATTATTAGATTTGATGATAATGATTATCATCAAATAATGTAAAAATTGAAAGAAAAAATATCCTGCAGGTAAAACTTAAAAATGAGCAAATGGAAGAGATACATTTATACATGTCACAATATACAAACATTTTGTTAACCAAAAAATTAGCATGCTTACATGGTAATGTGATTATCATCAACTAAACCATTGGGGGCTGTCAAAACAGATACATAGAAAAAAAAAAACATCAAGTGGATGTTGAATAGCTATGACTCTATCAAGAACCTTAAATTCAATTCCAGACACTCTCTTATAAGCCTAACTATGACTAAAACTGTATCACTCAAAAGATAAATTGAAAGATACAAGGGGTTTTTAGACTGGATAAGAAAAGATTGATTGGGGAAAAAATCCCAGACTTATTTAAGTCATGGTGTACAGTAAAATAGCCAAATTAAGATCATTAAGTAGAATTTACAAGAGAACAGATGTAATTCAGTATTTAAAATTAATTTCTCTCATTATAACTACTAGCAAAATCTTGTGAGATTGAATTCTTAAGTATAATATTCTCAAGGTCAGGTTGATTACTCGTCATGGATGCAGTTGAGGAGATGTCTGTAGTAAATAGTAAAATAGTCCTGCATGATCACCTAGAATTATCTATTTTTATAACAATTTAATTAGTGCTAAGTCAACTTATGGTATATATTTATTATTAATTATATTAAATATAACACATATTTCATTTTATATTTTGACTTCTTGACCTCTTGTTTAAAGAAGACAAATTCTGTAATTAACAAAGTATAATTATTAATTCTTAGTTTATTTCCTAATGTTTCTGACTAAATCAGATAAAATATATATGAGAAGTAAGTACATGTACAGAGCTAGCTTTGTAAGAAATATAGCATACCATTCATTACCAAAAGTATATAAGCAATGTAACACTGCACCATTTGTTAAAGAAAATTTCTGGCCACTTCTACCTGGTTTGAGGTGTCAGGGTAAGTTTTCCTGAGGAAATGTCATGCAAACTGTGATGTGAAGAATGACAATGAAATAATTCAGAAAGCTGAAGGACAGAATTGCTTAGGAAGGAACTGGGGCATTTCAGGCAAGGGCAAATGATATGCAAAAGATTTCATGTGGAAGAGAGAGCATGGTAGGATGAAAAACAGAATAACTTCCAGTTAGGAGGTCACAGACACTAAAGCGCAAGGAGAAGAGAACCAGGCCAGAAGGCAGAAGCAGAACATGTAGGGCAAACTAGGAGTCAGTAAAAGCTTCGCTCATTACTCTAATTGAAGTGAGTAGGCATTAGATAATTTAAAGCAGGATACCCTTTACTTGTTTGTTCAAGATTACACTTTTTTTCAAAGTTGATTATTAGTTAAACAGGGGCAAGTATAGATACAATGAGCATGGTTAGATGATGGTAACAAGTGAGACTACTTTGACTGTGGTTGTTTCTTGGACAAAGGAAGAGTAGACATGGGAGACAGAATGTTTAGGCTACACAAGTGACAAGAGTTTTAACAGATTTTTGTATTTTAAAAATCTAAAACTTATGTTTTCTCAAAATTTCCTCAATTTTATGGCACTTTATTTTTAATATGTAGTTTTCAAGACACAGTCTTAAGTAAGATTACTGACAACTGCAGTAGTCTAGAGTTCCTATGGAAATAGTAGTCCTAAAGTAGTTCTGGCTTTTGTTGCTTGCAAGGTAGGCTGACCTATAGTTGATGTACCCTGTCTCTGAACATTTATTTGCAAGATGTTAGTAAAGGTATATTTCAACAACCAGCTTTACATTTCAGTGCTTTCATTTCAGTGCTTTTATGAAAAGCATTATTTGGTGAATGCTATTGTTACCTGTCTTGCAACCTTGCCTTTAGCCAGAACCAGAGAATATTGATTATGATGAATTATTCAGAATTGCACCATTTTATGTCTGTGTGTGTGTGTGTGTGTGTGTGTGTGTGTGTGTGTGTGTGTTGGCAACATCAAAGATAACATATTCAGTAGTTATGATGGGTCTTCCCTGTGGGTCACTAGAGCTCACATATTTACTCTGTACAAAATATAGCAAAATGGAAATGCTGAAAGTAGCAAGGTGAGCCAAAAAAGGAAAGAGTAAGTTTCAGTGTTTATCCAGCCTCTATTAGAAGAGGAAGGAGCAGTTTTTGAGGGATGGGACTATTACTAGATTACTAGATTTATCATCTCTAATTAGAAAGAGTTTGTTTAGAAAGATAACTCCCTCCCCAATATATTGCCTTTGGAATGTATCATACAAAATTATTTAGCTATCTTGGCTCTCTTTCCAGTTGTGCTCAACAATGATTTTATGCTAATACTGATCCCCACAGTTGCACACTCCCAGGAAGTTGTCTCAAAGGTGAAACTTTCAAAATGCACCACTCCTGTGTCACTTTCCATCATGTACTTTCTGCTTCCACATGATTCAGGCTTTTCTACGTTAACACTCAGTCTGTTCCCTGATTATCAATTCTGCTCAGACCTGATCACTGAAGACTGAACATTATTAGAATTCAAAAACTATTTCTATTAGACCTTGAGCAAATCCCATACACATAAGGACACATCTTGGGGAGTACCCACTCCACTCTTTCATTTATTGTACTTGTTTTCTATTGCTGCCATAAAAAAATTACCACAAACTTAATGGCTTTTCTCAACAGAAATTTATTATGTTATAGTCACATAGGTCAGAAGTGCGACATTGGTCTCACATGGGCTAAACTCATGATGTTAAGGCTGTGCTCCTTTCTCAGGATCTAGAGGAGGGTCTCTTTCTTGTCTTTTCCACATTTCACATGCCCCTGTGTTTCTTGGTGTGTGGCCCTCTCCCTCCATCTTTAAAATCAGGGACAAGGTGACTCCTCTGACAATGCCATCTATATGACCTGGCTTCTGCATTTGCATCTCTTTTACTGACCTTGGCTAGGAAATACTCTCCATTTTTCTTCTTTTTTAAAATTTTTATTGAGGAGATGTATGTGTGTGTATATATATATTTATAAAATTTACCATCTTCACAGTTTTTAAGCGTACAGAGCAGTGGTAATAAATACATTTTTATTCTTTTTTTTTTTCCTGTCTCTTTCCCTACCTTTCCTCTTCCCCAGCCTCTGGTAACCACCAGTCTGGTTGATATTTTCATGAGATCCTTTTTTTTATCTCCCTCATATGAGAACATGAGATATTTGTCTTTCTGTGTTTGGCTTATGTAACTTAACATAATGACCTCCAGTTTCATCTATGTTGCTACAAATAACTGGAGTTCACTCATTTTTACAGCTGTCTAATATTGCATTGTGCATATATACTACATTTTCTTTATCTATTCATGCCCTGGTGGGTACTTAGGGTGATTTCCACATTTTGGCTATTGTGAATAGTGTTGCACTAAACATGAGAGTGCAGATATCTCTTTGGTATATTGAATTCCTTTCCATTAGCTATATACCCAGTAGTAGAATTGCTGGATCATATGGAAGTTTTATTTATAGTTTTTTGAGGAACCTCCACACTGTTCTCCATAGTGGCTGCACTAAATTACATTCCCACTAACAGTGTATGCGTGCTACTGATCCTTGTTAGCGTTCATTATCGCATGTCTTTTTGACACAAGCCATTTTAACTAGGGTGAGACTACATTGTGTTGCAGTTTTGATTTGCATTTCTCTGATGATTAGTGATGTTGAGCATTTTTTCATATATCTGTTGGCCATTTGTATGTCTTCTTTTGAGAAATGTCTATTCAGAACCTTTTGCCATTTTTTAATCAGGTTATTATTTTTTTGCTCTTGAGTTGAGTTCCCTATATATTATGGATATTAATCCCAT
The DNA here is from genome assembly GCF_020740605.2 of Lemur catta. Classification (NCBI taxonomy): domain Eukaryota; kingdom Metazoa; phylum Chordata; class Mammalia; order Primates; family Lemuridae; genus Lemur; species Lemur catta. Next base: position 64,062,846 of record NC_059131.1, on the reverse strand, counting down.
GTGAGATGAGTAGTTCAAAAATATTTTCTCCCTTTTTGTGATTTGTTTATTCACTTTTTTGATTGTTTCCTTGACTGTGAAGAAGCTTTATAAATGGATGTAATTCCAATTGTCTATTTTTAGTTTGGTTTCCTGTATTTTTGATGTCTTTACCACTGGAAATAGAATATTTTGTGCCTTTAAATCTGCTCAGATTATATAGTCAATTCCAGAAACCTCAATTCAGAAAATTCATCTTGTAGATCTATTCTTCTAGCACCAACCTCAGTATCAAATGTATTTATATTTTATTGTATTTTCTGACTCCATGTATGAAGAAATTAAAGAAATTATTTGGTGCTTCAGTAATTATTGTTTCTTGACTTTATTGGCATACCTTAAACACATGCCTCAGTTTCTTTTTTTGATAGTCTCAAAACCCATTATCTATAATTTTTTTCATTTTCTTAGATAAAAAGAACAATTTTTTGATAATTCCCAACCCATTTTTAGCATTCCAATTTAACTGTAGCTCTAGTTGCCTACACTGCTATCTTTCACTTTTTGAATTTTGCTTTTTAATTTTTTTCTATCTGTGGTACATGTATATGTGCACACGTTTGTGTATCTATAGTGGTTTTCTACAAGACCACCCAATTCCAAGATTGAAACAATGTTTTATTACTTTATTTTTTAACACTTTGTGGAAGGAAATGAGGACAGAAGGAAGTCAAAAGCATATTGTAAGATTAATTTAAGATTAATGTATTCTTTCTAAGATATATATCCATACACACATGTGTATATATGTATACACACATACATAATGTTAAGAAAAGGGAACTCTCATACACTGTTGGCGGGAATGTAAATTACTACAACCTCTATGGAAAACAGTATAGAGATTTCTCAAACAGCTAAAAATACAACTACTGTTCAACCTAGCTATCCCATTCCTGGGTATCTACATAAAGGAAAAGAAATCATTACATCAAAAATATACCTGCACTCATATGTTTATTTCAGCATTATTCATAATAGCAAAGATATAGAATCAACAGGTAATTGAATAAAGAAAACGTGGTATACACAATGGAATATCATTCAGCCATAAAAGATGAAATGTTGTCTTTGCAACAATATGGATAGAACTGGAGGCTGTTATCTTAAGTGAAACATCTCAGAAACAGAAACATAAATACTGCATGTTTTCACTTATAAGTGGGAGCTAAATAATGTGTACACATGAACATAGAGGGTGGAATAATAGACATTAGAGATTTGGAAGGGTGGGAATATAGGAGAGGACTAGATGATGAGAAATTACTTAATGGGTACAATGTACATTATTCAGGTGTTGGGTACATTGAAAGTCCAGATTTGTGCTGCTATACAGCTGTACAATATATCCATGTAACAAAATTGAACTTTTAGCCATTAAATTTATACAAAGGAAAAAGGTATATACATATATTTATGTTTATATTTCTTTTTAGAAATACTGATGAATAATTGTTGGAAATGGTACAGTCAAGTAAATAAGCTTCTAATTTCTGGCATTAAATAAATGTATCCCCTAGCATGAATCGGTCACTCTTGCTTCGCCTGAAGAAGATGCACAATTTAAAATTTAAATTTTCACTTAGTTTTTTTTTTAATTATAGGGTAAGAATTATTAATAATTAATATATATTTTATAATTTACAGAGTGACATATATTACTTTCCTTTCATCATCAAATTCATTGAGAATAATAGTATTGTCTTCTCTAATTTATAGATGGGGAAACTAAAGTGTATAAAGTTTAATTAATTGCCAGAATTTCCATCAATTTTAGTAGAGCAGAAAGAAAACTTGAACTATACTCTAAGCCCTTACTGAAATACCCCAGAGAAAAGGCATAAACTAATAATGTGGAGGAGTTGAACTCACAAGGCTGTGTCTCAGTTTCAAAGCCTGAACAAACGAACTAAGCATAATGATGCTAGATATCCTGTTCATGCTAAGCTTATTTTATTTAGAGGAACTTGTACATTACCTCTGCTATGACCTGAAAAGAATGTGGCAAGCTTTTTTCCTTTGAATTATCTTTTAGCAAGACAAGCTTGTTCCAAGGAATAACTTGTAATTATCTACGGTTTAAGTTAATACTTTGACAAGTTGTTCTCCAGAGGGGTTTTTTTACTATGACTACCTAGCACAGGAAATCATTGCTATTCCCATTTACCTTATTTATAACCACTGAAATGTCAAGTTGATTTGGTAGGTCTAAGTCATTCTTTGATAATTAAGTAAGTGAAACTTAGAAAGTTTTGAGAATTTGTTATGCTACGAGATAGATGGTTTTATCAAGACCTATTTGGGAAAAGGAGAACACTAATTACTCACTTTGGAGTGAAAATAATATTGGCATATATTTTTCATTTGTGAATAGTAGTTGTGATTTTCAAATCCTTTAGTTCCTCAAATAATTCAAATAATGGCCAATTTAATGGCATAATGATTAATTCAAATAGTAACAAGAAGCCATGTATATGGCAAGGTTTAATTAATTAAAAATGAAAGAATAGACTTAAAAGGCAATTTTTCCCTATTCACCAAATTTGTTTTGTAATGCTAGATACCTCTCTTGATTACATTTTCATCCATGGCCTAAGTGTGGCTGTTCCTCCAATTGTCTATGTTTAGACCTTATTACACTTATATACTATCCTTAGAGGGCCTCACCAACATTCCCATGGCTTCTACATCTCCTCCTTCTGCTGTTGCCTTTATTTTATGGTAAGTGTGCACAAATTTGTCTCTCAGATTCCAATGTTTGTATCAAGCTGAGCATTGAACAAGTTCACCTGTAATTTTCATTCAGATTCATAAAATCAGATTTCTAAATTTTGTCTTTTATGAAACTAATATTTATTAAGTGCTTGGTGACAAGTGAGTATAGTGCGGTCAGGGTCAACTGCATTTGAATTTTGGCACACTTGGCAAATAAGCAATTTCATGTCTAAGTTTATACATATGTAAAATGTAAAAAAAAAAAAGGATAGTAAAAACTTAATAATATACCTAAAACACTTAGTGTCTGAAAAGTTATTAAGCATCCAATAACTGGTTCGCTACTATTATTGTTAAATGTATATATAATCCTTACCATATCACTGTGAGGTAGACAATATCATCCCTACTTAGTAATAAAATCTAAGAGCAGTTTGGGAATTTGTTCTGGCAACTAAGACACCAAGTGAAAGAGCCAGGATAGGGTTCATGTGGTTCATGTATTCTTGTTTTGTCTCCCTGATTTGTTAATCATCTCTACAATAAAATCTCTCATCTACCACAGAACATATCCTAGTATGCATTAATTTAACAATTGTCTGGACTTCTCTTTCTTTATTCCATCCAAAGTCCTTTTTCCTAAATACTTCTTCATTCATCTCATAGCCTTGCCAACCATACCTTGTCTTATTTCTTTCCGTGCCATTTAAATATTCTACAGATTAATTCCCCTTCTTAGTCTCCTTCTTCCCTAACCAATTGCTCATACCTGGCCAGGTTATCCGTAGAAAAGTCAATGTAAGCCTGTAATTTCTACCCTTCAAAAACTGAAATGACTCCCAATTCTTTCAAATTTAAGCCCAAACTTATTCAAATGTTACTAGATGCCCTCTATAATCCAAATCTGCCCTTTCTATGTTTTCAAATTGTCTTAATCACAAAAATATTATAATCTAGCTATAACTAGTCTTTAATTTCTTTAAACATCTATGAATCTATAAATACTGTCCTTCCTGCATCTTCTTTTTTTCATTAATGTCTCTTAAATGTATTTTTTCTCTCCTGTTTTTCTCTGACCACTTTTGTGTCTCTTCTCTATCTGCTGTAAACTTTAATAAGAGCTTTTATGCTACACATATGTATTTGTTTATTTATCTATTAATATCCTAACAAGAGGGATCCATAAATGCAAAAACTTTGCTGACTTCTTACTGCATTCTGAGGGACTGACATATCTTAAAATAATAAACATTCAAACATGTAATTAATTAATTAGCTAATGTTGGCAATCAGAAATTGCATTCCGTGTGATTTTGCTTCCCCTTTCATTTAGCCAGATACATTAGTTTTTTGTTTTTGTTTTTGTTGTATTTCTTTGTATATCCTACTGGCTACAATAGTGGTTTCCAGAGATTGAGATTCATGGAATAGTAGGATGGCAAAAAGTAATTCCAGGAACTGACATAGATTTACAGAAAGTTTACCTGTCAGAATAGATTAAGTTATGCTATAGTATTAAACAGCATAAATATATCAATGTCTTAAAATATGAAAGTTTAATGATCACTCATTCTATAGGTTCTGTGTGGATTAGTCGGGTAACTTCTCTCCATGTAATCTTCAGTATTATTTTGTGATGTCATCATGTCATTGCCATTCTCCAGGCTTCACCAGAGCTGACACAGAGAGAATTTGGGAGTTGGGTACTGGCAATTTAAACAAAAAAATAAATTTTTTCACATAAAAAGGCACATGACATTTTTACTTATATATGGTGGACCAGAGCTACCTATTTGGCCAAATCTTACTTCAAAGCAGAAAATTATATCACTCTGTGTATATTAGAGTATAATCTAAAATTAGTGAACATTAGTCCTTTGTAACTCAACTAACATTTATGTTCAATTAGACAAAATTTCTCAGTTGCATTGTTTGATTGATTGAGTAATGTGCTATTGTTCTTGTCTTTGCTCTATGATTTTTGTCTTTTTTTCCCTGGCTGCTTTTAAGTTTTTGGGTTTTTTTTTTTTCCCTTTATCATTTGTTTTGAGAAATTATATCACAATATCCCTTGCTTTAGTTTTCTTCATGTTTCTTGTGCCTGGAATTTACTAAGTTTCTTGAGTGTATGGATTTATAACTTTGATTAACTTTATTAAAATTTTGGCCATTATTTCTTCAAATAGTTCATTCTGTCACCTCTTACTTCTTTAGGAACTATTTTACACATATACTTGCATGATATTGTCTTATATCTCACCGATGCTTTATTCAATTTCAATCTTGTATACATCTGTGGTTTTCATTTGGGTAATATTTATTGTGTCTGTAAGTTCATTGACATTTTATTTTGCAATGTCTAAGATACCACTGAGTCTATTAATATAGTGTTCACCTCAGACACTTTAGTTTTTATCCCCAAGAGTTTTATTTGTACATTTACATCTTCCCTGTGTCTAACTAACTACTTGTACATGTGGAATACAGTTTTAATAATTTTTAATGTATTTCTCTGTCAATTCTAACAACTAAATTATTTCTAGGTCAATTTAGTTTTGATCGATTTTCTCCTCACTTTGGTTTGTATTTTTTCTGTTTCTTTCAAGCTAGATATTATTTGATTGGATACCCATCAATTTATCAGGTGATGAATACTATTATAGTCCTTTAAATGTTTTTGATAATTTGTTCCAGGACACACTTAAACAATGTAAAATAAGTTTGATCTTTTCAAACTTAATTGGCTTGTTAGTTGGTTTAGAGCAGTGATCAGTCTACAGCCAATTATTCCCCACTACTGAAGCAAGACCCTGGTGGTATTCTTTATAATACCTCATGAATTATTATTTTTTCTAATCTGGATATCGGGAACAGGCATTATTCCCTGCCCTGTGTGACTACTGGACACTGTTATACCTAATCCTTTCAGGTTATTTTTTCCCAATTTCTCATTGTACATCTATTTGCTTATCAGTACTCAACTGAATACTCAAATAGGATCTCTTACATAGCTCAAGATTTCATTCTCTGTGCTGTTCTCTCCTCTTTGGTGTTCTTTCTTGTTAACTCTAGGTACTAGTCACCTTATTTTCACCAGATGGTCAGTTTCTTCTCCTCAACATAGGGAATATGCCTAGCTCTGCCCTTCCTGCCTTTCATCCTGGAAATTGTCTTAAGGCAGGATGGTGAATTCTAGATCCTGCCTTATTTGTTTCCCTTTTCTTGGGTATTACTGTTCTTCATGGTCTGACATACATTGACTTGAATACCATTGTTTTATTCTTTTTTAATTATTTCAGGTGAGATGGTAAATCCTGTCCCTGATTCTCTATCTTTACCAGAAATGGAAGGCCCTGATTATCACTATTTAGTAATCTACTAGGAAGAGAAATTTCTGGAATATTCACTTGGACTTTCCTAATATTATATACCCCATCCCATAGTGCAATCCTTTATTTGTGCCTTATGTTCAATATATAGTCCAAATATATGTCAGCATCTGGATACACATAGAGTAGTCTCTGGACACACTGGGTCACTAAGAGATGAGCTCAAGCCAACCTAACTTTTATTGTCAGACTTCCACTAGCCCTCACTCAGACTATTGGATAGTCTAGTGGATATCAGGGACATTTTGAATTTCCCAGGATTGCCATATCAGAGCTGGTATCATATAACACCTGAAAAACCTGAGCATTTTTATTTTCCTTATTGCACAATTGCTCTAATGATTTAATCACCAGAGGGGAGAGTTTTGCTGAGTATTATGATGTGATTTGGAAAAAAAATTAAAGATAATAGGATTATGGGGAAATTAGGTATACTAAATAAAAATATCTGGTTTCAGTTTTAGTAACAGGGGTTATTTTACTGTCAGAAAAAACCACAGTTTTGGAGTAGGTGTTTCTCAGACCATCCTTAATGAACTTTACCTTGCCCTAGAGAACTGTTGCAATAGCACTCATATTTTACTCTATCCATCAAAATGCTACAGTTTGACTAAGCCCAAATGTCACTCCTTGCATTCTTCATTTATGTTTTATTCATTTAATCATTCTCTTCTTTCAACATATATTTTTGATGACCTGCGTTGAGTCACTTATCTAGCTCCTTCATTTTCAGAGGTGGACAAGATAATGTGAATCCTATCCTTTTGACACAGTGATATGTAGCTCACCTAGACTTATCAATTATATGAAAAATATTCTATAACAAATTCTGATTTACAGCACAGATATTGTAGAGTAGGACTAAAACAATATTTTAGTTTGTTTGATGGTGACTTGTTTTTTGCTCTTAGCTAACAGCCAAATTCCGCTTCTGTACACAAAGCTTGCTTGCTTATTGCTTGATTACGATAAAGAGCTAAAACCATGCTCAAATGCAGTTAAAAAAAAAAGAAAAAAACCGCACCGCAGGTGGCTTCCTGATAGGGAGGCCGGCTGTGCAGGGCGAGTGTCCTTGGGGAGAGAATCTCCTGGGAGGGAATCTCTTGGGAAAGAGTCTCTTATCAAAAATAACTAGCAACAGACTCCAGCAAAAAAAAAAAATATATAAAAGCTTTGTTTTTACCCCAGGGCGGGGTCCTGGTTCGTAAAGAGACCACTGCGTTGGTGCTCTGGGACCTGGACCCTAGCTCGAGCTAGTCAAAATAAAACTCCTTTGCCTTTGCAGCCTCAGTGACTGTCTTTCTGTTCCCGGGGCCGAGGGGAACCGGCTCTAACAATATTACTATATTTGTTTTGTGTCTTTCTACTAGAGTTATCACTTCCTGAAGACGAAGAGTGTGTCATAAACCTGTCTCTGTAAAGTGTCCTGCACAATATAGGCGTGGATATAGTAGTTGTTTTATTAAATTTAATTGGTGGATTTCAGCTTCTGTATTTACAGGATTTTCAGGAAACACCTCAATTCTTTATATAATTTAACATGCACGCACACACACATGCTCAAACACTTATGTATACATCCCTCTAACTATTCATCTGGAAAATTATACTCAGATGATAAGAAGTGAATTACTCTGATATGGATGAAGAGATATGCATTTGATATTAATATTACAATTTGTTAATATAAGGAGGACAGAATTTGAAAAGCTAAATATTTTATGGTAAAGATCCCTTCATAAGGAAATATAAAAGTTCAGTATTAAAAAATGCTAATGCTAAAAAAATAACTTAGATATTGAAATTTCACACTTTCAATCCTGTATTTAATGCAAAATCAATTTCAGACTGCACACAAATAGTTTCACAATAAAATATTATATTTATATATATATATTCCATAATTAAACAATAATTAAGCTAAAATATATTAAATAAAATCCTCAAAACCTATACAAAACATGTTTTAAAATATTGTGGTATAATCTGAATGGTTTTGCAGATAATCTACCATTTTCATAGCTGATTTCATTAGCAGTCTCCTTCTTCTAATGACTGTGTAATTAAGCCATAATGGGAAAAGTACATTGATGTATATTCATAGGGAATTCATCAAAGCAAAACAAACAATAATTAACTACAAACCGAAAATGTATTTTAATTTATACAAAGATTTCTTCCATATAACTTTTTTATTGTTAAAAAATAGAACAAAATATTAAATAATAAATAGTTCTTTATCTAATGGGCCACAGAATGAAAATCATTTTTGTTTGTTTGTTTGTTTGTTTTACTTTACAGTTATTTAAGCTGTGTAATATTTTAGTTACTATGATTGCCTCTTAATATTATTATATTTGTTAGAATTAGAGGACAAAGACAATTACTACACTGCCACTTACAGTGAAAATTTTGTTTTTATGTGAGAAAAATACTACTTAGATATATATGTATATATAAATTCTAAAACCCAAAACATTTTCATTTTATCTGACAATTAGAGAGTCAGTATTTTCTGAGATTAATGTGAAATTTCCTTTGTATCTTCAGGACATTAGTTACAGTTTCTGTGATATGCACTTTTTAAATTCAAACTATACAATAGGATAAAATAAAAGTTGTGTCATATACTCAATTTGCTTAATTTTATATGCTTATATGCAACCAGTTTATTATTTAAACAAACAAAATCTAAACACAATGATGTAATTTCCTTAAAAAGGTTTTGTGTAAGGAGAAAATACATAGCTCTCAAAATGATGTGTCCATCTTACCACTTCAGTTGTTAGGAAGTATAAGTCACATGTTCTCATACCAGTGTATGGAAATCCTGGAAACGACAAGGTACTTAAAATTGGAAATTGGACACCATAGCCAGTTTCTGAACCTTTCCCACTACACATTTTCAAAATATTCTTATTCATTCATTCCTTCATATATCATTCATTTAGCAAATATATATTTCATAAGATATTTTGGACTGAGAAGAATTTTTTCAAGATTCAGCTAAAATGAAATCAACTATCTTTTACTCTTTATTAGGAGAAAGTGATTTTCTCCCTTTGAGACCAGGACATTGTAACGCAGAAGCCTAAATAAAAAACTGAGATGGCTATCTGAACCGCTATGTTGGAAACATCACATTAATGGGAGGCATCTGCATCTCTCAAGTTACTCCTATGCCTAAGAATTGAGCCCCAAACACAGGCATGTTTCACTAACTAACCTCGCCTTCTAAAGTTACAGCTCCCTCGAGGAAGGTTAGTAATGAATGGCTCTGCTAATGACACTTTAACTGTGTTGATTTGGGAAACTGCTTAGCAACATGACTCTACCAGGATAATTGGCCCAGAAGAGGCTATGGAAATCTTTAGAAATACTGGTGAAATGGAATTGAAATGTTTTAAAAAATAGAATATTTTTCTTAGGATATTAATGAATAAGATCAATAATGTCCTTAGTGATTAGGGAGAATTGGGTACCAGTATTGCTAATGTGAATATCATAAAACATTGAGCCTAGCATTTTGGATTGTATAGATGTCTGTGTGTGGTGTGTGTTGTTTCCAGTAAGGAATACAGATTGGGCTACAATTAGAGAAGCTATGCTATAATCATTATAGAGATAAATAGGGTTATATCAAAGTGGGGAGGAATAAAATACTTAGCTATGTGAATAGATTGGTAGGTAGATAGATGAATAGATAGACACGATATGGATATAGCTACAAATGTAATACAGAAGGCAATATTTCAGTTGATTCTATAAATATGAGTGTAAATCCAGTAGGTGGAAATATATTAAAGTTTATTATAAGCCAACATAAGAATCAAATCAATGTGTTTCACAGATTTTGAGTAAGAAAGAACAAGGAAAATGCTACATAAAAAATGTATTAAGATTCTTGGTAAGGAGGAAAGAGATGTTAATTTTGGATCACCTAAGCAAAAATGGGACTATGATGGAAACATACGGAATGGCTCATAGAATTTAAACAACAATTCATTAACCTGATTTAGACACTGAAATTATCATGGAAAATTCCATCCAGGTAGTAAGCAGAAGTATTTTCAAGACACTTCTATTAGAAAGAGAGACTATATGGTTGGAAATGAGGGTGAATGCAACCAAGATAAATGATCACACATCTCTTTTATCTTCCTAGCAAAAGAGCTAGACTACCTTCTGCAAACTCCATGGCAATCATATATATTAAGTGACCAAGTTTTCATTAAAGGACTATGACAGGAAGTAATGGGCACCATTTCCAGAAGCAGAGTCTTAAAACCTTTCACACATAATATCATTTATCTTTTATCTACCAAATGAAATGGAGGGATCTTTAGAGTAAACTTGAAAGCTCCAGATTGAAATAGATAGAACAATGATGTGGGAAGAGTCTGTGTACCTAAATCACCACTTGGAGAAAAGGCAGCCAACTAGAATTATTCATATTGAACACCTGCAAATGTGGAATAATTTTTTTTATTCTTTTAGGTCACAAAAATTTTATGGTTTCACTTGTATTGAAGCCATCATTATAGTTACTAATAGAATAGTGTTCATTTATTAATAATTGTAAGTCGTGTACCACTGCTTTGCATTTTTTACTTAGGAAATCATATAACAGAAGTTTTTTGGGGAAATTAACACAATTCAAGTAAAAATTATATAATTGAGTGGTAGGAGAAGAGAGTTGAACAGCTATAGTCAGTTTCACAATTCAGTATGAAATGATGACCTGGATTATGAAGATAATTCCTATGATTTAGTGGGTGGAATTTAATTTAGAGAGATTTTAACCCAGAAGAATGTTTCTATGATCCTGCATTTACTCAGTTTTACAAATGATAAATTTCGTTGATGAAGCATAGGAATATCTGTAGTTCTGGAATTTTGAATGAAATAGAGTCTATCTGTTAACACTTGGAATTTTATGCTTTATTCTGGCAGACCTTTTGAGCCTCAAAAATGTAACAGATGTTTATTTCAATATGGGTTTAATTAAACAATTAATTTGAATTAATTATTTTCAGTCTCGTGAGTGTTACAGAAATGTAAATAGCATCTCTATTCCCGTGGGGCTTTTCCCTTCATTCCTTAATTCAATTCACTTCACTATTTTGTTTATTTCTTCAGTATTGAGGCTTTGCCAAGTTATTTCCACAGTATTGTTGGTATGAGATAAAAATGATTTTAAGGGTGAAAAATACTTAGTTCCTATCTTCATTTTGTGTGGGATTATAAAACAACATTTGTTTAAGAGAGGTTTGGAGAGGAGTTTATTAGACAGAATAATTTTATTTGTCACTTAAAGAAGTGTGAATGATTTCCTACTAGTGACAGGGTGGCTCTCAAAGGACTAAGACTAGAGGGTGACTTGTTCATCTGCTCTGGATTATGAAAACACTCATAGCTCTCAGCTTATTTACAGACTGAGGTGTGGGCTTCGGGAAAGTGGGTGGGACTGATGGGATATCAAGAGCACTCCATATGTGTCACTCATAATTAACAGAGTATAATAAATAAGGAACTCTCCCTAGTATTAGAAGTCCTTCAGTTTGGGTTTAAACAAGAACAACACAACTCTACATTTTCCTTTACCTTTATATTAATATTTGGTATTGATTGATTAATTAATTAAGCATTTTTAATCACTAATCTGTTCCAGGTACTCTTGTAGCTATCGATAATACAATAATACAATAATACAGGATAGAGAAACAAACCCTTGGCCTTTTGGGGGGAGGTAGAGAGAAGGACAGACAATAAATAAATTTTTAAAACCTTATTAAACAATATAATTTCAGAGAGCCAAAAGTGTTATGGAAAAAAATAAAGACAAGTACAGGATGTGATATTCCAGAGAAGGGGAAAAGGAAGGGAGAACATTTAGAGAGTTATGAAGGAATTTCTTTCTGAAAGGGTAATATTGGCGCATGAACAAATTATGAAAGATGAAGATCTATATTGAAATTTGGAGTAAGAACATTACAAGTTCATTACAAGAACATTACAAAGATCAACAAGTATAAACACCTAGAGATAAAAATGAGGCTGGTATGTTTGGGAACCAAGCCACCAATATGGAGCACAGTGATCAAAAGGCTTTTGTAAGATATAAGTTTGGAGATGTGTCAAAGTGGACATGAACTATTAATACTTTACAGACTCCTTAGACCAATATGGCTGCATACAATTTGATCTTTGTATCTTCATGAATTTTAGCTTGCAAATATATATATATATAAATAGATATATATTTTTATATACAAATAAATAAAATCTGATAACTAGTGGATTAGCTCTACAGTTTGATACATGTTGTATTTTTCATAAAAGGAAAAATTTAAGTTTCCTCAAGGAGGAAATCTCCAATAACTGTATTAAAAGTGACCTCACTTCCTCAATCACATTTATCTAGAAATAGCAACGTCACATCTAGGGTCATGAGACATGATATGAATAGTAATTATGAGACATGATATGAATAGTAATTATGTTTTACATAATTATAAGATGTATAAGTTTATGATTATATTTTATACAATTATAAACATAATTTTAACTGATATTTGACACACAGCTATGAAATCTGTGACAGGTTTTGAGAGATGAACATGCAATATAGTTCAGAACCTGCAAGCATGCAGAGGTCCAACCTCCTCAGCAACAGTCATTGAAGGAGAATAAATAAAGCTGCTATAAACAATGTTGTACAAAAAAATGAAAAGAGAGAAAGAAAGAAAAAAGAAAACAAGCTAAGAGGCATGTACTCTGTAAATGCACTCTTTGAATACATAAATACAAATCTTTTTATATTTGGGTTTTTGTACTCCATACTGCTATTTTTAAAATGTGATTTAATTAAGGCTTCTTGGATATATTTTAGATTATGAAATTTTTTGCAAGTAATATTTAAACATATTATGAACCAGAATTATATTTTAGAGATCCCAGAAGGATATGTTTACCCATCTGTCACTTGTGTTAAGACAAACTCAACAAGTAAATGATTTCTGAATAATGTTAGTATTTCTGCCTTCCCATATGAGAGTTGACTAGTCAGTTAGTAAGCACTATTTTTTCTTCTTACAAGAAATAATCCTACTTTTTCCTTTCAGACGGTTGGATATTTTAAGGCTGGACAATTTAAACTTCAATATTGATAAAACACAACCACAGAGTTGAGTACAGGCTCTTGATTGATGGTTCTCTGCTATTTCTTCAGAGACATAGAAGATAAGAGACAGAGAAACAGTTTATCAAAAGGAGCAATTTACAAATCCAAAGTGCCCAGTAGAAATCTGGATGGGACCATGCATTTAGAACATTTTTGGAGCTCAACAGGAAGAGAGAATGAATGACTCTTTGAAAATATAGATCAATATACATTGAGGTATATTCCATACAAGTTTTACATTAATACATTCATAGTAATTCAGAACAGAGAAGCAGAGGGGATAAAAAAAGATATAATACATAACACCTGTATTTGAGAACTTTCTATTGAATTTGCTAAAGTGTATCAAATTTCACTAAAATGTAAGTCCTATGGGAACTAATTTATTATTCTAATGTATTGATATTTTCTAAGTACTTAGATGAGTGTCTGACATACAATGGGCCTTTAATAAATAGTAGTTCAATAAATGAATACAATACATAGGAAAAGACAATACATGAATTACCATAATGTTTCTGAGAAAGCAATAATCAATGTGAGATGAAAAGATCTGGGAAAGAGTTATGCACAAATGAGGTTCAAATTGGGTCTTAAATGGAAGATAGATGGAGATAAAGAGATTCATTCATAGTCAATACTTGTAGTAAAATATATAGCAAATTTGGTGAACAGTGCCAAAATCAAACATATTGAAGTGTATTATTCCTTAGAGGAGTAAGAAGAAAATGAAGTTTTAATGGTAAGTTGATTGGAACAAGAAGATCGATTCTTTAGATCAAAATATAGCCTTCATTCCTTGTGAAATTGGGAGTCTATGATAACTTTGGAATGAGACAAAGCCAAGAAAATTGGCAATGGAGAAATCAGGCACTGGTGTTGACTGGCTTGCTAATTCTACTCAACCCCTTTAAAGTAAGCTGGTTTCTGTTGGCTAGGATGCATGGATGAGTGTGTGGGTATCATTTTTAAAGTTTACATCAATTTGTTTGAGAAGCTTCAGAAATAAATGAATTTCTCAATTAAACCAAGGAATGTCTTGCTGCTAATTCTGGAACCAAGAGAAGATCAACTTGAAGCAATAGCAGTTAATTTTTATTGATTGGTGTGTTGATTGGTGTTAGTGAATTCCAGAGGGTCTGGCCATTAGTGAGGCCAAAAAAAAAAAAAATGATCCAGTGACAACTTCAATTGGTTTTAGAGAAAAAGGAATAAAAATTCAGACGAATCCGGTGAGATTTAAGATTCTTAGGAGAGCTGAAGCTCTTCTCTTGATTAGTTACCCCTGGAAAAAGGATATGAATTAATCTATATGGGTTGGAAATGTGATGGAAGTTGAAAAAGGTCCAAATTGTTCACAGTTTGAGTCCCTGCTTCACAATAGAGCTTTCTGTGATGATGGAAATCATCTATACCTGGGCCATTCTGTGTGGTATCTACTAGCCACATATGGCTATTGAGCCCATGAAATGCAGTTACCGGAACTGAGGAACTAAATTTTAAATTGTATTTATCTTGAATTAAATAAAATTTAAATAGCCTAGTGACTAGGGGCTATAATTTTGGACAGTGCAAATGTGAATGTTTTCCCTAACCAAATGGAGTAAAACTCTGGAAATTTTCCCACGGCTGGCTGTACAGAATATGCTAGGGGATGTTGCAGTAAAAGATAGATAAATAAATAAATAAACAAATAAATAAATAAATAAATACTAATACAATTTTTAAGACCCTACAAATTCTAGAATTCCACTGGTTTATAACCACAAAGATTTATGTCTCCTGTTCATGCTGAATTTTCCACATCAGTTTCAAGCTGGGATCCAGGCCACAAAGCAATCTCTGGAACATTGCTAGTTCTTGTAGAGCAAAAGAGAAGCTTGTAAAACCACATGTTCCACTGGTTCTTAAAACTTATGTTCATTACTGACACATATTACTTCTATTCATATATATATATATATATGAAATGTGTTTTCATGCATCATACACACACACACACACACACACACACACACACACACACACTTTTTAATTAGCCAATCACATGGTCACTCCTGAGTTCCACAGAGCAACGATATAGAGCTCCCTCAAAGAGCCATAAGAATATAGACGAACAGTAATACAGTCCATCATAGTGGTCTAAATGTCCATAGAAAGAGATTATTTGTTGAATTCATGAATGAATATTTTCTGGCACGTTCTGCATGTCCAGACTTGAGCCATGAACCCATTGCCTATAAGTATGGATATAACCATGAGATATGGCAGGTTAATCTTTCCAATATCGTCCTTTCCCAGTTTTCACATGATCACATCCCTTTCATTCTCTACTTAGTTTAAATATCACCTCCTCAGAAAGAACTCCCCAATATCCTAATTTAAATTAGTAAAATTTGACATTTTTTTGGTATAATATGTGTCAATTAAATAGAATGTAGTCTGAATTTATTTTGTACATTTCATAGAACAAGTAGGAATAGCATTAGTCAGACTTAGGCCCTTATTTTTAGGGTGACCAAAGCCCTTGGACGTATGTTTCACTCCCCTGTTACAGTGTAGTTCCCTGAAGACAAGTTTAAAGATTAATTCATTCCCAATTTCCTGTGACTTAATGTCCAGTTAACAAGTTGAATGATTTATTGAATGAATTATATAAAAAATAAATCTGAGTATTCTAAGCAATGTTTTATTATCAATATTAGAAATGTTAAACTAGACAAAATATAAAATATTAAATATAAAATGTTAAACAGAAGAAGCTTTTAAAGCAGGGGACAGGGATTAAGTAACATCTTTACAATACAACCAGTGAGACACGGTAAAATTATGCTTCCTTTTTAGGAAAAAGAAGTCGCTCGTTAAAGTTATATCTCAATAATTGAAATAAAAAGGGCAGACTCCTGAGCAATTTCCAACTTATGCTATAATAATCCTAAAAATATTGTCTCAAGTAAGTCAGATAATTGTCTCTGAGTTCCTCAATAATTATTTTAGGGATATATTAGTTTATTCTTATTCATTTGGATATTTGGAATAATGAGAAATTTTCTAAACGATGGGTACTTCACATAAGTCAGTTTTGTAGGACCAGTGTGAATGAATCAACTAATCTCTTATTTTGTTTTTACCTACATAACTGAGTCATTGGCCTTCTTCACTGATATTATAACTTATGATAAATCCTATTATGATCTATTCCCATAGCTAGTCTCCCATTCTGGTTAAAGGGGCCACCTTTCCCTCTCTTCTGTCTATTCTCTCTGGACCTGGGCATCTTCTCCTTCTATCTAAGTAAATATAATAGTGTCTCATCAGCTATCTTTTAAGCTTTTACTTAGTCATTGAATATTTTTGGAATATGCCAGATTAATGCTCCTAATTAACTTATTTTAGTAATTTATTCTATATTTATATCCAGCAGTGCTACATTTTATTCTAGCAGCAGAAAAAAGGAATAAAAATAAGTAAATATGTTAATTCCCAATGCATGAAACAGATAAAAGTGGTTACTTTGTGTTAATACATTTTATAGGTTTATATTTATTACTTTTCATTAATGTAAAGTCAATGGATGAACACAGATAGATTCCTTCAACGAGGATAGGCATTTGAATATGGGGGTATGGATTCCAGTCACAATTAATGTAACTGATAGGGTTCAGCAGATAAAAGACTTGAAGTAGGAGCCAGAAATTGCTTTAATAGATTTTTCCACACTAGAATTTTTTTAATAAGATACTTACCTACCAATGTCATTGATTGATATACGAGAAAAAGTCTCCACACCTCTTGTTCTTAAAGCATAGAGGAAGAAGCAGACAATAACAAAGAAGAGAGACAAATTCAGATTGAAATGACAGAAATGAACATGGCGATTTAAAGAATCTGTCTGGGAATTTTCTGTAAGGACTGATATTTAAACTGACACCTCAGTTATTAGAATTCACTAGTGATGCTGAGAACTTGGACAGAAGGATAGGTCTTCAGGCTTCGGGACAAATGAGCAAAGGTTGCTGTCACGCGAGTAGTGGTCATATCCTCAGAGATGATCAGAGCCATGCTGCAAGGAACTCAGGGAGCAGGATGCTGGGTGAGGTCAGAGATGGAGCAGATGCCAAAGTATAATGAGAATTCTCAGGCATGAAAGGAGCCATCCATCAGCTGTAAGCCCAGAGGCACATGAGCTGATCTGGTTTAGCTATATTCAGACCACTTTGATTAGAATGGATATGATGGCCTAAGCAGAGAGCACTGTTGGGAGAAGGTCAAGAGTCTAGAAATGCTGTCATTACCTGGGCATGAGTTAGTTAAGCCATTGAATCTCTATAGGCCTCAGTTTTCTCATACATAAAATGAGGTATATGATAAGATGTTTGTTGTATCAGCTTTCTATAACTGCTCTATCAAATTACCACACATTTTGTGGTTTCAAAGAAAAAAAAAAAGCATACGCGTACGAATGAGCTGCTGTACCAATCAGAGCTTGGAAGTCTGTTGTGGGTCTCACTAGATTAAAATCAAGTAGTCCTAAGGGCTGAGTTCCTTATCTGGAGGCTGTAAGAAAGGATGTGTTTCCTTGCTTATCCAGGTTGTTGACAGAATTCAGTTCCTTGTGATTATACAACTGAAGTCCTTATTTCCTTGCTGGCTTGTCAGCTGTGGATCATTCTCAGCTTTTAGAGGGCACCTGTGTTCATAGGCTCAAGGCTCTCTTCCTCCATCTTCAAAGCCAGTTGTGGCAGATAAGGTCCATCTCATGCTGCACATCTCTTCTGTCTCTTATTCCATTGCCTCATCTCTTGGGCCCAGTCTTCTGGCTTCTTCTTCCACTTTTAAGGGCATGCATGGTTACATTGCGTCAAACCAGATAATCCAGGATAATCTTCCTATTATTAGTTGATTAATATACTTAAATTAATCTTAACCTTATTTTTGCCATGTAATGTGACATAATCAAAAGTTTTGAGAATGAAGACCTGGATGTCTAAGGGATGAGTAAAGGGACATTATTCTTCTTACCACAATGTTTTCTTAATATTTGTTATGCCTACAAAGAAATATATATATTATATACATGAATTTGATCTTGAGTTGTCGACAAATCAATTGGCAATGTGTTAGAAATTTTTAAATAATTTTCATAAATATTATATAGATTATATATATGGTCTACATAATTAGATAAAAATTTAATGTAGTATGAAACAAATGATTAAGGTAAAAGATATATTAAGGCTTTATTCTAACATTAGGTCACCATTTTATGTGCTCAGAAAAGGGTTAACCAAGATTATCTGGAAAAATGATATCATATTTCTATAAAATAAAAGACAGAGAGAGAAAGATAAAGAGAAAAAGAGAATGAGTATGGGAACATATTGGGCCATATGATTAATTTTGTTGTATCTATGAGAATTGGCTATTTCGAAGCCACTGCTGTGAGATATTCATGTTGGCCTTTAAAATAAATCAGGTTTTCTTAGAGCTTATCAGTGTTTTGATGATATTTTACAAAGCATATTTTTAATTATGAGACATCATCCACTTTTCAGAATATTAGTTAAATATTTTTATTTAATATCTTAACTATTAATTTCTGCATGCCAATTTGTTTTTCTTAAACATTTTATTAGGTACATATTTTTTCTGGTATACTCAAAACAATTTAATTATAAGAGAAATGTATGTTTAAAAAAGGAGTTACAAAGAAAATAAGTTCCTTATACAGGCCATTTTAATGTCATTTTCCAAAAAGGCAATCTGTGTAGTATGTCCTCTTTGATCAACAGCAGTCTAAATGCTAATGCATCATGGTCCAATTTTTGCTCCACTGAATGAACATGGTATAATCAAAATATGATGTTCTTCCAGAACTAACTCATTAGTTGCTATTTCTTTTTCTCATGACCTTTGGGAAAGTAAATAATATTACAAAGCCCAAACAATCTCATGTGCACATCCCCAAATGAATGAGGAAAATTTCACGGCACTTGTACAATCTCTGGAATTGGGTTAGAGTCCTTGGAGCTGAAGTGTCACCCAGCACAGACCACATATTCTGTCCTATACATTGAATCAAACTGTAAATCATGTGGTTATTTTTATTGCTGCTTGTTCTCTGGTTTGGGTGACAACTTAATATCCCACAGTAGTATTTGGCTATAAAATGGTACGCATGACTGGTCACAGGCAGTAAAGGGAGCCCTTGTTCTTTCTGATTGCTACTAAAAAATCACTTGTGCAGTTTGTGTAGAACTAAATGAATAAATGAATTAAAGAATAAATAAACAAACATAGCAACTTAGGTCTTGCTGAACAGTGACTAGAAAATCAAATTGAAAGCCCATTTTCTTCACCATGTACACGGAGTATGTGCTCTGCTAGATGGGTCTAGGGGCAGGACATTTTCCGTATCTATCACTGACAAAAGCTTTAATTTTCTCCATAGTTTGATTGAAACATACCCATTAAATATACCCTATCTTTAAAGGTCACTTATCAGAATTGTTCTTAGGCTGTGGTTTCCATTATCACAGTAATCATAGCATACTTGTTATCTGTGTTATTTGAAGAGCATCACTAAATGCTGCCTAAGGTATTCAGCTCTCTCCAAAAAGCATTTGAAACTTTCAAAACACATTTTAATATTATGTCTCTTTGGACTACACCAATAAAACACAGGTGAGAGCACAGTCATACACACACACACACTCTCTCTCCCTCTCCCTCTCCTCTGATTTGTGATCAGAGCTAGGAGATCAAAGAAGCCATTATGTTATTAGGGGAAGCTCATCTAATCTTCAGATACACACTAGTATCTAACAGCTTTTCTGTCTTGGAAAGTCCTAGATCAATATTTCTCATTTTTATCTAATATCTGTGCTTGCTGCTACTACCATATTTTAGGCCTTCATCTACTCTGGCTTATACATTGCAATAATTTACCAATGGTTTCCCTGCCTCCATTTTTATCCCCCTGTGGCCTGGGTGTTACCTTGCAGGAGAGTTAACTTCCTATGAGATATTTGATTGTACCACACCCTTTACTATCTCTAATGACTCCTATAGCCTGCAGAATAAAAGCCATATTCCTTAGCTAGACAGTCAAGCTCTTCTAAAATCCTCAGTTATTTTCAATTTAAAATTGTATTTTTCTCTAACAAACTGTGTACGTCTCTGCTCATTCCTTACCCTTAGAATAAAATCAGCATGTATAATTATGCATAGTTAAATGTACTCTCCTTTTTCTCAGTCACTTTAACAGTTATTCACTTTATGTAAACTGATAGTCATTCTAATATCTCTTTCTAGTATTTATTTCAGTAAATTATAGTTGGTTAACATTTCTCCTTCCCTCTATGTTTTAACATTTCTCCTTCCCTCCATATTTTAAAATCAACAAAGATAGTAACCATGTTCCGCACATATAACAGGCACCTAATAGTTGATGCTGGGTAAAACACTAAGTTATGTTGGCCTTCTAGACAAAACAAGACATGGATCAATATGAAGGCTTACAATGTTTATTTAATATTTGGAACACACAGAGAGAAAACTGAAAAAAAAAACACTCTGTGCTTCTAATAAAATTGCTTTCAAAGAATTTAAGTTCTATGAGAATAGAGACTTTTTACTCACTGATGTATCTTCAGCACTTTGAAGAGTCTCTAGCATATAGTACATACTCAAAAATTGTTGTGGAAGTAATACATGACTATGTATTCCTATTTAGGAAGTCTGATACAATAAAGACAAATTATTAAAGCTCTAAAATAGTAGGAAGATTATAGCTCTGAAAGACAAAATTCAATATTTATGATAGAGGGTTGATGAAAGGTGATTCAACATAGAGGTTTATTGATGGCTACCATTGGAATCCTATGGGACAAAGCTAGTTTGTGGTTAGAGTTTGTAGCGACACTGCACTAGAACTTAAAGTTTGCAGAGATGGAATAACATTAATAACATTTATTTAAATTTCTTAGAGAAGATGTTTGAAACTGTGAGTAACTCAACTGTTGATGAGAAAGATGACAAAAAGAGGAGGAAAAATTTCAGTATCGTTATTTCAGAAATGTCCTTAATTTGAAGTGAGAATATATATATATAATAGATAGATATGAGAATGATGCAAATGACCACTGGAGATCCTTGCAAATAAAATCTTTGTGAAATATTGAGAGAGAGAGAGAGAGTGAGAGAGAAAGTATGTGTGTGTGGTTAGATTTGATTGAGCATGACAGAAAAGTAAATTTAAAATGGCTTAAAACAACAGAATGAGTTTACCATCTTCAGAACCAACTACATAATATAGATGGCTTTAGGATTGATTAATTGTCCATGGAATGCTCAGATTTTTGTCAGTTTTTCACTCTGTCTTTGGATTGTCCTCAGGCCCTTTCATGTTCTTGAAATACCAGACTAATGTCATACCCTGATACTTCAGCTGACAGAGGACTAAGGTATAAAACAATTCTGCTCATCTCTATTTTAGAGTGAGGAAAATTTCCCGAAAATGCTGTATCAGTTTTCCTTTCACACTAATAAGGAGAATTGCATCACGTGCACCTGACTAATAGAATGACCATTAATAGCTTAAATGTTGGCATGGTTACCCAAATCTGATGATTCGGGTCGCCCTGCCTCAGAGATGCTACCTAAATAAAATTATTTCTGAAACAAAGAATACATAATTGGGCAACTGAAAATGTTGATTTGTTGTTTTGGTTATGAATTCCTATTAATGGGTATTTATATTCCTTACATTTTTTCTTAATACATACAAAATGAAATTTTCAATAGCACACAGTAGTATCAGATTTTAAATGTATACAACTTGTACAATCAGCAATATGATGCAATGTTAACTGACTATGAGAGGTACGTATATGGTGCCATTTCAAGTATTACATCTGCATTTTATCCAAAATTTTATCAAATAAACAAATTGGATATTTTATCATGAAAGGGAACATTTTTAAATGATGGATAATAACTAAAGTATAGGTGTTTCTGCTAAAATGCCATTAATATGTTCCTGAAAAGTCTCATGTTCTGTACACAATAAAAATATCAGGGCTCATGAGAAGAATAAAACTACAAGCAGAAAAATGTAAATCTAGGCGATCTTGTAATTGTGGTGCTAACACACACAATAACATTATAAATAATATGATAGCATAGTTACAAAATAGCATTCCTAATAAATAAATGATACACTGAATATGGGAATGTACTTCTGCTATAAGATAAAAGGGGTTGTAAGCAATGGTTGAGGCTTGAAAAAAATAAATACAAGGAGGTGATCTTTGTAACTGCACTTCAAGTGTACAGCAGATGACCAATTGAGTCAGGAGGCAGATGGGAGTGTAAGTAGACCTGGTACCCTACTGTGCATTTTACCCAGCTCACTGTATTCTTGCCCTTGGATTTTCATTTCAGATGCTATCACATACACCAGTATGGCACAATACAGTAATAGCGGCGGGGGGGGGGGAATCTCATATGAATTAATAAGCCCTATTTGACTGACATTATTTTCCTGATTGCCAATCATATATGAACAATTCACATTACTGAAGCACAAAGTGTAGCAGTGCTGGTCATATTCAAATAAGCCAGTCATATTTGAGATGATTATATTGGGTCCAAAGAATTACTGGATAGTCAGTTGGGAATGTATTTTTGAATGACAACTACTTACTTAGTTGCAAAGGAGTTTCTATATACCCACTAAATGTGTTTGTGTCATAACTGTATGCTGGTGCCATACCACTTGATCTAAAAAATCCTGGGGACTTCTCTAGAGGTAGATGGTGTTACTTATTTCATCCTTCCTAATCATTGGTCCACTCCTAGGAATTAGGCCTATGATATGAAATCTGAAAAGTCCCTCTCCTTATGGCATGAAAGGAACAACAGCGTGTTAAAAACAAATAAGCAGAAAAATTAGTGAGATACACACACACACACACACACACACACACACATTTTTATATATCATTAATTTAGCAGTAAAATTAGCGAGAGATACACCCCCACACACACACACATAACACAAAACCTTCACTGTTATTAAGCTGGATTGCACATTTGATTTCAAACATTTTAGAAAAGAAACCCAAGAAAAAGAGAAGGATGAGAGTAATGGTAGCCTTAATAATTTTAAGTCAAAACAGAACAGCTGCTAAAAAAAAAATGTAGCTTTTCTTCTTAAAATAGAAATATGGTGTGGTGTTCTCAATAGCATATTCACAAATCCCAGGGTTTTTTTTTTCTTTCTTTTTTTTTTTTTTTTTTTGCAGTTGTTTTCCATGAACCCAGACTTCCAACATAAAAGTCCACATTAGTTGAAGTTTCTTTGAGGGACAACACAAATAGTGCTGTAAAGGCTGGTTTGGTTGAGGGATAAGAAAAATTATTTTTAGCCTAATGTTGTTACAGATTTAAAGACTATTTACACATTTAATCATCGACCCAGCTAAAGGGTAGTTGATGTTATCCTATTAAAATTTTTGTTGCAAACAGAACTTATATATGTACATAATTAACCCTTGAACAACACAGGATTGAATTATACAAGTCCACTTATACCCAGATTTTTTTCTGCCTCTGCCACCCTGGGACATCAAGACTCTTCCTTCTCCTCAGCCTACTCTAAGTAAAGATAATGAGGATGAGGACCTTTATAATGATTCATTTCCACTTAATGAGTAGTAAATATACTTTCTCTTCTTTATGATTTTCTTTCTCTATCTTGCTTTATTATAAGAATATAGTACATAATACATAAAACATGCAGAATATGTGTTAATCACTGTTTATGTTATGGGTAAGGTTTTCAGTAAACACTAGGCTATTAGTAATTAAGTTTTGGGGAAATCAAAAGTTCTATGAACATTTTCAACTGCAAAGGGGGTCAAATGCTAATAAAGCCAGCATTGTTCAAGGGCCACCTGTGTATATATATAATCTATATGGCCTTACTTATTTAAAATTTATTTATTTAGAATTTTGTTTTCTATATATTTGAACAATTCACATACATATGAATCACATACATGGTTTCATAAAGATATATATGTATTTATAAAAATTCTAAATTTCCTACTATGAGTTATTTTTAAAACAATCAAGTTTGTTAACAACTTGTTTAAAATGTTTGTTGAATTCAGCTTATTTCATTTCTGCCTTTAGATAATTTAAGACTTTAAAGTTTAGATTTAGATTGTAACACCAGATTTTATTTGAAGAGTTAGTAACTATACTGAAGAACAAATGTTATTAACTATCAAGTAAATATCCATACTTTATTTCTTGACTAAATTGTGATTTACCTTGGAATAATCCTATTTAGAAATAATGGTTCTGTTTTTCTTGTTTTTCTCAGGGAATAAAGGCATATAACCAATTTGTTCTTTTTTAAATGAATGCTTATTGTTTCTCCAAATATCAGAAATGTTTCCTCTGCCCACACTGACTTAAAGCATATATCTATTGCTGTGTGTACAGCTATATACACATAGTTAAATATAACTTCTTTCTGAAATACACATATTACTGGATTCTGTAGCTCTCTTGCTCACAAATGTATATTTTGCTGCAATTCTGATATTTTTTCTTTATCTCTAGTCTCTAAAACAACTACTATTTTGTGACAGATTTTTAAATTGATGATTTAGTTTAACTTGAATCTCATCCACACACACAAAATCACACAGAATAAGCTTGAAATGTACTGTTACTAGTTGGGTGTAAAAGAGCTTGACGATGTGCAATAGGAGTGCAATTTTTTACTATATCATAAATATTTTAGGTTAAAATTTATTGGAAGTATTTGAACTGGTGCTCTGAGATAATGTTTCTGTTTTGTTTAATTGCTTTGTTTAAACCCAGCATGCATTTACACCTTTAGAAGAAAGTGCAGAAAAATAATGCTATTTAAGTGTGTCCTCTTTGGAAAAGATATTGAATATGACAATGTTCTTCAATTTAACTTCCTTCTTCTCTCTGAGAATTTTACAGAATGATTCTCTGAGCATTGTCCTTTCAGTTTTTTGAAGGTTCTTTTTCACTTTTACTGGGGAGTACTAGCAATTTTATCATTTACTTGTGACCATCTATTATCTAAACTGAAATTCATCTTTAAATGCTAGTTTATAGAAAATGAGAATTCATATTTGAAGAGATAATTTTATAAAATAATTTTGATAAAGGTTTGCTGCAGGACATTTTTTTGTGTGTATGTACATGTGTAGGAGTGTGTTTCAGCAAGTATTTATTGATTACATGGTGACATTCAGGAAGCAAGAACACTTGGTTTCTACATAAGTGTTATTGTGAAGAAAAATATGAGATAGTTTGAAATCTATAAATTAAGTATACAATTCAAGCAAATGATATATTTATTACCACCTGAAATTATACTATTTATTAATTTATGTGTCCATTTGCTGTTTTCTTGTCAAATGTGTAAGATCTAGAA
Organism: Lemur catta; assembly: GCF_020740605.2. NCBI lineage: Eukaryota > Metazoa > Chordata > Mammalia > Primates > Lemuridae > Lemur > Lemur catta. Next base: position 64,037,033 of record NC_059131.1, on the reverse strand, counting down.
GGCAAATTAGCTCTGTATCCTTATTTTTCAATAATATCATAGAGATAAAAGATGTAAGTTTAGATCCAGATACATAAAGCTTCTATTTATATATGTCCCTTTTAATGCTCATATATTTAGCTAGTGAGCAAAATCCAAAGGAAACTGGATTTTATCCATACTTCCTGGATTTAGTCACAGTGAAAGATGTCCATAAAGGAGCTAAGCTTTCTAGAGATTCACATAAAGCTATCTTCTAGTCAACCATGCCAAAAAGAAACAGAGTTGTTGATTATTTCCTTGTAGAACTCATCAAGTTTAACACTATAATTTTAGGCAGAAGAAAATAGAAATCTAAAATGATAAGAGGATGCTCATAAAATTATACTTTTTTAAGTACAAAGATTTGAGAAATATGTACCTTGCTACCACAAAGAGGTATAATTTCAAAACTTTGTTTTCATATATCAGAGATACACTCACCTAACAAAACAAATACGGGGATGCAAATGAGGAAATTCAGATTTACTAAATCATTCATTTATAATTTGGATGCATTTACTCTATCTTAGGGATTGTGCTTCACACTAAGTGTTTTTATGCTGTGGTGAGAAATATACTCTCCTAGAATTCATAATGCAGGATAGAGGAAGTGATAAGCATTGAAAAATGAGCCATGTATATATCCAAAAAAAATTCAAATTATCAGAAGGACTTTATATATAGAAAATAATGTAATTATTTTTTTCAACTCTGTGAACGAAGTGTGGATCTAGAAAAGACAATTCTACACTTCATTTGGAACCAGAAAAAAGGCCGAAGAGCCAAAGCACCCTTAAGCAAAAGGAAAAAATCCAGAGGCATGATTTTGCCAGACTTTAAGCTATGCCAGAAGGCTATAATAATCAAAACAGCATAGTACTAGCACAAAAATAGAGACCAATGGAACAGAACAGAGAAGCCAGATTTAAAATCATCCCCATATTGCTATTTGATTTTTGACAAAGTAGACAGCAACATACTCTGGGGAAAAGAATCCTTGTTCAATAAATGATGATGGGAAAATTGGATAGCCACATGTAGAAGACCTAAAGAGGATCCATATCTCTCACAACTCACAAAAATTAATTCAAGATGGATAACAGGCTTAAATCTAAGGCATGAAACCATAAGAATTCTAGAAGAAAATGTTGGGAAAACTCTTCTAAATATTAGCCTAGGCAAAGAATTTATGAAGAAGACCCCAAGGGCAATCACAACAACAACAAAAATAAATAAATGGGACTTGATCAAATTAAAAAGTTTCTTCACAGCCAAAGAAAAAATCAACAGAGGGAATAGAAAACCTATAGAATGGGAGAATATATTCACATACTGTACATCCAATAAAGGGCTAACAACCAGAATCTACAAAGAACTCAAGCAAATCAGCAAGAAAACATCAAACAAACCCCATTTAAAACTGGGCAAAATACACGAACAGAAGCTTTCCAAAAGAAGATAGACTAGTGGCCAATAAACATATGAAAAAATTCTCAGCATCACTAATCATCAGAGAAATGCAAATCAAAACCACCATGAGATAGCACCTAACCCCAATGAGAATGACTTTTTTCAAAAAGTCCCAAAGCAATAGATACTGGTGTGGATGCAGAGAAAAAGGAACACATACTTTGTAGTGGGACTGCAAACTAGTGCAGCCTCTATAGAAAATAGTGTGGAGATTACTCAAAGAACTAAAAGTCAATCTACCACTTGATCTAACAATCCCACTACTGGATATTTACCAAAAGGAGAAAAAAAAGTCATTTTATCTGAAAGACACTTGCACTAGAATGTTTATTCTAGCACAATTCACAATCACAAAGATATGGAATCAACCCAAGTGCCCATCAATTCATGAGTGGATTAATAAAATGTGGTATATGTATAGCATGGAGTCCTACTCAGACATAAAAAATGAATAATACCTTTTGCAACAATATGGATGGAACTGGATATCGTCCTCCTAAGTGAAGTATCTCAAGATTGCCAGAAAAAACACCACATGTGCTCAGTATTAACTAATCATTAGCACTAATGTGCACTGATGGAAATAAAACTTAACGGAAGTCATGCAGGTAAGAGGGGCCAGGAGGGGATGGGTGAAATCATATCTAACAGGTACAATGTACACTATCTGGGTGATGGGCACACATAACTTTAACTCAAGCAGTACAAAAGCAATCCATGTTACCAAAACATTTGTACCCCCATGAGATTCTGGAAATAAACAAATAAAAATAGAAAAATAATAGAATAAAATGAAAGGAAATCCTTAGCAAAGGACAGAGTAGTGGAAATGAAAGTCCACTCCAAGAAAATCATGATTAGACTGATACTTGGTAAATACAAAGGACTATTCAGGAAAACAAAGGAATAAAAATACCTCAAGAATATTTTAAGAACAACATGTACAAATTTGTTGAGAACAGAAAAAAATTCATCTTTAAGATCATGAAAGGGGCTAATGAGCCACTGGATCATGATGACCAAGAGTGACAATAGTTTAAGGTGTGGTTGGAGACATAGAATCTATAGGCATAGAATCGACTGTGCTTTCTTGGTTCTTGTCAAGCTCCCTTTCTTTCCACTGGTCATTACACAACAAACTATCCACATGAAGATGCTGGATCAATTTGTTTGCCTTAATTTTCTTGTTCTATAAAATGCAGACAATGGTTCTCCTCTTAGCAAAGTTATTTTGAGGATCAAACAACATAAGATATGTGGAAATGATTTGAAAAGTTAAAAATGCTATGACTCTATGGGATTATGACTGCAAGAGACATAACCTGCTTGAAGCATCAGCGTCTCTACCAGGCTTGGATGTACATACACAAAGATCAGTTTGCTTTTACCAAGATGCCATGATTTTGCTGTAAGTTCACTAGATTCTTTGATACCACTAGGGCATATCGTAACTAAACCTAAAGTAAATGGCAAGGAAATGAAAGAGTGTGTCCATCATGATAAAAGTTGATATTGATCTTGTTGAAGAATATTCTTCTTCCAGAAAGTTCTTATTACACAAAGAAGGAAGCATTAAAAGTTTTTGGGATTAAGTAAATGTTAACTAAGAAAACTTATAGGGATATGACTTTCCTTCAGGGCAGGCAAGTTAAAAAGTCTTTAGAGTACAGGTACAGATGAGATATCTGAGAAGACTGCTTATACACACTTCTGTATCATCCCATTACATGGCTGTAATCAAAGCTTAGCTACCCAGCAGAAATTCACATTATCTGGAGGCTTCTCTGATATCCCTTTCAAGCTGCTAACATCTGTACCATCTAGAGTCTCATCACTGACATCACCTAATTTGATGCAAATTGCTGTAAAGTTTAAATTGTTGTATCACTTATAGCTCAGTGAGAATAAATTATTTTCTTTCTTGAAAAAAATATGCTAAGAGGGACAAGAAATTTCAGAAGTCTGGGTACCTGAAACAATAGGAAATATGGTGTCCCTAAGTGTCCAGAAGAAAATTAATTCCTTTAAAATTATGAGTATAGTTTGTCCTCAGTGTGATTAATTTACTCTAACTTGTGTGTGTGTTCATAACATCAAAAATTTAAGCAGTGTAGAATATACAAATAATTTTTAATTATACCAGATTATAAAACTTTTTGAAGTCCTAATTCTTGGAGAGTTTCTTGACAAAGGTGGACAAGGGAGTGGCTAACTGAGAATTATGTAGTTTTTTTCTCCTTGTCCTGAGTTTTAGGTCCTGATTATAAATGGGAAGAACATATTATTTTAAAAAAGCTGTCATTATCAATCAAAAATACACTAAGAACACATAGAAAAATAAATAGTATGATAAAAATGTGACGTGGAGGATGAAGCCAATAAAAGAATACATACTTAATACTTTGAAGGAAGCTTTACATATATATATATATATATATATATATATATGTGTATATATATATATATATATACATATTGTGTGTGTGTGAGAGAGACAGAAACAGAGAAAGAGAGAAAGAGAAACAGAAACAGAGACAGAGAAAAAGAGAGAAAGGAGGGAGAGAGAGTGGAAGACTTGGCCAAATGACATTAAAATTCCAGTGTTAGTTACATTTCCCTAAAATCGTTGTGAATGCCTTATGTTCTTCACTATATTCATCCTGGGAATATCTTGTAAAACATATTTTACAGGCACGATAAGATATTTGACTTTTTATATTGTCACGGTTCAATCCACTTGTGAGTTTGAAACTTAAATCTTTTTAAAGATTCAGTCCCTTTGAAAATGCTAATTTCAAAAGGATTATTTATTTATTTATTTATTTATTGGTATAAAAGTAATCACTCTTCTTTCTGGGGAATTATACACTACATTCTATTTTATTCTTACTGCATTTTTAACACTAATATTGTTCTTTTAATACTCTAGTTAGGATGCTGCCTATTTCTAGCAATTCTGTCAACACAAAGTGAAAGGCATTCTTGGAATAGAACAAGAATTATATTGAAGTTTTGTAAAAACTTTTTTCCTTCCTTTTTACTTTTTGCTTCACAAAACTGCACTCCAGTGCTGCTTTTACATTTGAGGCTAAGTCCACAACTCAAAAATATTGATTCTTTTATCTGCAGGTTGTTCTTGTCCACAGCAGACAGCACAAATGAACGAAAATGTATATACTTTCTTCCCTTTTCAGAAAAGACTCATCATCTGCCCATGATCAAGGCACCAAGTCCCTTTCTTTAATGTTATATAAAGATCTTTACAGAAAAGTTCCACAGAAGGTTCTATCTCAGGAAAGGGAAAAAAGAGAGAAAGACTTGGAAACCTTTCTATAATGACACATGCCATCATATATTTATTAAGTGATTTTTAAATTCCAAGCACTGTGTTAAATTTTGGAGATAAAATGGCCAAAAGAAGCATGCATGCTCCCTGATTTCTTGAAACATCTGCCCTCATGAGATCAGAAAGACCAGTTGTGTGGAAAACAGCATTAGTATTTTGAGAAATTCCTGATGGACAGGGAGTGATGGAGTAAACAGAATCTTAGTGTAAATATCTAAAGACCAAGGTTCAAGTTCCAGTGACTACTAATTAAATTCTCAAATGTAAGATAAAATCCAAGACACTTATCTCATAGTGCTTCCCAGTGGCCTAAATAAGATAAGGCTGTGACAACAATGCTGTGGACACCTTGTTTTTGTTTTGTTTGTTTGTGTGTGTGTGTTTGTTATGTTCTGGTTTTTGTTGTTATTCTCTAACACATTCTTACTTCTTTTAATATTTCCAGGTACATATTAATTATATAGATTGATATGAATTTGTTGAAAAAAATGATTGCAAAACATTTGTCATTACTGCAGATATGTTCATTTTGGTACTTCAAGTTTATTGGGGACTCCCTGTTTAACATCCAGGGATCTCTATTGAAGGTGAATCAAGATGATACTCCTTCCTTATTATTCCTAGGCTACCAAATTTTCTCAACTATTAAACAAAGATAACTTGTCCTTAGAATATTTTTTCATATATTCCAATGTTAAAATGTAGGATACATGAAATTTCGATATATACTTCATGTTAGTTTGACAAATTTTGGCCATTGTTGACTGAAATCCTGAATTATCTACTAATGACCAATATGTTGCCTACTTCTAAGGAATTAGCAAAATAAATTAGGAAGGAAATATCCCAAATCGAATTAAAATTGAAGGCTGCAATGACATACTGAGACAAGCAGTGCTGCTAATAATTTTTCTTTCCATCCCTGTCTCAAGATATGGTACTAAGTATTGTGAGGAAAAGACAGAAAAGACAAGGTGAAGCTAGAAAAATGATAAAAAAGAAGTTTTGGGTTAACTTTGTTTTCTCTCTCTGTTTTTCTTCATAAAACTTTAGAACATCCATTTGGAACTAAACCAGAAATACCTAAGCACAAATTTTTAAGACCACCAGATAGGCATTGTTTAGTCAAGTCATGATTTGTCTTTGCAAAATTTTCTCAGGTTCCCAAGAGTTCTGGGCTAAAGAAGAGTGTATGTATTCTCTCATAGGTAGCAATTATTTTTTTAAAAAAGCTGTGTGTGTGTGTGTGTGTGTGTGTGTGTGTGTGTGTGTGTGTGTATGTGTGTCCCCACAAACAGAGTCATAGGACAGGATGGCTTGTAAATAAATGATTTGTCTCACTTTCCCTAAAGAAATATAATCTACACTAACAAACATGAGAGAGAAATAGTTTCTGTGACAAAAGAATTGTAAGGGCAATCAGTAGTCATGGTTTTCATTATTGGGCAGTGTTTATAATGTCGGGCCAATAAGGCAAAAGTTGCACATCCCATAATTCATTAGCTTATCTATACTCACTTTTAAAAATCTGAATATTATAGAGACAACATTCTCACCCTTAGAGAAGGCTAGAAAAGAAGGATAAAAGTGGATTTCCTAGACTAGGACTGGGCTAAGAATTGTTTAACATCTTTTCAACAGAACCCCCTATTTTGTTTAACTTTATCATTGACAAAGTTCATTTGAGCACATTATCATATTTAAGTCATTAACAAAACTGAAAAGATGAACTATTTATACATTTTTATATATATAAGAAATAAATTTATTTGTCCTTATCAGCTAGAATGGTTTTCAAAAACCAGACTATAAATTTAAAATATATATCCCTTCTCCCTCCACCTTGAAGTCTGTTTGCATCTTCTGCCAACTTACCATAATCAAAAAATTAATATTTTAAAGTTTGCATTTCATATACATTGTTCCTCCACAGACTTCATGTTTTCAATCAGTTCTGCTCTTCCTTTTCCACATTCTATAATGAATATTTCAAATATATTTCAGAAAAATGTACTGTGTATGTAAATAGGCATTATAAGCTTCACAGAATACAAAATTTCAAGATATAGTAGTAATACCTGCCCAATGATTTTCCTATTGTTTTTTTTAGGAATCAATACATGACTATGATTTTAAATTATCATTTATTTGCTTATTTTTAGAAGTAAGGTATTATAACCATTAATAAATTCAATAAATATTTATTAACATGTAACTCTATAACTTATTTTAATCTATTGGTTACATAAATTTCAAGCTATAGGATATACAAATTTGAATGATACCCAGATACTAACAACACAGATAACAGAGACTGACAATTATGTAAAAATAATCAATTTTTACATTTATTAGTTCAGCCTAAATGCATGCATTTTTTACTAGAGACATCCATTCTTTCCAGTTTCCATAGTTAGACAGAGCTCCACCTTTATGTGACTATTTTTGCCCTTAACTTAGGTGATAGGGACAAAGTTATTTTTGTTCTTATAATGAATCTTCTTTATTATATAAAGTGTGTTATATTTCTTTTATTTTGGATCTATGTCATTGTTGAGGAAAACAGAATATTAAAACTATCTCTGACCTTTTATGCTTGTGTATTTATAGTGCTGGGGTCTTCCAGACATGCATTCAAATACTAGCCCATTCAAGGGTTTGGCTTTCTGACCTCAGGTAATAAGCGTCTACAATTCACAGTATCTTCTTCTGTAAGATGGGGGTCACAGATATCCCCCCTCATTAGCTTGTTGTATAAATTTCAAAGGGTAAGCACACAAAAGACTTGAGCAGTTATCTAGCATATTAATCAATATTAGCTATCGTTATTTTGTTTTTACTTTTTAGACTAAAAAAAGTCAACTCTGAGCCAATGATTATGCAAGAAAAATGAGAAGAACCTTGGCTTTTAGATGAAACTGAAAGAATATTTGCCTACAATTAAATGATTTAAATGACTCATAAAACAGAAATGCAGAAACAATTTTGGGCCAAATACTAATTCAAGATAAGAAATTGCATTATTTTAGAAAAACTACAAAACTCTAGAAGTCAGTAGTACCACAAAGAAGCACTGGTAAAGGGAATTTAAGTTTAGAAATTTGCTTACAAAATTTGTTTATAAAATGTTATGTGAGATTTTATACATATATATGTATATATATATATATGCACCCATATGTATATATAATTCATTCAGTAATATATTCACATATATATTTACTTATATTTATATTCATATTTATATCCCACCTCCATACAGAGAGTTTATTTCCTTAAGGTACTGTGTTGTATTTCACCTTGTGACTTGTTTTAGTCTTATGGTGGGTGGAGACTACCAGCTAGCTCCTTTGCCTTGGGTTTGGCTTTGTGAACTGCTTAGAAAATACGATGTGATGTTAACATATAGAATGAAAGAAAAGGCTTGAAATGTGATCAGGACTTTGAATTTTTCCTTGGAGGTTGCTGCTTTCAGCCTAATAAAAACTTCTTCCCTATTCCTGTAGCCACTGCCCCTTATATCATGGATGTAAAAGGAACATATATGTAGAGCAGGCCTGGGCCCAACATGTCAATACTAGACAAACCCCTCTGTTGGAAGCAGAACTTTTTGGCAGAGTCCAAGCAAGACCACGAGACCTCAGCTAACTGACAGATTCATGAGTTAGAGTAAATGATTGGTATTTAAAACTATCATATTTTGAAGTGCTTTGTTATGCAACAAGAGCTTACTGATATAGTTTTATTCTAGATATATTAAATTCTGAACATTTAGGCAAATATTTGTCTATCACATTCAATGACATATAAAAAAGTGCAATGGCACAAAAAGTAAAGAAATGGGTTTTAGAAATATTAATTTTAAATTAAAAGAAGTGTATTAAAACTTGGAAGCCATTGGCACTTCTGAACACCAAAGGTTTTTTCAGAAAATCATCTACACGAACTCTTGAGAAAATCAAATTTCTCTGTATCAGAAGCTAAAGAATATGATGTTAAGGTCAGAAAATAGCTATCTGGTTAGTGAACTTGAAAAAAATAATTTTTCATGTGAAAAGATGAGAAAATGTCTCATTATGGATTGGCATTAGAAAATAGAAGACACTAAATATTCAACATCTGGTGGAGATTATAGTTCAAGAAAACCAACAATAACTTCCTAAGTTTTAGGAAGGAGAAAGAATTTTTTTTTAAAAATGTGCAACACATTTTATGTGTTCCCACCAACTATATGTGTAGTTAGTGAAATCTGCCACTACTAGCACTACTAGAAGTACATGCATAGTCAGATTTCAAAAACTGAAATGTGATACAAAGGAAAGTCAATATTTCAGAGATTGGGCTCAGTAAGAACATTAAAAATGCTATTATTTTTAAAGGAGAAAGGAAGGATACATTTTTAATTACATAAGGTATTCTAAGAGTGTGTGGGAAAGTTAATCTATGAATAGTAAGGTAGAAAAAAACGATATTAGAAATGTAAAAATGGAAGAAAGGAAACATTGACATAGACTTTATGGAAGGAAATGAGATGCTTAAAGAAAGTAATAAGTAAAATAAAGTTAGTGGAAAAGAAAGTAAATACATGTGTGCAGTAGAGGAAGTTGTGAGTTATTGAAAAAAGGGATTAAGCTATATCATAGTTTTTCTGGATGTAATTTTCTTAAGCATTCTTTATATAATCCCTCTGCATAAATATATTTAATACATTTATTGTCTGTTCTTGTTTATGACCATATGAAATACTAATTTCATCCAGAGAAAATAAAAATAAAAGAAACCTTCTCAAGATATTGAACAGAATAAAACCATTGACATGGCATGTTCAGTTTTGTGACACAGAAAATTTAGTGGTGATGGTGACTTCTATTGACAACATAAAACGTAATGCCTTACTGAAAAAATGGAAAATTACCAATATTGATGTTCAGTTAAGACTCTGATAAAGCAGAAATGTGAAATTCCATGCATTTTTGAAAGTTTTAAGTGAGTAATTAGACCAAACTGTGAAAACAAGTGAAAGAAAATACAATGAAAATATTTAGTGTTTCATAAATATTATTTCTATAGCATTATATTTTCAAAAATTATTTCATATAATAATTATTTTCTAGGCACAAGTCCTAGCATGTTTTATTAGTGCTTTTCTTATATTTTCTGAAATTGCCCTTGGCAAAATGAATTGACTTAGTCAACATCCACGGTTGGAGAGTTCCTGAGGCTTCAGAAATGCAGCCTAGGAGAGTGGCTTGAGACAGAGACATGAAATGCAGAATCCTGTCCTGGTTAAGAATGAAAACTCAGGAAACATTCAAGAGCAGATGTCTTGTATTTTCCTGGATAGAGCTGGAACCCATTCTATTAAGTGAAGTATCCTAAGAATGGAAAAATAAGCACCACATGTACTCACCATCAAACTGGTTTCACTGATCATCGCCTAAGAGCACATTTAGCAATAACATTAATCGAGTGTCTGGCAGATGTGGAGTGGGGAGGGGATGGGTGTATACATACATAATGAGTGTGACGCGCACCGTCTAGGGGATGGACACACTTGAAGCTCTGATTGGGGGAGGGAGGGCAAGAGCAATATACGTAACCTAAACTTTTGTACCCCTATTAAGTGAAGTACCCCAAGAATGGAAAAATAAGCACCACATGTACTCACCAGCAAATTGGTTTCCCTGATCATCACCTAAGTGCATATTTGGGAATAACAACAATTGGGTATTGGACAGAGGTGGGGGCTGGGGGGAGGGGATGGGTGTATACCTGCTTGATGAGTGCGATGCGCACTGTCTGGGGAATGGACACGCTTGAAGCTCTGACTCAGGGGGATGGGGGGGGGCATGGGCAATATATATAACCTGAACTTTTGTACCTCCATAATAAGCTGAAAAAAAAACCAATCAATTCAGAAAGCTAAACAAAAAAAAAGAAAAGAAAAACAAGAAAAAAGAAAACTCGGGTAACAGATTTCCCTAGCTATCTTTAGCTTACTTGCTATGTGATGTTTTGGCATTACTTAGTTTCTTTGTGCTTTTATTTCCCTCATCACTGAAATAGGAACAATGAAATTGCCAATATTACTAGGTTGTTATAAAGATTAAAAAAGTTCATATTGGAAAGAAATTGGAAAACAGCCCAGCAAATAACAAATAAGTATTTTATATTAAATAAATTACAAACTGCAAAAATATGAAAGCACTTTATTCTACTATGTTATGAAAATTTGAATTTAGGTTAGAAAAGTGGTCAAAATTTTTGGTATTTTTTTCCTCCTTTTTACCTTAGACACATATTTCTATTTATAAAAAGGCTCAATTTAATAACAGTTTAATATCTTAATGAAGTTCATACAATATGATGACATTAAAAGCTTTTAGAAAATATCCTAATTGTTTTTTTCCCACGTATATAAATATCCTTAACTAAACTATTCCAAAAAATAATTAAATAACAAGATAATTTCTGGAAAATGTGGATAATATCAAGAAAGGTTAGGGTGAATGACATATACCTAATTTACTTTTTGAGACATTTTAGAGAAAATAGAATGTTGCATTATTCTGGCTTCATGACATGAACAGAGACTCAGGTGTTTCATCTTTGCCCCAATATGTATATTTTCTCTTTTGTCATATTTTGTTTTTGCTATTCATATCTACTTCCTTCGTCTTCACCATTTGCCCTAAGTAGGTTTCTCACCTTCCTGATTTTATTGTGGGCTTGTTTTGACATTTTTGCCAATCGTGTTTCAAAAGCATGAATAATATACAAGAGAAAAATGTGAATAGAAGGAAGAAAGATGAGATGGGATCGAAAAGAATGCTTATGTAAAATTCTCACATAGAAGATGAAAAATAATTTATATTCGACAGGACATGATCTATAGTAGTTCAGAAAATCTGCTGTGTGAATTGTCAAAAACAACACAGTGTTCAATTTATTTTAAGACTCTGTAAACTTGTTTCTCTTCAGACAAAAACAGTCTAACAGCAATAGAGAATAAAGCTTAAAAAAGCAAGGATCTCCTTCAACAGCAATCTCAATACTAGCAAATCAGACTGTGCCACCTCTTTCTCCCACAACCATTTTAATCACACTGTTCTTCAAAGTGAACAAATTCATGTTCACCTATAATTAATAAATATTTGGCATACCCCTGGGCCTAAATTCTTCTTACTCATTAAACTTGCACTAGCTATTCTGCCTCCCAAATGATCTCAATGAATTTTCATGACACTTCAGTTTGTTAACACAAGATAAAGTATTTAGTTATTCTCATTTAATTGTATGTGTCTCGAGTTTTTGTGAAGACCATAAATAACATACCCAACATTTAACACTCCTTTTGTAACAAATCCCTCTGATTTTATTCCCCATGCTTATGTTCTCTTGATTTCAGGTTCTTTATCTGCTATATTTTTAATGTCACCTGACTGCAACAATAAATATATATGGATAATGCATGTAGACACCTTTAAATCATCTTCATCAGCTAGATATATTTACTTTGTGTATAGAAAACATGTGTTTACCTCCTGGTTGCCCAACCATCCGTCATCTTTTCTGTTTCATTGAACAACTTTAAAGTGAAAATATCTACCTTTCCTACTTAGGAGTCATGAATTTTGTATTTTACCTTTTAACGAAGATTATACTGATTTGTAAATTATTTGAACAAGGTAGAGAAATCTTATTTCTTTTTTTTTTAATTTTTTTTTTATTTCAACATATTATGGGGGTACTAGTGTTTAGGTTACATTTATTGCCTTTGCCCCCCCCCACCCTGACTCAGAATCTTCAAGCCTGTCCATCCCCCAAATGGGGTGCACCACATACATTAGGTATGTATATACCCATCCCCACCTCTCCCCTCTAATCTGCTTTACAACGATGAATGTTATTACTATATGTGCCCTTAAGTGTTGATCAGTTAATACCAATTTGATGGTGAGTACATGTGGTGCTTGTTTTTCCATTCTTGGGATACTTCACTTAGTAGAATGGGTTCCAGCTCTATCCAGGTAAATACAAGAGGTGCTATATCACCATTGTTTCTTATAGCTGAGTAGTACTCCATGGTATACATATACCACATTTTATTAATCCACTCATGTATTGATGGGCACTGGGGTTGTTTCCACATCTTTGCAATTGTGAATTGTGTTGCTATAAACATTTGAATGCAGACGTCTTTTTTATAGAATGTCTTTTGTTCTTTTGGGTAGATGCCAATAATGGGATTGCTGGATCAAATGGTAGGTCTACTTGTATCTGTTTAAGGTATCTCCATATTGCTTTCCACAGAGGTTGCACTAGTTTGCAGTCCTACCAGCAGTGTATGAATGTTCCTATCTCTCTGCATCCACACCAACATTTATTTTTATGGGACTTTTTGATAAAGGCCAGTCTCACTGGAGATAAGTGATATCTCATTGTGGTTTTGATTTGTATTTCTCTGATGATTAGAGATGTTGAGCATTTTTTCATATGTTTGTTGGCCATATTTCTGTCTTCTTTTGAAAATTTTCTATTCATGTCCTTTGCCCACTTTTTGATAGGGTTGTTTGATTTTTTCTTGCCGATTTTCCTGAGTTCTAAATAGATTCTAGTTACCAGCCCTTTATTGGATGTGTAGCATGTGAAATTTTTTTCCCATTCTGTAGGTTGTCTGTTTGCCCTCATGACAGTTTCTTTGGCTGTGCAGAAGGTTTTTAATTCGATCAGGTCCCATTTATTTATTTTTGTTGTTGCTGTGATTGCCTTTGGGGTCTTCTTCATAAATTTTTTGTTTAGGCCAATGTCTATAAGAGTTTTTCCCACATTTTATTCTAGAATTCTAATAGTTTCACACTTTAGGTTTAAGTCTGTTATCCACCATGATTTGATTTTTGTGAGAGGTGAAAGGTGTGGGTCCTGTTTCAGTCTTCTACATGTGGCTATCCAGTTTTCCCAGTACCATTTATTGAATAAGGATTCTTTTCCCCAGTGTATTTTTTTGTCTGCTTTGTGAAATATTAGATGGCTATCTAGTCTTATAATATCTTTGTATGGCTGCCCAAACTAACTAAGACAGGTGGTATCCTTTAAAAAGTTACAATTAAGAATGATATCAACAAAATGGCAGAAAGGGAGATACCAGCCATTGTATCCCCACAAAAGAAGTTATTCATAAATAAAAATATCTTTGGGAGGACTCCAGGGGCCAATTCCAATTAAGAATGTACAGCACCACAGTAGAGAAAAAAGTTGGGAATAGCAACAGAGAAAGGATCACAGTACAGACTGGCATACTTGAGACATCTGGAGATGCCTAGAAATAGAAAAGATAGAAGGAGGATATCAATATCAGTACATGGTGTGTGCCTACATTTTCCCCAGTGGCCTGCTTTGCAGAGGACACTGGCAGCTCTCATCACTGAGGTAAACAACAGCTTTCTAGGGTTTCCTTGATGCTTTGTTTCTTAATCTGGATAGTAGTTATGCAGGTGTGCTGAGTTTGTGAAAATTCATAGCACTATGACCTTGTAACACTTTTCTGTATGCATATTACACTTCAATAAAGAGTAAAACAAATAACTTAAAATATAACATTAAAAACATGTTTATGCAGCTATTGTACATACATATTCGTAGAAATAGTATCCATAATAGCCAAAATGCAGAAATATCCAAAAGTCTATCAACTTATGAATAGCTAAACAAAATGTGATATATCCATACAATGAAATATTATTATTCAGCCATAAATGAATGACATCCTGAACCATGCTACAACACAGATAAACCTTGAAAATATGCTAATGAAAATAAGCCAGGCACAAAATATATTTTATGATTATACTCATATGAAATGTCCAGAATAGGCAAATCTATAAAAACAGAATGTAAATTAGTTGTCTGGGGCTGAGGAGTGGGGAGTTTGTAGAGTGATGGCTAAAGTGTAAGAGGTTTCTTTTTGAGTGATATGAATATTTTAAAATTGATTGTGATGTTGGATGCACCACTCCATGCATGTAGGAAAGATCATGAAATTGTACATGTTAAATGTATGAATTATATCTCAGTAAAGCTGTTATTACCAAGAACATCACGAAATCTAAGCAGCTAGATTTTACATTCTTTTCTACTGCTTCTGAAAAATCACTTCAGATTTGTTGGAAATGTGAAACTGTATTTTTATACATTTTTGTGGAATTTCTTTTCCTGATTATAATTAGCTGCTTTGATAATAAATTCTTTTGTTTAGGGAGATCATTTAAATACAAGTTCAAGGCTGTCTTAACCTATACTTCATTAAGCAGAACTTCTGTATCATTTGCTGTCTTGTTTAGTAGTTTCTTTTAATTCTCTTTGTGTTTACATTTTTTTTTATGCTTAATTTCTTGGTGTGAGAGTTATTTCGATCTTCCATAGCATTGGAGAATATTGCTAATTTCATAAAGTCTAGATGTGTCTAATTTACATGATTAAGAGTAGTGTTTATTTGTTCTCACTCCCTCCTACTCTTTCAGAAATCTTTGTGGCAGAATACAATGAGAATTAAATATTATTTTGTTCAAAATATTCTCAGTGTTTTTTTTTTCTTTCCCCTAATTCCCTCCTCCTTTAACATTAGTGAAGTGAAAATACCACTTGGCATTTTTGTTCACATTTTTAATAAATGGCAATAGAAAATCTTTGTTAAGAATATATCTTGTATTGATATTTGAGGCAGTTTAGTTGAGAGAAAAAGATGATGTCTACACAAAAATTATTAGAAACTGATAAATATCTGAATTCAGAAAATATTAATTACTATGGAAAACATTTAAAAATGGTGTGAATTAATTCAGCTATTTCATTTCCACTTATATTCATTTACATTTATTTGCACTCCATATACTTAGGTGTGTTTCCTTATTAATTACTTAATATCTTTAATATATTTTCTTTCCTAAATTTAGGACTTGAGAATGGAAGATTACTCAAACTTTTTAGGAAAGGCTTGCTTTCCACATATCACCAATATTGCATGTAGATAAGACACAGGTTAATGTACTACTTACCTCACTAGAGGGAAATACTTCCTCAGCAAAGCTTTGGTAGTGTTTCAGCAGGGAAAGAACAAGTTCATATGTATTGAGAATTTTTTTAGCTTTATTGGTTTATAATTGACAAGTAAAAATTATATATATTTAAGGTATAGAACTTGATGTTTCAATATACACATATATTCCAAAATGATCACAACGATATTCTAATTAACATATCCATCACCTCACATAGTACCTTTTTTATGTGATAAGAGCACTTAAGATATACCCTCTTAGCAAATTTCAAATATATGATACTGTATTTTTAATTATACTCACCATGCTGAACATTAACTCTGTAGAAATTACTCATCTTTTGATGTCTAGTTAAGGCAAGTGTTTTATTGTGAAAGTTGCTTAAGTTTAGGAATGATCATAATATAGTAGTTTATGATTTGGGAGACAACAAGACAAACTTATGAGACCAAGAGGTAAATATAATAGTATAAATATCTACTGAGTCTTTCTTTCAAAGAATTGATGAGTATTTGAGGTGATCCTGTAAAAAAGTTTAAAATTATTTTCTCAGGCAAGAGTTTCCTGGAATGGTCAAATTATTAATATGATAAAGAAAACAAGGAACATAAAGTGTCATTAACATAGGTAGCAAGCTGTGTGAGGGCAGATAGCTCTGGTTCTCTATTATTTTAACAAAGCCTTCACAGAGAAGAGACATTTCTTGCATCTTTGAATTGTACAATTAATGAGAATAAAAAGAACAGAGAAGTAATATCTATTTATTTGTGAAAAACAGAAGGAAAAAAGTTTGAGCTGGATTTTTTTAGATATAAATGAGATATTCAGGTATTAATTAAGAGTCTACTTTGAAATGAAACAAATGAAAGACCAATGAAAATATTTGATGTCATGGACTAATTAATAAAATAAGGGAATTTATTACTGTGCTAGCCCATTTTGCATTGCTCTTAAGGAAGGACCTAAAGTTGGGTAATTTATAAAGAAAAGAGATTTATTTGGTTCACAGTTCTGCAAACTGTACAAGCATGGTATCAGCCTCTGCTTCTGGTGAGGGCTTCAGGGAGCTTCCAATCAAAGCAGAAGGGGGAGCAAGTGTGTCACATGGTGAGAGATGGAACAAGAGGGGGAGAAGGTGGTGCCAGGCCCTTTAAACAACCAGCTTTACTGTGAACTAATTAATAAAGGGAGAACTCACTCATTATCATGGGGAAAGCACCAAGCCATTCATGAGGGATCTGCCCTCATGACTCAAACTCCTCCTACCAGGCTCCACCTCCAACACTAGGGATCAAACTTCTACATGAGATTTGGAGGGGACAAACATCCAAACCATATCAATTAAGCTGAACAAAGGCAAAATACAAAACATATGATACAATGTGCAAAATGCAGAATAAAATAATTAAATATGCCCCAAGTAGCAACTGGTAAAAATCAAGTTTAAGACAAAAAGATATAGAATAAGCACCTAAGTCATTTTTAATCATTTATTCTCATCTAAGTTATATTTTATTTCTTAAATTTAATTATACAAAATCTATAATCCATACTCAAAAATTGTGATTAAGATTCCAGAGTCTAGAGTCAGATCCTTTTAAATCTAATTCTATTTCAGCCTTAATTCTGCCATTTTCTACTTACACAAATTATATAACTGTCATTCTTCATTTTGTTTGTTGTATGTGTGTATGTAGTACACTTGGGAAAAATAGCAAAGTTATTCATTTGTTATTGGTTAAATAAGATTATATATAGAAAGTGCTATTACCGCACTTAGACTCTGTGGGTTTTGATAAAATTTATTGCATTATTTTGATTACTATTTTATTATTATTTAGGCTTTCATTTTGAGTTGGGCATCAGTTAAAATTAAGAAGAGAATGGGTTTTCCACTAAACAGTCAGGATTCTGAAATCAAACATAACTTGACTATTGTGCTCCCAGATGCAGGACTGAATGACCTTACCTGTAAAGTCCCATGCGTTCTAGTTACTTAGAAATACTTTATATCCATCTCTGTCCATTAATGTGTCTTTGATAATCATTTGATTTTGGACTTACAAGAGAATTCAGACAATCCTATTATGACAATATGTGATGAGTTTGTTTATTAGGTTGGAAATTATTTAGTATATAAAATGGGAGATGCTAATGTGCCAACACTAGAAGGGTACAATAAGAATCCATGAAACTTCCTGGAGAAAATATACATTTCTGAAATGGGAGTAAATATATCACTTACATTTTTGTTCCTCTCCTTGCTAAAAGGAAAGTATTATCAAAAATCCTGATAACGATATTTTCTTGGTATATTTAACTGAAAAAGGCTACATAAACACTAGGAGAATTACATTGATATTCAAATGTGGCCTTTGAAATATTGTGATGATTCACTTAAAGGCCCTTTTAGTGTCATGTTTCGGTGCTGCCCTTAGCTGACTTGCAGTTCCTGAGTTGCAGTCTTTTTAATCAGTAAAGCTGTGGTAGAGACAGGTTCTCCAAGTCATGTGGGATTATTTGGAAAGAAATGCGAGTGGAAACAAGATACTTTGATCTCAAGTCACAAGAGATGTTCTAGAATTTAAGGGCAATTGAGTTTGGGCCTAAGATCTGAGTGACAGTAAAACAAGTACTCAAAGTCTGAATTACAGGACCCTTTAAGTTCCAGTGAAGAGCAGCAAGGAAAGTGTGTATTGTGGCCTATTGTGGAATCATCTTTTTCTTGTCTATATATAACAAAAGCCTCTAAAAACACAGAAGTAGGAAACTGAGTAATAACATAGACTACTCAGACACCCATTAGTAATAGAATTCTATATAATCTATGTGGAAAATTGGAATTTGGGGAGCCTTTTATTTAAAGAAAGAGGTACTACTATAGCATAAAAACAATATAAAGAAAACCAAATAAACAGTGATAAAATGTAAAAATTAAAAAAAAAAAAACTCCGCAGATCTCAGTTCTCTCTAAATTTTCCTTGGAATTCAATGCAAATGAAATAAATATCTAACCAGTGCCTTTCTACTGATTTTTCAAGTATGCTCTAACATTTTTAAAGAAGATAAAAAGGGCCAACTACAGTCAAGATCATTTCCAAAATGAGCAAGTTAATGAAATTATACTACTAGCTGCCAAACTTATTATGAAGCTCAATGTAATAAGTTCTGCTAATTAGAAAAGTGTGTGATATTTGAATCAATAATGGAAAGATTGGATAGGCCAGAAATAGATGCCTGTTGACACAGACAACTTTACATATCAGAGGGGGAAAGAAGTATATTCAATAAACAGATTTCTAGTGTTGGATTGCATTTCTTGTAATGGATTAAAATATCAATTATACAATATAGTACTCATAAACATGATAACATTACAATGGAAAACTTTGCTCAAAGCAACATGATAACAGAATGAAAGGCAGATAACATTGCCAGGCATATAACCAATAAACAATTAGATTCAAAAACATATTAAAAACACCTAAATTCAACAGAAAAAGACAAACTCTGAAATAGAAATAAAAACATAAGCAAAATGTGTTACAGATAATGGAAACACAAAAGAGGAAACCTGAAAGGTCAAAAATATACACATACCCAAGAAAAGCCCCACCTCACCTATAAGTAGGGAAGGGCAAATTAAATAGTGACTGAGGCACAATAACTTTGGAGAACAAGTGGGCAGCGTCTAGTCAAGTAAAAAGAACACATAATGTTCAGTCTTTTCACTTTTTCTCCTAGATAAATTGTTGCCCATTGCAAAACTCCTTATTGCACATTGTAATATTGCACGTACACACAAACGCCTACCAAACAACAAAACAATAACAAAAACTAAGGTGGGGAATCTTAAGTGTTCACCTAAGTAAATAGGAAATATAAATTGTTCAAAGTTAATATGTATGGCAGTTAAATTGAATAACACCTGTCAAAATTATATATCAATAGTTCTAGTTGAATATTTTATCTATAGTATAACAAATTTTATTTTGTTAAAATGTCAAATATGCAAATTATCCCAGATATTTGCATTGGATTTTACCATATGAAGATGTACAAAATACATTAGGGATGATAAAAAACAGATGCAAGATGGTGCTTACTTTTAGTGAGCAAGAAAGAGGTACACAGAGGACTTCAAATTAATCTGTAATATATACTTTTAAAATTTAATGTGTATATGAAAAATGTGATAATAGATTAAGAAATACTTTATGTATACATGGGTGTTATGTGATTATCTTTTTAGGACTTTTGGAAATGTAATTTAAAATGGCACTAATGAAATTATAATGTAAGTATGGTATTGTTTATTATGTTAAAATTTTTGAAAATATTGTTGAATAGTGTAGGACTTCCTAAATATTTTGTGATATGCAACATATCACAATGTAACATATTGAAACCATTAAAACTAACAGCTATTGAAATATCTTTAAGACTCTATAATCCTCTAACTATGATAAAGGTCTTTTAATTTTATTAATTATGTTTCAAAAGTGGTTTTCAGATCTTCCACATTATTGGGAAAATTTCAGAAGATGTATTGAAATTTTCAAGCAGGGCTTTAACTATGAAGCATTTTCAACAGGAGTTTTCTTGTTTATCTAGGTGTCCTCCATAACTTCTCTCAATATAACCTAAGTATGGCTTACATTCATTAAACCTTGAGATGTGGGTCTGACCCTTCATCTTTAACATCCAGTTAATAAATCAGCAAGTTCCTGCATTTCAAAAATCATTCTATCTTTTTAATCTGTTAATTCATTTCCATGCTGTAAACACACATCCTTATCATTACCTTTCACCTGTATTGTTGCAATAATATTCTCAATGTTCTGCTTGCCTCTTTTTTAACCCTATGCTGACCATTCTTTAGACTCAAATTCAAAATGATCTTGACAATATTAAGATCTAATTTTACATTTCACTGTTTTTTAAATGACTCTTTATTGTCTTAAAAAAAAATCCAAGCACTCAGAGTGGTATACAGGACTCTGACCAACACTTTTGTCTTCAGCAGTATTTCTGGTCACTTCTTTCTTCACATGCTGTTAATCAAGGAAATGCAAATTCTTTCACTACACTGGAGTACTAGAAGTCCTACAACCAACATCTCTTCCCTCTATACTTGTGTACCATGTCTTCTCTTTGCCTTCCTTGAATCATTCCCTTCATTATCTAATAAATACCTTAAGTATTTTAGACAAATTTTACCTGATCACTGCCCATGTTTTATAAGTTGTTGTGGAGTGGGGGACCCAGAGATTAGTTCTGGCTGTGTCATTTACTAGGTGTGGGACCCTTGATGTGTTGCTTAACCCCACTGGACTTTCATTTACATCCTAGAATAAAATGAATAAATAATTATTTATGCTCAATGCATGGGTTTGTTGTGAGGATGAAAGGAGATGCAAAAAAAAAATGTTACATGATCTTCAAAGTGCTACACAATTAAAAGACATTTCTAAGGTGAACATTGTTATGTAAATTCATTGGGGTGGTTTATCTTGTAACCCCTATCTTCTTTCTCTGCTTTAACTTTTTAGAATGAAGTTTTTTTTTTTTTAATTTTTCTTTCTACATTATTTTTTATTTTATTTTATTATTTTATTTTCAGATTTCAAAATATTAAGGGAGTACAAATGTTTTTGGTTACATGGATTGCTTTTGTAATGCTTGAGTCCCAACTATAACAGTCCCCATCAACTAAATGGTGTTCATTGTATCCATTAGATAGGTTTTCACTCCCCCCCCAACATGCTTGATTTCTAATGACTTTTACTCCCCTCTGTGCACATGTGTGCTAATTGGTTAGTTCCAACTTAGTAGTGAGTGTATGTGGTGTTTGTTTTTCTATTCTTTAGAAGTTTCACTTAGGATAATGGTTTCCAGGTCCACCCAGATTGTTGCAAAAGGTATTAATCCATCCTTTTTTATGGCTGAGTAGTACTCCATGGTATACTTATACCACATTTTGTTAATCCACTCATGAATCGATGGGCACTTAGGTTGATTCCACATCTTTGCAATTGTAAATTGTGATGTAATAACGATTTGAGTACAGGAGTCTTTTTGATACAATGACTTCTTTTCCTTTGGGTAGATACCCAGTAGTAAGATTGCTGGATTGAATAGTGGGTCTATTTTTAGTTCTTTGAGGATTCTCCACACTGTTTTCCATAGAGATTGTACTAATTTCCAGTCATACCAACAGTGTATAAGCGTTCCTTCCTCTCTGCATCCATGCCAGCATCTGTTGTTTTGGTATATTCTGATAAAAGTCTGATAAAAACCATTCTCACTGGGGTTAGGTGATATCTCATTTGTGGTTTTAATTTGCATTTCCCTGATGATTAGTGACATTGAGCATTTTTTTGTATTTTTATTGGCCATATGTCTATCTTCTTTGGAAAGTCTTCTGTTCATGTCTTTTGTCCACTATTTAATGGGGTTATTTGGCTTTTTATTGCTGATTTGAGTGAGTTCTTTGTAGATTCTGGATATTAGACCTTTGTTGGATGTATAGTTTGTGAATATTTTCTCCCATTCTGAAGGTTGTCTGTCTGTTCTGTTGATTATTTCCTTCTCTGTGCAGAAGCTTTTTAATTTAATCAAGTGCCATTTATTTATCTTTGTTATTGCTGTAATTGTCTTTGGGTCATAAATTTTTTGCCTAAGCTGATATCCAGAAGACATCTAGATATCCAGAAGACTTTTCCAACCTCTTATAGAATTTTTATGGTTGTGTGCCTTACATTTAAATCTTTTGTCCATCTTAAATTAATTTTTGTGAGTGGTGAGAAATATGGATCCTGTTTCATTCTACAGCATGTGGCTATATAATTTTCCCAGCACCATCTATGGAATAGGGCTTCTTTTCCCCAGTGTACATTGTTCTTTCCTTTGTCAAAGATTATTTGGCTGTATATAGATGATTTTATATCTGGTTTGTCTGTCCTGTTCTATTGGTCTATGTCTCTATTTTTGTGCCAGTACCATGCTGTTTTGGTTGTTGTAGTTTGCAGTGTGGTAATATAATGCCTCTAGAACATGATCATCTCAACAGATGCAGGAAAAGCAATTGACAAAATCCATCACTTTTTCATGATAAAAACCCTCAAGAAACTAGGCATAGAGGGAATATATCTAAAAATTACCATACATGACAAACCCACAACCAAGATCATGCTGAATGGGAAAAAGTTGAAAACATTCCCTCTAAGAACTGGAACAAGACAAGGGTGCCCACTGTCAACACTTCTACTCATCATAGTGATGGAAGTTCTAGCCAGAGCAGTCAGGCAAGAGTAAGAAATGAAGGCTATCTAAATCGGGAAAGAGGTGGTCAAACTATTGCTTTCTGCTGACACTAAGATCTTATATCTAGAAAATGCCAATGACTCCTCTAAGAGATTCCTGAAATTGATAAAAAAAATTTGGCAAAGTTTCAGGTTATAAAATCAATGTACACAAATTAGTAACATTTCTATTTGCCAATAACAGTCTAGCCAAGAGTCAAATCAAAGACTCAATGCCATTCACAATATCTACAAAGAAAATAAAATACCCAGAAGTATGCTTAACCAAGGAGGTAAAAGATCTCTACAAAGAGAACTGTGAAACACTGAGAAAAGGAATCACAGATGACACAAACAAATGGAAAAACATCAGGCTCATGTATCGGTAGAATCAACATTTTTGAAATGTTGATACTATTCAAAGTGATTTACAGATTCAATGCCATCCCCATCAAAATATCAACAGAATATTTTTAGAAAAAACCAATTTCTACACTTTATTTGGAACCAAAAAAGAGCCTGAATAGTCAAAGCAATCCTAAGCAAATAGAACGATGTTTTTAAAAAACAGAATAATAAGTAGTACTTTGCTAATCCTGCAAAAATGACTGCAGTGTATATCTTCATTACATCAAATGTGTTTAAGTTTTTGAAATGATTTGTCAGTGGGGACTTTAAAAACAAAAAACAACAAATCCTGAAGATGTAATATTAGAAATTTGAACAAGATCTGAGTACTTTCCTAGGCCTGTGGTGATTTTCAACAAGATTTCTTCTTATGAGAAATAAATCATATGCAAGGTATGAGAAGTTATGATAGAGATATTCTTTTGTTCTCTTCTCTTAAAATCATGTCATGGATATCATGGATAAATATTGAATATCGAGGAATACTGCTTTATTTTCTCTTGTCATTCTTTGATATAAAATTTCTTTGGTATGTTCTTAACATTTTATTGATATGAAGTTTTAAAAAAGACAGTCTATGAGTTGGGAACATATATGCCTAAGCAATTTGTAAAGGGATTGGTTTTTAAGGAATAAATAGTAGGGGCCTACACTTGTTAATCAAAGCATCAAATCTCAAAGTAAGCCGTAGGGTACTGTAAGTCATAATAAAATAATCAGGGTTTGTTTGTTTGTTTGTTTTTGTCTGGGAGTGGCAATTTAAAATACATTTAGAATCTCTTTTTATCACACTTTATATGTTTACTTGTAGTATTAAGGTGATTTTTTATAAGCAGTCCTTCTGTGAAGAAGGTCCATATATTTTGTTCAGAATATTTTCTAGGGTTATATATTTAGTATGCTGCAGACATAAGACTTAAATTACAGAGAAATGACATTAAAAGAAAGACAAATTGACTTTGGAGTCTGTCATATTTACTTTTGAAAGATAGTTATGCATTTTATTGACGATACATAAAGGTAAGCACACTGAAATGTCTATCAAGCTGCAAATACAAAAGAAGTAGATTTTTGTCCTCTTTATACTTATATATGCTGTTTCTTCAATGCTGTTTCACATAAAGAAGGTGTTTAAGGGAGGCAAAAGTTATTAGCTAATTCTTCTGCTCCCAATGGGTCACCTAAGATAAGAGCTGAGAATTGACCATTTGATTTTGCAATGTGTAAGTCATTGGTGACCTAGCCTAGCACAATTTTGGTAGAATGGTGAATAAAAACATGATTTGAGTGCATGCAAAAAGATTGGTAAGAGGGAATATCAAAGGTAGCAAGAACAAAAAAAAAAAAAAACTTCCAAGTATTTTTACTATAAAGGGAAACAGAGAAATGCTGACAAAGGTGTTAGTGGATTCAGTGGACTCTAAGATGACCCTATAGCACCTACTTCATAATGTTTGTATCCCTACATATAATACCTTACCCTTGAATGTGGGAAAAGACTGTGAATTGCTTCAAAGGTATAGTTTTTCAAAAGTGATCGGATGTTATTCCCATTATTACTTTATGTAATATAAGACTCTGTCTTGCCTTCAGACTCTTTCTAAAATTACTCTCTTTGCTTCCTTTGAAGGAATGTCCTCGAGTTGTACAGTCACAAGAAAATGAATTCTTTCAAATACTTGAGTAGACTCTGAAACAGACTCTTCTGCAGTTGAACACCTAGATGAGAATACAGCCTGGCTAGGATCTTGATTGTAGCCTTGCATAGGACCCAGCTAAGCCATACCCAGCCTCCCAACATGGAGAATCTGTGAGATAGTAAGTTTATATAATTTTAAGCTTCTAAGTTTGTGGTAGTTTGTTATATGGCATAAAAATAATAAAGTCAAAAGTTTTATTTTCTTTTTTAAGATGGTTTGAATTACTATAAATCCATATTTGAATGGAAAGTAAAAATATAGTTATACAAAAAAGAGAAAATATTATTGGAATAATGTCCTTGAGCAGGAGAAAGAAGATAAGGTATATTGGATAAGTGGAAGAATACATTAATTTTGTTTATAGAAACTAAAAAGGAAATCAGAGTACAGATTTTTATAATTGGGTAGATGTGGAGATAGCAATCTGTGAATTTTTTTAGAGTTACTTATTTTTTCTCAGTGCAATAAGAAGCAAGGTCTTATGGTCTACATGAAGTGAACAAAACTCATAGAGGTTTAAGAGAAATGGGAAGTTATGAAGAGGTAAAGTAAGAGGATTACAAAATGTGGAATGATTGCAGAGCTATTAAGTGTCCACTTCATGTTAGCAATCATGAGAATGAATGAAAGCAGTTAATATGTGGTTTGTGTTTCTCCAATGATGTTATCACTTATAGGGATATAGACAAAGTACTTGGAGAGCTACTTTTAACTTGGTGTACAAATTTTCAAGTATCATATTAAGAAAAGTAATTGGCAAATAATTTGATATTTTATGCCAGGGAGTAATTTTAGTAGTTTAAATATTAAGTTTAAGCTAGTTAAGTAGAGAAGAGAGGACCAGAGGGGGTGAAGCATGGTAAACAAAAATTCTTTAATCCAGGATTGTAGGTCCCACTGTGGCTGAAGGAGTTATAAAGTCTCTAGAAGGAATGAATCAGCAGATAGATTATAAGAGAAGGAGTAATTGAATTGAGATTATTTACCCCCCAAACTAGGTCTAGTCTATAAGCATGAGATATAATGTCTGAGGTTGGATGAAGATTAAGATTGAAGAAGAAGGTTTCAAGGAATAGTCTAGTGAGTTGGAAAAATTGTTGACATCCATATAATAGTCACTAAACCTTTAGAATAAAATAGTATGGAAAAACAAGACACTGATCCAGAAACTAAATCATTACAAGATCAGGGAAAGTGTATAGGGATTGGTAGATAATTGCAATAATGAGGTGAATTGTATAATATTGTCTGATATCAAGAGATTCAAAACTGCTGGAGGAGGGAGGGAGAGTAGGTTGGGAGGAACAATGAAGAACAAGTGGTATAAGGGCTATGAGATCAAAACAAATACCACATGAGAGAGCCACAGAATAAGTTGTGTTCAAGGAAAGAAATGGGTGTCAATTATGTCATGAAATCAGCCTCTTGCAGAGATATTAGTAGTGTAATGTTCATTGCAGCAGTATTCACAGCAATCAAGATGTGGAAACAACTTACATGTCCATAGCCTGATGAATGGGTAAAGAAAACACAGTCTGCATATACCATGTAATATTATTCAGCCTTAAAAAAGAAAGAAATATTCTTTAATGTATAAGAATATGGATGAAACTTAAGGACATTATACTAAGTAAAATAAGCCAATCACTGAAGAATAAATATTTCATGATTCCACACATATTAGAGATATAAAATAGTGAAACTCATAGAATCAGAGAATAGAATTGTGGTGACCAGGAACTTGGGGGATGGGAAATAAGGAGCAGCTAATCAATGGTCATAAAATCTCAATTTATAAAACAAGTAGAATAAAAAGAATGAGAATGCAACATTAGACAAAAGATAGAAGATCCAGGCATTTGGCTGGCATGAAATATAAACTGCAGAGGGCACAGATAAAAGGTCATAGGTGTTGTGGAAGAGTGAGAGATAGGGACAGAACAGAGGATACATAGAACTACATGGTAACTAGGGCATGGGTAATGGAATGTGATCTGGCAACATGGACTTTGTGGGGAGACTGACAGAAAGAGGAAAAAAAGACAATAGTATCAATCCTCAATATATTATAATTATTTGTGTTCTTATATTAATAAGAAATAGGAGTAAGATTCACACGGTGAATTAGGTAGAGGAGGGTTTATGAATCAAGCAAAACTTGATAAGAACATGATAAATGAGAAGGATTTGGATACGTACAGACTCTATTTTTCACTCAAAATGTATTTATTGATTTGTTTTACATGTAAAAAGAAATAAGACAGACAAAATCCTTTACTCATAGAGTTTCAATGTAGTATGGGGGCAGTACATAAAAATTAAACTAGAAAAAAATATTAGTTTATATGATCAAAAACACTACCATGTAAAATGTGCCAGGTGAGGGGACAAAAAAATGATAGGGCTGACTTGAGATAGAAGATACAAAATAGTCGAGCTTATTTTAGAAATGTTTGTAAGGGGAGAGTTCTTTAAGGAGTTGACATCTGAGGAGCCACTTTAAAAATATGAGGAGACAAGTCAGGAAATGCATGTTCTAAGAGGACAGCATCTCACCCAGATAAAATAGTAACTTTGGCGTCTCTGAGATTAAAACAATGTTAGTGTATTCTAAGAACCACAAGAGACTAGTGAAGCTGCTATAAAATTATTTTAATGCAGAAAGGAGGCACATTAAGGAAAAAATAAGAAACCTCTCTAAGGAGGGCCACCTAGGCCAACGTAAGGAGTTTAGACCTGTGCTTTACGTGTGATGGGAAGCTATTGAAGAGTTTTTGAGCATGAAAATAACTTGATTGTATTTATTGTTATATTAGTTTAATCTGACCACTATGGATGTTATATTACAGATAAGTAAGGAAGCAATTACAGGGCTTATGGTTCTTATAGTAGCTGGAACTAAATACAGGAATAATGCCTCCTGGATGCAGACAACAGTAGAGTGTGTTTGAAAAATCAAAAATCAGGAAAATTGATGGTTCATGTTAAGAACAGATAGATAAAAGTTTGGAACTTGAGGCAAGACAGATAAAAGATTTCATTTGCATTTGACTATTTATTTTGATTTTTATTTTGAAGGAGAAAGTTACTGGAACAAACAGGAAAATCTATGTTACAGTAGTAAAGACTACATGAAATATGGATTTATTTTAACTGATGGCAATAGAATGGAGAGAAAAGGACAGATAAAAATATTTTATAGGATGAATTGTCTGGAATACATACAGAACAGACTTTACTAGAATAGATAGAAATGGACGTGAAACATGACAGCCATTTGTTATTGATTATATTCTGTAGGGCTATAATGGAACAGTTTTCTACCTTTTATGAATTTTAAGATCATTCTCGTATAGGTAAGTTTTACATAAAGGGAAACATTTTATAATTTAATGTTGTCCAGAAGACGAAAAATCAATATTCAAGCTTTTTTAAACTAAAAATATTGGAAAACAGGAAAACTGGTTTTGATCATGACACTTAAAGAGCTTAAAAAAAAAAGCAAATATTCATCAAAAAAAAAATTGTCACTCTTGTTCTTACAAGCAGAATAAAGTGGAACAAATCAAAAACCAGTGACTTTTCTTATATCCATCAGAGTATAGAGGTCACAGGGCAAACCTTGATCCTGAGATCTAAACAGGTGGGAAAATACAGAAAACATCCACTGAGGTCAGCTTATTTGAAGCAGAAGCTGCTGTAGGCATACTCTGATAGGGCAACTTTTATGAAAATTTTGTTGAGTTGTTGGTGGTGAAGTGTAGATTAGCTTGAAACTGAGAAATTTCTAGGGGCCACAGTATTGGGGGACCCCATACTTTTGTGAGTTTTATCTTTAAGAAACCCACCAGGTACTCACTGTAAAGAGTCAAGAAAAAATTCATATTTTTTCAGGCAGCAGGATGGGGAAAATAACCATTTTGAAATATGCTCAGAGAGTTGTCTATAACACCTACTTACCAATGGATATGACTTATAAACCTAGGAGAGACAATTAGCAAATCTAATCCCCTTTAAAATTACTATGTCACTCTGGAAACAAAAAAAAATGTTAAGAAACCTTTTTGAAGGGCAAATTCTAAGAATTCAGGCTCACTAAAATACTGAGATTTAATGACATTGTAGAACACTTTCCTCCTCTGTACTTATACCACTTTAACAAGGCTCTGGAAAAATAACAGTGGATTACAATTGAAAAAGCCACAGGACACAGATTGTATTTAAGAAAGAGTTTTCAGGGGAAAACAAAGAGAACTGGAAAAATAAGAAAGAAAGAAAAGAAGACTAGACGAAACTGATTTACTTTACACGTTAGCGCCAGCTTTCAACAATAACAACAATAAAAATTATAAGACATGTTAAGAGGCAAGGAAACATTTTAGTTTAAAAAAATAAGACAAGAATCAGAACCAGATTCACCAATAATACCTATTGGGGAATAATCACATAAGAAATTTAAAATAACTATGATTAACATGTAAAGACCTCTAAAGAAAAGAAAAAAGTTGGCATATGCAAGAATGGTTGGGTAATATAAGCAGAGAGATAGAAATGCTAACAAAGAATCAAGGGGAAATGCTGAAAATCAAAACCACTACATATCAACGACAAATGCCTTTGGCTCATCAGTTGACTGCATGCAGTTAAGGGAAATACATCAGTGAGTTTGAACATATGTCAATAGAAACTTCCTAAAATAAAATGCAAAGAGAAAATGAATGAAAAACAAAATCAAACAAAAAGAACAGAATGTCTAAGAACTGTTGAGAGTTCTTATCACAAAAGGGTGCTGAATTTTGTCAAATGCTTTTTCTGTATCTGTTGAGATAATCATATGGTCTTTGTCTTGGCTTCCTTTTGTGTGGTGGATCACATTTATTCATTTACTTATGTTGAACTCTCCTTGCATCCCTGAGATGAAGCCCACTTGGTTGTGCTGGATTATTCTTTTGATGTGTGGCTGAATTTGGTTTGCTAGAATTTTACTGAGAATTTTTGCATCTGTATTCATAAGGAATATTCATCTGTAGCTTTCCTTTTTGTTGAGTCTTTTCCTGGCTTTGGTATCAAGGTAATACTGGCTTCATAGAATGAGTTGGAGAGGATTCCTTCTTCCTCGATATTATGAAATGTGTGTTATAATGGTTGAAATTTCCCCAGTTTGGTGACAAATAGAAAATTACAGACTCAGAAGGTCACAGACCACCAAGCAGAATAAATGCCTGCTCCATCTACATTTAATTATATTATATTAAAACTGTAGAAAATCAAAGACAAAGAGAATATGTTGAAAAAAGAAGCTGAAATAACAAAATACTTAGGAATATACTTACCCAAAAAGGTGAAAGACTGAACACAGATAATTATGAAACATTGATTATAAAATTAAAGAAGACACAGATAGATGGGAAGACATCCAGTATTCAAGATTTAGGAGAATTAATATTTTTAAAAAGTCCATGCTATCGAAATGTGTATAGTTCATGGCAATCTCTATGAAAATTCCAATAGTGTTCTCTACAGAAATAGAAAAAAAGCAATCCTAAAATTCATGTGAAACCATAAAAGATCCCTAATAGCCAAATCAATCTTGAGCAAGAACAGCAAAACTACAAGGAGACATCACACTTCCTGATTTCAAAATATATTATAAAACTACAGCCATTAAATCAGTATGATACTAGCATAAAAACAGACATGTAGACCACTGGAATGAAAAGAAATAGAGAAATAAATTCATGCATATATAGTCAACTGATTTCATGAAGGAAACTCAAGCACACATAATAGAGAAAAGAGAGTTTCTTCAATAAATTATAATGAGAAAATGGGATATCCATATGCAGAAGAATTAAATTAGACTTATATATAACACTATATTAAAAATCAACTCTAAATGGATTAAAGACTTAAACATAAGACCTGAAACAGTAAAACCAATAGAAGAAAATATAAGAAAAAATCTCTTTGACATCCATCTAGACAAAGATTTTCTGGATATGACCTCAAAAGCATAGCAATAAAAGTAAAAATAGACAAGTGGTATTGGAGTAAACTAAAACAAAAAAAAAACCTGCACAGCAAAGGAAATAATTAACAATGAAAAGACAATCTATGAAATGGGAGAAAATATTTGAAAATCATACATCTAATAAGGGGTTAACATCCAAAACATGTAAAGAGCTAAAACAACTCAATAACTATAAACAAAGAATCTAACTAAGAAAAAAAGGGGCCAAGGATGTGAAGAGACATTTCTCAAAAGAAGACATACCAACGGTCAACAGTTACATGAAAATGTGTTCAATGTAACTAATTATCAGGGAAATACAAATCAAAACCACAGCAGATATCGCTTCACACCTCTTAGAATGGCTGTCATCCAAAAGACAATAGATAACAAATGTTGGAAAGGAGGTGGAGAAAAGGGAACCCTGGTACACTGATGTTGGGAATGTAAATTCATATAGTTATTATGGAAAACAGTATGGAGGTTCCTCAAAAAATTAAAAATGGAATTACTATATTATTCACTTCTAAATATATATGCAAGGGAAATGACATTAGTATCTTGTAAGCTATCTGCATCTCCATATTGATTGCAGCATTTTTTACAGCATTTTTTATAATAGCCAAGATATGGAAACAACCTAAGTGTCCACTGAAAGATAAATAGACGAAAAATATACATACACACACACATATATAATATGTATATGTTACACACACAATGTAATATTATTCAGCCCTAATAAAGCTGGAAACCTTGCTATTTTGAATGACATGGATGAACCTGGAGAGAATATGCTATGTAAAATAAAGCAGATACAGAAAGATAAACACTACAGGATCTCACTAACATGTGACATCTAAAAAAGTTCAAGTAGAAAGTAGACTGATGGTTGCCAGGGATTGACAGTGTGGTGAGGGAAATGGAGACATGTTGGTCAAAGGGTACATTGTTTAGTTATGTAGGATGAATAATTTCTGGATATCTAATGTACAACATGGTGACTATAGTTAATAATATATTATTGTATACAGTATCCTCTCCCTTATCCATGAGGGATAAGTTCCAAGACTGCCAGTGGATGCCTGAAATTACAGATAGTACCAAATTCTATATATACTATCTTTTTGCAATACATACATACCTATAATATAGCTTAATTTATAAATTAGGCACAGTGAGAAATTAATAAGAACTAATAAAAACAAAAAAAATTATAACAATAGCATGTAATACAAGTGAGATGAAAGTATTCTCTCTCTTTCTCTTAAAATATCTTATTGTTTTGTGCCCACTTATACTCTTAATGAGGTAAGGATAAAATGGGACAGTGTGATATTTCATCACCCTACTCAGAATCATGCAATTTAAAACTCATAAATTATTTATTTCTGAAATTTCCCAATTTATATTTTCAGACTGCAGTTGACCATGGGTAACTGAAATTGTGGAAAGTGGAAGTGCACATAAGGGGGACTACTGTATTTGAAATTTTCTAAGGGTGCAGATCTTAAGTGTTTTCACCACAAAAAAGGGGGTAACTATGTGAACTGATGGATATATTAATTAGCTTTATTTTGGTGATCATTTCACAAGGTATATGTATATCAAAACATCACGTGTATACCTTAAATAAATACAATTCTTATTTTTCAAATGCCCTTCTTTAAAGATGGAAAAGAAACATTCTCAAGAAAAATTAAAAATATTTTCAGCTAAATAAAAATGAACAAAATGACTTATCAAAAGAAATGCTTAGTGTTAAATTTATACCATTGAATGCATATATTAGAAGAGAAGAAAGATGAAAAGCCAATCGTTCATTCTTTAGGAAACTAGAGAAAGAAGAAGAACTTAAGGCTGTATCAAGTAAAAGAAAAGAAATTAAAAATTAGAGCAGAAATTAACAAAAGTAAAAACAGGAGATTAAGAGAAAATATTTAAAAATCAAAAAAGCTACTTCTCTTAAAAGATTAATAAACACAATAAACCTCTAGAAAAAAGAGAAAAAACAGAAATTAGTATCAAAAATGAGACAAGAATACTGTTAACAAATCTATGCCTTTAAATTTGGTAACTTAGATAAAATGAACCAATTTCTTAAAGGATACAAATTACCAAATTCAGACAAATGGAAGTAATCATCTAAAAAGGTCTATTGTACTAAAGAAATTAAAACAATAATTAATAATGCCTTTCCAAAGCAAAATACAAGAGGCCCAGATGGTTTGTTGAATTCTACCAAACACTTAAATGAACAGTAATACTATTTCTCTACAGTGTCTTCCAGAATAAGTAAGTGAAAGAAATACTCCTTAACTCATTCAGTGAAGCCAGTATTACACTAATGCCAAAATCATATAAAGTTATAACCTGAAAAAAGAAATTCAGAGCAGTATCTCTTATGAATATAAGTGCAAAATCCTCAACAAAATATTATTAAATTAAATCCAATCAAATTAAAAATGACTATATGCTGTATACAAATGGGATTAACAATTCTGATACTTTTATGCATATCAAAAGGAGACTGAGAACAACTTACAATTGCCAAAGCTGGAAAAATTTGAGTAACAAAATAAATAAAGTAGTATTTTTTAAATTCAAAGTATAAAATAAATATCCATGAGTCCATATTAGTATAAATAAATGACTGAATTAATTAATAAGTTAGGAAATATAGGCTAATCTCTCCATGAGCAGAAGAATTTCAAACAAATTATGTAGATTTTTCTAGCCTAAGGAAGAGAGATAACTCTCCATCCCTTAAGTGTGGGCATACATAATGACTTTCTTCTCAAAACTACATTATGGATGGGGGTGGAAAAGAGTAACTTTACAGTGGAGATAATTGACAAGCACAGCTACAGCCTGCTTCTTGAGGAAGTTAGTAATAATAAATCTTATATCATGTGGATAATATGTACCCTTGATAAGATGTGATGAAAATGAAATTTTTCTCCATGATCTTCCTTCCAAAAATGAATAACCTCAACCTAAACATGAGCAAAACGTCAGACAAATTCTAATAGAGGAGCATCCTACAATATATCTTATTATGATGATGATGATAAACTTTCACAATAAAGAGAGGCCTAAAGAGACATGACAATAAATGCAATGTGGTATAATGGATAGAATCCTAGACATTAGGTATAAATTAACAAAATTGGATTTATATTATAGATATAAGTTAATAATAATGTATTCATATTGGTTCATTAAGAGACACAAATGTACCATACCATACTAATGTATGACCTTAATAATAGGGGAAACTGGGGAGAATATATGAGAACTCTCTGTACTACCTTAATTTTACTCAAAATGTGAAACTGTTCTAAAAAATAAAGTCTAGTAATTTAAAAGTTACTGAGAAACATAGATATATACAAACACTTTGAAACATGTACTTCAAAATATTAATTCTGATACTGCTATGCAAATAAAAAGGGAACTGGGTATAATTAAAAGAACTTAAAATTGCCAAAACTAAAAAAATTTCAGCAAAAAAATTAAGCAGTAGTTTTTCTTTAACTCAAAGT
The DNA here is from genome assembly GCF_020740605.2 of Lemur catta. NCBI lineage: Eukaryota > Metazoa > Chordata > Mammalia > Primates > Lemuridae > Lemur > Lemur catta. Next base: position 64,002,172 of record NC_059131.1, on the reverse strand, counting down.
ACAAAATAAATATCCATGAATTCATACTAATATAAGTTAATTAAATAATTAAATAAGAAAGTATAGACAAAGTGTATGTCAAAACATAGCATATAGACTTTATATTATACTTTATTGACTTTCATATCATAGATCTTTGTAATGGAAACCACTAAATTTTCCAAATATTTTGCTCCTCTACTTCTATCTACCTTCATATTCAGATAACCTCTCTGCTTGTGTGGACTCATATTTAAATGTAATTAATTTTATTTCATTCTTTTCTATGTAAAGAAATTTCTAGATGCTTGGAGATTGTGATTAAGTTATTCTTGACACTTCAGGACTGAAGGACTTACTTTGATTTTCTTTTTCTTTGCTTCATCCTCCATCCTTGAGTCACATTCTTTACGCTTGTTGGGTCTCCAGATGTCCAGTATCTTTCTTGATTTCATATCACAGTCAAAAGTACTATGAGAGCTCCAAACAAAACTTTGATGGGACCATATTTTTCATAGTTCAAAAGTCCTATTTTAGTGCATTGATTCTACTATTATATAGTACATGTAATATATTCATTGGTTTAGAATACTTTTTAGGGGAAAATTCTTCATCTCCTCTACATCTTGAATTTAGTAGAGTGATAATTTTCATTTATGCTAACAGTGAGATGCTGATTTTTATACATATTCTTACTTGACTATTTATTTGTTATTATAATGAAAATAAATGAATTGCTTTATTGCTAACAAATAACTTGGTAATAATTTATCTTCCTTCCATGAACCTAACAAAATGCCATAGCCATGCCTGTAAATCAGAGGATACGAGGGTGAAGTAGAACATAAAAATGATCATAAATATGAGGTAGTTTCACAGTTTTAGATGGCATATTAACTGATTAAGCATGTTGACACAAAATTAATTGAAATAGCCCAGGATTTACCATATTTACACTAGGAAATTTGTATATGCAAAGCCTAAGCAGAGGCTAATGTAAACATAATTCTAAACACAAAGTTCTACAAAAAGAATAATTAACTTATAGTGACTTAGTGTTCTATAATACTTTAGAATTCTTTATTGAAATATGCTTACTTCTGTATTTTCACTGTGAAATATAACCTTATACAATTGCAACTGCATCTACTTCATTGCGGTTATTTTTATATAAAAATCATTGTACGCATTTCATTAACAATGTCCTTTTTTACCTTCATCTACCATGGCCAATGACATTCTCAAAATAAACAAAAAGGAGTCTTTAATGGAATATATATTTTTTTGTCCTTAAATTTTTGTGAAACTCTCTAATAAATTATATAAATTTATAAATTTTAGGGATTTCAATATAAGTATGAATGCAGGTAGACTGGATAATTTTGAGCAAGCAGATTGGGAGATATAACTAGGATACTGAAAAATAAATCTGCTTGAAGTCACTGGAGATATAATATCATAGTGAAGGCCTACCCAGTTAAGACCAAAATAACTCATTGTTCAAAGAGGAAATCACAATGTAATTAAGAAAATATTTTGCACTAAATGATAATAAAATGTTATAAAATCAAACCTTGGACACATTTAAAGCAGTGATGTCACAATTAGCCTGAAATGTATTATACATATTAGCAAAGGATCAAGATAGAAAATTAATGATTGAAGAATCTAACTCAAGATGTTGTATAAAGTGCAGCAAAATAAATCAAAAGACATAAAAAGAAAAATAATAAAGATAAATGCAGGAATTAATGAAATAGAAAATGTGCAATATAGAGGATCAACAAAGGCAAATGCTGATTCTTTGACTAATTCAACTGACCAGTAGCCAAGACTAATGAAGATAAAGGAGAGAAAATGTAAATAATAAATAACATAAATGAAAAGGCATCATCATTACAATCCCTGAAAGTCTAATAGAATATTAAATTGCAGAAACTGTTATAGAGAATTTTACATTAATACATTTGAAAAGTTAAATCAAATGGACAAATTCCTAAGAAAACTGAACTTGTAAAAGTAGATAAAATAATATAAAATATAAATATTCCAATACCTATAAAACTATCCCACAAAGAACAGTTCAGACATAGAGAACTTTACTTTAAAAATATAAACAACATTTAAATAAGAGATCATGTTAGTCTCCACTTCTTATCTGATTCATAAATTGGCAGACTCAATTATACTTCTATATATCAGCAAAAAAAAAAAAACCAAATTCAAAAAAGGAAAAAAAACACAGATATTATTTACTACAGTGTGTATGTCTATGTGTGGAGAGACAGAGACAGAAAGAGACATATTTTGGAACTATATGAAATAATAAAAACCATGATTAAGCAATATTACAGAACTTACTAATGAAGAGAATATACTGTGTTCAAGGATACTTTCAGCCTCAAAATAGCAAATCTGTAAATTTTCTCCAAGATTATCTGTTTATCATCTATGTCATGCAATCTTAATAAAAATTCCATTTTTTTTTGTTTGTGAATTTGTATGGAATGAATTCACAAGTAAATTCTAAAATATGTATGGAAAAGCAGTTGGCTGAGAATGGCTAAAAAACACTTGAAGATGATTAAGCTTTGGTCTTGCACTAAAATACAAAAAGACTTTTTAAAATTCTGTAGTAATTAAAAGATCATAGTATTGTAAGTAGAATTAAATAATAAAGTAATGTAACAGAATAGAGCTTAGAAGTAGTTCAAAACTTAAACAGAACCTTGATTTCTGACAAAGACAGCATCATATGTCAGTGGAGAAACATGATACTTAAAGAAATAGTACCTGAGAAAGAAGGCATATGTAAAAAAAGATAGATTATTTGACCAATAGTCCACACTATACACAAAATCCAATTCCATATGGATGCTACTTGAAAATGCTTTTAGAAAATAATGATAAAAAATTCATAATATTTTGTTGGTAAGGGATTTTTTTAACTGGTTAGGAAATAAATCCATAAAAGGATGTGGTAAATTTAACTAGGTAAAAAATATGAGTTTTTGCTATTAACAGACACTAATAAGAGAGTAAAAAATTAAGCTACAAAATGAGAGATATCACCCACAAAAACACATATCTAAAACTTTAAATAATTTCTATGAACCAGTAAGAATATAACTGATTTTGTAATATATATATATATATGTGTGTATATAAACAAAAGATTTAAACAGGTATTTCATTAGGGAGGATATCCAAATGGCCCCCCTCTAAAACAGAAATAAAAATTTAAAAAATAAAATTAAAAATTGAAAAAAAACACAAATAAAAATGTTCTGGACCTAAATAGCAATCAGAAAATATAAATTAAAAACAGTATCCTTTAGATTTTAATATGTTGCATTTTCATTTTCATTTGTTTCAAAAAAATTTTAATTTGCTTCTTAATTTATTCATTGACCTATTGGTCATTCAGGAGCATATTGTTTAATTTCCATGTGTTTATCTATTTTCCAAGTCTCCTCTTGTTATTAATTTCTACTTTTATTCCACTGTGGTTGTAGAAGATGCTTGATATAATTTCTATTTTTTTAATTTGTATAAACTTGCTTTGGGGCCTAAGATCTGGTCTATTCTGGAAAATGGTCCATGTGCTGATGAAAAAACTCTATATTCTGCTGCAATTGAGCAAAATGTTCTATAAATTTCAGTTAGGCTTATTATATCTAGTGTGTGGTTTAATTCTGCTGTTGTTGATTTTCTGTCTGAATGATCTGTCCATTACTGACAGTGGAGTATTAAAGTCCCCTACTACTACTGTATTGTAATCCATCTCTCCCTTTAAATCTATTAATGCTTGGTTTATATATTTGGAAGCTCTGGTGTTGAGTGCATAGATATTTGGAATTGCTATATTCTCTTGCTGAATTGACCCTTTATCATTATATAGTGACTTTCCTTATCTTTTTTATAATCTTTAATTTATAATCTATTTTATCTGATATTAGTGTAGCTACTCCTGCTCTTTTTTGGTTTTCAATTATATAGTATATCTTTTTCCACCCCTTCACTTTCAGTCTGTGTGTGGCTGTATAGGGGAAAAGGGTTTACTGAAGGAAGCATATAGTTAGGCCTTGCTTTTTTTACATATTCAGCCACTCTATACCTTTTAATTGTAGAATTGACACCATTTACATTCAGCGTTATTATTGATAACTAAGGAATTACTACTGCTACTTTGTTGCTTGTTTTCTGGTTGTTTTGAGACTTCTCTCTTCCTTTCTTCCTTTCTTCTGCCTTCCTTTATAGTTAAGTGAATATCTCCAGTAATATGTCTTAATTTGTTGTTTTTTTTTTTATTTTTAGGGTATATACTATAGGTTTTTGCACTGTGGTTACCATGAGGCTTACAAAAAAATGTAGATATGACAAGTTGTTTTAAAGAGACAACTACTTAGAATACAAATAAAAGAATAGAAATGGTAAAAAATACAAAAATTCTACACTTTAACTCCATCTCCCCCACATTTTGACTTTTAATTGTCACAGTGTGCCTATTTTTAAAATTTCCTATCTCTCAACAGGTTGCAGTAACTACTATTGTTTTTGATAGATTTATTTGGGGGGGGCTTTGTACTAGAGATATGTGTTTTGTTGAAATCCTGAGATAATGTAGAAAAACTGCTCTCCTAACTGAGCTGGTGCTGAGAGACCAAAGAAATGACCTGGAACAATCCAGCTTGGCAAGTTAGATGAGTTTATTAGAGGTTACTTACACAGGTCTCTCATTCCTAGTCAGGATAGGAATCCTCCCGGCACTCACTCCTGGGCAGCAGCAGGAGTGTTTTGGAGAGTAGTATCTGCACTAACTGTCTGTTTGTGGAAACTTAAATGTCTTTCTGGCAAGTAAAACAGAGCTCTCTGTCTGCACTATTGTATATTTACATACAATACAGGTTAAGCATGCACAGTGCTTTCCGTTAGGCAGGGACTTTAGTATTACAACTAGAGGGCACTAAAGCAACTTAAAACAGTTCAAACATCTACACAAAGGCGCTACTTAAGAATACCATACCATTTGTGCTTTTTATTTATTTCAGCTTTTTGGTTTTGATTTATATCTCTAAATTCAAAAGAAACCTGCATGAGTTCTGTTAAACATTAAAAGCTAATGATGGGAAACTTGTATCTTTCTGTCATATGGATGAGTTTCACACCACAAATACAGTAATAGACTAGTCTTAGTTTGTCTATGTACTTAATTTTACCAGTGGATTTTTGTACCTTGAAATGTTTTCTTTTGCATGTTAGTGTGTTTTTTTCCTCTTAGATAAAGAATACCCTTTAGTATTTCTTACAAAATGGGTCTGTGATGATGGTGATGTGAGTTCTCTTAATTTTTGTTCGTCTGTGAAAGACATTATCTTTCCTTCAAATTTGAATGACAGTTTTGCTGTACACCATACTCTTGGTTTGCAGCCTTTTTTATACAAGTACTTTGAAAATGTCATTCCACTCCCTCCCGGCCTTTAGGATTTCTGTTTAGAAGTCTGTTGCCAGATGAATTGGAACTCATTTATATATTATTTTCTTCTTATTTCTCAATGCTTTTATTATAGGATCTTCTCTTTGTCCTGTATCTTTGAGGGTTTGATTATTAAATGCCTTGGGGTAGTCTTACTTAGGTTGAATCTGTTTGGTGTTCTGAAACTTATCTGTACTTAGATATTCATATCTCTCTCAAGTTTTGGAAAGTGTTTTGTTATTATTTCTTTAAACAAGATTTCCACCTCTTGCTCTTGCTCAGCTCCCTTTTGAACACCAAAAATACTCAGATATAGTTTTATGAGATAATTTTTTATATTTTGTAGGTGGTCTTTGTTTCTTTTCACTCTTTTTTCTTTTTTTCCTCTGTGTATTTTCAAATGGCCAGTCTTAAGCTCACTGATTCTTTCCTTTGCCTGCTTCATTTTGCTGTTGAGAGCTTATGATGAGTTTCTCATTTCAGAAAATCCATTTCTTTTTCTTTTCTTTTCTTTCTTTCTTTCTTCTTTTTTTTTTTTTTTTTTTTTTTTTGAGACAGAGTCTCACTTTGTTGGCTGGGCTAGAGTGAGTGCTGTAGCATTAGTCTAGCTCAGAGCAACCTCAAACTCCTGGGCTCAAGTGATTCTCCTGCCTCAACTTTCTGAGTAGCTGGGACTACAGGCACGAGCCACCACACCAGGCTAATTTTTTTGTTTCTATTTTTAGTTGACTGGCTAATTATTTTGTTTCTTTTTTTTAGTAGAGACAGGGTCTTGCTTTTGTTCAAGCTGGTCTCGAACTCCTGACCTCAAGTGATCCTCCCGCCTCAGCCTCCCAGAGTGCTAGGATAACAGACGTGAGTCACCATGTTCGGCCCTGCAAATGCATTTCTAAATTCCAGGATTGGTTTGATTTTTTAAAATTTCAATCTCTTTGTTAAATTCCTCTGATAAATTTCTGAATTCCTGTTCTGTGTTATCTTGAGGATTACTGAGTTTCCTTAAAACTTCCATTTGATTTCTTGATCAGAGAGCTCACAAATTGCTAGGTCACTGCCTCCTTTTTAGCTCACTGTAAGTCCAAGTTCACTTCAATTTTACTAAATGGTTGAAGCACTCTTCCCCAAGTTGGGAAGGTCCCAGAGGGATTATCCCAGAGTGTAGAATAACCTAGCATTGGCTAGAAGTTCATGCCTAGGAGACCTGGAGAATTTAACTCCTACAGCCATTCCAATTCAGTGTCTTCTTTGGCCAAGATACAGAGTAGAGTTTTTGGGTTGGGGATGGTAGTCATGCCTCCCCCATTTGTCTCTGCCTTTCCTGCAGGATATTTCTTCCTTCAGGCAGTCATGATGTTACCTGTGGATTAAGGCAAGGACAAGTCTCCTGCCAGTGAACTCAAGAAGGGAGGAATCACCACAATTTCATTTTTCCGGTATAGGAACCATGAATTGGGGGGATATTTTTTTGTGTGGTTGATGCCTGGCAGAATGGAAAGGTGGGCCATATGGATTTGGAAGTCCAGTTCTACTATCTGCTTGGAGTTTTTCTACTTCTCTGTGGCCCCAAGAACTGTCTCATCCTCATACTTGAGCTTTGGGTTGTTGGTGGTGAAGATCTTGGTGCTGTATATTTGTTTTTGTTTTTTTTTTTGTGGAAAGGAGAGAAGCCAGCTTCCCTCTATGCCACTATTTTGGAACCAGAAGTGAAATTTAGTAAAATTTCTAATACATAGAATATTAATAATAATATGCTTAAAGATTATTATTTTTGTCAGAAATCCTTCAACCCATGGATGAAGGAAGCAATGTTGAGATTTGGAACATTCTGAAAAAAATATTGGTGCCATTTTATTCCAATTAATCTCTAATTCATTTGAAATGCTATTTACCTAATTATGTGTTAGCACAGAAATATCATATTCTATTGTTTAAAAATAGAGACTGGGATTGGTGGCTCACATCTGTAATCCTAGCACTTTGGGAGGCCAAGGCAGGAAGATTGCTTGAGGCCAGGAGTTGAGGCCAGCCTGAGCAACATAGGGAGACCCCCATCTCTACAAAAAAATAGAAAAATTAGCTGAGTATGGTGGTCCCAGTTATTCAGGACACTGAAGCAGGAAGATTGCTTGAGGCCAGTAGTTTGAGGTTGCAGTGAGTAATGATGATGCCACTGAACATTAGCATGGGCAACAGAGGCAGACTTTGTCTCTAAATAAGTAAATAAATTCAGGTGTTTTAAACTAAGTATTATAAAGACTTTAAGAAACTTTAAAAAATTGATTGAACTATGATTATGTATACTTATGTAGTCATCAATTTAACTAAAGGTAGTGATTGTCATTATACCTTATCAATTGTACTGTTTTTTTTAAAAAAATATTTACCCTTTCCATATGATATGTGATACAATATATTAATTAAAATCATGTCAAAGAAGATGATTTGGATTTCTTTCTTTTCTATTTCATTGTAAATCAAGAAAATATAAAAAGTATATTTAAGTTACATCAGAGTAACTGCCAGAGTTCTGATAGAAGGCCTATTTAGGTCAAGGAGTCATGTATCTACAAATCTCCTTCTAAATATTCAGAGAGATTGAATCTTTTAATTGATATTTAGTCTGCATGCATACTGATGAATAGTCTGAATCTCTAAACTATTAAAAATACAGAAGTTAAGTTGTGTATAATTGATACTAAACTCTCTTTCAGAGAGTTCTGAATCTCAACATTCCTGCCTTTATCCATGGGTTGAAGGATCTCTTTATATTATTTTTTTTCTTGTTGCTCATATAAAATAGCTAAATATTCAATCCAGGATAGTTTCATAAAAGATAGAATCTGTATTCTAGAATTTAAAATTTAGGATAGTTTCAGCAACATATTTCATAATTACAAAGTCAGCAATAAAACAAATAATTAGCAGATTAGTGGAGAAAACAGTTTTTTTTTTCGTGGTAGGAATTTGAAAGGAATTAGCTATTGCACAGAGCAATATAAGGATGGTTCAAATAAGAGAAAGTTCTGGAAAAGAATAATGCCCTTGGAAATTAAAAATGTTATTGCTGAAATGAAGACAAATATAGCAGGACTTAAGATAAACTTTAAGAAACCTCAAATAACATTGAATCAAAATGAAATAATTAACAGAGAGAATGTGGTGGAGCATGACCATTTAATTAATTAGTTATAGAATGAGAAAATAGAGTATATGTAAGGAAAAAAATAATCCCAGATTCTGAATTCTTCATTTAAGTGAGGTAACCATATATCAAATAAGATGGAGGAAAATGTACATGAGATCTCGTCTTATTGAAATATCATGATACCTAAGTTAGAAGATGATAACAATTATTAGAGTTAGGAAATAATAACTATGAAAGGAAAAACAATAAGATTAGTATTAAAGATTCAAGATAGGATTCCCTGAAGATACCAAAATCCATGGATGCTCAAGTCTCTGATATAAAATGGAGTAGTAATGTCATATAACTTTTGCACATCCTCCCATATACTTTAGATTACTTGTAATGCCTAATGCAATATATATGCCATGTAAATAGTTGTTATAGTGTATTGTTCAGGGACTGATGAAAACATACACTGTACTTGTTTAATACAGATGGAACCCTACACTCCCCATCAAAAAATATTTACCATCTACCATCTGCAGTTGGTTGAAATCACCAATGCCAAACCAGCAGATATGAAGAGCTGACCATATTTCCTTCTTGAGACCTAGCATGCATTTATATTTTTAAAGTTTCTTTCTGATTTATTTCATACTTTCTTGAGCCATTTGGAATTTATTATATGTTATGTATTGAATCTGAGTCTAATTTTATCTTTTTCTATTTTACTTCTGAAATGTATAATTAATTTAAAGCAGTAATGGGTTATTTTTGTTTTCCTCAACTTTCCCTGATTTTATTATTTAATAATGATCAATATAATTATACAGAGTAACTTTCAAATAGCTAAAGATAATCTTTTAAAATGTTCAGTGGTTTTGCTGGCTGGATTTGTTTAACTATTCATTCTGTTTTCTTCAGATAAATATATAGGAATTATAATAAACCATAATATACACATAATTTTTTCACCATATTTAAAGCTTTGGGAAAATATAAACAGCTTAGTTGTCTTCTGGTATTAAGATAGCAGAGAATATATTTTCCCCCTCCTTCTCATGAAAATCATCCCTAAACAACAAGAAGAAAAAGGGATATTATTGCAAACTCTATCTATATCTCTTCTCATAAATTCAAGCAAGAAATTCAAAGCTGAAAGAGAAGATCTCAAGCTCAATGAAAATGGAAAATGTCATAAGTAATCAAGAAATTAATGATATATTGGAAGCAACAAAAGGAAGAATATACCGGTGTGAGTATACCGAATGGGATTTGCAAATAAACTAATATGACTTGTTTGCAATAGAAGAAAATTAACAAATATGTAAAAGTGATACAGACAAAGTTAACTCTATGATGGACTTCTATATTGACACAGTGGTAATTGATTGATCTGTTTACATTTACAAAATATCCTAGGGTCAGTCTGGTAGTCAACTTATTTATCCCAATTAATCTATATAGCTCATGTTATTAATTTTATGCCTTTTATTAAATTATTTTGAAAGGAAAAGCATGCAAATGTTCCATGGCTTAAAAGTTTTTCAGCACTAAATCAGCTTCCAGTCACTCTGGTATTTCAGAAAAATTTTATTCTTCATTATAATTATAAAGGCCATCTATTTAATATATTTATTTAATATATTTTACCCCATTTCCTTTCAACTTTCTACTATATGCAATAAAAATAATTACTAAGCTCCACTTTCCTTATTCATTCTACTCTTAATTTCTGCCATGTGTATTTTAGATATTGAAATCAGAACAAAAGGAGGTCCAAAGTGTGCCCATGAAGAAGACAAATAGATAAATTGAAGAATAAAGAATATATAATATGAAAGATACAATGAAAATAGAAGCTTGGAATCTACAACAGAAAGTTTTCATAATATAAATAAAAATTGATATAGCAAGACCAATCTTGGGTCTTGGCATTGTCAATTTAGTGCATAAAAAATAACTTAAACAATAATAAACATAAACTAAGATTTTTATTAACCTACAAAATAGCTTCAAATCATGGAAGCAGCAGAATTTTTCATAACATTACTCTGTTTCACTATGATTGTATTGCCATTACCTATAAGAGGGTCAGCCACATATTAGAAACAATAAATATTTATTCAATGAATGAATAAATAATTAAGAAAAGCCAGAAAAAAGAGACTAATGCCAACTGGGTCTTTAAAGAAAGAAAAATTAGGTGAAAATTATCACTAAATTTTAAAGAAAATAAAAAAATGCTTATTTTTTAACTCAAGGAATAGAGTTCTTATGAGATTATTTTTAAAGGAAAACATTAGAGAATTATTTTAGTCAATCAAGTGATCAATAGAGAACCTAAAACAAGAGTGTGTGCAGAAAGTATTGAATTATTTATTTAAATTTAGTATTACAAATTAAAATTATATTTATATTATTACAGAAATATGGTTTAATGTTTTAGAGGATACACAGAGGATTAGGACTTGAGAAAACAGAATGAAATGATACTTTAAAAATAGCATAGATAATAAAATTTGGAGGTAAGGGAATGAAAATGTAAAAGATGGTGTATACGTGATGATTTTTCTCATCTTTTATTGTCAGATGGAGAGGGAATTTTAAATGTTATTTAAAGATAATAATTGTAATGATAGAGGTTCTAAAATATTTAAGTGGATTTAAAAAATAGGCACGTAATAAAATAATAGGGAAAAGATATGTAATATTTTACGTATAGATTGAACAAAATGGCATAATGTGCTCTGGAGTTTTGAGTATTGAGTACCAGATTTGATAAGTCCTATTTGTCCATATTAGCTTTTTTCATTTTAAATATGTCATAAAAAGAGGTAAAGACCATTACAATGACCACAAAGACAATGAAATGGAATTATTAGGTAGGTAGTGAGGGATCCTACGTCTCCTAGGGGCAAAAGTGGATGCTGTTGCCTTGATGCAATTGCACCACCTGAGAAGAAGGATAACATTGGGCTCCAGGCCCCTATCTTGGTCCTGCTGCAACCTGATCCTCTCTGAAGAGACTGCCATACCTGGGGGAGGAGGGAACACTCTACGAATCTGCCAATCGGAACTTAGCATGCCAGCTGCAAAAGAATGCAGAAGACTCTCTAGCCCACGGGCCAAGCAACATAGGTACCATAGAGTCTGGAAATTGAACTAGGACAACCCATATGTGTAGTTAAGACTCAGCTCATGCAACTTCCAACTATCCAATCAAAGTCATTCCACGGTGATGTCTTGAGCCACAAGGAGGTCCCAATCCGGGCACTATAAAGCAAGACTGAGACCATAATCAGGCCCTCTTTGCTGCAGCAATTGGTCCAATCACCATCTGTGGCGTATATATCATGTTCTGTAAACGTGTATCTTGCTCTTTCCCTATCATCCTATCTTTCTCTCCTCAATAAACCTCACCTTCATGCTTGCCTTACTTTGGTGTGTCTGATCATTCTTTGGCCATGAGCGCACTAAGAACTCACGTCTCAGACTAAAATCTGACAAAATCATTTCATCTGTTTCAGAAGGTGCCTAATATCTGAAAGTAATGTCTACACATATTGAATAGATTCCACAATGGTTTAGATATTCATGTATCTATAAAATATGTCACATTTTTTAGTGTGTCTTTCATTTTTAATGTCATACTGTGCCTATTCTTTTGCAGCTGTATATTTCATCTCTGAAATGCTATTATATTTACCATTAATGATACATGTAGGATTAGTTAAATACATTTAATTGATGTAAGATATTTTACTTATGGATAAAAACACAGTTTATTATCCTCTCACCTTTTGATGAGCATTTAGTTTGTTTCAATTTATTGATATTATAGTTATGTAAAAAATATAATATTGAAGAAAGCATAATCAGAAAGCCTAATTACTGAGCTGAAAAGGAAAAGCAGAGCTATTTTTAAGTGCTGATATCAAAGAGGGAACTGAAATTCAGAGCATCAGGTTCACAAGCCATTGCCTCAGGGGATGAAGGTTATTGGACAATTATATAGAGCCCTTACCGAGTAGTCCGTGGGTTTTTAATGTCTCAGAGGAATGCAGACAATGCCTTGAGCTTGCAAAGGCAGCAGGCTAGAACTGAGAGCATTGCAAACATTGAGATTGCTCTCCTCAGTGAAAGGCATATTAGAGAAAGAGAAAAGTGTGCCCACGAACCCAAACAAGCAAAAAGTTGACTTTTGTTCTTGCCTCCCATCAGTAATCAAAATTCAGAGCTGGTTACATATTTATAAAGGAATCTGAAAATGTGCTACAACTGGGATATGGGGTTCTACTTGCCTGGAAATGAATGTAAACACTGGTCCTGGACTGGCAAAATCCTTGCAGAACTATTTGAGAGGGAAAAAAAACTAAATAAACTGAAAAAATATATGAGAAAGTCTGAAAAAATAGTAGTCATTAGTAAAAATAATTAAACAGAATTTAGAAGAAAAAGAAATACAGTCTTTGAAATTGAAACTCTAGGAAGGGGAAATAGTGAACTGGAAGATCTTAGGAAATAAATCAGAATGCTCCTACACAGAGGGATGAAGATATGTTAAAAACATTATTATAAGTTTAAAAAGAAGAGAAAAGTTTAAGAAATATAGAAGGCAGAATAAGAATATTCAAACTCCATATGATTTTGAAATAAATGAAGATCCCTAAAGATAAAATAATTGGAGAAAACTAGTAGTAAAACAGAGAAAGACTGAGACATTTCCGGAATTCATGAAATATATGATGCATCAAGTTAAAAATAACATACATCCACTTCATCATGACTTTCACACGATTCTACCTAAAGTCTATTATAAATGTTAAATTATTTCTTTGCTAAATTTGGCAATAGTCAGATTCTCCTACATAATTCTAAATATGTCTGTTTTATTTCTTTAAATCTCCTTGAGTAACACGATTTTTTTTTAATCTAAAATGCCTTACTGACTTTGGCCATATTTATCAGTTTGGTAGGTTTTGGTGTTTGCATTACTTTTTAATGCTGATGATCATCATTCATGTTTTAGTAAATTTTTCTTATTATTTTTATAATTTTTTGAATTGAGAGTATAAGTAATATATACATCATTTTTTATTAAAAAGTTAAATATTTAAATTTTCACTCCAATTAGAATTTTAGGATCATTCCAAACATTTCATATAAAGCCCAAATAGGGACATGGTTTATTTTCTGATTATAAAGATACTCTTTGGCCAAGTTTTCATTTTGTAGTTCTACTTTGTTCTAGTCTCCATGTCACAGACCAGATGTGGCTATGACATGCTCTTTGGGGCTGCTTCTTTAGGACCCTCCAGTGAGGAACTTATCATCTCAGGAACATGCAAAATTATAGGAAACATATAGGTATGTTTTTTACCTGTTTTGATTTAGCTTTCCTTTGGGCCTTTCAGCCTAGTGATCCCTTGGGAATGGATTCTCTCAACAGTTTTTCTCTTCTGTTCTTTGATCCATTCAGTTCCTTTATTTGTGACACAGTAGATTTTGTCTGAAGGGGTTTTTGAAAGAATCCCTAATGTCTTCATATACATTTTCCAAACTTTAATTCACTGCTTATGGAAAATGGATGTCATTCTTCTCTATATCACAGCATTGATATAGGATTTTTCCTTGTTTTTTATATTATTTGGTCATTTCAGTAGGTATCATTCGAGAGTTAAATGTAAAAATGTTTTTGCAAGTCTTCCTAGTTTTAAACTTCCATATTATTGTCATTTTATAGTAAATAAGAGATAAGGTTAGCTTTCTATACCATTCAACTCTTACAAATAATTCTTTAATATAGTTGTCTATTTATTATGTTTATGAAATAATATTTTAAGATCCTACAAAGAATAATTTAACCATTTTTGATTAAAGAAGAATTAACATCTTGCAACATTTAAGTTTCCTCTCAAGAAATGTGAGCTATTCTTTTTTTATTTTTTGTAGAGACAAGGTCTTGCTATATTGCCCAGGCTGATCTTGAGCTCCTGGGCTCCAATGATCCTCCTGCTTTAGCCTCCCAAAGTGCTAGAATTACAGGCATGAGCCACCAAGCCCAGCTCATATATGTTTTTGTAATGATAGAGAGCCAGTTGTTAACATGCTGCTGGTTTCTACTTTCTCAAAGTTTATTTATTCTTATTCAACTGAATTTTTGCAAGCAACATCATAGGCCTTTTACAAAATCTCTAAAATGCTACATAGATTTATACTATGAACCTATAGAGTGAGATTAGGAACCATTCTGTAGTTATCTAGGAAACATAGGATTATTCAGTTTAAAAACAGGGCAGAAACACAATTTCAAAATGGTTACCTCAGCAACAAAATTTGAAATACCTTGGAGGTTGGAGAGATAGAATTTAGATTCATAAGTTATAACATTATTGATTGCAATAAATCCAGGTTGTGCTATCTATTTACATAAGCTACCATTTTCAAAGCACTTATTATGTACCAAATATTATAATAATCATTTTGTGCACCTTACTTACTTTATCCACTCAATAGCTCAATGTGGAGGGTACTATTATCCCACATTTACAGAGATAGTAACTGGGACTTAGAACTATTAAATACCATGCCCAAATTTATAGTTCATACTTAGTAGAGCCAGGATTTGAATCAACTTGAGTTTGAATCTAAAGTACATGTTCTTAAGCATTAAGTCACACATGAACCACAAAGTCTACACACCTAATCAGATGACTCAGTAAGGTCAAGTCTACTTTATAGAGGGAATATTGATGTAGTAAAACTAACTCACCCAGCCAGGATACTAGTTTTTAGAGGGGGTGAGAATAATGTTAGTTTAAGATGTACTGAGGTTGAAAAATATATGTGGGAATTTTCAGGGAGTTCTCAAAATTAGAGCCAGTTCTAAGCCTATTCTATTAGCACAGTAGATCACAGCAGTGTATGAAAAATGTTTTTCACTTTGCAACAAATAAAAAGGCGTAAAATCCACAGAATAGGAAGTAATAGAGCAAAGTTTGGGTCAAGGCTAAAGTCATCCCTTCTAAAGCAGGAATTTTCAGTGAGTTTCTCAAATATTTTCACTTCAATATTCATAATAACTGCATCAAGGTAACAAGAAACAAGATTGTGAGTCTAAAGCAGGAATTTCCAGTGAGTTTCCCAAATATTTTCACTTCGATATTCATAATAACTCCATCAAGATAACAAGAAACAAGATTGTGAATCTAAAGCAGGAATTTCCCAAATATTTTCACTTCTATATTCATAATAACTCCATCAAGATAACAAGAAATAAGATTGTGAATCACTAAGGTTCTCACTTTTCTTTACCCTGTTCTTAAAAGAGTAATTTACGCATGAAAATTGTTCAGTATATGAAAGTTAACTATTATTCCCATTTTATAGTTGAGAAAAGTGAGGCTTTCCTGAGTTCATTTAACTGTGAATGACAGGGGGCAGAATTCAAACATAGGAATTCACAATGAAGTCCAGGATTTTATCCTTCCACCGGCTGACAAGTTTCTGAACCACCACATATTCCCAAAAGCCTTAGGCATATGACCTATTCTCCCTATCTCATGTGACTTACATTTGCTCTTTTGTCAAATGGCATCAATTCAATAAATTAAAGAAAACAGATGGAAAAGCACATCAACCCAGCAGTACACAATCCACTAAAGTAATTAAGCAATTACTTGCAGGAACACATTCCTCATTCAAATATAATAATGTGCAGCATTATCAACATTTTTCTTACAGAGGATTAAGAGCATTAAGAAAATTAAGCATCATTAAAAGGCTTGCCATGAAATTACATAGTAAATTATTAAAGTTAAACCAATTTTTGATGCATCAACATGTTTTGTTCTTTTATTTAGTGAGGATCAATTTAGTGAAGGGGAAAAAAGAGAGAGGAAAGACGAAAATCAAAGAGACTGGCATAGGCTTATCATGCCAAAGGAGATTAGTGGCAGATTTCCAACCGAGTGCTATAAAAACCTTACTTAGAGGCCTTTTCTCAATAAATTATCTAGCAACATAAACTGGAAAGGAAAAGAGAAGTATAGAGAGGCTCATCTGTGAAACCTGTGCTGGTGCATAAATTCCTTTTTAGTATTCTCCAAAGCTAGCCAGCAGCTAGCTAGCAGCTGAAGTCAATCTATACCCCATTCCCCCGACACACAGTGGCATGTCTCTGCACTGCATGTGAAAGGACTGAGGGAAAAGGAAGATGAGTCACTGACAGGACAGCAGGGTACAGAAAGCTGTCACTTGCCTCTGTCAGACCTAAGGGCCTTTAATGTCTGTGTATCAGATCCACCCAGATATACAACTGAACCTTACTTCTGTTTTCCTAAAACATCAGGGTAACTAATTTTCAAAGCACTGCAGAAGACAGTTAATAGACTTACATAGGTTTGTTAAATAAGACTGATAAATTTGCAGGCTAGCTCTGATTATGACCACTTCTAACATATTTGCAATGTTCTATTAGCACAAATTTTATCACATGGACTGCACCATTTGTGGAAGAGGCAGAAAGATTAAAGTAATCAATTTTAAGAAATCTTTTGTCCCATATGATATTAAGAAAGTGTGATAGTCTTGTTATGAGAAATATTTTCGTAGGGAAAAGATTCTCTATGAGATGAGACAATATTATTGTGAATATCAGTAACACAGGAAGTAGTTTAGGAGAAATAGTAGCTGTTAAACATGTTGGAGTTTCTGGCAAGAAGCCACATATGTGAATGCAGCTCTGAATGAAACCTACTTACCCATACTCACTTTGTGTTTTCACCAGATAGAATACTGAGAAAAAACTTTTGGAAAACAAAATCAGAGTATAGAAAGGTGAAGAAAGGAAGAATATCAATGTTGAGAGACTGTGTGTTGTATAATAATTTGTGATGAAAAATAAGGACAAGTACACAGAGTGATTTTATTTTGCATGTAAGCATTATCTCTTAAACCACTTGTTCTAATAAAGATGTCACTTGGCAGTTTAATCTTGTGGAGGGGGCTTTCTACCAAGTGAGTTTTTTCAAAATGTAAGAATCAGGACTTACAAGCAGAGTCTCAACTAAGGGTCCCCTCAATATTTTGCCACGGATTGGCACCATCAGGAACATTGTAGAGTGCTATAGAAAAATACTTTTTCGTCCCTAGTCTTCTTCAAGGGATTCAGTTAGTTTGGAATGGACACAGAAATCATTTTTTGATGGTCCCCAAGTGAATGCAGTAAGTCCCAGACTGAAGATCATGTAGTTTGGGAAACCACTGTCTGTGGCCTTTTGATACGAAAATAGTGATATTTGAAGAGGAAGAAAAGTGAAAAGATGGTAGTATGCTCAGAGAAATCATAAAAAGTGCCACTTCCATTATTTCAAAGATCAAAAGGCACTATGTTCTTTAATTTTTATAGCTTTGAAATCTAGGTCTCCAAAATACAAAGTCCAATTAGTGTCACTGTGCACGGTTAAATCATCTGGTTGAGTAGCCATAGGAAATTTCTCCCAAACTCCTTCCTATATTATTGATACTCACAATAGTGTTGTCTGATCTAAGATTCTCTTTTTCACAATAAAAATATTTTCCTGTTAGAATAGCATATTTAATCTTCCTTGGAGTAAGTATGAGGGGATCTTAGGTATGGTGGCTGAGAGGACTGGGGTTTGACTTCTTCCACTGAATTCAACCCTGGACACTAAATTTTACATAGAAAAAATCAGACACAATCTCTCCTTTCTGAAATCTAACATCAAGCTGCCTTTAAAAAGGTTTAAATGTCATACTTGTTTAACTAAAAATGATTAAGGTTGTGACTGTCTCTATCAAGTTGAGGAGCACAGAATTATTACAGTGAATTGGACCAGGTAAGACTTGAGTCAAAGTCCATCCAACGGTTCCTGTTTATCACATTTCAGGCTTGAGCACCAAGAATATTGTTTCAAATCCATTGGTCATTTAGACATGCTACATTTTTATTTCTTTGAAGGGCTTGAAGGAAAAATTCATCAATACATGAACTTCAGCATCCAAAAACCTAAGTAAATTTCTTGAAATTAATAGCAAATAAATCTGGAAATGCTGTGGAATATCATTATCTGGGTCTCTGTCATTAACAAAGTGCTTCCACAGAAAAATGTTGTGAAAGAAATCATTTTATACATTATCTACTCATCTAAAAACACCCCCGCCTATTTAATATATTAGATAAGGCGTTTACATTGCTTACTGAAACAACCCAGACTTCCTCAGGCTCCCCAAGTAAGGCCACAAACAGTATCCAGGACAGCTAGCACAGCCTGCAAGACAACCCAGCTGCTGTGAATCTTGAAAGAAAAACAATAATTTAATCCAGAATAAAACAGTAGTTTGGGGATGCTGAAAAGGTTAAGTGAATGATGCTGTATGAAAATGATCACTGTCTGCAATCTACAGACTTAGGTTTAAGTCCAGTTTCTTCATAATCTTGAATACAATCTACATTTTTATGTGGAAATGAGAATATGTTTGTTGTCCTACCTACCGTATAGAGTCCTGGTATAACATAAATGAGACATACCTTATGAGTGTAATGGTGTTATATACAATCCAATAACAAATGCAATTTGGAGTTCTGAAGTCTGAGGTGGGGCCAAAGGAGAAGTTAAATTCAGATAATATCAGGTTGGAGAGAATAACCTTGTGGAGGTAAAACACAAGTCTATTGTTTTAATGTCTTGATTGTTTCAGGGTAAGAGACCAGGCAGCTGCCTTCATGATTTGCTGTCTGCAGACTAGGGACTCACCAATACCTATAGGACAGCCCTTCAAACATAGTCCAGTATATGAAAGTACAAAATCAAGTTATCCTTCCAATTAAATTTTGATTCTCAAAGCAACTGTACTGAGTTTGACATAAATATTTATTCATCAACCTTCTTTAACAAAGAGTATATTTTAAAACAACACGACAAAAATATGATGGAAACTAACTTAGAGATAATCTAATTAAATTATAAGTAGCCTGGGACAATACAAAGCAGGACTAGACAATCTATGGGCACCAAAATAAATCAAGAAGCTCAGGTTGCTTGGCTGGGAGCAGAGGCTGAAATTAACTCAGCATTTACATTCAAAGATTGCAGTTAGCCTTGCATAGACTTAATAGACAGTTTGAGAGATAGGTAGATGAAAAAATTCATAAATAAATATGGGGGAAAGATAAAATATAAGAAAGATTTTAATTACGAAAATAGAGTAAGGTAATGATTAAATGCAAATAGTGCATATGGAAATGAACAGATCAATCTTTAAAACATTTTTCCAAAGTATAAAATTTGGATTAATTATATTTAGAAAATATACACTGAATGGAACACCAACTACCACTAAATAAAGAAAGATTGAAGTCAGTAGGAATTAGAGGAAACATTGAAAAGCAAGGTGGGGATTGTGGTGTAGACTTCAACACTGAAGGAGAGAGCAAAGGTTAGAGATGTGGGTAAGCAGAGCCTGTAGAGGAGCATGCACATTGAGCGTTGGCCTCACGCTATTCCAACAATGAGATCAATGACTTTGAGTAAATTCATGGGCTATTTCTTTAACTTTTTAGAAAAGAAAAAGTGATATACAGTTTTCAGATTCAAGATTTCCAGGCAGCCTAATGCCACTTATATCAGATGGCCTTATTTATCAGCACTAAAATCATTAACAACAGGTATTCCTAAGTAAGTGAGCATATTTTAAAATGGTTGATTAATTTATTAAAGGAAACTTTAATTTGTAGTATTTTAAAAGGCTCTTCATTTGGTAAAACAGAATAAAATGTACTCCTACCGAGACAATACATAGATGGCTAATCTTTATAAGCATTTAGATAATGCCATTGTCTTGTCCAAAAAAATATTTCCACCTTTTCTTCCCACTGTTACTGTAATGATATGGTAACCAATTCAACAATAGTTGCCTCTGGGGAGTTTGGGAGGGTTGACTGGAAATGAGCATTAGGGAAATTTCTATAATGATGGAAATATATATTCATAGAGTTGTGGGTTGCTAGAGTGTATATATATATTAAAGTTCATCAAAATGTAAACTTAAAATCTATTTCATTGCATATAAATTACACACACAATAGTATATACAGATAAGTATAGTAAATTATATTTCAATTTAATAAAATTGAATGAAAAAAGGACTAAAGAAAGTGAATATATATTAAAAACTGATTAGTTGCAGTAGCAAGCAAAAATAGCTCACTAATTTGGAAGAGGAAGTGGTATGAGAACATTTTTATTGCTTTTTATAAGAGAGAATATATATGTTATATATATGAGTATATATTATAATATATATTCATGCTTTTTAGTTCTGAGATGATCCACTAGAGATGGAAAAATGATGGTGCTATAGCAATATCCTTAAGTGGGAAAGAAAGGAGAGGATCTAGTACACCCTTGGTGGGACTGCATTTAAATAGAAGATGCAAAATTTACCTAAATTAACTGTAATACAGAGTATGTGAGTACAGAGAAACTGGTAGGTATATATATCTACTAGTTAAAGTCTATGGAATTTTCTTTTCTGATTTCTTTGATTTTTTTCACAAAATTGGAAAGCATGATCTTCACGGGGAATGTGGGTGAAAAAGTAGGAGGTATTTTCCATTTGAGAGAAGAGGAAAAGGTAGGAAGAGTCTGATTGTAGACTAGGGAAACACAGACGAATGCCTGGTAACCTAAAGGGCTTAGCTGAGGTTTGTCATCAGGGATTTTAAGTCAAGTACGTTAAGCCAAAAGAGCTGAATTTCTAGGAAATGTATTGTAAACTCAGGAAAGTGGCCACTACATGGTTTTGCTAGGTTCCTAAAAGCAGAGAAGCACTCAGTGCATAAGAACAAATGCCCAGAGAATATATTTACTCTATTGAAAACTTTAGCTCCTGGCCCTTCCTTTCAACACTGCCCTTGTCATCAATCTTGATGATAATTCTGATAACTTAGCATCCTCTCCTCTTCTCGAGTCACCTTGTCCACTGCTCTACACCAGCCACCATTTTTATCATTGAACCCTAAAATCTGCCATTACCAATAACTGCAATCATGTAAAAATCTCAGCTTTCATCACTCTGCTTTCTAATCTTTATTTCCTACATCTTCAACTCTTTGACAGGACTGTAATACCATTCTGTTGATTCTACCATATTTGCAACATTTCCCACTCTCCCTCAGACCTCATTTTTCTTGCCATGACCTAACACTATATTCATTCCCTTACTTACACAGGTACTCCCTTAACTTCTCTCCACTTTTGGAAAAACTCATCCTTAGTATTGACTTTGCTTATTTTTTTTCTCATCTATGCATATGGATGTGGCTTTAAAAACACACATAGGTACTATAGCCTCACTTAAATAAAGGAGAATTAGCTTTAAGGGAGCTGGTCAGCAACTTAACCCTTTCCCTTATCTATTTACACTTAAGTTCTTCTATCACAAAATTTCTCAACCATTGTAGTACTATGCATTGATATGCCATGAATAGGATACAAATTTGCAAAGTATTTGTTCCACCACCATGGAGAAGCTAGGTAATGCCTGGGGTGCCTTAGAACTCCTCGTTACCTTGGACTTACTTTTAGTCACAACCAGATGTAAGCACTTTTATCTCTGTACTCAGGGTTTTGTCCAAACATTATTTTCTGTGTACCATGATGTGAAAATATTGGTAAGTACCATCTGAGATAACTATTTTACACTAAAATGTAAAAACACCTTTCTCCCATCCTCACCTCTATGCTGATTGCCTTCCTTACTGTATCATCAGAAAAGAAACACTAAAACTGAAAATATTTATCATCATTCCCACCAGATAAACCCATCTACCTAAAACGTTACCGCTGTACTCCACCTTACTTTCTCTTGCTATGGATGAAGCTCTTATCCAACTCAACCACACACCTTTTCACTAGATTCCGTCATCATTTCCCTACTCAAGGACTTTATCCCTGTGATTTTTTTCCTTTGTCCTGTATCTTTAATAATTCTCTCTGTAATGGTTCACTTGATCAGTTTATACCCTGTCATTTTACCTCCCTTTTTAAGAACACCTCATCCTGAATCCATATTCTTCTCCAGGTCCCTCCTCATCCCCTATTCCCCTTTAGTCAGCTCTTCAAAAAGCTGTCTATATCTATTTTGTCTGAATATCTTCTTCCTATTCTCTCCTGAAAGCATTCCAATCAGATTTTACTCAAATTTTTTCATAGCAACATTGCTTGTCAAGATGATCAATGACTCCCATGTGGCCTGTCATCAGTACTTTATATTTATTCCCTTCTATGGCAGGCACAAAAGTAAAACACCCTCCCCTTCAAAGGTCTCCACTTCCTAATCCTGGGATTTTGTAAAGATATTATATTACATGGAAGAGGAATTAAAGTGGATAATCAGATGACCTCAAAATAGGGAGACTATCTTGGGTTATCTGACTGGGCCAATGTAATCACAAGAGGCATTAAAAGTGAAAGTGGGACACAGAAGAGTCAATGTCAAAGTGATGCAATGGGAGAAAGATTCAAGTGGCAATTGCTGGCCTGAAGATGCAAGCGAGCCATGAGGCAAAGGAGAATGAGTAGCTTCCGGAAGCTGTAAAAGACGAGGAAACGGATTTTCCCTTAGAGCTTTCAGAATGATCATAGCTCTCTGAGGCTTTACTGCAGTCCAGTAGGAACCACATCAGACTCTGAACTCCACAACTATAAAATAATAAATTTGTTAAGACAATGTTTATAGTCATTTTTAGTACAGTAGATATGGAAAACTAATACAATTTCTCTTGTGAAACCTATAGCATGTCCCCAAGACATCACTTTCTTTTTTGAGTCCCTTTACCTCACTGTCCATCTGCTTCAGAGTTTTCTTTGCTCATACCTTGCCAGCAACCGAATGTCTGCATGTGAGTCCTCGGGTTTATTTTCTCTATCCATACTCATTGTTTACATTATGTTACACATTCTGTTGACTTTAGAGCCGGGTAAATGCTTGTGACTCCAAAAATTTTCTTTCTAAATAATGTTTCTCTTCTGAATTCTAGACTCATATGTATTTACCTGCCTCCTGAATATTTCAACTTGAATGGTTATCATGATCTGAAAGTCAACAATTCCAGGGTATACTTCTCTGCTCCTCTCACTGTCTCCACATACTATCTCATATACAGTCTCCTCCACCTAAGTAAGTGGTATATCCAACTTTCTAGTTGTACAGGTCAAAAAATTGTTGTAGTTATCCTTGACACCTTTCAAATCCTATACCCAATTCATTAGCAAATGACATTGGCTCTACCTTCAAGTTTCCAAGTAATCCGCATTCCCATTTCATATTTCACTACTGACCCTCCGCCATTACTAAAGCAAACAAATATATATATTTTTTACTTGAGGGTCTTCTCATTTGTTTTTCCATTAGTTTGAAATAAATCCATTCCCCCATGTATCTGAATGGATTATTTCCTTACCCAGGAATCATATGCATCACATCTAAACCTGATGTGATGCATATGAAACATTGAGGGAGAAGAGACCTGGAAATTATTTTATTTATTATGTAGGGTAGTTAAGGTTTATCCAAGAGACAAACTGATTTTGAGCCATGAAGTTTCTATCATCCTTAGGTTTCCTTATTTCTCAGACATCAGCTCCTTTTTAGTCCTACAACTATGGCTCAGAAGACGCATTCCACCTGCAGGACAGAAAGCACAGAGTCCAATAACCACAAGCTATTAGCATTCTGGGGAGAATTGGGAGTAATGGGAATGGGAAGACATGAGGGGGCAGGATTGTGTCATAATTGTGTGTGTGATGAGTTGTGCATGTTTCCTGCATTTGCTAGCCCTTTGGTACACAAACACTACAATAAGCAAATAATTTACTTAGCTTCTTTGATGTGGCAGTTTTTCCACATTTTTTTTTAATAATGACTTTGTACACAACCCTGTTTCTGAACAAAACTCTTGAGGAGGTGAAGATAGTTGTTAATGTTCCCTTGCTTTCTGATTCTGTATATTTACATCAACACACTAATTTTGCTGTGACATGTATGTTCTACTCTGCCTCATGTGCATCTTGTTCTGATATGTGTCACCTTACACTCTCTGCTTCTAAGAAAACATATGACTTTCAGTAATTTTAAAGTAGAAAGGACACAATATCTAAACTTTTTACCTCTCATAAGAGTACTTATATTTTAACAGAAATCAGAGGCTTAAACAAAAAGAGTTAAAACTCTAGGAGGAATCTGTGTATAGCATTACACATATGACTGGAGTATATGTAGTATTCCTGAGAGTATACAATATTTAAAGTTGCTATGCTTATACTAATGCTAACTTATTTGTATACTTTCAATATGTTTTCAAAATGTTTTATACTTATTCTTAATTTAGGCATAGAACTTCCATATGAGAAATCTGCATATTCTTTTTAAATTTCACATTAAGATTAGCACATTAAATGATAAAAATTATATAAAATGCTCATATATATATATATATATATATATATATATATATACTTTATTTTGAAACAATTAGCTCAAATCAGAATTTAAAGACTAAGCAAAACAACTAAAAGGGCATGTTCACTCACTTCCTGAGAAGTGAGGTTAAGACGATGGACTTCACAGACAGGATAACTACCATAATCCTTCTTTATTCATGTACTGTCAATACACAGTTAATTAAGGTATACTGTTCAGATTTTTATTTAATTCAATATTTAACAACAAAACTTGAAAACAGAATTGTTTTTCAAAAAATACTATTAACATTCCCAATATTAACATTCAGTCGAATACAGTTAAGAAAATACTGATTTAATCTATTATATCTCCTGAATCAACTCAGGATAGGTGCTATATTTATTAAATTAAACTTTAATTATATCGTAATTTCTATAAATGCAAAGCTACACTTTTGTGAGATGGGGCAAAGATAATGCCTAATGTCACATAATAGTACTCCTGTTAAACTTCAGCCAAACTTTCCTTTGAATTAAATATCAGAAATGAAAAGTAGAGTTCTAGGAGAAGTAGCATGGTTTGTTATTTCTTCTGTGGTTCACAAAGAAGGTGTAATAATGCAACTACACTTTCACAAAGGGATACGTCAAGAGATAGGAGGATGCATATTTCGTATCAGAGCCATTAACCTGGAAGATTCTTTTATTTTCCTACATTGTTTGTCACATCAAGAAATAGGAGAATAATTAGAAAAAGTACATGCAACATTTTGTTAGTCCTTTGTGGCTAGGTTATGGAGAGCTCAAAAATCAAAGGATCAGGATATCCCTTTCAATTCATATGGAAAACAAGATATTTTGAAAAACCTCCTCATCTAAATTACCAAAAAAATAAAAAGCTGTATATAGCACATATATTATGAGAAACATATTTTCACTCAATACCTGAGTTCAGGAAAAATTAAGGAAACTCCGTAAGTGGGAAATATCAGAGACAGAATAGGAAGCAAAAATGCATACATAAGTTAAGCTAAAATCACAGCACTCAAACTCAGTAATTAAGAGGCTTCTATGTACCAGTCTTACAGCTAGCAGAATGGGCAAGAACTTGTGGATTGTGAACATGAGCAGATGGATGCAAATTCCCATAAATATGCGGCATTTGAAATACATCCTCACTCATAGGGTGAGAAAAAAAATTCCAGCTGTCAGCAAAGGTAAATAACAAAAGGTGAATTTGGAATGAAAAACATAGACACTTTTAATTTGCCTGTACATAAGTTTAGGAATCAAATTTACTTTTCCACTGTGACCTCAGAAACTATTACTAGAACATTTAAGATCCACTGTCTTATCAAATTTCAAGTATACTATATACTATCATTAACTATAGTCACTATGCTGTATATTAGACTTTTAGAACATATTCACCCTGCATAATTGAAATTTTAAATTCTTGGGGCAACATTTTCATTTCTCCCGCCTCCTGACCCCTGACAACCATCATTATACTTCCTACTTCTATGAGTTTGAGTTTCTTAGGTTCCACATAAAAATGAGATCATTAAGTATTTGTCTTCCTGTGACTGGCTTATTTTACTTAATATAATGTCCTCCAGGCTCATCCATGTTGTTGAAAGTGACAGGATTTCCTTTTTTTAAGGCTGGATAATATTTTCATGTAACATTTGAAAATAACATTTTTAATTCATTCTTCCATCAATAGACATTACACTCAGGTATATTCTGTATCTTGGGTTTTGTGAATAATGCCACAATGAACACGGGAGTGCAAATATATCTCTGAAATATCTTTGAGATATATCTTTATATATCACTTGGATATATATACACAGTAGTGAAACTGATGGATTGTAGAGTAGTTCCATTTTTAATTTTTTGAGGAACCTCTATATTTATTTTCATAATGACTGTACCGATTTATAATCCCACTGACAATGTACAAGGGGTCCTTTGTTACCATATCCTCACCAGCAGTTTTTATCTATTGTCTTCTTGATGATAGCCATTCTAACAGTGTGAGATGGTATCTTATTGGGGTTTGGATTTACATTTCCATGATGATTAGTGATGTTGAACATATTTTTATATATTTATTGGCCATTTGTACATATATTTTGAGAGATTTCTTTTCAGACCCTTTCTCCCTTTTTAATTGGGTTATTTGTTTTCTTGCTATTGAGTTGTTTCAGTTTGTTATATATTTTGGATATTAACTCTGTATCAGATGTATGTTTTGCAAATATTCTCTCCCATTCCAGAGGTTGTCTCTTCACTCTGCTGAGTGTTTTCTTTGCTCTTCAGAATCTTTTTATTAATAGTTTCAAACCATCCCATTTTCTAACTTTCCTTCTTTTGTCTGTATTTTTTGTGTCATATCCAAAAAATTGGTTACCCACATCAATGTCAAGAAGCTTTTTTTCTATGTTTTCTTCTAGGACTTTAACAACTTCAGGTCTTACATTTGATCCTTTAATTAATTTGGAGTTGATTTTGTAAATGGTGAGAGATAACGGTCCAATTTCCTTCTTTTGCATGTGAATATACACTGTTTCCAACAACATTTATTGAAGAGATTATCCTTTGCCTATTGTGTGTTTTTGACACCCTTGCAGAAGACCAGTTTACTGCATATGCATGGATTTATTTCTAGGCTCTCTATTCTGTTCCACTGGTCTATAAGAGCATTGTCATGATTTGTGGTATCATATATGACTCAGAAATATCTAATAGTTTCTCAAGATGCAATACATAAGTGTCTATCTTCCCTCATTTTCTGGAATTCCAATGTCCAAGCACTACTCCAGCCTCTAAGGATATCTGCAATAATATTTCAGGTATTTACTCATGTATAAAGATGTAGGTGTCTTTGCTCCTTGCCACACACCACAATGAAAACTCAGCTCAGTGTTACTCTACATTAAAATGTATCAGGAATCTCATTATTGTAGCTCATTAGATTTCCATTACATTTTCTTACTCAGCCATTTCCTCAAGTCAATGATTGGGATGGACCAATTTCTATCATATTCCATTTAACAGACCACAAACCAGTATTCCTTTTTTTTTTTTTTTTCAATAAAGGAGCATGTTCACTGATTCATGTTCTATATTCCAGGGTCCTCCTTGGTTAACACTGCCTTCCTTGTTCAAGAGCTCCTGGTTCTCCCTGGGAGATATCACTATAAATCCAGATCTTGAGCAATATTATTTAGAGTATCAAAGCTTTTCCTCCTAACAAGCACTTAGTTTGTCATATCTTCAGCTTAGCTTTCTTTGCATCCTATGCATCAAATATTTCTCTAATAAGTATTAGTTATATACAGGTAGTCCCTGGGTTACTGATGACCTGACTTACGGTGTTCCATGCTTACGAACAGGTTCCCAAGGCTCCCCATAAGGATAATTTGGTTCATTGGTGCACCATCTTATGCTAGTGTTTATCATTCTTTATATGGTTACTTATGCACAGCATCACCTTTGTCTTAACTTCTTTATTGGATTTTGTGAGTCTGTGTTTACCTTTATGACCATACCTCTAAAGCAAAAGTCCAATGCAAGTCCAAGTGAGTCTGCAGTGAAGAGGAAGGTGATTACAATGGAAAGGAGGGTAGAAATAATTAAGCATTGGAAGAAAGGCCATACACCAGCATTCGCTGGGAAAGCATTAGGTTTTAGTCACTCGAATATCAGAACAATTACAAAGGATAAAGTGAGAATAATGGAACATGTGAAAGCACTGCTCCATTGAAAGTATCAATTATTACTAAGAAGTGTAGTGGATTAATTATTGAAATGGAAAGGTTATTATTGATTTGGTTATAACATCAAAATTAGTGTAACATTCCCATTGGCCTAACGTTAGCGCAGGAAAAGACCCAAAGCATTTTCAGCAGTTTAAAACCTGCACATGTAGAAACTGAAGGCAATTGTGATGAAGAATTTGTTGCAAGTAAAGGTTGGTTTAATCATTTGTCCTAAAAAAATACGCATAATATTATACTCGGGGGGGTGGGGGGTAGCCAGTGCCAATGTAGGTGCAGCAACTGAATTTCCTGAAATGGTGAAGAAAATTATTGAGAAGGGGGCTTATTTGCCAGAACAAATACTTAATACAGATGAAAGTGCACGATTTTGGGAAAAAAAATGCCTGAAAGAACTTACATCTCAAAAGAAGAAAAAAGTGCATTAGGGCATAAAGCAACAAAGGACAGACTAAGCTTACTGCTTGGGAGTGAGGCACCTAGATATTTTAAACTTAAGCCATTGCTTGTTTACTGCTCTGAAAATCTAAGAGCTTTACTGTTTTACTAAAGCGGCTCTTCCTGTAATTTGGAAGTCAAATTTAAGGGCCTGGGTCACATTTGCCATGTTTGAAGATTGGTTCTTGAACTGTTTCATTACTACTGTGGAACATTATTGTTTGAAAAAGGAAATTCCCTTTAAAGTTCTGCTTGTGCTGGACAATGCTCCCGGACATGCAACATCTTTAGATGACCTTCACCCTAATGAGAAGGTCATATTTTTACCACTCAATGCTACATCATTACTATAGCCAATGGACCAGGGAGCCATTTCTGCATTTAAGGCTTATTACTTACAGCATACATTTGTTCAAGCAGTCGGGGCTACAGAAGATAATGTGATGACCTTGAAAGAGTTCTGGAAGAATTATAACTTCCATGATTCCATCAAGAACATTGCTGACTCCTGGCAGGAAATGAAGCAATCAAGGATGAAAAGAATGTGGAACAAACTGTGCCCCGACTTCTGTAATGATTTTCGTAGCTTCACAGAAGACATCGGCAAAGCCAGAAAAGCTGTGGTGGATAGCGGCAATGCATTGCAATTGGACATCAATGAAAATGGTGTCATTGACTTACTGGAGTCCCATTCACAAGAATTAACCAATGGAAATAGAGAAGCAACTGGTAGAAACACAAGAACCTGAAGAATCAGAAGTTCAGCCCCAAGAAAGTTTATGACACATGAATTAGCTGAAGCTTTTCATTTCATTGAAGCAGAATTTGCTAAGCTTGAGAAGCAAGGTCCTAACACTGAGCAGTTTACAAAGGTTTACTGTGTAGTTAGTGAGATCATCAGTGTTACAAGGCCATTTATGATGAAAAAAAGGAAATCTGTGCAAACAACCCTAGATACCTTTCTCAAGAAATCCGCTTCAGTGGGCAGTAAACTCCCCTCCTCCAGCAACAGACTCAGCTCCCAATTCTCCAGCTCCCACTCCATCGTCTCCAGCACCATCTCCATCATCATCTGATTAATGTTAGTCCACTTCCTTGCCTCAAAAATACCCTTTCCAGTAAGCAAGACATTGATGCAACATTAGGTGTTAACCTTTCTTTAATACTCCTTTTTGAAATTTCTCCTATGTCCTTTCTAAACTTTTTATTGATATATGAGTTTATTTTTATGTTAGTTTGAATTAAAAGAAAGATCACGATAGTTTCTGTAACTTATTATTACAGTACAGGGGTATTATTTTTATTACAGCATTAAACTATATTATTATGACCACATATGAGCCATTATACTATCATTGTTATTATTATTATTACCACATGTGCACTATTCATCAGGGATTCAAGCTGCATACAAATCTGACCTAAAGATGTTCTCAGGAATATATCTCCTCTATAACCAGGGACTGTCTTTATTGAAAATAAATGGTTGTGAATAACTTTTACTCCTTTCTCCAAATTAGGTACATTCTAAATCTCAAAATCTCATTTTGTGAGTTTTTTTTGAAAGTGTTATTACATTGAATATTCAATCAACTAATGTCAAAGCATTTAAAAGAGAAACAGAAATCCTAGCACTTACATCGAAATTGAGAGGAAAATATTGTTTTGCTAGAGAGATATATTATCACTATTTTTTCCTTCCCATGGGTCTTGTAAAGAAGTAACTACATTAAAACTGCTTTTCTCTTCCTTGTCTGAAGATCAATTGCTGAGCAGGTTAGATCATGGAAGTGGTTATTCAGTTTAGCATTGAAAATTTCTAAACTGGCATTTCTACATTTTTATAACTCTATTATTGGGTCTTAAGGGAAATATTTATGCCTGAAAATTCCAATGCGGTGTATCTATGTATTTGAAAATAGAAGTTTTTCTCCCATGTTCCTTTAGAGTGTATTTTTTTAAAAGTTTATCTTATTGAAGACAATCTGTGTATTAGATTAGTTGTTTCTAAGATATTAAAAATAAAAAATAAGTTTTTAGTTACATAAGAAAGTAACAACACATACTAAGAAAAGCAGCTGGGCGCAGTGGCTCACGCTTGTAATCCTAGCACTCTGGGAAGCAGAAACGGGAAGATCACTTGATATCAGGAGTTTGAGACCAGCCTGAGCAACAGCAAGACCCTGTATCTACAGAAAATAGAAAAGTTAGCCGGGTGTGGTGTCACATGCCTGTAGTCCCAGCTACTTGGGAGGCTGAGGCAGGAGGATTGCTTGAGCTCAGGAGTTTCAGGTTGCAGTGAACTGTGATGGCACCACTGCACTCTAGCCAGGGCCAAAGTAAGACAGTGTCTCAAAAAAAAAAACAAAAAAACTATGTATTTTGTTAATCCTTTGAAAACATGGGATTTGAGCATTTATACTCATACTTTGTACAAAGATTGCATTTATTTGGTTTTGTACATATTTTTAGAGATATGGTAATTATTCTCATTTTATTTATAAAACTTGGCAGCAAAATAATTGTCATAAAAGAGATCATGTTTTAAACATTGTTAATTATGAAATAGTTTTAGAAACCTAATGTTGAAAATGTTTTGCTAAAATTTAGTGATATAATAACCACAATTTCATAATTTTCTCATTCAGTTCCTCTCACTGTGTGTCTGTGAATCCGATGTGTTAGCCACCATAGCCAGACTTTTCTGCCCAAGGATAATAATAATTTTTAATAAAAACCTAAAATGCTGCCAAGTTCATACGTAACACAGCTTCAAAGAAATAGGGATATGTTTGGGATATGTTAAGTATTCTGTTTATCACAATTCTTTGAAAACCATGTGTCTGTGAATAATAATTATATCCCTATTGGCAGAGACATTTGTTTATTATTTTCCTATGATTCCATTATACTTTAATAATTCATGTCCACATTAAAAACACTTTATAGTCAATTCCAGATTATCTGGGGAAGAGGATTTAGTTAATTTTAAGATGAACAATTGTTAAGTTCCAGTAAGGGCTAGGAGTATGCTTAGGAATTATCCTCTCCAAACTTTAAGCTATGTTTGATGGCCTGAGATACATATAGTCTTAACTGATGAAAATAGAGGAATCAACCTTGAGACTAGGCCTCTAAATGGTAGGCATAAACAGGTATTCAGTGAGTTCCTCTCCTCTGGGCCCTAGAGACTGACAACCAGTTTTAATTAACCCCCGGCCTACAACTCTCCAGCCTCCTTACTGAGATGAGGAAGTTAGAGCCCTTCAGCCAAAATCAGTTACCAAATCAGTTAACTGGCCAGTAATAAAGATTTTTCAATTTGTCATAATAGTGATTTTGAGTTACACGTAGCCACCATTCTTCTCAAAAATTTCCATGATGCATTAAGAGTTAGCTGCACGGAGTTAGATGAGTTTGCTTCTCCCATTCTCTCAACAAGACATCTTTAATATTAAAATTTCCTTTCTTCCTTAGCAATTTTCTTCTCTCAGCTATTGGTTATTCTGTGTCACAAGCAACTGGACCTAGGCCAAAACCCTTGCAGTTTTGATAACAATACCATGTGTGCGCCAAAATTCTTTTATATTCCTTTATCATTTGACATTGAGAATGCAAGGTTGGTGGGGGGCCGTGTAGCCCCCTCCCCTGCTACAAACCCCTCTGCCCTAAGCAGTGAGTTAGCTCCACAGGCACCTGGTCCAGCCACATCCTGTGACTGGCAGCACACCCAGCCCCCATGCTGTCTACCTGACCCTGGAGACATCCTGTTGCAGCCCAGAGATATCCTGCTTACTGAGAACTTGATAATCCACTTAAACAAGCACCCTCACCTAAAAGCAAGCCCCCCTCCACTTATGCCCCTCACCGCATATAAATACCCTTGCCTCAGTCCCAGAAGACTGCGACTTCCTGAGTCCTTGGAGCGCTCTGCTTTCTCCTGGGGCCGGGAACCTCACCTGGGTCTCTCCCTTGGGATCCGTTACCCTCACCCTAGAACACTCCAATAAAACCTCCTTACGTAACCTTTTCAACTCTGCTCGTCTTTCTTTCTCTGGTGCCAACCATCCAAAAACCTTACAGAGAATATTTATGGATCTTTTTTGCTACTACAAATTTTTATATATGTATATGTGTGTATATGCATGTGTGTATATATATCTATATCCATGCACATATGCAGACATACCTACCCATGTATGTATAAGTACAGTTGACCCGTGAACAATTATATATGTGAATGACATTGTCAAAAGTGGGAGGCCTTACTGGGAGTGAAATAACAGTTGAAATCTGATCAAGTTCTGGAAACATTGTTGTGGTGTGAGGCAAACACCCAATATCTCAGATAAATTAGAAGAAAGATTCTCAAAGGACAGGAATGCAGCACCTATGTTCTATTAATACTTTTCTATATAATAGAGGCTTAAGCCATTTTATTGCTGTCTAATCCATGCAGCAGGTTCTTGGATTTAAGTCATTTAAGCTGCTTAAAGTAGAAACAAATGTATTTCCGTTCACCCATTCCAAGCAAACAAACTTCTTAAAAGATATCTCTTAGGCATGACAATCATAATCTCCATAATTCTTAAACAAAGTAAAGCCTGTACAAATTTTATTATTTGCTTTGGTTGTAATTTATTTTATCTTCTACTGTTTGAAATGTGTTTATTGATTTTCTTAGGACATTGGTTACTTTTTGTGAAGGAAAATGAACATTTTAAGGAAGAGAAACTGGAATGGAAAGAGCAGATAAATTGGTGGTAGAATTATGGCTAGAACCCATATTTAGTGGAACACCAAAGTAAAATGAATCATTGAAGAAATTATAAACAGGAGACAAAAAGGACAAGCACAATATTATACTGTCTGGAGAAGGAAGGGAAGAAGAGTTTCCATGAGATAAGGATCACTTTACCATCAGATGTTTAAAAAGATAGGTGGCAAGAGTGCTACAATGCAAGGATGTTTGAAAATTAAAAAAAAAAAAATGTAAGAGAATATTTAGATGAAATTATAGGAGCAAACAATATGTCTTAAAGCAATATCATTAGCAACATTATATTTATATTAATTTAGCATTATTATGTTGCCAGGAACTATTTAACTGTCACAACCACCCAATAACAGGTACAGACCAAATTTCAGAGATAATATTTAACTCTCACAAAGTCACAAGGGCAGGAAATGACAAAATCACAGTTCAAGGCAGCCTTTCTGGTTCTTGAGTGTCCAAAGCTTCTGTCTATATTTTCAATATAAGTATTAATAAAAAGAGCAAAGAAGGCACATTTGAAAGAGCTACATTTACATACAGAATTGAGCAGTGAGTACAGATGGAACCGTGAACAGTGTTGGGAAGTGATGGCATTATGAGGCGATGTCTGAGAATGGGGTAGGGGGAAGTAAAAGAATGAGAATAGTAATCTAAATAGTTTCAGTGATGAGGATGAGAGAGTGAGAAGCTAGCTTAGGCCAAACAACCCATTTCTTCATTGCTCAATGGGTTGCAAGGTCAATCACAGAGACTTAGTGGCCATACATTGATACAGCCATTTTGGATAAGAAATCGGGCAATTGTTTCTATTTTATACTTGCTTCCCCCAAGGAGGCTTCAGTTGTCTATGTCATTCAAAAAGAGATTGACTTTCACCAATGGAAATCTGATATAGTCTATCATTTCATATGTGTGGAACAGTAATTAATGCTTTACTTTCCATTTAAATAATACTTTCTAAAGTCCAGTGACTGACTTTTAAAAATTAGTTGTATGATATTTTTCTTTATATTTACTATTCTGTTGACTTCTCAGTGGTTGCACTACATTAATTTTGCTTCATATAGGCATTTGGTCAGTGGAGATAAAGGTAAAATGAATAAATGACTGAATGAATAAGTAAATAAAGAAATTAAATATAGTTAACTTCCATCATTCAACGCATGATATACAGCTTCTATTTTCATGCAAATATGTTAAAATGTATTTTTCCTTAAAAATGAATCATGAATAAGTTTGTTAAATGAAAATAAGCTATAAAGTATTATGTTAATAGTCATTTATGCAATGGTGAAGTGAGTATAATTTATAAATGATAAAATTAGAAAAATCATACAGACAAGAAAACCCCAGTGTTACAAGGAGGATACAATGTTACAAGGAGGATATTAATCTACTAGAAGTAACATAAATTTAATTAAAATAGAATCTTAAATACATAATCTGGACTAATTTGTATACATATATTATATATATATGTATATGGGGAATATAAATAGATGATGGTGAGGCTGCTACTTGATTTCAAGTCTGACACACATTTCAAAAGGAAATACAAAGATGTAAACTGGGGAAAGAAGAGTTCAATTGGTTTAACCAATAATTTGTAGAAAATAAAGCACACAATCTTGTGTTCCACAAAGAACAGCCCCCCCAAAGAAACCTCACAGCCTTTATGTTCTTTTCTAGTTCCATACTTAGATTTTCCTCCTACCACTGAATTTTCCTCTTTCTCCTCTGCTAGAACCTCCTCTTCTAACTAGCCTTTTAATGTTGGAGTGCCGTAGGGCTCAGTTTTCAGTTCTCTTCTTTTCACCTCAGCACTAATTCACACTGATGATTTCATTTAGTCCCAAGGGCTAAATTTACCTCTACTTTAATGTGCAATAGACATATAAAACATAAGTTACCAAAATTAAACTTCTGCATTCGTCACTAATGCCCCTGCATATTGTTAAAATCTACTTCACTCAGTCTCCTTAGCTCAGTTGATAACAAATCCATCCTTCTAGTTGCCTAGGCTGAAATTCTTAAAGTCATCCATGACTCTTCTCTTTCTTTAAAACTCCACATGTCGTCATGACACATAAAATGTGACCAGTTCTTACCCCTTCCACTTGCTTTGTTCACTGGCATAAGCCAAGAACCTAGCACAATGCCTAACACATAATATCACTTGATAAATACTTTGTGAACCAATGAACAAGGATGAAGAAATTTGGAGGTGTTAAAAAAGAAAACTGTGGAAATGTTCATGATTCTCTCAGGTAAAAATGAATTACCAAAATTAACGTTAGGCAAATTTTTTTATGTGGGACATGGAGGGGAAGGGGAAATAGAAGGTAAGTTTCAATGAAAGATAAAGTCAAGGTGATGTAAAACTTCTTACAGTGATGAGGAATTTTAATTTCATACTAGACATATTGTAAGAAACTAATTTGAATTTGCAAGAAAGACTTCAAACCACACTGAGTTAAATTACAACAAATCATCCAACAAAAAAGCTGAAACTATGATGAAAATAAATTCCTCATGAAAAGGGAATGTTAAATTTTTGCCCCCTTGAAAAAATAATGCTCATTAAACTGTTTAAAATGTCATCTAGTTGTTTAATTATATTAATTATAAATAATGCCAAACACTTTTATTTTGCCTCACAGTCATCCTAATTAAAAATGTCCAGTGTTCAACTTGAATGTAAGTTTTTAACAGCTTGTCCAGGAATGTCACACACAAAAAGTACTACAGCATTTTTTATATTAATGCATAAGAAGTTCAATGAACTCATTAAGATCACACACATACACACACACACACACACACACACACAGTTACATGATATACTTTTAAAAATTTTGTTGAATCCATTGTCAATATTAAACACATACAATAGGATCTTGTTTCTATTATAAGAGTAGAAAACATATTTATTAACTTGTTTCTTTAGTCACAAATTAAAGAAATAGCTACTTTAGATCACTCAGGTCTAAAAAACTGCACTTACT
This sequence comes from Lemur catta, assembly GCF_020740605.2. NCBI lineage: Eukaryota > Metazoa > Chordata > Mammalia > Primates > Lemuridae > Lemur > Lemur catta. The sequence goes on along the minus strand of NC_059131.1, from coordinate 63,965,095 downwards.
TGGAGATTACAAGTAAGTGTTGAACTTCTTGACTGTATCTGATAAGAGGACAGAGAAACTGTCAGTTTCTTCACCATTATCTCCCTAACACAGATCACAGTTTGGGGCACATAGTAGAAACTCCAAAAATAAATGTAAATGAGTTGATATAATAATGTCATGAACCTGTAGACATTAATTGACATTCATCTACTATTTATAATTAATTCCTCATATTTGTATAGCACTTCTAACTTTTCCAAGTACTTTTGTAAGAGATCTCATTAGATTTTAACAACTCCACAGCATAGGACAGACATTTTCCTTTTACTAATCAGGATACATTAATTGACTTGCCCAAATTTACACAGTTGAGCCACTAGAACTCAGATATCTTTAACTTCTTTTTTACTGTAATTATTATATTCCTATATGCTATGTTTATATTATAGAGATATGAATTAAGGAAATAGTTTCAAATACACCCATTCTGTCATTATTCTCTAATACAGTTTCCACTCATGCTGGTAAAGTATTTCAAAAGGAATACCTAAATCCAGTTTTGCCAATAAACAATAATTATTTCATACATTTTTTACTATTTCTCTAGCATAATATTTAGATGTTATTGTATTAAATATGAAGTAAAATGTACAGACCATTTTGAATAATTTATTTCCTGATCATTTTCATTTCTTAGATCAAAGTAGCCTAAAATTAGGAAGGGAATAGGGATAATTAATTCTGCCTTAATGTTCTAAATAATTATTTAAATTACCCACTTTTTAAAGGTACTTTGTCAGCTAATGTCTATTGAGAGCACAGTACTCAATCTTTTAAGTGAATTACTTTTTTCCTACAAAATCCCTATGAGGTAGACACTTGTATATCCTATCATTTTGATTAGGGTATTGGGGCTTAGATGGTTTAAGTAACTTTTCCAAGTTAAGTATTAAAACAAAGATAGGAACAGAGGCAATTTGGTTCCAAAGCCCTTCTTTTAATACCATGCTTACCTAGGTTTTTTGCTCATGTGTGTCTATCCCGCATGTAAGCATAAACGTAGTATCTCTGCGTATTTCCAACCTTTTGCTATTTCCTGATAAATTATTTGTTACCCAGATATATTCATATGGGGAATACAAATATGGATGTACAAATACACACACACACACACACACACACATATATAGCTTCATAATCTAAGACTAATTACAAACCTCAGATGAGAAAGAAGAAAAAAGAAACTTCTTTAATAGTTCGCAACTATTAAACAATATCAACAATGAATCCGTAAGAATGCTCTGCCTGATTGAACTTTAATAGATTCCATTTCCTAAGTGGATGTTATCTGGCAATGATGTCTCTTTCCCTGGTCACTATTCACATTTTAAAAGAACACCTTGCTATATCCATTGTCCCAGAAGTGTATAAGCCAACATCAGTTTCTATCCTTCCAGTGCTGAGTTCTTACAATCTAATGCAAAATATTCTTAGGCTATGGAATGTAATATATAACAGTAGCAGTTAGTACTAAAACACAAAGGTTGGTTTTAAATCATCAGACTGGAGTCATTGAAATGAAACAATATATGCGAGACACAGAAGTAGGCACTGAACAGAAACCTGATGTAAAAATAAATAACTAAATAATAGAAACAGAAAAAAAAACTGATATAAAATTTAGAGACAGAATGTGTTGATAACTTTGGAACATTTGGGACTCATCTTTCTCTTTGGTTTTCTTTTGCTTCATCCCCATATATATTCAACTGTTTAAGGTCTCTATATCCACTGTATCTCTTGAGTCTTTCTTCTCAATCTAATAGTCAATTAACACTGTCTTCTTCAAACACTTATTACCACTTAGCTATGCTACTTCAATGACCCAACTGGATTAGCTGCCAGCTGACTATTGAGATAGTTACTTTTATGCTAACCAGAGTTGTGAAGTAGTGCCTACTGGGTCACCAGCAGATCTGGATCAGAATCAGTTAAGATAAGACAGAAGAACAGATTCCAAAAGCCTTTCACAGACATTCTCAGGAAAATATTTGAGGGCTAACACACAATTAAGAATATACTCAGGTGTCAAATATCAGAAGTATGTATTTAATCTTATTATTAACTGGTACTGTTTTCATTGACTCACTTGTAGGAAGGTTTTGTCCTCATTCATTTATGAAAGACTACTGTTTGTGCTATGAAATAGGAGTCTCAAAATCTACTCCAGTTCAGCTATGGGATGTAAATTCATGTATTTGTTATCTACTGAATCAAGTACAAACTTTTTAGCCTGACATTTAAGGACTAAAATAAAAGCCCTAAACCCCTCTGACAGACTAACAGACCCTCCTTTGCCTAAAACCCCCAAAGTTTAGATTGCCTGGCCTTGGTAGGATGGGAGGATGGTCATGTCCTATTTGCTTTCAACCCTTCCCCTTAATAATCACTACCAAATTTTATCAAAGGCTAACTCGAGAGAACAAAAAGCTGGAAGACCCCCTCCACTTACTTCATCCAAACTCCAATCCCCTCCTCCTGGTTTTATAGTTCAGATGTGACAGCTGTTTCAGATCTCTAAGAGTTTCTTCTTAATATAAGACTGCTGGCCACGGACTCATTCCAGCCAGTCTCCTGAGGAGACACCATTCATGAACTCATGCCCTACATGTCACCTTTTTAGTATAGGACCTAATTAAAATCCATTTGAATGTTAAAACTCCAACCCAAAATGATCATGGGACATATGTTACATACATGTAAACCTAATATGCATGCATGTGTGTCTCCATGAATATTCACAGCTCCTCCTGTAATATGCTAAATATTAATATGTATACCTGACCAACCCCTTCAGCATAAATTCCTGACTTACACTTCCCTCCCTCAAAGTGCCTGTCTCTTGGCTTCTGCCAAGGCTACACTTCCTAGCATGTCAGGATGGCCAGCCTGCAAATTGTCATCCTTTATAAAAACTAAAGTCCCTTTCTAAATGTACAGACTTTTTGACTCTTTTCCTGTGACACTTTCAACGTCTCCCACACCTTCTAGACAATACAGCTAGCCAGCTTCCTACTTCCTGCTCTTCCTGCTACTACGTACACACAATATTGTTGTAGATGTGATTGCTCACGTTCCTTAAATACAGCACATTTTTTGTGGGTATACTTTGGTTCATGCTGATAGTTCTGTGCCTTCTCATTGCTGGTTTTTGAATTCTTACCCATCTTGGAAATCTTTCTTATAACCATGTCCCTGTATTGCCTGTCCTAATCTCCAAAGCATTTTGTTCAAAATTCACTTATTTCTTAAATTTATTTGGACCTTTGCTTTATCCTCCACCTCTTAGATAAGAAGTTCCTTGGTAGTGCTTTGCGTACACATCTCTTGAGTGTTCCTCTTCTTGTCTTGTATTATGTAAAGTTCTAAATGGTTGAGAAAATCCTTGTATTTCCTAGTAAGAATGGCCTGTGCTGCTCCTACTCTCTACTCCCAAAGCCATATTATCCATGCTGTTTGGCTAACAGCAAGGGGATTGCAGACAGGTTGAACCTTTAATCATACCCTAGATCTCCTGCTAACTCACCTGGGAACTCAAAAGAGGATTTGGCCTTCATTTTAGCGGGAGGTCTAATGGGTTTTCCTTCAGCCTTCCATGAGTCTTTGACACTTTTTTTGAACAATGATCTTTAAATTATAGCCTCATCTAGGCTGCTGTGAGCACTGAACATGCCCTCAAATTACAAGTCTATTTGTGCTGGTCAGCAAGTGCATTTATTGGCATTAATGTATCAATTATTTTTAATTAGTTCTTAGAACTTCTCTTTCACCAATAGTAAAGTCATTAGCTGCAATTTGCTAATGAAAGTGATCACACTGTTTCTCTTGCCCCCACACAATAGTGCTTCTCATTATCTAACCCAGAAAACCACTTATTATCTCCTCTTATTTTAGTCCCTCTTTTCTCTTTATCTGTTTGCCTCACAACCTGTGGAAGTCTTAACAATGTGGTGAAAGTTTCCTAATTGCTCTCATCCACCCCATACTGATACCAGGGTGAATTCTGACTACCTCTATTCTTTCTTCTAGTCTATTTCTGGATAGCTCAAAAAACAAAACATACACACACAACTCTCCACCCCCCAAAACCCTGCCTTTGGGACTCACAGTGATTTTCTGTTTCAGATCAGACAGGAAGAACACTTTCAACTTCTGTTCCCCAGATCATTTCAGATCATAAGTGATTATAGTTTTTCCACTTAAGGCAACTCTTTGCATGCTTTGTTTAAAAGTGATTAACTTTTGAACGTCATTTTAATATATTTAAATGCATTAACAAATCTGGAAAAACATCTCTTAGCCAGAGAAGGCAGCTTATCTTTGAGACAGAAGATATTACACAAATGCCTACCAGGAATAAACTAAATGTGAGACCAAAGATTTAATTGCTCTATAAAAAAAGGGCTGAGATGAACCTGTGAGCCAATAACCAAATTATAATTGGCTCATTGAGCACTTAACATTTAAAGTCATTGAATTATGAATCAAGCCTACTTTACGAGGACTTATTTTTTTAAGCTCAGTTGAAAGGAGTTTAAATAAAAACACATCGTATTTAGTTTACTTGAGTAAGTTAGAATATCTAAAAGTGTCTGAACTAAAATTTAATTAACTTATATTTTTGATTATAATACATAGATATCACAAAGTTGTATGTGGCATCAAAGATATGTCAATGGCTTTCAAGCCATGCTACTTGGAGCAAACTTTGGGAGAGACTACAGGTTACACAACAGATACTTAGTGAGTCTTGGACACACAGGTGACAATCCTAGTCACATGAAAATGAAAAAAATAATTAGTACATAAAATATTAAATACTTTACATTTTTCCTCATTTACATTTCTAAAGAATATTAACATACATGGGTTTATATGAATCTATATCTCTACTTACAATAATAATTTCAGGACACAATTCCTGAAAATATTTAAGTGACTTACTCAAGGTCACTAGCTAATTAGTGGAAGAGACAGGACCAGAACCAAACTCCTCTGATTCCTGTTTCAGTTTCATCTCCATCACAATATTGCTGTTATAATAAAATGTTATGTCCAGTAATTAAAATTATATTAATTCAATACATAGATTGATTATCTTCTTTGTAAGTTAAATTTTAAAGAAAAGCAAAGGATACTGAGAAAAATCTGTCAATAATCGCATAGAGAAAATTGGAGCAGATGCTCAAGACCAAGAAAGGCAATCATGATCAATATATCTCTGTTCTTGTTAGGACAAACGAGGAGATAGACAAGAACTGGGAAAATAGGGGTAAGCATTTAAATAGGACTATTCGTGTTCCTCAAACATAGTTCATGCTGTGATTCACATATTTAATTTATCTCAGTCTCCATCAGACTGATGAGGTAAGAGTGTTTGCAGTTATATTTACAGATGAGGAGATGGACTGAGATCATTTAGAGAAATTAAGAGGATCTCATGGCATAGGAAGAGCAATGCTAGACTTGCAATGAACTCTTTTGCATCAAAGTCATGCTTTTTCAACATTCAATACGAATAACAAAGAAATGGCTTAGATGAAGTACTTATGTATTTAATGTTCTTAAAAAATAGAAATTTTTCAGAAAAATATAAAGCAAAGGATAGAATGATTTTTGGCATTAGAAGGAATTTAATATAGATCACTAGAAAAGACTCTTAGATCCCACAAATATTTCTTTTTTTATAGGACACATTCATTCTTTCCATCTTTCCTTTATCCATTCTTTCATTTTACAATAAATATATCATAATGCCTAATTAAACATCAGGCAAAAAAATAACTAAATTGGAGCATTGATTGAGTGCCATGTATCAGGCAATGTGCCAAGTACCTTACCAAATACATTGTCTCATTAAATCTTCACTGAGACACTGAAAGTTGTATCATATTATCTGTGAGTCTCAGAACGTTGTCAGGATAAAGACAATCAATCTAAGTCTAGTAAGGACAAATATCTTTCACTTACTTGATGGAAAGAAAATTCAGGTGGTCATCTTCTGCCTGAGAACTATTTTGTTACCCCAGGGTATGACAGAATATCAAGGAACCAAGTATAGTCCCCACTGCCAGAAAATTAAACACATAACAAAGATAGTGGCCTGGTCAGCTTTAGAGAAAGCCAAGGTATACCCTCCACTCCTGCTTCTCCATAAACTGACTGAATAAGCCTAGAACTGCTGGAAAAAGAGGCTGAGAGAAATCCACAAGATCATTATAAACCTTGTCCAAAGAGTGAGACTTTTAATATGCGTTTCATATGAGCCATGCATAGTGCCATATTCTGTATCATGCTGAGATGTTTATCTACATGTTTATTCCTCATATTCTCACATTGTCTTGTGGCCAAATCTGTTTTCTTTTGTTGTTGCTGTTCCAATTCCTTGACTGTTTAGACAAAGGGTTAGATACTGCCATTTTTTTCAGAGGAAATACAGATTACAGAACATGTTTCCTACCAGGCAGAATTGACAAGAAATTATGCTTGAGACTCAGATGTCACTCATATCAACCTGAGGCGGGTTGCAACACAGTATGCAATGCCATCTCTGAACCACGTTCATTTAGCTTTTCTACCTCAGTCAACTGGTAATAGAGATTTCACTATGAAGCCATCAGCATTCCCAGCTTCAATAACTTTTTCAAATATTTTTGTAGGAATCTCAGTGCTCATATTGCTGATTTATGTCACAATGTATGTCTTAGTCCCTGAAATAAATTTGTGGATAATTGGGGGAGTGGGGCAGGGGTATTGACATGATAGATTTATCCAGTCTTGTTATCTTGTAATTCATCCCTTTACTAAACTTTTTGTAATAGGCCACTATTCATCTGGATTTTCATTAACTTACTCTGCACAGTGACAGAACCTCACCCACCTGCATGGACAAGTGCATTAACCATGGACTTTAGTATGCCCACAGACACAACTTCCAGTTCAAACTAAGCCAAAATATATACTCCTTCTTCCTTCAGAAAACTCCCTAAAGTCCATTTCATGCTCACATTACCAGGTTTTAATGAATTGTTACAATTCTTTTCTTGAGCAATCCTTCCTTCCCTCTTTTGATTATATTCTGCATCTGACAGTGTGGGACAAACTATGATGCAAGTCTATTTACAGATATAGCTGTGATAAATAATAGAGAATAAAGGTACCTACTAAATGTATTCCCTCAGGTGAGGAGATTACAGCATCTTCAGCAGAAAATGAACAAAGGAAGAGTCAACTTCTACAATGGCAAAAGAGAATTTTTCAGGCATCAGGAAATTATAGATCCTCCCAGATAATACTATTTCAACATTTGTGTTGTATTCTTTCTTTATTTATGTTTAAAAGCATTAATTTCTCTTCACACAAGAGACCAGACAAAACTGAGACTACAAATGACATTGCAATTAGGCAGTCTGAAGAAACCCTAAGCTTGATTCAGCCATCTAAGCTACTCATTTGTAAGAAGATAGTTGTTTCAATATAATCACACATATTTCTTGAATTTCAATGTGGAGCTTAAGGAGAAAGTTTAAGGATTTGAGCTGGGCGATCCTTTTGCTTTTTATTTTCTCAGTCACCCAATCATGACTACCCTATCATGTAGACTTTGAACTCCTCTTACTCTTCACAATAATTTGAGGCCGTAATCAAGAAAAAAATTCTGCCATAAAATAATTTATTTAATCACTTTGCCTTTACATGCCATGGACTGTGAAGTCCTGTGCCAAATTATTTTTTTTTATTTTTTTAATTTATTTTATTTTATTTTTTAATTTTTTATTTCAGAATAATACAGGGGTACAGATGTTTTGGTTACATAAATTGCTTTTGTACCATTTGAGTCAAAGTTATAAGTGTGCCCATCCCCCAGATAGTGTGCATTGCACCTGTTAAGTGTGAATTTAACACTGTTTTCCACTCTATTGCAAATAGATTTCTTTGAGGATCTGTTGAATAGATACAATCCTCCAGATTGATGTTCTCTGTTGGTGAGAATTCTTTAGATACAGTCAAAATAGTCTAGTATCCCTAACATAAGCAGAAGGAGAATCACTGGAGATATCTGGACACACAGAAGCTAGAAATTGGACTTGGAAACTGGCAGTTATCAATGCAGTTCGGATGTGTTTGGAACAGACATAGTCCTATAGCAGGTACAGCCTCATGGGGATTTATCTTCAAGAATGAATGAGCTCAAGACATTTAGGTGTCTTTATTATTAATATCTCCTAATGACTCATGTTTCAGGAAAAGAAGAGTCAATTCTCTAACTTTGGTTCTACATTTATTCGTTGGCAAGCATAGGACAGACTTTCATTCATCACACTGAACTCTGTAGGGAAGAGTTAAATCATCAAAAAGATGTCAGGGTGATCTTGTAAAATGAAACTCTATGATAGATGCGTATGTTAAATTATGTTTAAATATTTGTATTTTGGGAATCAATTTCCCTGATCAGTATTAGACAGGTCTAAATATAGCCATGAAACCTATGTATAAAGGGTTGAAATCAACTCACTTAACGCAGATAGAGAGCATTAATACCTTCCCCAAAAGGAAGATGCTGGTTTTATGATTCTCACCATAAAGTTATACAGGCTCTGAGGACAGAATCCATTTCACATTTACTTCTTTCCCACAATGCTTTGCCTATAGCATAGGCTTTATAAATGTTTGATGAATTGAAACACACAGATGTTTGCAAAGTTATCTTAATATAGAATGCTCCCATTATGTTCCCAGTCTTTTTCATCTTTTTGGCCCTTACTAAATTAACAACATTTTACTGACTTGCCTTGCTTGTATTAGAAAGTATCCAGCTGATTTTTGGGGAAATAACTCTTTTTTGACAACCATAATTGGATTGATGCAATATTTAATTAAACTATGTAAATATAACAACTGATATACCTGAAATGAATGGGCTGTAAAAACAAAATCAATCTTGATGAGCATAATATTCAGCTTGTGGGAGCACATATTCATAAGCTTCTTAAAGAGAAAAATACTAGCTGCATGAATTTATCAAGCTTTGGTCAACAGTTAGTAAGATTCACAGCTGAGTAGGAGAGTGTTAATTAATCTGGCAAAATATTAAGTGAGGTTTTTTTTTTAGGTAAATTTATCGGTCATAATGGTCAGTTACAGGTGTTTGACAATTGTTAATGTTGTTCCTAAAAGTCTATAGCTCACATGGGAAGTAGTTCCATCTGCACTTGCCTCATAGTTTTATTATGCACAGTTTAAGAGCAAGACATTAAAAAAACAAAACAAAACTTAATTCAGGTCTCAAATATGCCACTTAAAACCTATGTGATTTTGAGAAATTTCTTAACATCTCTACATTTCAAATTCCTCATCTATAAAACGGAAATAACAATGTGTACTTTGGGTTGTTGTTAAAGTAAGTAAGAAAGTATATACAATGCATTTAGCATAAAGCCAGGTAAAAAATAGATTAAAAATACAGTAGCTCTAACTATACTATAATCTGCACTATAATAATTACTTTTTTAAGAGTAACTTTTGCTTCTATATTTTCTACATACCCATCAGATTTGGAAAGGTCTAAGCTGTATACTTTTTCTCTTCATACTCTTTCTCTTGGGCATCTTTTCTATCAATGTTTTCCTGGTTCCTTACCTTCTCTCGCTCTGTTTATCCACAACAAAGTCCTTGCTAGTCCATTTCATGTTTATTTACTTTGCCAAATCATGTCACCTCCCATAAGTTAATTGAGCAAACTCATCTGAAGTCTTTTTCTGATATATATGTAATTGTAGTGGGTAGTGCAAAATCCAAACAACACATCCAATTGAGGAGCAATTGGATACCTGCTCATTATAGGGAAAACCAGCAGCTTAGCAGAGTACAAACATAAGAGATTGTCTTTGAGATTTTTAGAGTAAGTAGTGCAAAAGCAAAGTTGGGAGAAAAAAAAAGAGAAGTAAGTTTCTATGCTCTGGGCATATAGATGTTCAGCCATTGCCATAGGAAAGGGAACTGATTATTTTAACGGCACTTGTTTGCAGGAAGCATCACATAAACAATAACGTTCAAGTTCTGACTTGACACAGTCCTCTACTTTAAGATATGTTAATATTAGAGATGCTGATCAAATTCCAAATCTGGTACATGTGGCCTGATTTCTGCAGCAATATCATGCTTAGAGATCCAGAATAATTTTAAGTTCAGTAAATATAGTAGACATATAACAATGATTTTCTTTACTCTAGAAATAGAAAAACTAAAAGGATTGTAATCCAAGCCTATAACCAACAGAAGAGAAGCAGAGACTTGGGAACACTGAACACTTCCCTATACCCCAGAGCACTCAAGCTAGAGCATTTTCTCCTTAAAATCTGGAAAAAGATCATTTCAAGGTAAATAAAACAGGGTCCACTGTATCTTAAAATAAAACTTATAGAAATTATTATCCTGAGGAGTCATGAGTGGTACAGACTAAAAATATAAATTGCATTTTCATGTCTGTTAGTAGGGCAGCATGCATAAATATCTTTCAAATTTGTGCTTTCTCTCACTCTGTCTTGCATTCTCTCTTTTTCCCTCTCTCCTTATCTTCCCTTTCTCAATCTCTCCCCTACCTCATATTTCTGTAGTAGAAAACTTGTGATAAATATCAATCATTAAGATTTTTGTTGAGTCATAGCTAACCTGGGACTTGAGTGTAAAAAAATAATAATATTCAATAGGGCCAGAAAGGAAAAAAAACTCTGATGGAAAGGTGGAAAGACTGAACACCTTCTTAAGATTTAACATGCTATTTGAATGTATAGGAATATTTCACTATGAATAAGAGAGCTACAAAGTCAGTTCTGATACTTATTAGTTGCGTGGTCTTAAAAACCTTAGTTTACTTATCTTCCAAATGGCAAAAAAAAAAAAAGAATCTTTATCACCTTTATCACAGTTATGTTGTGTGAAATAGGAGATAAGATAAATTAAATAACATTTTGCTACAATACCTAGGATAGAGTAAGGCGTTGATAAATGGTAAGTCAATTGTTTTTATCAGTATCAGCATTTTGAGTATCATGGTTTGTGTTACATAAGGAATGCTGAGTGCATGTTTGACAAGCCAGTTGATTCCAGGTTTCCACAAATAACAGCAGCTACATACTTTACCATAGTTAGTAATTTCACAAATGTGTATAATTTTTTTTCAGTTGGAAACTACTGAGCTATTATAGAGCACTTTGTGAATCACTGCAAAATATTTACATAAGAAATAAACAAGAGCTAAATATAGGTATTTGTTCTAAATCAAATACCACTGGGCATTGGATACTAGCATAGAAAATAATAGCAAGACCTCAAGAACTAAAATATACTTATGGTACAAAACCATAAGTTTGTAATAACTCTCAATTTCATCACATTTCTACAGTTTTTTTCCAAAGCAGAAGCTGGAGATCATTTTCTGTAATGTCCATGGTTACAGCTTAAAGTGCAGGATTCTATATGAGGTTTTGTGGACAATACAATAAAAGACATGATGTTAATAGCTTGAAAAACTTACAGTCTTTTTTGGAAGAGTTTAAGTCCCAGAAACAATCAATAAAAAGATTCAGAAGTGCATATAATTAATCAAAATAAAGTATTTAATAAATGTGATATGCCACCGAGAAACTGTTATCTTGTCTGTTAAAAAAAAAAAAAAAAAGGAGCAGAATCAAGGCTGATACACTGGCTGAATTGGATGACTGACCAAGGTCAACACTTGTGATTTGTTCTAATTATATCCACTGGATCCAGAGTACACATTTTTCATAATTCCCAAGTATGATCTACAAGGCATTGGGTGGATATATGGAAAGAAGAACCATGTTTATTTGTAATGATCATCGTGTTATGGTCCAATGAACTCATGTTTATTAACTTCCTCAATGTTAAACCACCAAGGAGCACGCTTCAGCAACTTCATTAGAAAACACTGCTTTTAAGAAAATGTAATCAGTTCATAACCTCCCAGATCAAGGGTTCCACAAAAATATGTCCTACAAAAAGGGAACATATCCTCCTCTCTCATTCTACAATTCTATGAGGCTGATTAGTAAGGGGCAAAGAAAATGACATTTAAGTCAGAAAATCTGAGTCTTAATACCTGCTCTCATTCTACAGACCACTTACTTCTCTGACCTTCAAATTATTTACCAGGACAATAATAATTATTAGCTCCTGGTTTTGTCCTGAAGATCTAATAAATTCATATGTATAAAAATACACATGGTAAACCACCATATAAATATAAATAATATTAATCTTTACATGGGTATTTAATTTTTCCAGTGGTTATGACATAGAATATGTATGAATAAGAGGTGAGAAGGGAGGTCAGGCTTTCATTCAGAGCCTTTGAAATACTCTGACCTCTGTCCAAAAGAGCAATATATTTTATCTTACTAAAGAGTATCTACTCTTTCACACACTCACAAGACACATATGTAATTTGAAAGAAAAAAATGTTAGAGAAGAATGCACACATTAACTAGGTATGTTATATGCATGTATTCTATCTTATCCTATTCTATCACTTCATTTTTAAAATATCCATTGTGATCCAACAAAATGATTCCATGAGTCATCAATGGATCAAATCCTACAGTTTATAAAGTATGGCTCTATCAGTATGATTTGATGGAAACTGCATTGCAAATAGCTTTGAAAACAAATAATCCCTTCAAAGTGTTAACTTTTAGTTTTCTATGCACCTGTCATGACACTGTCTTCTTTGGTAAAGGCTTTGAAATTGAAAAGGGATTCATCGATACCTCTACAACGAGGCACTTCTTGGAAGTTTTCCACACAGCCCTGTCGACATCAAGTTTAGGGAGTAAGTATATTCAATTGGCCTATTTGAACAAGATAGGAGAGAAGATTCAGGAACGTTTAGGTCTTAGGTTGTTTTGAATGAAACATCATTGTAAGAGGATCCTGATCACCTAAGACACAGCTCAAGAGAGAGTGTGACAGGGATCATGAACACAGTACCAAAGAATACTGGGAAGGTAATGATGTGTTGATAAAATTGGACTTAATTCAGAATATCTGGGTTCTTGCCAAGTCCCTGCCATTTAGCTACCTAGGTGAGCTTGAATAAGTTCATTAACTTCTCAGAAACTCATTTTATTCATCTGTAAAATGTAAACTAAAATTATGATATACCTACATTTCGCAATTTTTTCATGATTAAATATGTTAACACATATTTATAAAATGAATTTAGCTCTTGATAGAGAACTTGGCAAACTAGAATTCACATTGGAACATAAAATGGACATCCTAGAAATGACGTCATACAGGAAATTCATAGAAAGTGTCGGCAATTAGAGTAAGATTTTGGAAAAGCCTAAAAATTAAACTTTCAAAACATCTGGAATGGAGTAAGTTAAAAGATAGAATAGAATTAAAGCTATATTTTACCAGTGAGCTAAACTGGGATTAGTGAATCCAGCAAGCAGATTTCAGCACAGGAGTGTTATTCTGTCATGGCAAATCTCTACAGGAAGCTGAAACGGCTGTGGCACATTCATGGTGCAAGCATTCCTATTCTTCTGCTTTACCAGTAACAGACACAATTCACTGATTATTATAATTGTTTTTCTCATCTGAGCATGGGGGAAGTAAAAATTTTTCTTAGCACAGTGCTACAGACAATGAATAAAATGGATGAAATTTTCTGCACAACATAAAATCTATTTGGTATACTGGAACCAAGCAATCTCCACATCTCTTTCAATCCCACTAGTCTATGCATCTATATTCTTCATGTTTTGGAAACATGCAATGCATTTTTTTCTTTGCGATTCTGTTTTCTGTCCTTAGTCTGCATACACAATGTAAAATCCAGAGAACTTCACTCTAAAGACTTATGATAGTCATTTCTCCAAAATTTTCTCAAAATATTGATAAACATTCTAGTAAATATTAATCATACACCCAGGAAATAATAGCACTGCACTTCCTAAAATAAAATTTAAAATAATAAAATATTAATCTGTGTAGAAATCATTTACTGATCTATTGTATGGATACAATTTTACTGGACTTTTTGCAAAAGGACATGGAAAACTGTTTTTTAAAAAGTTTATTAAAAAAAATTATGCATCAGTGAATCAAATTCCCCAAAGAAGTAGAACCAGTAGCCAAAGTAATTATTACATAAAACTGCAAAATTGTATTTAAGATGTAAAAATCATATTGCGCTCAAATCATAAAATCAAAATATAGCATTAGTTATATAAGTTTATTGTGATACATTAACAAAACTGCTGAAGATTTTAGTAGTCTTACTCACTTATTGTTTCCTCTCAATAATGGCATAAGTCTTACAATTTTCATAACCACTAAGCCTATTTTAATGCAAATAACTAAATATGTCAATTTGTACTAGTTATCTATTGCAGCCTAACAAGTCACTCCAGAATAGACCTTTATTATCTCATGGTTTCTGAAGGTCAGAAATCCAGGAATGGCTTAGCTTGGTCGTCTGATTTAGATCTCTGACGTATCTTCAATCTTGGTGTCCACTGGGACTATGGTTGCCTCTGACGAATCAGTTGGGGGATGATCCACTTCCAAGTTTACCCATTGTTATTATTGCTGGCAGGATTTAGTTCCTTGAGAGCTGCTGAATTGAGGTTCTTAGCTCCACACTGGAGCCTCCTTCAGCTTTTTACCATGTGAAAAAGGTCAACTCACAACCTGATAATTGGTTTCTCTCAGATTGAGTCAGGCAGAGAATTACAAACGACCTGTAAAATATTTTATTGAGAGTGCTGGTAACCTAATCAAAATCATATAAAGAGTGCATACTTTTTATGGGCATCATGGGGAAAAAAATATTGAAGATATTTTTAAATTCTTGTACTTAATTTGGTCTGGTAAATTCCTTGATAATTTATATCAAATTATCTAGGAATTGAGTCAATTCTGTGTTACTTTTTTCATAGACTAACATTTCATCTAGTTCATTGATTAGAGCCATATGGATCTGGATCTCCAATGTAGAAAATGCAGGAAATTTGTCTCTTTGTGCATCTTGTTCCATCTAATTACACAAGCCACAGAAGTATTGGTGCTTCTAATTTTCCAAATACACAGAACTGTCATGGAATTTCCAGGCTATAACACTATTCCAGGCAATAAAAAAAGAACAACTAAATAGAGCTTTGAACAAAGTTTGCATTATTTAGTACAGCTTCTTAATAGATTCAAATAGTAGCTTAATTTTTTTCCATATTAGATGACCTTCCTTGCTCCCTAAATCATTTTTTTCTCCGTCATCAATGGCTGTCTACAGTGCAGACAGTGGAAAACAGCATTGACTTTGGAGGCCAAAGAAACTCAGTTAACATCCTAATTTAACTGCTGCTGCTTCCATAGACTTTGGCAAGTTGCTTAACTTTCTTAATCTTAACATCTCTTATAAGTAACATAGGATAAGTAGTTTCTCATGGTACTGATATGGCTATTAATAATAAAACATATTTTAATCTAATGTAATTTTCCTAGTCATGTAATGGGCTAATAAATAAATAAAGATCCTTCATTTATTGATTTATAGCTTACAATACAGCATCTAAACAATTAGGAAATTCCTCACTCTATGTATGTGGCTAAGAAGAAAAACCTGTATCTACGACAAAAGATGGTAAGAAGTTCAGATACTCAATTCACAAATTTGACTTTCTTAAGGGACAGATGTATGTATAGTCCAACAATCAGGCATGATGGAGCAGGGCTAATGGAGAATCATTTTGGTAGTGGTCATAATAGCAGTAGTCTGCTCCTGTCTCCAAAGCAATAATGGTTAAAATACCAGTATTTGAGAGAAAGACTAGTGTGAAACAGTGACTCTAATCTGCATTATAGCAGATTAGAAAAATGCCATATTTTAATTTCAGGGAAAAAAACCAGAGAAATTCAAACTAGGTCTATCTATTATTCAGTCATTCATTTTAAAAACTTTTTTTCCCCTGTATTCAGATGTTTACTTTACCGAATTAAATATATTTGTAGTTATGGTATGTTTCTTTTAAATACATGCTTTTCTAAAATGCTCAAGCATTTTTAAAATATATTGTTTCCTTCATTTCTTTTTTTTTTTTTTTGAGACAGAGTCTCACTCTGTTGCCCAGACTAGAGTGCTGTGGCATCAGCCTAGCTCACAGCAACCTCCAACTCCTGGGCTTAAGCGATCCTACTGCCTCAGCCTCCCGAGTAGCTGGGACTACAGGCATGCGCCACCATGCCCGGCTAATTTTTTTTTATATATATATTTTTAGTTGGCCAGATCGTTTCTTTCTATTTTTAGTCTAGACGGGGTCTCATTCTTGCTCAGGCTGGTCTTGAACTCCTGACCTCAAGTGATCCACCCACCTTGGCCTCCCAGAGTGCTAGGATTACAGGCGTGAGCCACTGTGCCCGGCCAGTTTCCTTCATTTCTTTAAAACCCACCCATCTTAATCTGTATCATCCATGCTTTTAAGAAAGAAGGTAAAAAGCAAAATTAGCAGATGCTCTATACCTTGTTGTACTATATGGTTCATAATATATTAGTATAAATATGCAGTTTTAGAACAAGTACTAAACTGGCTGTCAAATGAGTTGATTTTAGCTGAGGTCTGGCTGATTCTAGCCTGACTAACTAGCTGGAGAACTTGAACATGTGGATTTACTTATTCTCTCAAGGTTCATTTATTTATTTTTGTTAAAAATGGCAAGCAAACACAAAGTATGGGAGTTTCTGAGTGCACTACAGGGACTTTCAGCATAAGAATGATTTGGAGTTCTTCTTGTTAATAAACTAGATTAGTGGACTCCAACTCAGGTATACTGTCCTAGCTGATGGTGACAAATCACAGATTTTTGTCATTGTAATAAACTATGAAATGACTGTTTTCATAGGTTATCAAGTATTGAGAGGTCACTTTAAGAGACCTGATATGCAAAACACATCATGTTAAATGTGACATTAAATTGAATGTTCAATTTTGCTGCTTTACCCATATAACTAAAGTCACCATACATACATGCATATATAATGCATGTATATATATAGAATATATGTATAGTATATATAATATATGTGTGTATATATATATATCATTATATACTATGTGTAAAAGTACTATGTGTAAAAGTTAGTCACCAGAAGTGTAGTTGGTGGTTTGGGCCTCCATCCAATCATGAAAAACCCTCCATATCTTGGAGGCTAAAAGAAAACAAATCCTAATTGCTTGTTGTGGTATGAAGGCTTCTAAAATAATCCCACTTCTTAAATAATCCCAGTGATCCTAAATTTGTGCAGTTCCCTTCCCTTGACTGTGGACCAGACCTAGTGATCTGCTTCTAACAAATAGAATGTTGCAGAAATGATAGGATTTCACTTTCAAGATTGAATCTGTACTTCTTTCTTTTACTGCTTCTCTTGCCTTTTTATACCATCTTGCTCTCTCTCTTGCTGTGTCTCTCTCTTGCTCTCTCTCGCCTTCATGCTTTCTTGCTCTGATGAAGCAGCTGTCATGTTGTGGGCTACCCAATGGAGAAGGCACATATACCAAGAAACTGAGAGCCACCTCTGACCAAAAGTCATTGAGGAACTGAGGCCCTAATTCTGACAGACTACAAGGAATGGAAACATGCCAAATACCTTGTGAGTGAACTTGGAGGTGGATCTTCCCCCAGGCGAGCTGGCAGATTGAGACTAAAGCCCCAGCTGACACCTTGGTTGCAGCCTTGTGAGAGAAGCTGAGCTGGACAACCCAGAAAAACCATGCCAGGATTGCTAACCCACAAAAACTGTAAGATAATTAATGTTGTTTTGAGAAGATAAGTTTGTCGTACTTTATCATGCAGCAATAGATAACCAATTCATTCCTTCTGCTGCATTGACTTCTGGTAGATAAGACTGGATTGCTGTTCTATATGCTATAGTGTGACTTTTTTATTTATCTTTAGGTTCTGCAAATTAAGATCAGTGAGTACTGGCAACACAAAATACATAGGCTTAAATATTCATTTTCACATATATACTACACTCCTATGCAGCTACTGTACCCAACTCTTAAATATTAACTGAATCAAAATTTAAATCTGAGTTTTCAGTTTGAAGTCCTAAATGTCTATGAAATGTTTCTTAGGTTGTTAATACAACAAGCAAATTGTAGTTCTGAATTCTCAGAGCAAATCAAAGATAAAACATCTGTTAACAACTGCATTAATCTTATTCAAATTCTCACGTCAAATGATAAGAAAAGTTTTCAAGTTTGACTATAGGCTCTTTATAGTGCTGCCCCAGATCTGCCTTCTCATAGGTTCTTTTCTCTTTTATGTTTTTATTATTATTATTATTATTCAATTGTTTGTTTTTATTGCCTGCAAAAGTGGCAGGTCTCTGAAAGTCTTATAATTAAATTATCCATTAAAATCTGCTTGAAATAATTACCATTGATTAGGAAAGAAGGCTGATAAGGTTTTAATGCTTCAAGCCAGGTGACAAATATATGATCCAGGGATCAGACTAAGTGGAAGTGACTGCATTATGTATCCTAATGCTGATAAATGGCTCTGTATATTACTTAAAGATGCTAAGTAGGAGGTTCCTGGGAATGAAGAGAACCCTTATAATTAATTGGTTCTGAAAAGGTCAGCTCTGGAACTTGGAGTCAGCATCTTTGAGGTTTAGGCTTGAATGACAATTAGCCAAATGTCACAATGTAATGGTAGCCTTGGCTAATGTACCAAACTGACAGTTGCCTCAGGATGTAATTTTGGTATTTGCGATTGCAACACATCAACAGCTGAGTAACATTTTCTGTCAAAGAATCAGAACTTTACCAGGAAAGGAGATAAAGATTAAAACAAATATAAATGATAAAGACCTGAGCTCCCCAGCATGAAGGAATAATGATGTTATCCTAGGTTTGGGGTATCTCTTCACTCAATAAAGGACCTACTTCTTACTGCATATAAAAAATAACAATTAATATTAAGCAACTAGGTTGTGTAAAAGAATTTTGGAAATATCAAAGCATTAATATATTCCCTAACAGCCCATTGCTAAATCAAAAGCAGCCAAACCCTCAAGGTAGAAGTAAATTCAAAGTTTTATTGCAACCTAAGAGTATATCACTGTCAGCTTAAAGCAAACTAGGAGTGTGTCATTTTTGCAATATCACAGCATAAAATCACTAAAAGGAGGAAAAAATTCCAATCAAGTTGTATTTAGAGTGCTATTTGTGTTCAGTGGGGGAATGTTTCGTACGGAATTTTTAATAATATGTATATGTTTCAGTCTATGGAGAATTGACAAGTACATTTTCTTTATTTCACCCTGATAATAATTTTATGAGCAAAGTAAAGGAGGACTTATAAACTTTATTATTGTTTAAAAATTAAAGAAAAATAGAAACTCAGAGAAGTTATGAGATTTATTGACAAGAACAAAGCAAGAAAATGGTAGCACCAAGGTTTGTAATCAAATAATCTGACTCCAATTTCTTTTCCTGTAATTTAAAAATTTGTTTTAATTAATTTTGTTGCAAGCATACATTGTGTGTGTGTGTGTGTGTGTGTGTGTGTGTGCGTGCGTGCGTGCGTGCGCGCGCGCTTCAATAACTTTTGGCATGGGACTTCCATTCACTCTTTTGTTAGGAATATCATTTTTTTATTAGTGTCCTTTTTTGGAAGGAGATAGAGATAGTTGCCTGTGTCAATGGTATTTACTTAAGCAGATATGAATTTCTAACTCACCAATGATCCAAGCAAGTGTAGATTTTTCCCCTGCAAACTTCATACTCTTTACTTGAAACCAATGTGGGAAAAAAGACAGTTAATTTAAGCCAGGTTCTTTTGTTTGAACTCCAAGAAAGTTCCTAAGTACCAGCCATCCTAAAGCAACCATTTTTACAGAAATTTATGGAACAATGTATTTTGAAAATGGGATCTGAAATAATTATATTTTGTTCTTTCTTAGGGTAAGTAATTTTACCAAGCTAAGAATTTCTTTAAACAGTGCCTATAACAGTTCTGAAAACTTAGCTGAATTCTCTGGCTTGAAAAAGCTAAACTCCCCACTTATTCTACCAATAATAACTAGCTAACAACAATGTCTGGTGAACGTGTCCAGTGACATTGTTAAATTGGAAAGAATGTTTGAATTTCAGAAAAAAAAAATTGTAACAGTTTGAGTCAATTCTAGGCCATCAATGTTGGAAGCCCTGGTGAAATTCAATCCAGGACCAGGTTTATAGGCAGTGGAGGGGCAACCTTGAGCATAATTCCAATGGCAAGAAGCTGATAAATATGAAGTGGTGCTAATGTGATTCATGATAAGACAAAAATCTTGTCTCTTTGTGAACAGGCTCAATTGTCTTAATAGAACCAAGAAGAGTACTGTAATTTTTGTGTGTTGCTGCTATTGATTTGTTCTGCTTTGTTTTAATTAGCTGTGTTGACTGGAAAGGGAATAGTAGATTCCACATTTGGACTAACTTTCCCAAGTTAAATTATTTGACAAATAGAAACTATTAATATCAATATGACTTTAGAGATCACATTATCTCCACTTTCATCTTTGTTATTTTTCTTTAAATACTCAGCCCCTGAAATCTATTTTACCTTATTCTCAAGTTAATATTTTCAACAATTTCAACATTTTTAACCTAAAAAAGCCCATTTGTATTATTTTGACACATCTTTTGAGGAATCAGTGTTCAAAATATAAGAATTGGCTTTGAGGTTATATAGGCTTACTCCCCCAAGAACTTTACATACTGTAAGGAACACAATCTAAATTTGGACAACCAAAGGAAGCAATCAATTCAGAAATAGAGCATTTGTAATACTAAAATAAAAAAAATATGAAATCATAATATTTTTTTAATTTTTAAAACATTTATATTTATAATTATTTTACAAGAACACTGATATATAGGATACAGCTCTTTTTCCCATGTAATATTTGAGGTGACTGAATCCTTAAGGTTTCGAAGAGAGACATTGACAAGGCATGCTGTGTGCTTAAGGTGAACATTTCAGTACTCCAAATTCCATGCATTCTCCTTTGTAAGAAGTCAGCACTGATTTGCAAAATAGTAGGTCGATGCCCTGAAATCTTGACACTTTTAATTAGAAGGGCTCGAATAAGTGTAGATTACATTCCTGTTCAACATTCTATGAGATACTGCGAGATTAAGGTTGTATGATGTGTCCTTATAATCATCTTAGCCAAGTGAAGGTATTGGTCCATGATGTGGTCCCTAACTCCATGTAAGCAATTGTCCTAAAGTGGTATATGGGCTGGGCATGGTGGCTCATGCTTATAATCTCAGCACTCTTAGAGGCCAAGGTGGGGGGATCACTTGAGGCCAGGAGTTGGAGACCAATCTGGGCAATATATTGAGTACCCATCTTTACAAAACAAAACAAAACAAAAACAAAAACAAAAAACCTCCAAAACATTAGCGTGGCATGATGGTGTACAACTGTAGTCTCAGCTATTTGGGAGGCTGAAGCAGGAGGATCACTTAAACTGAGGAATTTGAGGTTACAGTGAGCTGTGATAGGCCACTGAATTCCAGCCTGGGCTACAGAGTGAGACCCTATCTCTAAAAAAATTAAAAAATTAAAAATAAATAAAAAAAGTATAGAGAAAAAAACAGATATCAATAGTTGCTGGGGAGCCAACAGTACAGTAGTGTTTGCACCCACACATTGCAGATAAGAGCAAGGCCAGAGTCCTATCTGCACATAATTTGTTCATAAATACCCGCCTTTGAAATTTAACCAGTCAAACCATCGTGAGGTCAATCTGTCTACACAATGTGATCTCAAGTGTTCTTTATGCTCCCTTCTCATAAATAAGCCACCCAATTTTTGCCACCTCATTTTTTTTTCTCATCTTATGATTACACTGATCATTTAGAAAGACTGATGAATTATACCAAAATTAAGACTTTTTCCTCTAGAAATTCACTGGGAATGTGCATATGGACCTTGGAATCAGCCAACTTGTTTTCATCCACAATCAGATCAGTTTAATATCCCCATTCTACAACGTGCCCTATTCTGCAAGCTCACAGGATTACTTGCCATTCCTTAACACTTCATTTGATTTTCTCTCTCATTTCTATTGAGAACACTTGCCCCCTTACCTGGAATCTCATTTCCGTTTCTCCAAGTGCTCTTGAACATTAAGCTAAAGTGTAATCCTCATTTTAAAGCTTTTCTTACGCCCTTCCAGAAAATATATTTAGGTCTCTGTTGTGTTTTTCCTCTATCACTGCAACTTATGTCGTGTTTCAGCTTTTTTGTTTCACATGAAACACTTAAGTGATGCTCATTTGCAAAACACTATGTAAAACACTTCTCAAGAATTACCATATGTATTTTAAGTTTCACACAATACTACAGAATTAAGTAGCATGATGCCTATTTCCCAGAAAAAACAGCTAAGGATTTTTAGGATTTAAAAAACTTCTCAGACAATGCAATTAGTAAATAACAGAGCCTAAATTTGAATGCAGTTACAGCTGAATAGCACTTTGTGTTAAGGACTCATACTTATTTTTCAGTAGATTTTGAATCCTTTAAGATAATTTCTTTAAGATAGGATTTATGTTGTGTTGATTACTGTATTTTTTATTGTCTGGATGTATTTTGGAATTTTAAAAGATAAATATTTAGGAAATCAATGAATTTAGTTTGATGATGGCTTGTACCTTGGAAAAAGTATTATTATATAATGTATATCATGAAGACACATGGCAAAAATAAAATTTATTGTGGTAGTGGTGATAATAATGGAGTATATGTATAGGTCTATTTGGGGGCTGAGAGATAAAGAGAGTTTTGTTGCTCAGGACCACACAAGGTAGGGCTAGGCTCCTGAGTTATGCAGGATAAGGATTTGCAAAATAATGATGAATAGCATCAAGAAATAACCTATACTATAACTAATTTTACTTAAAATTGTCCTTAGATATGATCTAAGCTGTCTTTTTCACTGAAACATATAGTGACACTTCTGCATGCCTCATATCTCCTGAAGATAACTTGCTTTCCGTTTCATCACTGGTCAGATGAGGGCAGGAAGGATCAGGGAACAGAATGGCTTTTTGCTGGGGAAAAAAGACTGTCTCTCAAACCAGAGATACTCTTCAAACTGCTGTGAGGAAATGCTAATAATCATTCCCCTAGGAAAGAGGATATTTGTTTCTACATATGAGTCAAGTAACCATTATGCCAGTTTATCTGAAGGAAAGAGAGAAGGTCTGACAGCTACAGAGATTGATGCTCAGCTGAACAAGTCATTAGGTGGCTGGGTCATGTTTTGAAAAATACATTTTGCACCACCCCTTATTTTAATGCATACATCAAGGTAGAAATTTTTACTCTTAAGTCATTCTAAAAGACAGTGTTCACATAAATAGTTTTTATTGAGAGGAAAGACATTTGTGCAACCATATAATTATAGCCTTTTTATTGGACTATTGTTAAAGAATTATATCTTATACAGTATTGCAAATCATTCCCATAAACATTGTGATGAGAATGGAATGTTGTTTGGACATAGAGGAGCTCTCCAGCAGTATTATTATTAAATTTATTTAATATTTTGTGTCCCATCCTCTGTGGATTGCACAAAGATCTTTTGCTAAGTTAAAAGCATTGTTAAAAGAATGCAAACCTAATAATGAATCAGAATTACAGTATAATGCTCATAAAGGCCATGAAGGACTACATTTTAAAAGTAAATTAAATTGGGCTTAGACAAATCATAAAGATTTTTGGAAAAGAAGCATTCTTTTCTTATGTAGGCCAAGATAAAAGACTTGTCATTTAAGAGACATGATTTGAGGGAAAAAGACAGAGATAGCAGTTAAGAAAAAATATTAATCTAGCTAATGGCTCTTTTGAAAAGTTAGAAATAGAAAGAAGAACCTTGAATGTGATATTGTCCTTAATTCATAGTCACTGGAGCACAGGAATCATAGAACTAATGTAGCCTCACAGATACTTAGGATTCTGCCAGGCTGTGTTCAATACTAATTAAAGTTCTTACAATGACAGGGTCACAGTGCTTAAAACAGATCTTGGTTTTCAAAAAAGACAAGAAGTTGGCATTTCCAGCTGAGCATTCAGCCACTGGGCCTCTGAAAATCTGCAGGCATCACCTTTGTTAGGTGTTTCCTATCCAAGGAAAGAGACATAAATGTCTCCTCTCTCAGTTCATTTCTGCTCCCAATGGTTCCCCATTGTTAGCTCTGTCTAAGTTAGGGCCAGAAAGTTAGGAGGGTTACAGACTGGGAATCAAAAAATCCTGATTCCAAAAATCAAATTATAATTGTAAATACCATTTCTTGGCATTAAATAGACTAGAGACAAATCCTGAACTGCTGACTTAGGACCAGTTTGTCAGCTCAGCACTGTTGACCTTGATAAAGATTCTGGCCTCTAGTTCCTACTCAGCGCTTAAGGTTGCTTAGATGGCCCTAAACATTATAGAAGAGGGATTAAGTACCAAAGCAAAGAATATTTTTCTCTTTCCTGTGTTTAATATCAACTGGTAGTAGTCATTTGGATCACACTTGTCAGAAGGCTAGAATAGATAATTTCAAGATGGAATTTTAGGGATACAAAAGATTTTATCTAACAATTAACCAAGACCTGGCACTGTGTCTAATTTTTCCTTGTAATTATTCTTTTGGTATAAAAATCAGATGATTTAAAGTTGCCTTTTAAAGATACACGTAAGTATTAATACATAGAACTGATAATACATTAATCAATTATGATGCAATAACATGTTTTTCTTGAGTTAATCAGTTTTATTAACAAGTTATTTAGATTCTAGAAGACATAAAGGGAAGCTAAGGAGAATAAACATAAAGCTGCTAGGATCTGATTTCAGTAGTTGGTAAGACTGATCAGAAAATGTCCAGGATGTCTGAGGATAAAGAACACACCAAAATAAGAAGAAAGCATTAGATAAAATTCTAATGAAGCACAGAATAATTTTTGATGAATCCAACAATTTTCCCAATATTCCAGTCATTTTTATCTGTGTTAAATAATCAAAATTTGAACTCCTCTAGAATATCAAGCAAAAACTAAAACCCTCAATTATATATCTTAGATTTCCCAGATTCAAAAAAAAAAAAAAAAGAAAGAAAGAAAGGAAACATGGTGGAGGAGTGAGAGATTTAGGTATTTTGTTGTTTGTTTCTCTGTTTCTAAAGGGTTCTGTATCATATTATTGTGATTCATTGGTAAATCTTGAAAACGTAAGATCATGAAAAGACAGAGTTGGTAGACTCCCCAGTGTTCATATCCCTATACAAACTTACCTAAAATAGAATATTTTTTCTCTGACTAAAAATCTCAAGGAAAGAAATACTCTGATATCCAAAGGTGTTCTAGTTTGTATTTGGAAAATTTGATTATTAGAAATTTCTTCATTATACCAAATTGACATCCCTTCCCTTTTTCTTTAAACTATCATTTCAAAAAGTCTAAGGCCATATAGATGAAGTGTAATCTTTCTTGTAAATAACAGACCTTAGATGATATAAAAATAACTTTCCTCATGAATCTTCTTCAATTAATGAAAATTTTTTTCATATGTATGGTATTAATTTCTTATGTATGCTGATTACCTTGACACATTCCATTCTGTCAGTGTCAGTATTTAAAATATGAAGTCCAGAACTAAATTCAATAATAAAGGTATAAAATCATAGAAACATACAGTTTTGTATTTTTGTCCTACTTACTTGAGATATGATATTTCCCTTCAGGCAGTCTAGGATTATATCACACTCTGGAATTGTCATATGATATTATTTACTCAAATTGTATTTCCAGACATCTAAAACTTGATATATTTTTGACATATGATGGCATCAAGTAAAATAATATTATACAATTATCTTAGTTAATAAACAAAGGGCTCACTACTTTTTCTAATTAAATTTATACTTAGATGATTCAGCACATTATTCTCAGCTCCTGGATTTTATTTACTATCCTGGTTACTAACAACCTCTCTCACTTTTCTCACATTCACAGACTTGAGAAACTGATGGAGGATATTGAGACTTTGGACTCAATGGGACAGATTGAATTTACTCTTTACATATTACTAATTACGTGACCTGAGACTTTGATATTTTACTTCTTTAACATGGGCAAAGAGTCACTTGACTCATAGAATTCTTGTGAAAATAAAAATTAATTATATAAAGTGTTTAGCACAATTTCCGACTGAATGACAAGTGTTGAAATAGCCATCGTTATCATCACTATTATTCTTGTTTTCATCCAAGTCAGTGGTAACAATAAACAGAAATCTGCAGCGTACCATTTGAGTCCATCAATTTATTTCTACAAGAACCAAGCAGTTTCACCTGAATTCACTTTCTTAATTACTCCTAAATACCCATGCTACTCAGTTACTCTAAGTTTAATACCATTTCATATAAGGTTGTGCCACAGAAAGTCAAACTGCTTAGCAATTAATATAACCATAATCATTTTATCAAAATTCAAGCAACTTTTTAAGTACTTCAAATTTTGTCTAGGGAGCATATTTTTACCCTACTCCTTTTTGAAATATTTTAATAGCGTTTGGGCATGTTTAATACTGGATTGCAGTCCCCTTCAAAAGCTAGCAATTCTATTTCTCTGAAGAAAAGAATAGATACAAATTAAAATTTAGTACAAAGTTTTCACAAATTTTCACAAAGTTTCACAGATTTTGGACAATGGCCTATTTAGAGAAACTGGTTTGATGACTGCTTGTTTTTCTGTATGACCAGAAAAAGAAAAATAATGATACTTTATTTCTTTCTAGACTAGCAAGGAGTTAGATAAAACAGTCAATCATCAGATACAAGATCCCAACATACTTCTGACTTATGATAGGCACTGGAGATAAAACTAAGCTTTCTGTGGTGTGGACATCGGTAGGTAATCTATTCTCCCATCTTTCAATAACAAGACACTACATTTTTCATAGGAATCACTCCTGCTATATTCAAAAGGTATAGAAGGATCAGAAAACTACTCCTGGCTCAAGAGATGGGCACACGTGAGTTAGGCTTGGGCAATTAGAGTGCTGGTGCTTAGGGCCAGGAAAAGGGTAAGGTACTTGAGGAACCTACAGTAAAATAAAAGGAGGCATTTCCTCTTCAGGGCTGACCCTGCATTTACATGCCTCTGAGTGAGTATCTCTTTAAATTTTGTGCCTTAGGACTCTCACTTGCTTCAGTCTAGTCCAGGTCTTAATTTGCTGTAATTGCAAAATGAACCAATTTAGACAGATGAAAATCAGGTGTAAAACTTTTTCGTGAACAGTTGAAGAAAAAACTCTGGCTTTCTGATGCAGTATCTAAATCAATAGGGACATAAGCCTAGAGGTAATGACCCTATCTCTGCCAAAACAAAATCGGCGTGAGAATTAAGCCAGCACAGTAGAAACAGAGCATGAAGAAGAAAGAATCCCTAGGAATATTTTTTTAGGTTCCTCGATCAAGGTGTGTAAAACGTGAGTTCAATGATTTATTTATTTAATCTTCAAGATAATGTTGGCCAATAAATTCTGTTTATAGTTGTAGACAATTTGAGTTGTTAAGTCTCCTCCACTGGATACAAAATACTCCTTTGTGTCATTTGTGATTCATTCTATCCACTGAACTATCCAAAAGTATCATCTTCTATCTCTTTCACAGAACACAGTTTTCTCTTTATACATATTATTTTCTTATTTAAGGGACATATTATAAATTCAGAATATATACCTATATTTTTGCACAGTTTAAAAATAATAAACATGTGCTCAGATGAAAACCACATGAAGGTTAAAAATTAGTACCTCACCAGTTTCTTTTCTGATACCTTTGTAACTACATCCACCTCATCAATTTTATTAAATAAACATTCTTTACATTTAACAATATGTGTTTTTCCCTAAGCAACATGTAATTTACTTTTATGATTCAAAGATTTTTAAAATTACATAATTTGCACATAAAATTTCTATGGGTTTTTTTTTTTAGTTAAAATTTACGAATAGTAAAATTCACCCTTCTTAGAGCACAGTTCTGAGTTTAGCAAAGAAATCGAATTTTGTAACAACTACCACAATGAAAATTTAGAAAAATTCTCTACCCCCCAAATATTCCCTCATGCTGCTGTAGAGTAAACTCTTCTCCACACCCCTAGCCCATGACAAACTCAGAATGTTCGCTATCACCATGCTCTAGCCTTTTACAGAATGCCACGTAAATGGAATCATACAGTGTTAAGCTTCGAACTGGTTTCTTTCACATAGCATAAAGCAGATGAGATCCATTTGCATTGATTGCTATAGTTTTATAAGGAGTCTGAAATCAGGTAGTGTGACCTCTCAAGCTTTATCCTTTTTTGCCAAAATTATTTTGCCATTGTAGTTCTTTGATAATTCCAGATATATTTTAGAAACAGGATGTCTATTTCTGTTAAACATTCCTTCTGGAATTTTATTTGGGATTGCTTTGAATCAATAGATCCATTTGGGAGATTTGGCATCTTAATAATGTTGAATTATCTAGTTCATTAACCTGGCTTATCTCTACATTTATTTGTCTTTGTTTTGGTTTGTGAGTGCTTTGCAGTTTTCACAATACTGGTCTTGCACTTATTTTGCCAGAATTATACCTAAGTATAAAGATTTTTAGTGCTAATGATGATAGCCCTATTAATCTGATTTCATTTTTTGATTACATATTGAAAATATACAAAAATGCAGTTAGATCTTGTGTATTGACCTACACTGTGTTCTACAATTGGGCCGTACTCACTGTCTATTTTTGGTAGGTATTTTTGGGAGTTTCTGTGTAGAAAATCATGTCATCTGCAAACAGAGACACTTTTATTTTTTCTTTTCCAATCCATATCTTTTAATTTCATTTTCTTGCCTTCCTTTTCTGTGTAGGACTTCTAGTATGAAGTTGAATATGTGTGCCATAGCAGATATATTTGCCTACTTACTTATACCAGGTGCTATCATACAGCTTTTGCCAGTATGTAAAATGTAGAGGTGTTTTATTGTTTTTGTTTGTTTGTAGATTTTTTTATTTTCTTAGATTGATTGAGGCTGTTACCTGATATTCCTAGTTTGCTGTGAGGCTTCTTGTTTTTGGTTTTATTACCATGAATGAATGCTAAATTTTATCAAATGCTTATTTGCAACTGTTAAATAATATAGTTTGGGGTATTTTTTCAAGCTATTGGTATAGCAAATTACATTAATTGATTTTTAAATGTTAAACCTATTTTGCATTCCTGAAATAAACTGTACTTGAACATGATGTATTATTCTTTTTTATATATTGCTGAATTTTATGCACTAACAGTTTGTCAAGGATCTTTGCATCTGTGTTCAAGAAGGACATTGGGTTATAATTTTCTTGTAATATTCATTTCTGGGTTTGATATCAAAATAAATCTGGCTTCATGAAAATTTATTAATTAATGTTGTTACCTCTTTTGTTATCTGGAGGAGTTTGTATACAAGTGATATTATTTCTAGCTTAAACTTTTGGTAGAAAGGACTAGTAAAGGCATCTGAGTCTGGAGGTGTTTTTATTGTTTTAAAGTTTTGAATTAAAAATTTACTTTTGATAGTTGATATATTACTATTCATGTTACTCATTTCCTCTTGAGTGAATTTTAGAAATTTGTATCTTTTTAGGATAATATTTGTTCAGTTTATCTAATTTGTCTAATTTATGACAATAAAACTATTCAATATATCCTTGTTTTCTTTAAATATCTTTTTTTTTTCAGCTTATTATGGGGGTACAAAATCTCAGGTTATATATATTGTCCATGTCCCGCCCATCCCCCTGAGTCAGAGCCTCAAGCGTGTCCATTCTCCAGACAGTGCGCCTGGCACTCACCATGTAGTCATACCTCCATCCCTTCCCCCGACCTCCCCGAGTCAGCACCTTCAAACATAACCATTCCCAAGACGGTGCACAACGCACTCATTATGTAGGCATACACCCCTCCCCTCCCCCCATCCCCCCTGCCTCAGTCTGATATCCAGTTAGTATCATTCCCCAATGTGCATTTAGGTGATGATCAGGGAAACCAATTTTCTAAATATCTTAAAGATCTATAGAGATGTAGACTCTTTGATATCTTTAATTTGTTTCTTCATTTTTCTCTCTATTCATTAGTCCAGCCATTGTCAATTTTATGCATAATTTTAAAAAGCTTTGGAGTTAATCAATTTTTCTGTATTGTTTCTGTTTTGAATTTAATTGATTTATGTGCTTATTATTTCCTTTCTTCTGCTTTGGGCATAATTTGCTATTTTCTTTTTAGTTTTTAATATGGAAGTTTAGATCATTAATTTGAGACTCTTTTACTTTTATAGCTTAAGCATTTGGTGATATAAACATTCCTCAAAGCACTCCCTTAGCTAATTTTGACATATTTTAATGTGCTATGTTTTGATTTTCATTTGGTTCAAAATATTGTCTAATTTTTCTTCTTGCTCTTTAATCTATGGGCAATTTAAAAGTATTGCTAATTTTCAAGTATATGGGGTTATTCACGTATCATTTGGCATCGATTTCAGTTTTATTCAGTTTTGCAAGCTAACACATTTTGTAGTCTTTCAAATCTTTATGTTTTTAAATATTTGATTATGGCATGTCATATGGTCTATTTTGTTAAGTGTTCCCTATGCCTTTGAAAAGAATATGTATTCTGACACTTCTTGGGTAGTGTTCTTCTAAAATGCCAATTATGTCAATTTAATTAATATACTTGCTTAGATCTTATATATGTCTGGAAATTTCCCATCAATTTTTTTTTCTATTATTTACTGAGAATGGGTGGTTAAGATTTAACATAACATCAAATTTATGTAATTCTCATTTTAATTTTTAATTTTTTTGCTTCCTACATTGTGAAATGGTTTTTAGATCCATACAAATATATATTTTTTTATGTTTTCTTGGCAAATTGATTCCTTTATTATTATTAGTTTTTCTCTTCATTCCTGTTTATATACCATGTGAAATTTTTATTTGCCTATTTTTTTATTTTAATAAGCCCCCTTTAAAGCATGAATGCCTGATATTAATATAGCCATTCTAACTTCCTTTTGGAAAGGGCTTTTTGATTGGACATATTATCCTGTTTGCACTTTCTTTAGAGTTTTTGAAAATGTTATTTCACTTGCCCTAATTTATATGTTGTTTTTGATAAGTCTAATAACAATCTCACTCTGTTGTTTTTGTAAGTTATTTAATCTTTTCGTTTGAAGCACTAATGAGTTATTTAATATTTATATTACAATAAATTTATCTGAATAAGTCTGTGAGTGGATTTTCCCTAATACCTGAAAAGTCCTCAGAATGAAATGATTCAGGTTTTTTGTTAGTTATAGAAAGGTTATTAGTTTGTAGTTTTAAATTTTAGTTTTCTTCCACATATTTTTAAAATTTTTTTCTTAAAGGGCTTACATTTCAACAACTTTCTCTCCTTTTACTTATTATGAGCGCTTTTTCATTTTCTTGGTTCTATAAATTTCGTTAGAAATATATTACATGCCCTACCAATCCACTTAACTCCTGTTGGTATGTAACAAATAGAAGTGCATACAAGATTGTTTTATACAAGCAACATTCTTACTAGCAAAAAAAAAATACTCATCTCTGATAGAATGGGCAAATACATTGTGTATAGCCACACAAAGGAATACGATACAGAACTGAGAATTATTTAACTAAATCTACATGCAACAACATGGGTGAATCTCAAATACAATATTGAGCAAAATAAACCAAAAACAATCAAGCACATAAACTTTGATCTCATTTATATAATGTCTGTAGGCAGGCAGACTTAATTTATGATGTTACAAGTCACAGTCATGATTACTCTTGCAGAAGCGTAAAGAGAGCATCTTCTCTGCTCGTAACAGCATTCATTAAATGGGTATATTCATTTTTTGAAAGAATTTTTAAGTGGTATATTTATAATTTTGTTTATGTTCTATATTATTGTATTCATCAAAATATTTAAATAATATTCATCCTTATAATTCAAGTAATTTGCAATATGATAAATTATTCATTTCATACATTTAAAATATTTATACTAATAAGTGTTTGGACTTCACATTTTTATTTGTTCTATTCTGAAATGTAATTATTCTTTTTGTCTTCTTCTTTTTCAATTTAATATTAAAGCTATGCTACCTTCTTAAAGTAAGCCAATGAGTTTTACTCACACTGTATGTTTTGAAATAAAATATGTAAGTCTGGAGTTTTTGTTTCTTGCAAATGAATGTATCAGCACTTGCTAAATGAAGCCATCTAGGTTTGAAATTTTCTTAGAAGATTTTGACTATTCAATCTTTATTACTAATAATTATAAAGCAATTAATATTTTTATTTTTTTCCTTGCACTGGTTTTCAAACTGTGATTTTAGACCTGAGTTGTTAAAGTTATTTAGAGTTTAGATAACTCTAAAATTTTCTTACTATTTATTAATGTCTCTAGTTTGTGTTAGAGACTCTTTCTCACTTCTGGTATGTGTATGTGTGTGAGTGCACGCGTTTTCTCCATCCCCTCCATCTGCCTTCAGTCTTGCCAGAGACTTTTTAATTGTTTTAGTCATTCAAAATACCAATTTTAATTGTAGCAATTTTATTGATCCTCTCTTCCCTATTTTATATTGATTTACTATTTAGTTAATATTGGATTCTTCTACTCTATATTATGAGCCCTAGCCATTACAAAATATACACTTGATTTATCAGTATCTGAATTTAATATATTTTACCTTGTCCCCCAAAATGCAAAGACATAGAATATTTTAACTTCATTTTTCCATATCAAAAGTTAAATAATAATTTGTATGTATTTTAATTCTTTTCTATTTTTAATTTAAACTCTTCAACTCATTATTATTGTTTATATAAGTAACATATTTTGTTACCTATATATTTAACAGACTGTGTGATTTTCCTTCTTTCTTGATACTCAAATCTTCCTTTAATACAAAATTTAGAATTTTTTCTGGAAAGTATCTGCAGGTGGCATGCCATGTCAATTTTTGTCAGAAAATGTCTTTATATTACTTTCATTTTGAAAGATGCCCTCACTAGTTATAATGATAGGGGTTGACAGTTATTGCTCTCATAGCATATTGATATTGTCATATTTCTGTCTCCTGATATCTACTGTGATAGAAGAGAAGTCATCTGTCAATTTTTATCCCTTTGAAGGTAAACTTTTATTTCTGGCAGCTTATAAAAGCTGTGCCTTATCTTTGGTGTTCTTCATTATCGCCATGATGCAGATTTCATTTCATTTATCCTTCTCATAATTCTTGTGCATCTTTGGGTTTCTTGAATCTCTTTCATCAGTTTTTCATTAGTATCTATCTCATCAATTCTACATTGACATAGAATTCTACCTTCAAATATTTTCTTTGGTACACTTTCTCATTCCTTCTGGAACTCCAATCAGTAAAAAGAATTGATCTAAGGCCAGGATATTCATGGAAAGGCAAGCCTTCTCTATCACTTTCATTAGGAAACTATTGTTACTTGATGGGATATTTGCAGAAATCTATTAAAATCTAAGTGGCTTGAGAAGCGAGACCACTTATTATATACCTTTGTGTTTCCTATAGTACCTATCAAAATACAAAGATAGTATTGAGTTTTTATTTTTAACAACTTATAAATAAATCTTAGCAATGATTCATTAAAAATTATACTATTTTTTTCAGATATTGCATCCTTCGCACTAACAGGTCAATCTAATAAATTTAATATATCTTCAAAAAGACCAAAATGATTTTAGTTTAATAGCATATAGTTAGGATTATCTACTTCACTGTGTTATTTAGAAAATAGAGACTTGATAAAAAGATAATATGATTTTTCCTAAATAGAAATGGCAATGGGAACCAGTATCTTAACAGACCCATAGCTATGTCAGTGATTTACATGATGCTGAAATAGGGCTTTGAAGTATGGTGATTTTTTTTCTGGTTCATTAAGACATTTTATAGTGTTGATAATCATTGAAACATATTATAGTCTAGAGGCATTATAATATAAGAACTGTAAAACACTTGAAGGTGATGCCTTGCTTGTGAGCAAAGTAAACTTTAAGACAGGTGCTCTAGGTAAATATCTCTCTTCTAATCAACAGTATGTCTTAACTGTTATGAATATTTTAAATAAATGAAATTGTGGAACCAAGAAAGGTGAAAAAATCCTTTAAAGTGGAAAAAAATGGGTGTAAAACTGGTGTGAATTTAGAGAGTCTAAGAACATTTTTTTCCTTGGTATATCACCTAAAGCCCTACCTGTTCTTTGATTTTTTTTTAAAAAAAAAATTAAAGGCAATCAAAAAAACTTTATTCTAATCTTGATTCTTTATCTGTTTATTTGATGTTGAAGAAGCAAGTTTAAATATCTTAGTCTATGTTTGCTCATCTCAAAAACTGAGTGGAATTTCCTTTGTAGGAGAACCCAGAAGAGAATAGATTGTGTACCTTAACAAAGGCAGTGACTGATATTTATTGAAATATTTACTACCCTGATAAAGAATGCCCTTGTAACAATTTGCATAGTTAGGTGACCAGAGAGTATGTCTGCTTTGCACTCAACTTTCATGAAAACTCACATAGCCAGAGTACCCAGTGACAGCAGTTCATAATAGTGCAATTATCTGAGTTGGATTAGCCAACACAGACATATAATTTGCTTTTTTTATAGACTGATCTCTCTAGAATTTGTGTGACATATAAACAGCCAGGATGATTATTTAAATTGGGTCCAACTTGCAAAGGCGGATTCTCACATACTAAACACCATACTTCTCTTTCTTTAACAGAATTTTAAAATAATTAATTGGTAGACCATTAGGCTGAAATTGCTATTTGATAAAAATCAAAGCCAAACCGAAGTGAAGCAGAATCTCTTAGTGAGGAAAATTCTGGTTCATTAGTCAATGTCACTTGTTTGAAAAATACTGTAAGGAATACATTGTACATTGTACATCACAATTAGAATGCACATATAAAATCAAAACACATTTCACAAAACTCTCATTACCCATGCTACATATTCCTGTGCACATATATTCTACTGTATTTTAATCTATTTCTTTTCTTCCTTTCTGTTTTCAATGCTGGTGTTTACAAAGCAGTTTTGTTTATTAAATAATTGCTTATGAAGGGTTATTCATTGTCATAAGAATTTAATAATTACATTTGGTCTCATCCAATCAAATTCACATTTTTCTTTCCTTCTTTTTTTTAAAACATTAGAGGGATGTGTATTTAGTGGCCCGTTCCCTAACCTAGAGTTAAGGAATATGGCATAGGCTAAATATGTAGTAAATCTTGTACTATATCTTAAAAAAAAATCAATAAGTATTGAAGTTTTTTTTTTTCTCATTTGCCTTTTGCTTCATAAAGATCAATCAGAACTAAAAGTAACATTCATAATTGAAGATTTTTGTTAATTAGATTCTAGCTAAATATATTGTAACACTTTAAGCTATAAGGATTTTTTATAAAATTAGGAACTAAAGTGAAAAATTACACATAAAAATATTCAATAACATATATTTATTCATTTTAATTTTCATCTGTACCTTACAATTTGAAAGAATTTTTAAAGGCAATTTGAAACACTGCTGTTTTCCGAGGAGTAGGTCTTTAGATAATATTGAATTAAAATTTGGATAAAGGCTGGCTTCCTTTAGTTAAGGTCTGTTGGAAATGCCAAGCTAAGTTAAAAATTCCAAGTTAAAAACTGTTTGTTTTCTTTTTAATAGATAAACTCCCTTAGGCTTATTTTAATCTTAATTAATGCACATTATGAATTTTTTTTGATTTTTTATGTTCACAGAGTGAATTTTCACATTTTACATAAGAGACAGCTTTTACATTTTATTCATAATAATTATTTTTGTTATACAAATGATACCTTTTTATTGGTTAAAAAAATGGAAAGTATGGGAAATTTTTGTAAAACAATATTTTCTAAAGTTACTAAAAATACTATAGGCAAAGGCAAATATTTTTAATGTAACATACTTTTTGTGTATTATACTTGGAATCACACTTATGCATTTGCAATTTCTGTACAATAATAGTTTGTATAAATGGCTAATATGCTTTATTTGACATTACTTCATATCAGAGTATTTATAAATATATTACAATAAAAATTTTGTTCGACAAGTATGGTATTTGCACAGATATATTGAATTAATCAATGTTTCAATTTTCTCAACCTTTCTGTATATGTCAATTAAAACAGATGATTTAACATCTGTGGCTCTCAACCTGGGCTTCCTGTTAGAACCATTAGGAAAGTTTTTAAAAATTTCAATCCCTATGTTGTTTAGTCAAATAATTAATCAGAATCCTTTGGGGTGTGACACAGATCAGAGTGTTTTTAAAGTGTTTTTAAGGGGGTTTTAAGGTACATAAGCACTGCAAATTAACATGGTAATAGTTGAAAACCAGACCTTCCTTGATAAATCTTAGTGAAGCATTGCTATTGCTTTTCCTAAAAATTAAGAATGTGAATTTCTTAGAACAGACAGACATATCATTTTGCATATGTGGTATTTTTCTTTCACTAAAACTCAGCCTCATATTCAAGTTTTCAGCTAGTAATTCATCAGCCAAAAGTATGTTTAATGCCTTATGTGATACTTGTCGCATGTCTTGGAAGAAGTTGAAATATTGAGTACTTTGCTATTACAAATTTCTTCTATTATCCTCTACTTATTTATGTAAATACAGTTTTTCTCTAGGAAATCAAATTGACCAAAGAATCATATTGATATTAAAATTTGTCTCATTCTAGCATGACATGAATATTCATCTAAGAATACATCATTAAAACATTCAAATATCTAATATTTTACTTTTTTCCACTTTTCCTCAACCTGTTGGTATTTTAAGTTATAGACTTATATTTTATAATAGTCAATCAGATCTTAATTTTTAATATCCTTCTTGTTCTGAATGGATGGTTACCTTGTCACATTGTTTTACTATTACTCTGTTTAAAATTGTGGAATGTAAATTGAAAGTGAAGTTGTTCTAAATATATTCTTGACACTATGTGTCAGATTTTAGTTTCAGCTAATAAAATGAGGTGGCAAATGAATCTTTTTCCCCCTAAATTCAGAAAAAGTTTAAATGCTTAGGTCTTATAATTTTTCTCCATGGTTTGAAAGAATTTAGATATGAAAATAGCTATCTCTAGATTCTTTTTAGGGAGGCAAACAGTTAATAGCTTTTCCAATTATCATTCAGACATTTTACTTTTAGTAATATTTTCAAAAAAAGTATTTTTGGATGTATTTTAAATTCTTATTTTTTCTAACTCATTTAATTAATTAAATTAATTAATTTTTTCCATAAATTTAATAATTCCTATATTTAGACTTACTTTTAGTTTTTTTAGTACAGAATATTTAGTAGATTTTTATATTTGTTTCATATATTTTTGTTAATTAGTAAAAGCATCCTGTGAATTTCCCTATGACATAAGATTTGGCTGTATTCCATCTTTTTTAAATTTTTATTTTAATTTTTAAATTAATACAAAGGGGGAATAATAATGGCATGCATTTTGTTATGAAATGAGAAGCAGTTCTGGGATATTTGAAGATTCCTTCTTCTGGCAATAAAAGATGTGGGGATTATGTGATAGAAACAGTCACACATTTGGGTGAACAATTAAAATTATTGATCACCTTTTCTCTCCCTTGTACTTCTGTAATTCTGACTTAATAGTTCTTATTAGCCCTTTTCAGCATCTTCATTTGCACTTCTTCTCTTCCATTTCAAGTCATTTTTCTATTCAATTTATTTTAACTTTGCTGGAATAGCTAAGGATAACTAGTATTATCTGCTATTTCATTTACAATTCATACCAATTCTACTGAGTTTTGCATTAGTTAGTTCATTGAGTTCTCAGAATATTACTGAAGGATAGCTATTTGTATCCCTGTTTTACAAATGAGAAACTAGGTATTTGAGAGACAAGAAAAAAGTAGAGTTTAAATCCACAAATGTTTAACAAAATGCTAGGTCATTTATGGTGTAGTATTATGCAAGCAAGTCAAACATTTAAATTGAAGCAAACTCAGCAAAATGAACAACTTTTAAATAATCAGTAGATATCAGGCTTCAGCTAAAGATTAGAAGTAAATTAGGGGAAGATTAAAGAGCATAATCAACAAATAAATAATGCACCCAAAGTCACACATACTTCAATCATAAGTGTGACCAATTATGATTATGACTGAAAATTAGGTAAGATGATCGAATAATAGTTCAATTTAATGTTTTAGAACAACAGTCCCCAACGTTTTTGGCACCAGGGACCGGTTCCATGAAAGAAGATTTTTGCGTGTACTGGGGTGGGCAGCGATGGCAAGAGATGGGGATTGGCTGTAAATACAGATGAAGCTTTGCTTGCTTACCCACCACTCACCTCCTGCTGTGCAGCCCGGTTCCTAACAGGCCTTGGACTTGTACTGGTACTGGTGCACAGCCCGGGGGTTCGGGACTGCAGTTTTAAAAGATAGGCTTTTAGAAACGATCTTTTTTCTCTCTGGAAATTCTGATTCCAAAAAAGAAAAAATTGTTAACAGAGAAGAGCTGCAGCCGCATGATATAGCTGGGAGAATGACTTGGTTTGGTGCCCAAGCAAAGTTGCCAACATTTAGCAAGTAGAAGCACATATTCTAGAATATATGAAAATCCTGGCAATGATGCCTGAATCCTCTGGCTTTAGATTGTTTACTTCTGAGCCATTTTGTTATATGGAAGAGAGAAAAACAAGCCATAAACCCATTCAACAAAATTTATTGACAGCAAAGCCTATTTATACTTCTATTTTGATAAACAGATGAAGTGGCAACTTTTGAAACTCTCTCCATGCTTTAAAAAGAAGAGAAAATGCATGCAGCAAAACACATTTAGAAATTTAGCAAACCTCAGATGTTTATTGTGAGCTGTTTGATGAATCTAAACACAGCTGTGTACATTTCTACCAATTGAATATGGCATTTTCCCTCAAAAATGGCAAACACCTCTTCATGCTAGCAACCTACTAATGGCAACACTATCCCATTAAAAAATAACTTTGTTCATATATAGCATATTTTTAAATGAGAAAACCTTGCTCTCAGTCTATGCACAAGCTAATACGCAGTGATAAAAATACTGTTTCCAGAATAGTTTGTTATATTGAAAATGCCCTAAGATTTGGTATAAAAGAACCCATTTTGATTTGAATGATATATGAGTTATATTAGTTGGTGAACATTAGATGGAAAATTTATTGCCATGATTTGTCTGGCAAGATAAGGTCAAAAGAACAACAGATTATTTCAAAGAATTCTATGTCTTCAGTTTTTCACTGGACAAAATTAGTTAAAATGTTTTAAAGGTTGTGTGCATGATGGGTAAAAACCAACTGAAATGCAGAAAAATTAAGATATTGTGCTTGAAATAGTCCCTGCCCCAAAATAAAACATTGCTTATATCTGTTCTCTTTAAAATGTATCAAAAATGTCAGCATTTCACACAAAAAAACAACAAACTAAAAATAAAACAAACATGACAGCAAACAACATTGTTAATAATATACATACATTCTATTATATTCATACATTTTATTTTTTGTACAGCAGTTGTATTTATCTTTAGCTTCATGTGTTTTAGTATTATTTATTTATTTATTTATTTTTTTGATAAATCACAGTGTCCATGAAGTTGGGAAAATTATTGGGAAAAAAATCAGAGTCTTAGTAATTTATACAATAATATTAAAAGGAAAACACAAGTTTAATTGGAGTCTCAACAGGAAAGGAGAGTGAGAATAGAGCAAAACAAAATATTTAAAAAAATAATGAGTGACATTTTCCAAATTTGGTGAAGTACCAAAGTATCTAAATTTAGGCAGCTCAGCAAATCAAAGCAGAATAAATAAAAGAACATTGCATCTATACACATCATATTAAAATTGCCAAAAACTAAAAATGAAACAATCTTGAAAGCAGCTAAAATAAAACAATAAAGTTTGTGTGAGGGAACAATGATTCAGATGATCACTGACTTTTTCAGATGATCACTGACTTTTTATCTGAAACTGTAGAAGCTAGAAGATAGTGGATTCATTAAGTAAAATGAGGAAAATAAGTTGTCAAATCAAAATTTAAAATCCAGTATAAATATATTTGATAATCAAGGAAAATATGTCTTCAAAAAAGAAAAAAGGAAAAGTAAGATAACTTGTAGTAAATAAACCTGCCCTGAAAGAAATGCTAATGAAAAATTTTCCAACATAAAAATATGATATGTAGATGTTCACAAAAGAATAAAGAGCATTAACATTACCTTGGTAAATATAAAAGACTTTCCTCCTAAATATTAACTTGAATTACATATATTCAACATTTTAGAGTGCTTGTCAGTACAATAAGGCAAGTAAAAAGAAGAACAGAAAAGGAAAAAAATGAATATGATATGACTGGATTGTAGAAATCCTAAGAAAAATACAAAAGAATTCTCAGACCTAAAAATTAAATGTATTAAGGTCACAGTATCCAATGTTACTATTATTAAAATCTGTATTTCAAGCGCTAATAACAAATAATTGGATGCATTAAAAATTGATTCCATTTACAGTAGTATTAAAAATATAAATATTTAAGAATAAATTTACCAAAAGTTGTCCAAGACCTCTACAATGAAAATTACAAAAATATTACTAAGGGAAATAAATTGGAAAAAGATAGCATTCAAAAATTGGAACACTCAATACTGTTAAAATTTCAACTATCCCAATTGATCAATAGATTCAATACAATCTCAATTATAACCAAAGCAAGCTTTCCCTTTGTAGAAGTTGACAAGCCAAATAGTTTAGTAAAAGCTATCAGAATACCTTCATTATTTAGGGGAAGACAATGTTTTGTTAAACTACATAATATAATAACTCATACAAATTGAAAAATTAGACTTTATTAAAATAAAATCCAAAACAAGAAATATTGTAATGAAGAAAAAATGAGAAAATCTACATGATTTAGTGACAGGCAATCTTTTCTTAGGCCACACAAATCAACAACTTAAAAATGAGAA
This sequence comes from Lemur catta, assembly GCF_020740605.2. NCBI lineage: Eukaryota > Metazoa > Chordata > Mammalia > Primates > Lemuridae > Lemur > Lemur catta. Next base: position 63,923,829 of record NC_059131.1, on the reverse strand, counting down.
ATCAACCAAATTAAAACTTCTTCTCATCAAAAGACACAATCATGAAAATTAAACAACTTACTGTTGAATGATTATTAGATCAAGGAAGTAATTAAGATGGAGATCAAAAGATTCTTCAAACTAAGTTACAAAGGGACACAAATTATCAAAATCTGTGGGATTCAGCAAGAGTAATCTGAAGAGGAAAATCATAGCCTTAAATACCTACATCCAAATGAGAAAAAGATCACAAATCAACAATCTAATGAATAGTCTCAGGGAATCTGAAAAGGAAGAGCAAATCAATCCCAAATCCAGCAGAAGAAAAGAAATAACTAAGGTCAGAGCAGAACTAAATGACATTTATTATAAAAGAATTATATAGAAGATTAATGAAACAAAAAGTTGGCTCTTTGAAACCATAAGCAAAATGGACAGGCCTCTTGCTAGATTAACCAGAAACAGAAAAGAAATGGCCCTAACATGCTCTATCAGATATGAAAAAGGAAATATTACAACGCATACTGTGGAAATACAAAATATCATCTCTGAATACAGTAAAAATCTCTATTCACATAAACTTGAAAATGTTGAGGAAATGGATAAATTCTTGGAAACACACAACCTCCCTAGGCTCAATTAGGAAGAACTAGAACTCCTGAACAGACCAATGTCAAGTAAAGAAATTGAAGCAGCAATAAAAGTTCTCCCAACAAAAAAAAGTCCTGGACCAGATGGTTTCACAGAACCTAAAAAGAAGAATGAATACCTATACTGCAGAAATTATTTCATAACATAAAGAAGTAAAGAATCCTCCCCAACAAATTCTACAAAGCCAATATCACCTTGATACCAAAACCAGAAAAGGACACAACAACAACAACAATAGAAAACTACAGACCAATACACCTTATGAATATAGATGCAAAAATTCTCAATAAAATTCCAGCAAACCAAATTCAGCAGCACATCAAAAAAGCACTATCAGTGGGCTTCATCCCAGAGAAGAAAGGATGGTTCAACACACGCAAATCTATAAATGTGATTCACGATGTAAATAGAAGCAAAATCAGACCATATAATCCTTTCAATAGATGCAGAAAAAGGATTCAGCAAAATTCAGCACCCTTTTATGATAAGAACTCTTAACAAAATAGGCATAGATGAAACATACCTCAAAATACTAAAAGGCATATATGACAAACCCACACCCAATATCATACTGAATGGGGAAAAATTGAAAGCATTCTCACTTAGAACTGGAACCAGACAAGGTTGCCCACTGTCATCATTTCTATTCAACGTAGTGCTGGAAGTCCTAGCCAGAGCAATCAGGCAAGTGAAGGAAATCAAGGACATACAAATGGCTTATGACCTCATCCAAATGAATATATTGATGATATAAATAATATTTATGAATGTCAAAAATATTATTTAAGTTATAAAAAAAGTTACAAAAATACATAATGAATCATTTCATTTATATTCTATAATAGGGAAAATTATTCCTTAGTAGAAAATGTCAGGGGACAAAATAGTTACTTCTCAGTGACAAAAGCAGGAAATGACTGGGAGATTCCTGAGCAATGGTAAAGTTCTGTAGTTGGCTAGGGTTTTAGGTTACATAGGGGTATGCATTTTTCTAGACTCACTAAATGTACAATTATGACTTGTACATTTCATCATATGTAAATTTTACATTAAAAGGAGACTACTAATTGATTAATTAGTGGTATGCATGCCAAGACATTTAGAAAAAGTTTACTTGGAAATATATCAAAAATAAGATGGATTAATAGTTGTGTAGAGGAATGGATAGATACATGATAGAGCAAGTATAATAAAATACTACTCTAGGTTATAGCTTTATATGTGTTCTTTGTAAGGTTCTGTTTTAAAGTAAAAAGTTGAGAAAAACAAAAATTATCTTCTGTAATTGAATGTTTTGCTTTTAAAGCCCTTTCCTCTCACCAATAACTCTGTTTCAGAAAGGATGGAAGTCAAAATGTGAAAGTAATAGTATTAAATCACCAGCTAGATATTCTATAGCCAAGTAATTAGTGAAGCATCCATATTCCTAATGGCAGTTTAGCTAGCTGATTGTGGCCGATTCCCTCCCATGCTTCACACCTCAGGTTCAATGTCTAACAATTATCTCTGAGTTTCCTCTCAACTCAAATGTTTTAGGATTAAAAATCAGAGTCTATATACTTGTACTCAAAGGCAACATTAGAACATTTACTGGGTGTGAGATCTACTTTAAATTTACAGGCTTTTGAATTATGTAGACTAGGATTCAAATCCCAGCTCAGGCTCTTGTTAGCTGTCTGCAATAATTGTATTAGGATTATATGAGATAATACATGTCAAGCATCTTACATATATTAGGCTCTCAATGACTCTCAGCTTTATTTATTTTTTCCAAGATAGAATATTTGCTACAGGTTCAAACCTGCACAGTTCAGAGGAACAACAGAGAGGTTTGTTTACCGTTGTCTAGATATTTAAAAATCTTCGTACTATTTAACAGATAGGGGTCAAAAAAGGAAAAAAATTCTTGAAACATGGTATGATTTAGATGAAAACCACTTGCTATTGAACAACAGTCACCTCAGGTACCAACAACCTCTTACAAGAAAAGTAGTAGGATGTAATCTGTATTGCAATATCACTTCTAATCAATAATATTTATGTAGCTTTTGAATAAAATATTTGAATAAAATATTCAATCTATTAGACAAATGATATTGTAAAGTGGCAAAGTTGTGTGCAATAAGTAAAGCAGAAAACATCAGGAAAAGATCTTATCTAGCACATTCTACTGCACTGAGTCCAGTGATCTAATACTAGCTCTCTCTCAGAAACCGCAGTGGCTTTGTATAAATAATGGCAAGGTCCGCAGCTGAGGTTTTCATTTCCAACATGGGAGGGCTGCACTATACTTGTTTCATTTTTATTTTCTTAGTTCTTCTATTAAGAGATTATCCCACAATGAACCGCACAAGATAAATAATACAGTGTTTCTTCAAGTGTAATTCTTGAATTATTTAGCATCAGAATAACCTGAAATTTTAAAACTATTTACCTATCTTGAAAACCATTTTATACAATGAAACCGAATGGGAAAAGAACCTTTCTCTTGAGAGTGGTTTCCAACATTGGCTGAAATTTAGAAATAAATACGTGGGAGTTTAACAAATAATGATACCTGGGTTACATTTCAGAGATTGAGATTTAATGGCTTTGTGGTGCCACCTGAGCATTGGAATTGATAAAATCCCTCCAGATGATTCTAATAGTGGCTGCTATTACTGCCCTTGCTGTAAACCAGAGTTTCTGGACTTAATGTATTTATAAATCACCTGGGATTCTGTTAACTATAGATTCTGAGTGAGTACACCTGAGATTGAGCCTGAGCCTTTGTTTTTCTAACAAGCTCCCAGATGCTGCTGACGCTATTTATCTCAGGCCATCCTAGGTAGTCAAACTAAAAAAGCTTTCTGCCAGCAGACATAATCATGTTATCTATAATTGTTTTTGTGTACTTTTGGTAACCCTTCAGTTATATAGACTTATTTAGATTGACTGTTTTTTGCATGTGAGTTTTGTCAGATTGTGTTTGAAGGAGTTGATACATTTCATCCAGATTATCAAATTTGCTACTCTTAAATGTTTGATGGCTGATGGCTCAATGTATATTCCCACAATTCTTATAAACCTTTTCTTACCTATTTTAATGAATGTGCACCTTTCCCATTTGACCAACAATGGTTTTTCCTCTGTTGTTTAAAATTTCAAACTATTACTACTATTATTCATATTATTCTTATTATTTAGTGTATATTTATTTCTCTCCAAGGCAGTTAACAATAAATGTTAAGGCCAGACTGTCTAGATTCAAATCTCTGAACTCCTTCCCCTTGGGTAAGAAAATTAATTTCTGATCCAGTTTAGTGTTTAGTTAAAAAAAAGGTTAGATTCATAAAGTTGCTTTGAGGATTAATAGACAAAAAACACTTATAAAGTTACCTAACACATTATAAGCACTTCACAAATGCTAGCTGTGTGTTTGCAATTACAAAGGTACACAATCTTGTAGAAGAAAGTCTGTGATTTGTCAATCTTTTCATTTCCCAGGACCTATCACAGTGGCTGGTCCAATGAACTCTCAGAGTTAGGTAGATGAAGGGATAAAGAAGTGCAAACTGGCCCTAGCCCCTTCCTCTATGGAACTAAATCTGATGGAGAAATCATAAGTTGTGATGACAGATTCAAGAGATCTGCCACTCATAGCTTCATGACAGTTTGATGGTAAGGATGGCATTTGCAGATTATACATATCTTCTTCATACTTTTAAGAAAGAAAAATATTTTGCTTTCTGGAATACAGAAGCATTTCACATCAAGAATTTGTACACACATATTTTATTATAGAAAATGTAGCACTAAGTTTCTTAATATTATATATACTAAAAGTTGAACTGCCTTATGATGCATATAGTGCCCATTAAAGTTAATGATATTTTTCTATAAATGTGCTCATAAATGGCCAAGTTAGAGAAAACTTAAAATGAGTAGAACTTATGTGTTAGAATAAATCTAAAATTCATAAGTTGACAATATTTGAAAACTTTAAACTGTTTATGAATGCTATTCAATAGCATAGTTCAAAAATTAATGAAAGTTAAAAAATGGAGAAAGATTGATGTATCACACTGTGTATTGCTTGCTAAATGGTGAGAAAATTCAATACATCGTTGAAATTGAATTCTGATTTTTCACCTCTGAAATATTTTGCAAATATTTGATGGTTCATTTTCTTTAAGGTGTCTAATCCTTTGGCATAAATGTAGATTCTAAGTTTTGCAAAGCTACTTAAAAGAAAATTTCAGTTTAGCATTGGAGAAGAAGAAATATGAAAGCTTAAATATGTTTAAATATTTTATTATGTGTAAAGCAGTGTAGATAATAAATACCAATGTACTCAGTTGCTGGAAAAGGAAAAAAAACCTTATCCATCAAATGTAAATACCATGAATATAAAGTCCATCTTAAATTATACATCAATTTTTAAGTTTTATTGCATAATATTTAATATATGCCAAAGAAAGTGTACAGTTTAGATGCAAGGTATAAACCATAAGGAAATAGACTTCCATGAACACAATTAAATCATTACTGACACCATTGCTTACACCTGGGTACTTTTTCATCACCCATTGTCCTATCTTCCTCATTAAACTTTGGGTAAATAGATTTCTTATAATTCTTCTGCTTTATTTTTAACAAGTTTATTATACATATTACCTCTAAAAATGTATTGTTTAGTGGCATTTTCCCTCAAAGGAGGTATGCTTCATCAGGATGAATGATAATGCATCTATTGAACAGGACTGTTCAGTGCTAGCTTACTATTTTAATGTTTACCTGTCACTGAATCAGTAAGAAAAGTTGAGATTACTATTTTGGCTGTTGTACTTGATTTTGATTATCAATGGAAAATAGGTCACTCCAAATAAATTGGGACAAAGATGGAAAATATATGAAAACTAAACAATTTTGTCATCTTGACTACCTCCCAGTAGTTCTATGCCCAGTAGTGAAAGTTCGAGGAAAACTATAGCAGCCAAATGTTAACAGAACTACCAAAAAGCTGGAGGCCTCAGGAGCAAAAATTTGGGTTTTCTAACCAGGTTAAGAATATCAATATGTCTAAGTGCTTACTGAGACAAAAGGGAGCACTGAATAAGGGGAAGAGCTTAAAAATGACAACTACATCTAATGTAGTTGCAGATATGCCTACTTAAGTAGCTACCTCTGATTTCATTCTTGGATTTATATAAATCAATTTTTATTTTTCTGTTTACTATTCAGGCACTCTTTCCCTTACTATTTCATAAAAGGTATATGTTTGTCATAGTCAATTATATATTTTTTTCATTATGTTAACATGGAATTGGAAGTAAATTAGCAATGGAATGACCTCATCTAAAATCACTGAACATTCTTGTTCAATGGGTGCATCATCATTCATCCTAATGAATGCATACTGCCTTTGTGGGAAAAATGCCCTAAACAATACATATTTAGAGATAATATGTATAACTGTCATGTCCAATAAGGGAGTCTCTTCAAAGGAGAAGGTGACCATGCTTTTGCTTTCATGACCATGTTATGTTACCTGGAATCATGTTGTTTGTAAGTTTAAATATGTGTAGGTTAGTATGAACACTGTAACTCAAAAGCAAGGGTAATGATATAACTGGTGAATTGGCACTTGGCATCCCTTCCAAATTTTTTCTAAAGGGTGTCTCTCTTCCACACAATGCACATGTTAAAAAACATGTTTGTTTAACTCCCTTCCACGTGTTCTGTCCACAAAGTTGCACCAACTCCAAATAATCTGTCTCATCTTGGAGCACAGGTCTTGTTAATTCAGGAGAGAAATTGGGGGATGATTCCATCACGGTCTTATACTAAGAATAAAATGCAAATCTCCCCTGAATTACAAAATATGACATCTAGTGGCTATCCAATAACTTTGTGACTACATCCTCTACTCTTCTGTCCCTTTCTCATTCTGCTCTAGCTTCTTGATGGTTTTCATCACAACCATCTTCCTAGCTCAGGGCCTTTGCCCATCCTATTGCCACTAACTAGAACACTCTTTCCAAATAAAATATCATTGTTTTTTCCCTCACTTCAGATATCTTCTCAAATATCATATTATGAGAAGACTTTCCTAACTATTCTATACAAATTAGCGCTTCCACCCTTGCCACTCTTCACCAAACACTCACAACCTGATATTTCATGTGTTTATTTTTCATTCTCCCCCTCTACTAGGAAATTCTGAGAGGAGGGACTTTGACTGTGTTTGCTTAACTGACAGATACATGTTAGCCATTCAATAAATATTTGTCAAATAAATGAATATAAACAGAGAAGGGAATCAGTAATTAGGAGGACTATTTAGCATGCAACAAAGATACATGAGTAGATTATGTGAAAAGGTGAAACTAGGCAGTAATGGTAAAAATAAGCAGCATGATTAGTGACCAGAATGTGACACAGGAATGTTTATATTAAGTTCAGTAAGTCTATTTCACAGTAGGCCTAATTTGGTATACATTCTCAGGGAAAAACAAATTATTTTCTTCTTTCTAGTTCTTTTCCTTTTTTCTTCCTTTTGGTTTTCCTTTCCTGGTGGTTTTGGGTTCAACAAGGTTTGAGCCAAGTAGACATCTGTATCAGTTACAGAGTTGCAGTACCAGATGCTGAGAACATAATGATGAATAAGACATAACTCCTGTCTCCAAGGAGCTTACAGACTAAATATGAGTAGTGGTGGAGGGGAAAGATGAAATGCAGCAGGCCTCTTTGGAATGGTGATTGCATGCTTCTAAGGATGGCTTTGCTACACTCGAGGATAGCGACATCTTCATGAGTCTTCTTTAGTGGTAACAACAGGGTAATATGCTCATGACATTTTTGAGGAAGAGCTTTACTTACTAAAAGTCAGGCACAAAAAGGCAAATACCACATGATCTTTCTTATATGTGGGATCTAAAAGAGTTGTCCTAGAAAAAAATTGGAAAGTAGAGTGGTGATTACTAGAGGCTGGGTGAGAGGGTGGGGAGGAGGTGGTGGAAGGACATCAGCCAAAGGGTACAAAATTTCAGTTAAATAAGAACAAGCTTAAGATCTTTATCATACAACAAGGTTACTGTATTTAATAACAATGTATTCTTGAAAATCACTAAGAGAGTAGATTTTAAGTGTTCTCGTTACACAAAATGTGTGTGAGTTAATGTATATGTTAATTAGCTCTATTGAGCCATTCCACAATGTGCACATATTTCAAAACACCATGTTGTACAGAACAAATATATACAACTTTTATCAATTTAAAAAATTAATTAATTTTAAAGATATAAAATAAAAAAATTATAGAGCATTGGCACAGAATAGTTTTGCCATATAGTGTATTATCTAACTAAGATGTGTAATCAAGAAACAGACAAGAAAGATGTTTTCCATTTTAATAAAGCATCCTTAAGCCTTAGGACAAAATGAAATAAAAAATAAATATATTCTTTCAAAATATATAAGAATTTCTCAGTTTGGATGATTCAAATATATATTTTTTGAATTGTCCCCAAAGTATCTACAATGTCTAAGTCAAAGAAGCAAATCAGAATATGGTCTGATTAGATAATTATTCTCAAATCTAAAAGTTTTGAAAGAAAGAAATCATTAGGCTCTAAGTAATACTGAATGCTAGGGCTAAATAAGAGTATGGTTAGTTCTATAATTGTAATATGATCTACATTTTTATAGTTTGGTGCATGCTTTTCATCTTGTTTAATTGTCACAATGACTCATATTTACAGATAAGAATTAAAGGGTGGCAATTTTATAATTAGGGATCAGCCCATGAAAAAAGCTATCTTCAGTTGTAGGCTAGATTAAAATCTTTATATTGTGCACTGAAGAACATAGAAACCTGTCCAAGCAACTTCCCTGCAACTAGTGGGTTACTTCCACCAGCTTTGAATATTACTGGCCTTTTTAAACACTTTAATACTATTAAAATATAGTTAACAAATGAAGCTCTCAAGAAAATACAAATAAACTAGTCTTCCACATTACCATTTCTAGGGAGTTGTAGATTTGTAGTGTCAGCAAGTGAATGTTGGCATCTTAGGTATGTAAACAAGATGGATGACAAACAGGGGACTTAAGCAACTTTGCATTTTGCCCTTTGACCTAGAGTTTATCATAGGACGAATAGCAGCCAATTATATAATTGTATTCTGAAACTATAATAGCAGACTTAAGCTGATTTTCCTTAACATCAAGAAATATGTTCAAAAGAAATGCAGAAAGCATTCATTTTAAAAACATCCCCAAACTTAGTTTCTCAGTGATCCTACTGTGTCAATTTTCTGAAGTGTATACTGTCATTTTTCTTATGATCCCTTTATATCTTTGACATATTGAGTGTTTTTGAGTCAGCAGTATCTTGAGCTCAGTTACAGAAAACATTCACAGGGCTGATTTGCTGCATGTATTTTTTTTTAAGCTGGGCTAGGTATTGGTATGCTGATTTCCAAAAGGTCTCAATTTGATTATTTTTACTTTTTTTATTGTGGTAAAAAATACATAACACTATTTTTTTTAAGTATATAGTTCAGAAGTGTTAAGTATATTTACGGTGTTGTACAACAGATGTCTCGGACTTTTTCATCTTACAAAACTGAAACTTTATGCCTATTAAGCACTAATTCCCCTCTCCTCCCACCTACCTCTTGATAGGTACCTTATTCTGCTTTCTGTTTCTGTGATTTTGAATACTTTGGCTACTTTATGTGAGTGGAATCATCCAGCATTTGTCCTTTTGTGACTGGCTTATATCACTTAGCATGCTGTCCTCAAGATTCATCCATGTTGTAGCATGTATCAGGATGTCCTTTATAAGGTGGTATAATATTTCATTGTATGTATACACCACATTTATTATCATTCATTCATCTATCAATAGACATTTAGGTTGCTTCTGCCTCTTGGCTATTTAATACTGCAATGAATATAGGTGTGTAAATATCTCTTCAAGATACTGCTTTGAATTCTTTTGAATATATACCCAGAAGTGAGATTTTTCCATATTTTATTCCCACTAGCAGTGCACAAAAGTTCCAATTTCTGTACATCCTTTCCAGCACTTGTTTTCTGTTATTTTTATGGCAGCCACCCTAATGGGTGTAAGGTCATATCTCACTGTGGTTGTGATTGGCATTTGTCTTATGATTAGTGATGTTGAGCATCTTTATGTATGCTTGTTGGCCATTTGTATATCTTTGGAAAATTGTCTATTAAGGTCTTTTGTCCATTGTTTTAATCAGTTTGTTTTTGTTATTAGTATTTTTGTAATAGAAGTTCCTTATATATTATAGATTTTGACCCTTAATCAGATATATTATTTGCAAATATTTTGCATTCTGTAGGTTGCCTTTTCACTCTGTTGATTGTTTCTTTTGATGGACAGTTTTTGAGTTTGAAGTAGTCCCATTTGTCTATGTTTTCCTTTGTTGCCTACACTTTTGGTATCACATTCAAGAAATCATTGTCAAATCCAATGTCCTGAAGTATCTCTCCTAGGATTTTTGGATGGAAGTTTTATAGTTTTAGTTCCATGGCTTAGGTATTCAATACAGTTTGCATTACTTTTATATGGTGTAGGGTAGAAGTCCACTTTCATTCTTTTGCATGTGGGTATCTAGTTCCCAGCACCATATGTTGAAGAGACTGTCCTCTCCCCATATGTAGTCTTGATACTCCTGTAAATAATCATTTGGACAAGTACATAAAATTTTATTTCTGGCCTCTCTATTCTGTTCTACTGGCTTATGTATCTGCCTTTATTCCAATACTTTACTGTCATGATAACTGTTTCTTTGTAGTACGTTTTGAAATCAAGAAGTGTGAGACCTTCAACTTTGCTTTCCTTTTTCAAGATTATTTTTGCTATTTGAAGTCTTTTGAAATTCTGTATAAATTTTAGAATTTTTTTCTATCCCTGCAAAATCTGCCTTTGAAATTTTTATAGAGGTTACATCTAATCTGTGGATTGCTTTGAGGAGTATAGACATTTTAACAATATTAAGTATTTCAATCCATAAGCATGAGGCTCCATGTATTTTTATACTCCCCCTTTTCATGAATTTGCCCTACAAATGTTGAGGTTAAAACATAGGCTGTGATATACTGAGTCTTTCAAAACTAAAATTTATCTTGATAATGAAACCAAAGACGGATGGAATCAGGGTACTTCAGAGATGGGAAGGACCTCAGCCGCACCTCTCATTTGACCCCATGGTGAGAGCTGCTATTAGTCTTCTATGTAAAAAAAGAAAGTACCACAAATTTATTGGCTTAAGAAGGCACACATTTATTATTTCACAGACTCTCTCTAGGTCAGAATTCAAGGCAGAGGTTAACTGGATCCTCTGCTTATAGTCTTACTAGGGTAAAATAAATGTGTTTGCCATGCTACAATTTCACCTGATATTCTTCTGGGCCCACATGACTGTGGTTGATTTCAGGATCTTAATGTCAAAGGACAGAGGCCCTTTGCTCTTAGAGGCTACGTGGCATTACCTGCCACGTGGACCTCTCGACATCACTGCATTTGGCTTATACAGGCCAACAGAATATCCCCTGCTGATTCCTATCTTTTATCTCAATGCCCTCTTTTAAAAGACTCACCTGACTAGGTCTAGCCTACCTGGTTATCTACCTTATAATTAGCTCAAAGTCAACTCATTAGGGGCCTTAATTACCTCTTCAAAATCCCCTTATCTTATTTATGCAGTGTAACCTAATCATACGGGTGATATTCCATCATATTCATACATTCTGTCCACATTCAAGGGGAAAAAATTATATGGAACATGTACACCAAGGGACAGAAATTGTGCCTACCACTAAGCCCATGACCAGTTTGTTGCAAAGCCTCCCAGAGAATCCATGTCTCCTGATTCCTAGGCAGACTCTTACCCAGACTTTTTCTAAACATACATTGTTTGCTTAAATCAGAAAATATCTTTGAGATGGGCTGGCTCCTTTGTATTATATAAATGCGTACATCTCCAGTCTTGGTTATATTGATACCTAATTTGAAAATTAAAATTCCTACAAGGCTTGGAATTTAAAATGTTTCAACTGTCTTGTTCTCTGCTTTAGGTTGAAACTCACCCTTAATTTTCACCTGTATTAAGATTTTTATCCAAACAAATAAATATTGATATAAGCAGAGTGTAAGCTAATTCTGAGGCAGTTAGCTGGTAGATGACATCCTTTTAGAAATGTTCGCCTCTTGGAAAGTCATAACTTTTTGCTTGTTTAATTTGAAATGAGGATTTCCAGTAGGTAAAATCATTTCTAAAAACTCAGAGATCGAGGATTTTGAATATATCATAATTATTTTATGTACCAATATTAAATTAAGTATTTTTTAAAAAATTATTTCAAGTCTCTCTGACCACTTCTATATTTTCACAATCCTGTACTACCTTTGAGGATATTAATTCTGAAAAGGGAATGAAATGAGGTTTATATTTCAAATGATAAAAAAATGTTTAGAAATTTGAGAATAAAATAGTGTTTATAAGTTGGGGGATTTTTACCTGAGGCTATATTTAAGGATAGTACTAAAGTTTAATAATCCTGGGATCTGAATAGACTCTTTTGATAACTCCTCTATGAGTACTCAGGCCCAGAATTTAAGAGTCCTGGGGTCAATTACACCTTCCTCCATAATCTTTTCTGCCCTGCCCACTCAGTATGTGTTGTGGGCATGACTATCATTTAGGAGCTTATTAGAAATGCATAACCTTGGGCCCCATTTCAGACCCAGTGAATCAGTTCTAAAGTTTAGAAATATCCTCACGTGATACAGAAGCATATTAAAACTTGAGAAGCAATGGCCTATGATCTTGGTTATCACTGTACCCCTTTAAAAATCATGGACTAGATAACCTGTGTACAATTTGTGTTCTGTGGATCTGATGTATCAAATCACTTGGAGAGCTTTAGAAAACACATTCTAAGGCAAGATCACTGAAGACCCTGATTCTCTATCTTTGGGCCAAGCCACAGAATTTGTAATTTTGAACAATCTCCCCACATCCTTTGATGGACAACTAGGTTTAGGGATTGTTGAATTAGATGATGTCGATGGTCTTCTCCAGCTCAAAAATGATACAATTTCATGATTTTATATGAGCTAATAGTTACTTCTATATTCCTTTCATCAGATAAGTTTTTAGTAACTTTTCATAAGGTAATGTTTCTTTGATTATAAAGAAAATAATATAGTACCAGTTTCTCAGGAAGAAGAAACTATAACCAATCAGGAAAGATTTGCTATTTGGAGTTCACGGGTAAAGGGAACAGTTGAGGTCCATGGAATGGATCCTTTTCCCTCAGCCCTTAGAAGGATAAGTGTTCATAAAACATAAGGATGAAGAAAGATCTAGGGGGCTCTGTTTCCTCCAGGCCCCCTAAATTAGGGCTGTCTATAGAAGACTGAACCTTCATGTGTCTCCTGCAGTCATCTTCACCCTTAGAAGGACAGCTGATCAGAAATCCATCTCTCATGTGTTGTTTTCCCTTCTTTGTGTGAGGCTATAATTCTTATACTCTATATAAACATTTATAGAGAATTTGATATATTTTTGCTGGTATATCTTTTAGAGTTTACATATTTTCTTAATGTACTTTTACCATAGCATTATTTAGTAAGAAAGCTAACTGTAATAGTTCTACTCAAACTAGGCTGATGATACTAAACACTTTCAATCCCATCCCATCTTTCAAAATTTTTACATCTAAATATTAGGGATAATATTACATACCTTCCCAGATTGTTCTTTTTTTCTATTGGGCAGCTGGTCACATACACAATTTACTTATAACGCAAAAATCAAACATTTCAATTACAGCCATACATTTGCTTTTGTTATAATGTAAAACCAATTATATCAATCACTAGCCAGAGAAAAACCTAAGTAATTAAATTTACTTATTTATATCTACTGATGTTCACTCATTAATTTTATTTTATTTATTATTTATTTTTATTTCATCATATTACAGGGATACAAATGTTTAGGTTACATATATTGCCTTTGCCTCACCTGAGTCAGAGCTTCAAGAGTGTCCATCCCCCAGATGGTGCGCAACACACACCCAGTAGCTGTGAATATGCATATCCCCTCCTCCCCCCTCCCACCTGCCCAACATAAATGTTACTATTAAATGTGCACATAAGTATTGATCAGTTAATACCAATTTGATGGTGAATACATGTTATGCTTATTTTTCTATTCTTGGGATACTTCACTTAGTAGAGTGGACTCCAGCTCTATACAGGATAATATAAGAGGTGCTAGATCACCTTTTTTTCATGGCTAAGTAGTACTCCATGGTATACATATACCACATTTTATTAATGCTCTCACGAACTGATGGGCACTTGGATTGTTTCCACATCTTTGTAATTGTGAATTGTGCTGCTATAAAACATTGTAGTGCAGATGTCTTTTTTATAGAATGTCTTTTTTTTCCTTTGGGTAGATGCCCAGGATTGAGATTGCTGGATCAAATGATAGTTCTACTTTTAGCTCTTTGAGGTATTTCCATATTGCTTTCCACAGAGGTTGTACTAGATTGCAGTTCCAGAGCAATGTATGAGTGTTCCTATCTCTCTATATCCATGCCAACATTTATTGTTTTGGGACTTTTTGATAAAAGCCATTCTCACTACAGTTAAGTGATATCTCATTGTGGTTTTGATTTCCACTTCCCTGATGATTAGAGATGTTGAGCATTTTTTATATGTTTTCTGGCCATTAGTCTGTCTTCCTTTGAATAGTTTCTGTTCATGTCCTTTGCCCACTTTTTAATGGGCTTGTTTGATTTTTTTTCTTGCTGATTTTCCTGCCTTCTATAGAGGTTCTAGTTATCAACCCTTTATCGGATGTGTAGCATGAGAATATTTTCTCCTATTCTGTAGGTTGTCTGTTTGCACTGGTGATAGTTTCCTTGGCTGTGCAGAAGCTTTTTAATTTGATCATGTCTCATTTATTTATTCTTGTTGCCGTGATTGCTTTTGGGGTTGTCTTCATAAATTCGTTGCCTAAGCCAATGTCTATAAGAGTTTTTCCAACATTTTCTTCTAGAATTCTTATAGTTTCATGCTGTAGTTTTAAGTCTATTATTCACCGTGAGTTGATTTTTATAAGAGGTGAGAGATGCGGATCCTGTTCAGTCTTCTACATGTGTATATCCAATTTTCCCAGCAGCCATTATTGAATAAGGATTCTTTTCCACAGTGTATGTTTTTGTCTGCTTTGTCAAAGATTAGATGGCTATATGAGGATGTTTATATCTGGATTCTCAATTCTGTTCCATGGGTCTATGTTCTTGTGCCAGTAGCATGCTTCTTTAGTTACTATAGCCTTGTAATATAGCTTGAAGTCTGGTAAATTGATGCCTCCCAATCTTTTCTTTTTGCTTAAGATTGCTTTTGCTATATAGGGTCTTCTCTGGTCCTATACAAAGCATAGAATTATTTTTTCTACATCTGAAAAAAATGATGTTGATATTTTAATAGGGATTGCATTGAATCTGTAGATCACTTTGGGTAGTGTAGACATTTTAACAATGTTGATTCTGCCAACCCATGAGCATGGTATGGTTTTCTACCTGTTTATGTCCTCTGCGATTTCCTTCCTCAGTGTTACATATTCTCCCTGTAGAGGTCTTTCACCTCCTTAGTCATATATATATTCCTAGGTATTTTATTTTCTTTGTTGCTATTGTGAAGGGTACTGAGTCTTTGGTTTGGTTCTCAGTGTGACTGTTGTTGGCATATAGGAATGCTACTGATTTCTGTACATTGATTTTGCAATCTGAGACTTTGCTGAATTTGTTTATCAATTCCAGTTGTTTCATGGCAGAATCTTTGGGGTTTTCTAGATATAAGATTATATCATTAGCAAAGAGTGGCAGTTTGACCTCTTTTGCTCCCATTTAGATGGACTTGATTTCCTTCTCTTGTCTGATTGCTCTGGCTAGGACTTCAAGCACTAACTTGAATAGAAGTGGTGATAGAGGGCAGCCTTGTCTGGTTCCAGTTCTAAGTGGAAATGCTTTCAATTTTTTCCCATTCAGTATGATGTTGCCTTTGGGTTTCTCATATATGACTTGTATCATTTTTAGGTAAGTCCCGTCTATGCCTATTTTGTTAAGCGTTCTTATCATAAAAGGGTGCTGAATTTTGTTGAATGCTTTCTCTAAGTCTATTGAGAGGATCATATGACCTTTGTTTTTACTTCTATATATGGTGTTGAATTACATTTATAGATTTGTGTATGTTGAACCATACCTGCATCTCTGGGATGAAGCACACTTGGTTGTGGTGGCTTATTTTTTTGGTAAGCACCTGAATTCGGTTTGCTAGGATTTTCTTGAGAAGTTTTGCATCTATATTCATAAGGGATATTGGTCTGTAGTTTTCTTTTTTTGGTGCTTCCCTTCCTGGCTTTGGTATCAGGGTGATGTTGGCTTCATAAAATGTGTTTTAAGCATGATATCAGATAATCTTGCAAACATAAAATGAAAGATACAATAAATAATAAAACTTGATAATTTTCAAATATTTCAAATGATTACTATTTATTGATTAAATACTAGTACATATTTCTTCTCATTGTTCTAATATTCAACAAAGCACATCATCTAGATTAAGAAATATAGAGTTTAGTCATCATGAGATTTAATAAACTATTTCATTTAAATGAAGTATTCAATTTTTTTAATCTTTATTTGCTTATCATAAAATATGTAGAAAATGTAAAGAGGCTATCAGTATAATAAGGATTTTTTGGGTACTTAGAGTGTGCAAGGTAATTTGCTATATTGTTTGCTTGGTTTATTTTCCATTTAATCTCACAATAGGCATATGAGACAGGTACGGTTATTTGCTTGTTACAGTAGACACAAAGAAATATGTAGAAATATTACCTATCCAAAGTCACACAGCAATGTTAAATTTGGTATTATACAAAGTGTCTCACTGCACATTGGCAACAACAAAGTGTCAAAAGCAGAAAGAGGGGTCAAGTGGGGAAGTTCACTGCATTAAAGGGGCAGCCCATTAGTGTTCCAGCTAAGTCACCCAAGTTGGTCTCACTACCTGTGATCTGAGAGACCAACATAGATGCCCCTTTATCAACTAAGATGGACTCTAAGGTTAAGAAAACAAAAAGTTTCCTGCTGGCTGAGGGCTCAGGGCTAGATTGGCATGACAACTCCCTAAATTCCTATGGCTATATAGAAAAATCACACTATTGTCACACTCCCTAACTATAGAAGCTACCAGGCAAAATATCAGACCCTTCCTAATTCTGATTTACAACCCAGACCACCAAAAGTCTGATTGGATAGAAGAATAGCCCTACAAGCATTCTTTCATGAGAAACAACTGCAGACCTCAAGCCAGTTTCAACTAGTTTATAGAGACTGTGTACAAATTTTCTTTGTGCCGTACCATTCACCTTTTGATGTTAAGGGCCAAATTGCACATCATTTTAATGTGAAAACCCTTCCTCAAAGTAAATATGGGATGTATATTACATACATGTTTACCCATTGCACATGTGCCCAACTGCCCTCATAAATATATTAATATATAGATTTTCCCCAAACCTGCTGAATATGTATGACTCTATTGCATAATACAGACCATGTGAGACATAAAAGCCAACCTCTCCTTTCCCTTTTCAAAGAGAGAGCATCTTCAGTTCATGCCAGAAACTGTCTCTCTTTGGTTTACAAACTAATATCACCGGTAAAACTCTCCTTTTTGCTATTTAGCCATTCCAGTGTCCTTTGGACAACACACCTAATAAGTCCTCAAAAATATTTTGAATAAATGAATAGGTGACAGAGTACCTGAATGAGCACTGAATCTGAGAGATGCTCTAGCCTCTGTGTGGCCTGGCTGATCAAGATTATCTTCTTAATTACATGCAGGCCCTCATAACAACTCTCTCTACAGCCATCACTCTCTTCCTTCCCTCCACGTCAGGTCATCCAAGAGGATCCTGAGTAAATCTTGGTTCTTTGCAACTTATAGGAACATGATATAATGGCACACACACAAAAAGGAGATTTAGTGAGAGATTTAATATCCGGAACAATAGTTGGCATGACAAGCCTAAGTTTAATATGTCCTTTGTTTTGTCTAAGGGGGTATATTTTGAGGCAACTCCATCACATGCTTAGTTATTAAGAAGTCAGAGCAAGTCATGTTAGACCAACTCCTTCCTCTCCTAGGTTGATTCCATTGAACTCAATATTTATTTATCCCTACATCAAATGTTTTCTGTTCTGAGTGGTGAACTTGAACACGGACCAGACAAACTGGCGCTATCCTAGGAAGTGTGGTCAGGGTAAAAAGAGCCTTTGGGCGGAACATGAGCATAAGTTTTAACTGTGTTAATGAATTCTAAATATTCTGGGTAACTTAAGGATTAAAACTTGGTCCAGAAGTTACACAGAGAGATTTCTCACAGATCGTCAATTTTT
Organism: Lemur catta; assembly: GCF_020740605.2. NCBI lineage: Eukaryota > Metazoa > Chordata > Mammalia > Primates > Lemuridae > Lemur > Lemur catta. Next base: position 63,905,694 of record NC_059131.1, on the reverse strand, counting down.
GAGCATTTTACCTTTCAAGATAATATATTTTTATGTCAGTATAGATCAAAGACAAAGTGAAATATTTTAAATGCAGGATAGCTGTTTGGACAACATAATATTTAAGATACATTCCTAATCAGATATTTAATATTTCATGATTCTGAATGAGTAGTATGATATCTGAATACCTCAAACTTAGACTTCTCAGATGAAAGATGGTGAGACAGAGAGGCTGGGATGAAATCTTAGCTGAAAAAGGTTTTCAAATTATAGAACACATTGGAAAAAAAGGTGAAATAAATATAAAAATGTTAGTGTTCACATTTTTTAAATAGTTTTAGTAAGTCATTTTAGTGATTGAGAGATAAATATAGCAAAAGATGTATACATAAATATACATATATATATAATACTGCATCCATTGTTTGCATGTTTAGTTTTTTAAAGCAAAATATCTATGATTGCCCTACTTTCATGCACAAGTAAATGAAAATCTACATTAAATTCTTTAGCTTTCTTGTGCTATAAAACGATTATATATCAAAATAGAAAAAAAACTGGCAAGGTAGTTCAGATTTTCTCATTCAACTTGTTCTACCTAATGCTACTGAAAAATTGAGTTGTTTTATAGTAGTTTTTTATGGAAATGTTTTCACAGTTTTATGTGAAACTTTAATTGAAATCTTGATATAATATTTATTAATTTTTTCTGATTGTATAATTTTAAAGATAATTTTGATCATTTACAATTTCCTAAAGTATCTATTCACTAAATTTCAAATGTAGCATAGCACAGTATATGGATTTTTTGTTTTACATTTTTAAAACCTCTTTTCTATATCTTTTTTTACTTTATTTTCACAGCTAATTTTTGAATTTAGTCATTATAATTATTGTATGTTTTCTTCATATTTCCTAATTAATGTATGTTTACATATACATTGTTTCTCCCTTTTAGAAAACATTGTGTTGAAGCTGGTATAGAAATGCTACATATTGTATGATTTCAACTGTATGAAACTCTAGAAAAAGCAAAACTATGGAGACAGTAAAAATATCAGTGGTTGCCAGAAGTGAGGGTGGAGCACAAAGGAGTTTTTGGACAGTGAAACTACTCTGATACTGTGATACTGTGATGATAGATGTAGGTCATTATACGTTTGTCCAAACCCGTAGGATGCACAACACCAAAAGTGGCCTCTAATGTAAACCACGGACTTTGAGTGACAATGATGTGTCAATGTAGGTTCACCAATTGCAACGAATATACCGCTCCGGTGAGGGATGTTTACAATGGGGCAGACTATGTATGTGTGGGGCAAGGGAGTATAAGGGAAATCTTTGCATCTTCCTTTCAATTTTGCTGTGAACCTAAAACTAGTCCAAAAAAGTGAAGTCTATAAAAAATTGAGTTAAAACTATAACTAACTTGATATTTTAATAAGGGTATGTACTATTATATGTTTGCCTCTAAATATGATACAAGTAAGAGTTCATATTTATAATTGATAATTTTTTCTTAATATTTTTAAGTAAATTTAAATAAGAGTTTGCAATTCTCTGACCCATGAATTAAAATGTGTTTTTTTAAATTAACATATCTAAATGGTCATCACTGTTACTAGCACTTTTGTAATCGATTTGAGCATTGCCTAGTGTGTCCAGAGACTGCGACCTACATTCCTAAAATTTCTATTCATGGCTGAACACAATCAAATTTTTGTAAAAGGTTTCAAAGGATAAAAACAGCATTAAACGCTTATTTTGGGGGAAGGGAGCAATACAAAAAAATGCACCCATATCCTACCTTCGTGCTACATTGAACTTATTTACCTTATAATCTTTATAGATGAAAATGATGTAAAAACTCTTGTGAATCTATATAAAATAGATAATTCATTAATTTAGTGTTAAGGTATTATTGAACCTATGTAGTTTTAATCAGGAGACTACTTCAAGTATTAGAATTTAGAACAGGAAAAAGATAAAAATCCTTTTGGGATGTCCTGTGTTGATAAGATGGCTTGAAGTAAAGCTGTGTGTTTCTGCCTGATGGTGGTTTGGCTTTTTTTAATTCTCAGTTGTAATTTTGTTCAGGTTACTTCTAAAATTTTAAAGGGCACATTTGGATTCAGTGAGCCTTGAATTGAATCTGAGACCTGCGTTTTCATTTTTTTAAATTTCAGAATATTGTGAGGGTACAAATCTTTTGGTTACATAGATTGCTTTGGTACTGCTTGAGTCAAAGTTATAAGTGTGCCCATCACCTAGGAAGTGTACATTGTACCTGTTAGGTATGATTTCACCCACCCCTGCCCCCACATGATTTCCATTGAATTTTACTTCCATTTGTACACATGAGTGCTGATCCAATTTAATAGTGAGTATATGTGTTGTTTGTTTTTCCATTCTTGTGATATTTTACTTATGAGGATGGTCTCTAGTTTCATCCAGATTATCACAAAAGATATTAACTCATTTTTTATGGCTGAGTAGTACTCCATGGTGTACATATACCAGATTTTATTAATGCTCTCATGAATTGATGGGCACTGGGTTGATTCCACATCTTTGCAATCATGAATTGTGCTAGAATAAACATTCAAATGCCAGTATATTTTTGATAAAATGACTTTTTTTCCTTTGGGTAAATTGCCAGTAGTGGGATTGCAGGATCAAATCATAGGTAGACTTTTAGCTCTTTGATGAATCTCCATACAATTTTCCATAGAGTTTGCGCTATTTTGCAGTCCCACCAACACCATATAAGTGTTCCTTCCCTTCTGCATCCATACCAGCATCTATTGTTCTGGGACTTTTTGATAAAAGCCTTTCTCACTGGGGTTGGGTGATATCTCATTGTGGTTTTGATTTGCTTTTCTCTGGTTATTATTCATGTTGAGCATTTTACCATGTTTATTGGCTATTTATCTTCTTTTGGAAACCTTCTGTTCATGTCTTTTGCCCACATTTTAATGGAGTTGTTTGAATTTTTCTTGCTGATTTGTTTGAGTTCTTTGTAGATTCTAGTTATTAGCCCTTTATCAGATGGTTTCATAGCTGAATTTTATCAGACCTACAAAGAAGAATTGGTACCCATACTGCAGAAATTATTTCATAACATTGAGAAGGAAGGAATCCTCCCCAACTCATTCTACAAAGTCAGCGTCGCCTTGATACCAAAGTCCAGAAAAACAACAACAACAACAAAAGAAAGCTATAGACCAATATCCCTTATGAATATAGATGCAGTGATTCTGCATTTTTAACAAGCTCCCAGGTAATGCAGCAGCAGCAACTTGGAGCTTGTTATTCAGTGGTTCTCAAGTTAGCTAAATACTTGTGATAACTGGAGAACTTTTAAAAAACACAATTGGAATCTGAAATAGATCCCAATCTTTCATATTTTTTAAAGGTCCAGGGGAGATCTAATTGACTCTCAGGATCGGAAATCACTGGCCTTCAATTTTCAATCATTCCTCAAAACCCAGGTCAGGTTTTCTCTTCTTTAACCCTCTTCTTGATAAACTTTCCTATCAGTTTTATTCTTCACTTTTCTCTCACTTTCCTGATACTCTACAATACCTTCTTGTCAAACTCACAAGACATATTTTTACTTTTATAAATTCACTACCTATTTAATGTTTTAGGCTTTTGTCCCTAATAAAACACTGTTTCTGTGAATGCAAGGACTTGATTACTTTTGCAGTAAACATAGAGTGTTTAAACACACAGATTGAGTTCAAATTTGCAACAAACAAACTTCTCAGGCAAGTAGTAGTAAATAATGTTTTTAAACCAGTTCAGGAAGTACTTTCACACATTTTCATTTTCATTTCACAGCAAACTTGTACATTAAGTGCTTTCACCATATATAACAGGAAAACGAACAAAGAGGTAATTTTTAAGTTTAACAAGTGTAATAAGTGCAGAGCCAAGATCAAACATTGGTTCTTTGTTTATGAACACTGTGTATGTGTGTGTCCCACTATACTTCATCCTTTTTATGTCCCATAAGAAAACAATAACTAGATATACTTTACATTTCCTTAGCAACCTGATAACTTTCACATACATTGACTCACTTAAAATTGGCAACAACGTATAATAATTAACTTGATAATCTACTTTGGCTAAATAATTTATTTGAATTAATCAGTCTGGGTACTACTTCATATAAATAATTATGCCAGGAACTCCAAGGACTAGGTTGTGAGACAACATGATTTCTGAAACATCAATGTGAATGTCAGGTAACATATAGAGTCTTCCAAAGTTCTAACTCTGCCCACCCAATAGCAATAACATACATCTGTATAGGAATTAGTATATATCAGAATTCAAATAAGTGCTTTGCCTATTTAGGTCATTTTAATGCTCATAGCAACCTTAATTCTTAATTCCCCCCCCCTTTTTTTTTCCAGAGGAGGAAGTACAGGCACAGATTTGCTAAAAATCTTCCCCAAGGTCATCCACTCATTGAATGACAAAACTAGGATTAAGGTCCAGCCAATCTCCAGAGTTTGTCCTCTAAACCCAGGTGGGCATAATTTTGCAAAGTTTTATTAGAACACATCCATACCTATTTGGTTAAATACTGTCTGTGATTCCTTTCCTCACTACAATGGTTGAGTTAAGCCCATTGTATGTGGGAAAAGTCTAAAACATTTACTATCTGGCCCTGCACAGAAAATGTTTGCTGATGGCTGCTTTAAACTACTGTGATCTAATTTCTGTCCAATTAGTGAATCCAAATATCTGATGCATATGTTCATATATCCACCTGTTTCATTCATGGGGGTTACCCACCTAGTTTTTCCAAATATTATATTGAAAGGCGTATAGTGTTTTTATTTTTCATTTAAAACACAGTCACAGTTTTTATCTTAATTAAATTCCATAATCACTGTCTAGAATAGGAAGGTCGATTATTCTCCCCCTTACACAGATAAGAAAAGCCAAAACAAATAAATGTTAATCTCACAAGTCTCACCATGTAGACCTCCAAATTTTGAGCCTACACCACCATGACATCATAACACTAATGCTATTTCAGTTTATTACTTAATTTCAAAATAGCCTTAGAAGACAATTTTATTCAATAAATACTTATTTAGAGCTTGCCATGTGCCAGATACTCTTCTAGGCCTTTTATAAATGTTAGTTCATTTTATGGTCATAATAAATCTCTGAGTTAAGTACAATAATTAATGCCATTTACCATAAATAATAGCATAAATGATAAAATGGAGTCACAGATAGTGAAAGGAACTATCTGTGTAATAGAGCTACTGAGTGATAGAGCTCAAATTGAAACTGAGAACTCTAAAGCAGTGGTCCCCAACCTTTTTGGCACCAGGGACCAGTTTCACAGAAGACAATTTTTCCACAGACTGGTGGGGATGGGGGAGATGGTTTCAGGATGATTCAAGTCCATTACATTTATTGTGCACTTTATTTCTGTTATTATATTGTAATATATAATGAAATAATTGAACAACTCACCATAATGCAGAATCTAATGCCACTGCTGATCCGACAGGAGGTGGCACTCAGGTGCTGATGTGAGTGATGGGGAGAGGCTGTAAATACAGATGAAGCTTTGCCCTTCCCCCGCTGTGTGTGTCTCAGTCCTAACAGGTCATGGAGGGATACTGGTCTGTGGGTCTCTGGCTGGGGTTTGGGGATGGCAGCTCTAAAGTACTTGCTTTTAAGGACCTCACTACATTGACTCCTGTGGAGCCCATGTATCAGTCTCTGTGTTTTAAAATGTAGATCCAGCGGAGTTTTGAAAAATCATCATAAAAGCTTTTAGAAAGCATATGTTAATTATTCTAATTTTGGTGACTCATAAATAAATATGAAAGTAGAGGAAAATAACAATTTTGAAATAATTCAAACTGAAGACACATTAAGTACAAATATTCAATTGGCTAAATGAAATACACTGGTATAAAATTGATTTTACTTGACTTTTTCAGATATTAAACAGTTATTTTTCTAATATTTTACAAATAAACTTAAGCATAATACATGTGTTAATTCTGTCTGATTGTTTTGCTCTTTAATCATGTAACACTAACCACATTAAAAACACTAAATGGAAAAATTTAAATCCATTTTAAAAAGGTACAAATGGTAGGATAACACTTTCCTCCCAACTTTGGCCAATGAATTATAAACAGCTGTTTATAAATGTCATTTCCAGGTGGAAGCTTTAAGATTGAGTGTGTGTTCCAACCTATCTCCTGATTTGTCACCATGGTGTCTTCAACATAGTTCAAATGACATGGGGTAATTACATGGAGCAGTTAATCCACAACGAATGTATAGTTAGAGTGGGAGATAAATCTTTATTATTTTGTTTACAAAAATTTGGAATGTTTTGTTGCTAATCCCCTGTTGTAATGTTTGGGTAAACTTTTAAAATATGTTTTTAAAATTTTGGAATAATCTCAAACTTACAAAAGAGTGGCAAGGAATCTGTATGTGTGTATGTGTGTGTGTCTGTGAGTGTGTGTGTGTGTGTGTGTGTGTGTGTGTGTGTTATATTATTACTTCTGAATCATATGAGACTAGGCTGCAGACATCATGGCACTTCACCAATAAATTCTTTAGTGTTTATTTCCTAAGAATAGGAACATTCTCTTAAAGAATAATCATATAATCATCAAAATTATCAAATTTAACATTTATATACTACCTATAGTCCTTATTCAAATTTTATCTTTTCTTTTCATTAGATTTTCTTTCTTCCTGGTCCAGAGTCTAACCCAGGATTATTACATTAGTTACATTTAGTTTTTGTGTCACCTCAAAATCTTTACACCTGGCAGAGTTGCTCAGCCTTTGCTTATCTTATTTTTTGAAGCATGCATGCAAGTTATTTTGTAGAATGCCCCTTATTTTTTATTTGCCTGATGCTTCCTCATTATTATATTTAAGATATGTATTTTTGGCAGGAATGCCAAAAACATGGCTCCCTGTTTCTGTCATGTACCATATTTGCAATCACGTGATATAAATTTGTACCATTATAGGATATATTAACTCTGATCACAGGATTCAGGTAAAGCTCTCCATATTTCCCTACTATAGAATTATTCATCTTTTGTAATTAATAAGTAGTTCATAAAGACATTCTTTGAAACTATGTGATAATTCCACTTCTCATCAAACTTCCAACTACTAATGTTAATATTCATTGGTGATTCTTCCCTAAATCCGTTATTACTATTATAGCTACAAAATGGTAATTGTTTTTTCAAGCTCCATCACTTCTATTCTAAGGATGTTTTATTTTTCTTTAATTCCTTTTTCTTTCTCTCCTACTTTCCTACCTTCTGTCCTTTCTTTATACAGATAGATGAGAGCTAGAGCTAGCTAGCTGGATGTGTGTGTATATATATTTCTTCTTTTCTGGCATAAAATTCTGTTCTAATCTACTCCTTTACCTTCTCTTCCCCCAGATAGATCTGGAATCAGTCATTTCTCCAATGAGCTCTAGTTCATTTTAGAGGAGAAGGTATTTAGAAACCAAACTCTGAGAACAAAAAAGGCTTATTGCTGATGGATAGTATCAACTTTTAACTACATTTGAAGCAAAATTGCTTTTACTTTCTTATCCAAATTGTTATTGGCAAAGTAAAGGAAAGTACACTGATATGTTGCTTCAATAGAATTATATTCCATCTTTTCTCTAGCAAAAATAAAGATAAATAATAGTGATGATCTACAAGGGGCTGAGCAACAAAAACATCAATCAAATTCTAAAAATTATATTTGTCTTTGATAGGTTTCAATGTAATTATTTCTCATATATACATGTGAGAATTAAAAGAATATTCCGTAATGTATATTTTTATATCTTATTTTAAGTGAATCAAGAAAATTGTTTTCAGTTATTTCCTTTGAGAAATAACATAGCCTTCTAATATATCAAACATCTAAAAATTGTTTCCTGATAGTAGAATAAATATGCCTTTCCCTAATTGCCTTCATCATTCATTTTCTATTCAGGCAATGCAAAGCTGTCTTGAATATTCACATCTTTCAAGTGCTCTAAGTCAATTCTCACCCAAGTACTTGATATTGTTTTCTTCCAATAAGTTCTTTTCTGAAGACATTGTGCTGATTGCTGTAATGGATGAAAAAATTAACACATTTTGACTTAAAAAAATATGAGAGTGTGTATCTAAATCACTCTATAGAGATAGGGAATAAATCATAATTTAGTTTATGCAGTTATTGTAATGGATATATTTATCCAATTTTATGATGGATTCATCTGTTGTGATGGGTTGGTTGTCACCAATCTTGTTTCTTTCATGTATCCTAGGCTGAGATTGAAGTTGAAAGTGGTCATTTCACCGTTTAGTTTAAGCACACTTTTTAACTTATTTCCAACAAATAACTTCTTATTGAATCTATTGTTTTACAAAACTGTAATGCAGAGACATGGAGTAGAGAGAAATTATCAAGATACTTTTAAGAAGGAATAATTAATAAAAAATACAGATTTATATACAAGCCTACATTTAGTATCTAAAGATATAACCCTATGAACCTTTAATATAGGTACCATTATTTTTAGAGATACAGATATGCTAAAGCATTGATTAGTAAGTATGCCAGGCAGAATTTTGAGATGACCACATGACACCTTTCTACCTAGTGTTACTCCCATGATCAAGGCAAAAACTGTATTGCAGATGCAGTTAAAAATACTAATCAGTTAACCTTCAGATTAGGGAATTTGTCAGGATGAACCTTACCAACTACATGAATTCTTAAATGCAGAGAGTTTTCTCTGGCTGGTTATAGAAGAGTAAGTCTGACAGACTTACAGTGTGAGGAGATTCAACTTGAGGAATTGTGTTGCTGACCTTGAAGGCGTAAACTCTGATATTGTAACAAGGAGGCCCATGAGGACCATGACGTGAAAATTTGAGCAGCTTTTAGGAAATGACAATGGCTTCTTACTGATAGCGCACAAGGAAGTAGTAACCTTGTTCCTACACATGAAAAGATATCTGCCAACACTTTGAACGAGGTTGAAAGCAGAGTCTTTCTCACAGTGTCAGGCAAGCATGAGGGCAACAAATCCTTTGACTATGAGGTCCTGCATGAAGAATCCAAATGCTGAAATTTACTGTCTACATTTTCCATGGATCAGGAGTCTAGGATCAGAAAGCCATTTACAATGAATATATCTTTTTGTGGAGCTCTGCATTAGAGATATTTGCCTATATTTGGATGAGAATTGTATGCTTTATTAGTTTTGTCAGTAAAATTTAACCACATCTCTACATAAAATAAGAAAATGGCAGATATGTATACAGCCTCGTTGAAATTAGGGCACAGAAACACAACTTGAGATTTTGATTTGGGGACAATGATACAAAGAAGGCCTTATGTTTCAAAATCCATTTTAGTGGTAATAGGGAAGCAGCATTTTTCTAGAATATCAAGTACAGACGCAGTAATGTTTTCAGGGTGGGAGTAGTGGCCTTGTGAACTGGCTGAACTGTGGTTCTGCTGGAGCTGAGCATGAATGACTGGAGAGTTGGAAAGGTAGAAAGAAACTTACTACATATTTACTCTGTCCAGAATCTTGAAATCTGCCTTGTACATTGTGCAAAAAAAACATAGCAGGCCTGAAACTGTTACCCTTTAAAATGCCTGCTAGCAAAGCTAGCCATTTCCTGGTATCAGGGAACTTGGATTTTAGGAGTGTTGTCACCATTCCCTATCTGATAAGAGTGGCTTATTGTGACCAGACTGTTCATGCACACAATGTGTTTTTTGCTGAATATCTCCTTTGTTTCTGGGAGTCAGAAATTCTAGTATATGCTAGGTAGAGGGTACCTACTGCACCCCCAATAAAAACCTTGGGCATTGAATCTCTAATGAGCTTCCCTGGGCAGAAACATATACATGTTGCTGTGTTTTTGTTGTTGGGGAACTGTGTATTCTGTGTGATCTCTCATGGGAGGGAGGCAGCATAAGGAAACCTGTACATGGCTTCTCCCAGACTCCACCAGTGTCTTTTCCCTATGATCTGGCCATGCATACTTACTAAATCACTGTAATAAATCTTGCCATGAGTAAAATTATGTGCTAAGTCCTATGAGTCCTCCCATTGAATCTCCTAGTTTCAGTATCTTGAGGATGCTCACACACCCTTATATCATTTACTCTCCCAACAACTATTGAATACAGGTATTCCATTCACTTTTACAAATATAAAATCATACTCTTCTGAAGACTTTGTCCAGGTTACAGGGCTGTGTAATGGCAGGATTAGAAGGCAAATCTATGTCTCTCTAACAAGGGGTTTTAAAAATCGCTGAATTGTAGAATATGCTAGGATGGGAATTTAAAGTATTTTCTTAGCCTACCCTCCCCCCATCATATAAACTACCTTCCTATGAAAAATTCTTAACACTCATCCACTAATCCATTCAACCATATTTTTCTTCAATAAATATTCATGGAGTTTTAAGTCCCAGCCACAATCTGAGCTCTACTAGTTACAGATGACTACCAGTCTATGTAGTTCAGTTCATATTTGAACAGTTCTGATAGTAAAAAAAATCTTTTTAATAATAACCCATAATCAGCCTTCTCTGGATGCTTTCTCTCTTCTGTCCTCATGCTCTTATTTGTGGCCACAATTAATTTTTCTCTGCCATGATTCTAAGATTATGAATCTTAAATGTTTCTTTTCAGTCTCAAATGTTATATACAATTACATCCTGGTTAAGAATTGATACCATTGATAGATATTTGATAATGATATTTCTAAACCCAAGCTTTTCCAACCTTTTTCTATAACTCACAATTGGGACTGGATCACAAGTATTTGGTCCTGTGACTCTGAAGAGTATAGTCACTGTTAAGTGACTAAAGTACTCATTGTTCTAAAACTTCTTCAAGGCCATTTCTTCATCAGAAAAATACCATTGTTAAGTCTTATATTTCCTATCTTCAAAGTAGAAGGCTCCTACACCTGTTGGACCTTTTGTATGTCACCTTTGTTGAAATGTCTATTCCAGCACTTAGCCCATTTTCCAATCAGGTTATTTTGTTTTTTTTACTATTCCCTTTTAGGAGTTCCTTATAGATTTTGGAGATTAACTCTTTATTAGATACAGATGCTCCTTGACTTAGGTGGGTTTACATCCTGATAAGCCCATCGTAAACTGAAAATATCTTGAGTCAAAAATGCATTTAGTTACCTAATCTACCAAACATCACGGTTTAGCCTAATGTACGCTAAGTTGTGCTCAGAACCCTAATATTAGCCTATAGTTGGGCAAAATCATTTAACACAAAGCATATTTTATAATAAAGTTTTGAATAACTCATGTAATTTGTTGAATACTATACTGAAAGTGAAAAATGGAGTGGTTATATGGGTACTTGAAGTACGATTTCTACTGAATGGGTATAGGTTTAGTAGCATTGTAAAGTCAAAAAATCATAATTAGAAACATTGTAAGTTGAGGACCTTCTGTATAAGGTTTGCAAATATTTTCTCCCATTCTGTAGGTTGTCTTTTCATTCTGTTGATTGTTTCCTTTGCTGTGCAGAAGCTTTTTAGTTTGATATATTCCCATTTGTTTATTTTTGTTTTTGTTGCTTGTGCTTTTTGTCATATTTACAAAATCATTGCCAAATCCAGTGTCATGAAGTTTCCCCCATATTTTCTTTTCTTTTTCTTTGTTGTAAAATTTTAAACATTTACTCTCAACTTGAACTTGTATTCCTTTTTTTTTAAATTGACAAAAGTTATATATGTTTATGGCTGGAGGAAGACTGGAGAGATGTTGGTCAAAGGATATAAAATTTCAGTTAGACAAGAGGAATAAATTCAAGAGATCTATTCAACACGGTGACTATAGTTAATAATAATACGTTGCATACTTAAAAATTTCTAACAGAGTAGATTTTAAGTATTCTCAGCACAAAAATGTATATGAGGTAATTCATATGTTAATTAGCTTGATTGAGCCATTCTATAATGTATATGTATATCAAAACATCATGGTTTACTTCTCTACATTTTCTTCTAAAAGTTTTAGAATCTCAGGAATTATATTTAAGTTTTTAATCTATTTTCAGTTCATTTTTGTGTACTATGCAAAATAAATAACGGTCCAATTTCATTTTTTTACATGTGGATATCCAGTTTTCCCAGCACCCTTTGTTAAAGACACTATCCCTTCCCTATTGTGTCTTCTTAGCTCCCTTGTCAAAGATGAGTTAGCCATCTGTGCATGGATTTATTCCTGGGCTCTCTGTTATGTTCAACATCACAATCATCAGGGAAATTCAAATTAAAACCACAGTGAGATATTACCTCACACCTGTTAGATAGCTATTAAAAAATAAAAACAAAAAACAACTATTGATGAAGATGTGGAGAAATTTGCATCTTTACACCCTGGTGGGAATACAAAATGGTGCAGCTGCCATAGAAAACAATATGAAGGGTACTCAAAAAATTAAAAATATAGAACTACCACATATGATCCAGCAATCCAATTTCTGCATATTTATCCAAAATAACTGAAATCAGAGTCTTGAAGAGATATTAGCACTCCTATGTTAATTGCAGCACTATTCACAATAGCTGAAATGTGAAGCAACTTAAATGTCTAGTATGTTTACCTGTAGACAAATGAATGAAGAAAATGTAGTATATACATCCAATAAAATACTACTCGGCCTTAAAAAAGAAGGGCATTCACAATTTGAGACATGGTTGAAACTTAAGCACACTATGCTAAGTGAAATAAGATAGTCACAGAAAGATAAATACTGCATGATTCCATTTACATGAATTATCCAAAATAGTCAAATTTATAGAATCAAACAGCAGAACAGTGGTTATCAGGAGCTGAGGGCAAGAGAAATTGAAGAGTTAGTAATTAATGGGCATAAAGTTTAAATCAAACAAGATAATAAACTCTTGAGATCTGATGTACAACTTTCTTCCTAGAGTCAATAATAATGTAAAGTTAAAAATTTGTTAAAAGGATAGATCTCATGTTAAGTGTTCTTACCACACTAAAATAAAACAAAATAAATAGAAGCCTTTTGGGCATATTTTTTAATATCCCCCACCCCCAACCTTTGAATCACTATGTCATTTTCTATGAACTGATCTCTGGGCTTTGACCTTCTGATAACTGAATGTATTAACAGATATGCCTTAATATCTAAGAGATAATTTTCTTCATTAAATTCCATTAAAAAGAGGTAACAACAAAATTAATTCAGTCCAACAAACTTTTTTAGCTCAGATTATATAGTATTTTCACATTTAAAAAATTATTTTGAAAGGAGCATATGGTCTAAAGGAGATAATACTATTTGTGGGCTTAGAATTGACGTAGTTCAGGACTAGACATGGAGTTTCTAAATTTTATCATTGGAGTTATTTTGAGGAAAGCTTTATAGTCCTTTGCCAATATAAAAGACTAATAATGGAGTATCTAACTTTACTTAGGACAAAATATTATTATGTTAAGGCTCATTTTTGTTTTGTAATTATTGTAAAAATATTCCACAGACATATTCAATTCATTCATATTTGCAGTAATATCATAGTTTGATAAAATCTTATTTTCATTAAATATTATAAGTAATTTGCACTTTTGCTACATTCTTATTTTATTCTTTTCCCTTAATTCTGTTCCACAAAAACCTTTTCTTCGTGTTTATGCCATTTCATCTCTCTCTCTTCCCCCCCCCACATGGCATTATAATTGTTATGACTTTGTTATAGTGTACTCAAGTTTCAAAGCATCATGGTCAGATATTGTATTAGTCGGCTCCGACTGTCATAAAAAAATATCAATGACTGTGAAACTTACACAAGAGAAATTTATTTCTCACAATTCTAGAGGCTGAAATTTCCAGATCAGGTTTCCAGCATGGTAGGGTTCTGGTGAAGTTCTCTTCCTGGCTTGCAAATAAATGGCTGCCTGCTGGCTGTGTTCTAACATACAAGAGAAAGATATCTCTTTCTCCTTTTCTCTTGTAAAGCAACCAATCCCACAGGATGAAGACTAAAACTTTATCACCTCATTTACCTTAATTACCTCCTTAAACCTTCTGTCTCCAAATATAGTTATATTTGGGGTTAGGGCTTCAGTGTATTAATTTTGGGGGACACAATTCAGTCCATACCAGTTTTTAAATTGGTCACAAGGGATGGACCCTTATATTATCTATGTGTTAACTCTATACAGTTATAGTAATTTCACTTATCTTTTAGTAATCAGTGACTAGCTCTGTAATTGAAGTCCACAAAGGTCTGCTCAGCCTTTGGCAGTTGCCAAAGTCAGGAGTAAGGACAGAATCCTGAGAGAACCAACCAACCACACTTTGGTCCTGCATTAAGATATAAAGAGGTTGAGTACATTTCTTTACAGAGACTAAGCTTTGGTAAATGTTGTCAGTACATTTCCTCTCCTCATTTAAAACTTTGAGCTGGTAAGGTTTAATATTAAATCTCCAATTTCACATATTGGCCTGGAATTAAGCTTTCAAAATTCTTGAAATATGTGTATGCATAAATTATTAACTAAAGTTAGGAATGACTTTATATTTGAACTTGGTACAAAAATAAAAAAATAATCATGCCTAATTAAGAGTGTGATGCCCAAGTTTGTGAATGAAGGGAATTATTTCAACGTGGAATTTGAAATTCACACTTTCCTCTTTGCAAATTGTGACCTCAATTGAGTTGTTTAATCAAATTGACTTTGGAAAAATGAGTTTTACTTTATGTTACATTGTTAGTCCTTTATGTACTTAGATATCTAAAATTGGAGGAGTATTAATATGGGAGACAGGGATATTTCTGATACTTTCTGGGTTCTGGTTTTCATGAGATTTATCATGTATTCTTATTTATATGGTTAAATAAATATTTCTTGAAGCAAATTTGCATGGATTAGGACTAAAACAATTTTATAAGGAGTATTCACTATATTTGAGCAATTATAGGGAATAAATATAACGTATAAGGTATAGTCTCTACTCTCAAGAAAACTAGAGAAACAGCACTATTACAAGAGAAAAATAATAATATCATAATATATAGTTGACCAAGTGAAACATGGATTGTAATTTGTAAAACAGCTTCATAGAAATTTAGTAGTTTTAGATTAGTATAAAAATACAAGGAAAATTCTTACAAAAGTATAAAAAGGAGTTTGGGGGAAATAGTAAAGCAAGCAAGAATCAAACAGTCAAAAGATGACGTCGAACAGAGGGATCACCCTGGGGTCTAGTGAGAATAGATGAAATAAGTAGGATCCATTGTGAAAACTTTTTGTGGTTATGTTTTCCCTCTTATTTAGGATTCTGCATGGCTATTTAATCTAACTTCTGTAGGTCGACCAGCTTGATCCTTATTAAAATTCCTATAACATAGACATGTTTTGGCAGTTCTGTCTACCTTATCACAAAACCTTTCTCCGAAAATTTCTTTCTCCTTTCTTAGGGTTGCCAGCTCTCTCAATTCACAGGCTAGATCACTACTATTTCTTCAGCTCTGTCCAGTTGCCTGAACCAGGATCGGATACAAGATCCAGATTTGCTATTAGGATTATAAATTGGGGTTCAGAGACAACTAATTAGCCTTTCTCTGCTGGTGAAGCTGAAAGGCATTTTTTCCCCCCTGGGAAACACTATGCTTCCTGTACCTAGATATTGGCATATATCCCCATATTAGGGAAGTTTTCTTTCTTTCTTTTTTATTTTATTTTGTTATTATTATTTCAGCATATTGTGGGAGTGCAAAAGTTTAGGTTACATATATTGCCCTTGCCCCCCACTCTCCCGAGTCAGAACTTCAAACATGTCCATCCCCTAGATAGTGTGCATCGCACTCATTATGTATGTATACACCCACCCCCTCCCCCCAATCTGCCCGACACCAGATTAATGTTGTTCTTGAATGTGCTCTTAGATGATGATCAGTGAAACCAATTTGATGGTGAGTACATGTGGTGCTTGTTTTTCCATTCTTGGGATACTTCACTTAGTAGAATGGGTTCCAACTCTATCCGGGAGAACATTCCCATAACAATAAATGTTGGCATGGATGCAGAGAGACAGGAATACTCACACACTGCTGGTGGGACTGCAGACTAGTGCAACCTCTGTGGAAAGCAATATGGAGATACCTTAAACAGATACAAGTAAACCTACCATTTGATCCAGCAATCCCATTACTGGGCATCTACCCAAAAGAACAAAAGACATTCTATAAAAAAGACATCTACACTTGAATGTTTATAGCAGCACAATTCACAATTGCAAAGATGTGGAAACAACCCAAGTGCCCATCAATACATGAGTGGATTAATAAAATGTGGTATATGTATGCCATGGAATATTATTCAGCTATAAGAAATAATGGGGATATAGCATCTCTTATGTTCTCCTGAGAGGCATTTAAAAGTATAGATTTGGGATAATTATACTATGTGAACAGAGTACCCTAGAAAACTGTTTTGGTAAAGGAGAAGATAGAATTAGATTTGTGAAAAGAGACACAAGAATAAGTCAAAAGGAATTACCAGCTCTTGAATGCTTTCCAGTCCATATTTTTCTCTTTTTCTTTTTTAATTTCTTCTTTTGTATCCTCCTTCCTTTTACTTCAGTAGCTGGTTTAGGTAGCTTCTGTAACATGTATCCAGAAGTAAATCATGGATGAGACTGCTGACGTTGTAATATATTTAATTTTAGTAGTAATGTATTTTCTTTAGCTAACCCACTGTCAGCACAAATCAAATATAATGTATTAGGAATAATAATGTTCTAACTCAGTCAAATGCCAGAACTGTAAGGTGAACTAAGAAAATGTAACTATTCTTTAAAAAAAAGCATAGAAAATCAATTTGATTGGGAATATTATTCCATATTTAACTCTAGGCTGGTTGGTAAGACCTGGGAAACCAGTTTACTTTTGAAATGAAGCTATTCTAGGATAGTGATTTTTACATTGTCAGTATTAAAAATATGTATTTATTTTTTAAATTTAGGTTTGAATATTCTCAAAGTAACTAGTTTTATAAATTAAATTATATGATACCAAAAATGTACATGTTAAGATACATCTTACTACATTTTTCAATTTACCTTTAAATAAATCTGTTTGTCTTAATCTCTCAGAAGGAAGTCATTCATACACTGTTTGAAATTTGCATAGGACCTAAGTTCCAAATTAGTAGATATTTTGTGAATGCTATTCTTCTATGAAGCACAGGATCAGAATTGTCCTTCATTTAGCTTTGTCGAAGTTTTGGAGCAAATTAATTTTGTGATATGGATTAAAGCTACTATTTTATGAAATAAAGTATTTGTAGAAACACTGAATTTTCAAAGAACATTCTCCTTAAATAGATATCTGTTTATGACTTTTTGTGAAATATATTCCTAAATAATATCAGTATATTAGGTCCAGTGGAAATATAACCTTTTATTAATATTTCATATTGAAGTATATTTCCTCACTGAGCTCTTACTATACTTATAGCATTGTGTTCTACATTCATTTCACCATATTTCAAAAGGGAAATTGAGATAGCACGATGAAAATGGATGTATGTCACATACTTTTTAAAAAGCTTATCATTATTATTGCAGCATCAATCTACTTTATATAATAATTGATCATCCAGAGATTATTGACAATTAGGTTTTTTTATAGGCAGTTCCTATATAACTAGGACAGAAGCACAAATAAAATTGTACAATTTGATCTCAATTATAGAAAAAACTCATGCAATGGAGTTTAGTAATGTAATTTCCATTTAAATGTTCCATTGATGATAAAGAATATTTTATGCATTTCTAAGTTAAATATTTTTATTTTCTATATTGGTCTATGGCACCTTTAGTTTCTGAGCAAGATGGAGTAAAATGGACTGAATTTACACTCCTGTCTTAAACAACTAACGACTCAGACAAAATATATGAAACAACTTTTTTCAGACTTTGGGCAACAGGCCACATGGGAAAGTTAACACAGAGGAAACAAACAAAATAGCCCTATAATTGCCAGAACATCTTACCTGACAAGAGTTTCTAAGCCTCAGTGCATGGAGGGGGAAGCAAAACCCAGCCCTATTTTGAGAAGACAGAATTGTGAGTCAGGGAGTCCAGCTAGAATTTGCAGCGCAAAGTATGCAAGAGAAGAGGGCTGCATGGGGAGAAGACAGTTACACACAGAAGGAACTGAAGGTCCACACAGGGTCTCCCTCAAGTCTTTAGCTAAGTATTAATCAGAGAAGAAATATAAGTGAAGAAACTACCCAAGGTTGGAGTAAGGCCCATCAAAAAGAATGAAATAATGAAAGAAAAAAATGAAGGGAGGGAAGGAGGAAGGAAGGAAAACTATATGAGATGATAGGTGTGTTAATTTGCTTAAATGTAACAATCACTTCACTCTGCATATTTATATCAAATAAATATGTCATATATCAAATAAATATGTCAAAACATGCTGTAAACATTAAATATATACAATAAAGAAGAACAAGCAGAAAAATTCCCAGAGTTCAAAGACAAATACACATAGTTTATATTTTTACCTACAAAAATGTAGGAAATCTTATAATAAACTGAACATTAGACAGAGTATTCAGAAAATCATGGCCTCAGTAGTGTGAAAAACTTAACTCTAGACGAGTAAGCTCTCTGAATTGAGCTTAAAAACAAGATTTGGAAATATCAAACTGTTTCCAGTGACTTAACTATGTATGACCTGAAACAAATCTCAGAAATTTATAGAACACAAATATGCACACAACATGATAGAATTCACAATATCTGGCATCCAACAAAAATTGCCAGGCATACAAAGAAGCAGTAAAATATGACTCAATATAAATAGGGAGATCAACAAGATACAGGCCCAGAAATAACATAGATGTTAGAATTAGCAAGTACATTGGAAATCTTACTGTAACTATACTCCATATATTCCAACAGGTAGAAGAAAGTATGAGCATGTTACAGGAATAAGTTAAACAAAAAAGACTCAAATAAAACATCTAGAAATTAAAAAAAATAAATAAATAAAATTAAAAGGCTCAAATTAAAATTCTAGAAATGAAAAAAGTCTGAGCTGAAAAATGCCCTGCATGTAATTTACAGCAGAATACACACTGCAGAAGTAAGTTTGAAATGATAACAATAGAAACTATCCAAAATAAAACACACATAGGGAAAAAATATTTAAAAACGCTATCGTAATAAATTAACAGTGAACTATGAGACAACTCAATGGCTTACTATATGTGTACAATAACAGACTCCAAATGAGAGGAATAGTGGGGATAAGGAAGTTTGAGAAATAATAGTAATTTTTTTTCCAATTTGCTGAAAACTATCAACTTACAGGCCCAAGAGGCACAATAAACCAAAACTCAAGCAAAAAATAAATAAACAAAATAAATAAGAAAACTACATTTAAAGAAACATCATAATCAAATTGCTCCAAACCAATGATAAGGAGATAATTTTAAAAGCAGCCAGAAAGGACACATTACATACAGAGGATAAAAGATAATAATGACAAAGGACTTCTGGTCATAGAAAATGCAACCCCCAAAATGGTGGAGCAACATCTTTATAGTACTAGAAGGTTAAAACTGTCAACTTAGAATTTTATATCTAGTAAAAATATGTTTCAAAAGTAAACATGAAATAAATTATTTTCTGGAATACAACAGCTAGAAGAATTCATCACCAGCAGATCTGCACTACATAGATAAAATAGTAAAAGGCATTTTTTTCAGGCAGAAAGAAAATAATTAAATGGAAATGTGGATCTATGCAAATTATTAGGAATAATGAAAATGGTAAAATATGGGTAAAAAAAGAATTTTTCTTATGTTTTTAAGTATCTATAAAAGATAAGTTGACTGTTTTAACAAAATTAACAAACTTTCTGAGTGTGCCGAATGTTCCATATTTGATTGGGGTAGTAAGTGCATAGATGTTCACATTTCTCACATCTTGTCAAGTTATAAACTATAATTTGTGCAAATTTTTGTGTAAACTTTAGCTCAAAAATTATTGGGTTTTATCGGTGAAAAAATTTATTTTGTCATAATTTGAAATCTTTGGAATATCAAGGATACTGAAATTATGTATTTTTCATATGTTTATAGTTAATTTGTATTATTTATATTATTAATTATTTGAATCTCCTTCCTAATTGTTTTATAAAATGTTCCCAAGTGTGTGAACATTGTCGATTCTGACTACCATAATAACATGTTAACTTCAGAGTGGAGAATCAGTCAATAATTAGAGAATTGCATGTAGATAGTATAGACTGTCAGATGATGTCATGCAGTCCAATTTAAAAAAGAAGTTGCCCATTGAGATTGGTCTAATTATGTTATTAGTATTCCAAATTTATGTTTAAAACTTAAGGTAGAAACTGCGATTTTCTAGTGTCTAAGTTAATGCATTTTTTACTTCTCTAAATTATACCATGGTATGTGCAGCAAAAGCCCAGGGAAGTCTCCAAATGTATTAATAAAGATTTATATAATATGATTTTTGTGAGAAGTGAAAGGTGCGGGTCTTGTTTCAGTCTTCTACATGTGGCTATCCAGTTTTCCCAGCACCATTTATTGAATAAGGAATCTTTTCCCCAGTGTATGTTTTTGTCTGCTTTGTCAAAGATTAGATAGCTCTATGAGGATGGTTTTATTTTTTTTTTTTATTTTTTTTTTTTGTGTGTCTCACTACTTTTCTTTTTTTTTTTTTTATATATATATATATTTTTTATTTCAGCTCATCATGGGGGTACATAAGTTTAGGTTATATACATTTTCCATGTCCCACCCATCCCCCCGAGTCAGAGTCCCAAGCGCGTCCGTTCTCATTCTCCAGACAGTGCACCTGGCACTCATCATGTAGTCATACCTCCATCCCCTCCCCCCCCCACCTCCCCGGGTCTGCACCTTCAAGCATGACCATTCCCCAGAGGGTGTGCAACGCACTCATCATGTAGGCATACACCCATCCCCTCCCCCCACCCCCCATCCCAGTCTGATATCCAATTGGTATCCTTCCCTGATGTACATTTAGGTGATGATCAGGGAAACCAGTTTTCTGGTGAGTACATGTGATGCTTGTTTTTCCATTCTTTGGATACTTCACTTAGTATAATGGGTTCCAGCTCTCTCCAGGAGAACCAAAGAGATGTCGTATCATTGTTATTTCTTATAGCTGAGTAGTACTCCATGGTATACATATACCACAGTTTACTAATCCATTCGTGGATTGATGGGCACTTGGGTTGTTTCCACATCCTTGCGATTGTAAATTGTGCTGCTATAAACATTCGGGTACAGGTGTCTTTGTTAAAGAATGACTTTTGTTCTTCTGGGTATATGCCCAATAATGGGATTGCTGGATCAAATGGTAGGTCTACTTGAATCTGTTGAAGGTATCTCCATATTGCTTTCCATAGGGGTTGCACTAGTTTGCATTCCCACCAGCAGTGTATGAGTGTTCCTGTCTCTCCGCATCCACGCCAACATGTGTTGTTTTGGGATTTTTTGATAAAGGCCATTCTCACTGGAGTTAAGTGGTATCTCATTGTGGTTTTGATTTGCATTTCCCTGATGATTAGGGATGTTGAGCATTTTTTGATATGTTTTTTGGCCATTCTTATGTCTTCTTTTGAAAAATTTCTATTCATGTCCTTTGCCCATTTTTTGATAGGATTGTTTGATTTTTTCCTGCTGATTTTCCTGAGTTCTAAATAGATTCTTGTTATCAGTCTTTTATCTGATGTGTAGTATGCGAAAATTTTTTCCCATTCTGTAGGCTGTCTGTTTATTTTCATGACTGTTTCTTTGGCTGTGCAGAAGCTTTTTAATTTAATCAGGTCCCAGTCGTTTATTTTTGTTGTTGCTGCGATTGCCTTAGGGGTTTTCTTCATAAATTCTTTGCCTAGACCAATGTCTGTAAGAGTCTTTCCTACATTTTCTTCTAGAATTCTAATTGTTTCCCATTTAAGGTTTAAATCTGTTATCCACCGTGATTTGATTTTTGTGAGAGGTGAAATCTGTGGGTCCTGTTTCAGTCTTCTACATGTGGCTATCCAGTTTTCCCAGCACCATTTATTGAATAGGGACTCTTGTCCCCAGAGTATGTTTTTGTCTATTTTGTCAAAGATTAGATAGTTATATGAGGATGGTTTTATATTTGGGTTTTCTGTTCTGTTCCACTGGTCTGTGTCCCTGCCCTTGTGCCAATACCAAGCAGTTTTAAGAACCACAGCTTTGTAGTATAGTTTGAAGTCTGGCAAATCAATACCTCCCATTTTGTTTTTATTGCTTAAGATTGCTTTTGCTATACGGGGTCTTCTCTGATTCCATACAAAGTGTATAATTATTTTTTCTAAATCTGTGAAAAATGATGTTGGTATTTTAATAGGAATTGCATTGAATCTATAGATTACTTTGGGTAGTATAGACATTTTAACGATGTTAATTCTTCCAATCCATGAGCATGGTATGGATTTCCACTTATTTACGTGTTCTGCAATTTCCTTCCTTAGCGTTTCATAGTTCTCTTTATAGAGGTCCTGGTTTTATATCTGGATTCTCAGTTCTGTTCCACTGGTCTGTGTCTCTGTTCTTGTGCCAATACCAAGCTGATTTAATAACCATAGCCTTGTAGTATAGTTTGAAGTCTGGTAAATTAATACCTCCCATTTTATTTTTATTGCCTAAAATCGTTTTGCTAAATGAGGTCTTCTCTGGTTCCACACAAAGCATAAAATTATTTTTTCTATATCTGTGAAAAATGATGTTGTTAACTTAATAGGGATTGGATTGAATCTGTAGATCACTTTGGGTAGTATAGACATTTTCAAATCATGGTGGATAACAGGCTTAAGCCTAAGGTGTGAAACTATTAGAATTCTAGAAGAAAATGTAGGAAAAACTCTTATAGACATTGGTCTAGGCAAGGAATTTATGAAGAAGATCCCAAACACAATCACAGCAACAACAAAAATAAATAAATGGGACCTGATCAAATTAAAAAGCTTCTGGACAGCCAAAGAAACTGTCACAAGGGCAAACAGACAACCTACAGAATGGGAAAAAATTTTCACATGCTACACATCCAATAAAGGGCTGGTAACTAGAATCTATTTAGAACTCAGGAAAACCAGCAAGAAAAAATCAAACAACCCTATCAAAAAGTGGGCAAAGGACATGAATAGAAAACTTTCAAAAGAAGACAGAAGTATGGCCATCAAACATATGAAAAAATGCCCAACATCTCTAATCATCAGAGAAATGCAAATCAAAACCACAATGAGATATCTTATCTCCAGTGAAAATGGCCTTTATCAAAAAGCCCCATAACAATAAATGTTGGTGTGGATGCAGAGAGATGGGAACACTCATACACTGCTGATTGGACTGCAAACTAGTGCAACCCCTGTGGAAAGCAATATGGAGACACCTTAAATAGATACAGGTAGCCTACCATTTGATCCAGCAATCCTATTATTGGGCATCTACCCAGAAGAACGAAAGACATTTTATAAAAAAGACATCTGCACTCGAATGTTTATAGCAACACAATTCACAATTGCAAATATGTGGAAATAACCCAAGTGCCCTTCAATACATGAGTGGATTAATAAAATGTAGTATATGTATACCATGGAGTATTACTCAGCTATAAGAAACAATGGTGATATAGCACCTCTTGTATTTTCCTGGATAGAGCTGGAACCCATTCTACTAAGTGAAGTATCCCAAGAATGGAAAAACAAGCACCACATGTACTCACCATCAAATTGGTTTCACTGATCATCACCTAAGAGCACATTTAGTAATTACATTAATCGGGTGTCAGGCAGATGTGGGTGGGGAGGGGATAGGTGTATACATACATAATGAGTGCGATGCGCACTGTCTATGGGATGGACATGCTTGAAGCTCTGATTTTGGGAAGGAGAGGGGCAAGGGCAATATACATAACGTAAACTTTTGTACCCCCATAATATACTAAAATAAAAAAAAATTTGTATAATGTGAAAGGAAGAACTTAGGCTAGTTTTAAGGCACATTAAATTTTGCATGGGATCACAGAATGTAGTTATAGATGATCCCCCATGAGTGATTTTTTGAAGAGTCTTTTAAGAGATATAGTGCCTTCTTTACTGAAAACTGCAGAACCTTCAGAACTTACCTCTCTAGTTCATTTGTGTGAGCATGCAACCTTTATTTAGCATTATGCAATTACTTCAACCAATCCAAATGGAATTACTCAAATACCATCATTCAAATGAATTTTACATAATGAAAGGAGACATTGCGGGGATTGGATTCTAAATATCTTAACCATAAGAGTCGATTATTTTTATGAAAATTGCAATATATCTCTCATCAATATCCTTGATGCTGATGCTTTTTATTTCTAGTTTGGTAAGGACATGGAGATTGTAATTTCTTTTAAACATATACTAAATTACAACAGTTTTTTAAAAAATGATATGTTTTATATATATATATATGTCACATTTAGCTCTGGCCTCAAATTCTTCCAAACATAAGAGATTATTACTAGAGACTGTCATTTGAGCTATTATATAACTGTCAAATACACTGTTATTAGGGAACTTTAGCAACGATGTCCCTTTTGCCATATTCAGCATATTGACATTTCTTTTAAATCAGAGGTGACAAGCCAAGTATAGATTTGGCGGTTATCTTAGGGGTTTAATTAGTGGCAGCTTGGTATACTGAATTCCCAGCCCATCAGGTTGCAAAAATATTGCATTTTTACCTTATTTATAACTCCAACCTTGAGAATCACACTAACATTCCTCCTTGAGATCTCCTTTTTATCTTCAAATCACTCTTACTGACTTTGCATTCACTGAACCTATTTGAATACTTGACTCTAAAGAAGGAAATGACACCAGGAGGATTACTGATAGCACATACACTTTTGTTCTATAATAAGATATTATTTTACATGTGACATCTGATTTTTTTTTTCCCCATTCCTCTAGACCAGTGGTTCCAGACCATTGTGGTGTTTGGACCAGCTGCATCAATATCACCTGAGAAGTGGTCAGATATTTAAATCTTCAGCCCTACCACAGATCTACTAAATAAAATTTGGAGGCAGGGCCCAGAAATCTGGGCTTTAACAAGTCTGAGAACCACTGATCTAGATATATAATATTGCTATATCTTTTTATTCATACTTCTTTCTTCAACTTCCCTCTTTTAACTTCAAGATATACATTTTTGCTCCCCTAAGCTTTAAAGAGAATATTATTTAAATGTTTAAACTTTAGTAAATGGATAAAGTTTAGCCTTATTTTCTTGATTCCAAGCCCACATTCTCAGAAACAAGTCTTAAATTGACAAAATTGTGCCATGTTCCTATCCCTAAATTATTCAACTCTAGCCAACATTTAGTAAGCAGTTTGTATTATAGCTTTTCTTACTGTAGTCAATGTGGGCTATGAGGAATAAGAGAAAAATATAAATTTTCAGAAGAAAAAGGCAAGTAGACACACAAACCCAGAGTGTCCAATTCAATGTTCATTAATATCTGGAATCCTTACCTCCTTAGCAGCTTCACCTTCAACTGGAATAACCTTATGAATATCTTTTCATAGTACATTAACATTTCCTGGATATATACTTTGGTACAGCTCCTGATTTTGGTACCTGAAGGACTTAAGCAGCAGTAATTGCTGGAAGATTTTATACTGTTACTGATCTTAATTTTATTATGGAGAATTGACTTTTTCATAACCATTAGATCATAACTACTCCAGGTAAGATGAAAAATCTTCTCTCAACCAAAGTTAATACTTCATTGTTAAGACCCCCAATGGATAACATCACTCTACTTCTTGTAGCTGCCTCTTTCCAGAAACTTGGGACAAATTTGCCTTTAACAAAGTTGGAAAATATTTGGATGCCATGTAACACAGATTCATTTCACTCTAATATATTCATCCTATTTAATATCCTAGAAATCTACAGTGACTTTCCTTACATCTAGGATACAAATCAAGGAATTAGGTGCTAAATGAAACACCAGTGATGCTGTGGTCATTGGAAACCATCTTGTATCTTCCATAATATTGAGATTTTGTCCTGATTCAATGATTTTTTGAGTGACTTCATACACGCTGAAAGTTGTCATTTCTGTAACATTTCTTTATCATGAGGACAGAGAACCTCCATAGCGTTTACTATTTATTTAACATGGCATTGCTCTTCTACTGTTTTCATAAATATTACTTTGCTATTTATTAGTACTATTTATTAAATTTAATATTTATTATTTAATATTACTTTATTATTTATCATTTATTATTTATACCAACAGACTCTTGCTCAAGAAGTTAGAGCTACAAATATCTTTATTTTATATTCCAGAAACTTCCTAAAATACTCATCAAATCTTTAATAGAAATCCTCAAACTACAGTTTATACCAAAGACTCTCTGAACACATTCTCCCAAAATCCTTGCCTCACTCTGCTGACAAATGCTAAACTATTATATCATGATCTTTTGCTAACCAAGCCCTTGTACTAAAAGCACTCTCTTGCATCAAACATGAAAATCCTAATAAATATACTTTCTGAATTTACCCTCCTGCTCTGGGACATTATTAAGGCCCATAGCTAAGTTCCATTTTCTCAAACTTGAATTTGTCCTATCAACAGATTATTTTCATAATGTTTTGGAAAGCTGGAATGTGTATGTAGCCAATATAATGTATCCAGACTGCACATTTATTGACCTACAATCAGATGTACAGAGCAAACTCAGTACCAGTAACTAATTTGGCCCTAATTATGAGACCCTACTTGCTGACTTAAGTGGCCTCAGCTCAATTCTAGTTGACATTATGAAACCACTGTCTTTCTCCTATGGCATCGATTTTGGATACTGGTAGTAATCTGGCAGTGGGTTCCCTTTCACCTGACCCTACAACTCAGATCCTCTATTAATAACTTCCAAGTTTCCTCTAAGAATGAACAGAATATGGTGGATTCATCCTCAAAATAAGTAGAGCATAAATTCTCCTCCTTTTCATCGTAATATAACTTCAATGCCAGGATTCCGTAACCTCCCATTTCCCAAAGAATGGACTTTTGAGGAACAACAGAAGGAAGGGTCACAAATTACCATTTTGTAAATAAGTGAACTTGAGTCTTATATCTGAATCAGGACTTAGCAATAAATGTGTATTTGAAGAATGTAACTGAGGTTTTAGTCCTGAGTTGTGATTCTGATTTCTCTCCCAAAATCAAAATCATGAGAACTGCCTGGGCATGTATGCCTACAGAACAAAAGAAGAGATGACTCCAAGTCTAGCCATGAATCCATTTTCTTGGACACTTGCAATGGAACAAAGTCTAGAATATAACTTGACTTCTCCATACAGGCAGGCCTGACTCAAATCTGAATCAGGAATCAGGGTGTATTTGTATTTAAAGGCATAAAAACTTAGCCTATCAACAATATTTGCCCTACTGAATTCCATAAGGTGGTGAGTAATTGTGGTGGTAGAAAAATGCTCACCTCCTGGGTAAAATGTCCAGGTAGGTCCTAATCCCGGGACCTGTGAATATGTTACCTTACGTGGCAAAGGGAAATGAGTTGTATATAGAATTAAGGCTACTAATCAGCTGATGTTAAAATAGAGAATTATCCTGAATTATCTGGATGGGTTCAAAGGAATTACCAGTGTTCTTAAAAGTGGAAGAGGGATGCAGAAGAAGAGGAAAAAGTGATTAAATGTGGGAGTGATTTACCTCCCAAAGCTGGCTTTGAAGATAGATGAAGGGACTATGAGGCAAGGAATGAGGGCAGCCTCTGGAAGCTGGAATAAAACAAGAAAGCAGATTCTCCCCTAGATCCTACAAATGGGGACACAGCCCTGTCAACACCTTGATTTTATCCCATCAAGACCTGTGTTGTACTTGTAATATAAAGAGCTGTAATATAATACATTTTTCTTATTTTAGCCAATATGTTTGTAGTAATCTATTACAGAAACAATAAAAACTAATACAATTAAATGACCCTGTCCTTGGAGGTAAAGCGGTGAAGCAGGCAGGGGTCGTGGTAGTGGATGGGCCCAAGGACAAAGGCTTTCTCTCTATGCTTCCCCCATTCTGAATTAATCACCCATTTCTTAGATACTTATATTCTTTGCACATGCCTCTGTTACTCCACTTATCACATGGTATTATCACTGGAGATACATTGTCAATGAGATAATGAGTAATTTCAGGACCAGGACTATTATTATTGTATCTTCTTAATTTGTAGTTCCAGCATTTAGTATATGTTTCACTTAAAATCATTGCATATTTTTAATTTATTCAACAGTAAGTGAGCACCACCTCTGTGCTAGTACTACAAAAGGAGATTGAAAAGCAATTAAAGGCCCTCAAGAAGTTTATTTTCCAGCAGCACTAAGAAGAAACTAGGCTATACTGCAGTTACACATGAACTCAAACTTTCAGTGGCTAACAATAGCAAGTGTATATTTCTTGCCAATTGTGCATGAACAACATGGGTCAGCTTTGTCTCTGCTTCATACATTTTCCAATCCAAAATCCAAATTGCTTTGGAAATCAAAATCCAGGAGCAGCCTCCTGCTACTATCTTTCCCTTCTCATGATCAAAGGAAAAGGAATCATGACTATCTATATACTAGCTCTAAAATCTTTTCCTTAGAGGTAGCACACTTTACTTTTGCTCACATTTTGTTATTCAATCTAATGGCCATATCTAGAGCCAGTAGAATGAGGAATTATAATTTCTTCTGAAGAAGGTACAGTTAATATTTGTGAAAAAGAAAAAAAAAACACACATATAATTGTATCCCACTAATCCCAACCCTAACATCTTTAAAGATCAATTTAGTTTTAGTTTTCTCCATAAGCAATGGAGACAATTCATATTGATCACCTCATCAAAACTTGACAGTCTGACCACAATGTGCTTTTCCATTTTTTAATCTAATAAGGCCATGTGTTCCTCATATTTTTTTGTTCCAATAACAATTAAAATAGTGCTAGACATAAAAATAAATGATCACTTAATGTTTAATTAAATATTTTATATTATTTTCCTGAAAAGGTTAAGTGCTATGAAACGAACCTCTTAAACTCCAGTAGGGCTTGACCTGGAATTAAGTCCATTGTGTCTTCATATTAGATAGAACGGAAAAAATATGGATAACATAAAGCAGATGTCTGTTACATAGATATCTTCTATAGAAGTAGCTGCAAGGCCACAGACAGGTTAATTATGACTATCAACCACAAAGTAACTACGTGAAGGGCAGCAATTTTCAATTGGAGGATAAGAGAGGACATTTAAATAATAATTGCATCATAAAAACGTGTATATATTTGGAGACAGCAATAACAAGCTTCAGAGTAAATGTTCTCTTGACTTAAAATGCTAATGAGATAGCTAGAACATCCCCACCCCAAACACGCACACGTATGCATACAGAGTGTATGAAAAACTTTTAATAAAGAATTTTGATTATACGCTGTGGTAGGGAATCTGGCATTCTGATAAAATGGATATTACATTTTAAAGAAAGTTACAATATAAAGCAATTTCCAAGAATTATAATTCAATAAAATTCCCTGAATATTAAAGCTCTGCTGAATATAATTTTGTCTTCTCTATTTCAGAAAGCAATTTAAAATCGTACAGGGCATTAGAAATGTTTCTTATATTTGTAGCCTATTAAATTTTATAAGGTACTTTCATATACATTGTCATTTGATTCTCACGACAACCTCATGAAAGGCAAAGCATTATTATACCCCATTAGCACAGCTCCTAACATAAAATAGGCAATTAATAAATATTTGTTGTTGCAATGAATGAATGGACTCCTGTGTCAGTTATGAGGAAGGTGAACTTCAAAGAATTAACTGTTTTACTCAAGGACACAGACCCTGAGGCCAGGACTTTAGCGTTCTGAGCAAACTTTCTTTCTCTTCGTTATGAATATGACTTTCCTTTGAATGCAAACTCACCTTGTTCAAGTGGTACATGGAAGTAGAAAAGTGTAAATAATGTATTAAAATATAAATTGGCCCTAGTCAAATATCAAAGGGTTATTTTAAAAGAAAACCAAACTTTTAGCAAAATAGGTCATTTGTCTTAATATCTAATATAGACAAATCAATTTGTGTTTACATTTAAAAATATTTATTTGAAAATTGCAGAACCCTGTTTTCCATGCGACAAATGATGCAAAGCAGTGGGATACACAGCCTCTGGCCCCCATTTTTGTGTCATAGACTGCTTGGCATTAGTGAAGCCTAGAGACCTCATCTCAGAATAATATTCTTAAATGCACAAAATTACATATGTAGGATTGCAAAGGAAAGCTATTATGTTTAACAATAGTTCTACCCATGTTGAGTACCACTACATGAACAATTAAATGATAGTGATGACTAGTATAATTATTGATCATTATCCATGATATTTTAATGTTACAGGCACTATTAGAAGAAGAAGGGAGCTAGTAATCCTTGTATAACATACATGCATTTGTTCAAAGAGAAAACAAAGGTGTACATGTAAATTTCACTCCATAAAATATCAAAAATAATACACAGCTAAAATTTAACATTATGATTCTATAGATTATGATAAGGCAAGAATTATGAATCTTATTCCAAACTCCTCTTGGTGATCCTGAGTTAATCATTTAATATATTTTCCTTGGCTGGTCTGATGGTAGTGGGTTATGAGAACTTATTAACATCAGTGTCACTAAAGTTGGTATTCAACCCCCCACTGCTAAATTTTACTGGCTTAAAAAATATATATTTTCCATATCACTCAAAATGGAAGAATAACATATATCCAACAATATTTCACGGATTTGTCATGATGGTGAAACATACTAATGTATAATAAAGAACTTTGAAATTTATATAACACTTAAAATGAAAGGTAGAATTTTATGGAATATGCAATAAATTAAAGTAGGAAATTTAAAAAGCAAGACCACAACACTTGAAGTTATGTAACAGGATATGATGAGTAGAGCAGTTCTGTAAAACAGTTGAAGAAATGTCATCAAACAGCCAGTGCGTGTTTAACTGTCAAGTATGTGGTATAGACAACTAGAGTCATTGGAAACTGTAGTCTAAGAAATAAATGTGGTTTGAGATGGTAAGGTAATGCTAACTTACAGGGAAAATTTGGAAGGAAGAAAGCAAGCAAGTAAGCAAGGGGTGGGGGGAAGAAAGGGGAGGAGAGGAGAGAGAGGGAAGAAGGGAGGGAAAAAGGAAGAGCTTTTATTTAATACCTTAGTCACAACCATAAAAAACTTGAAATATACTCAGCATTTAATAAATGATAGCTATTATTTTATTATAGTTTTGCCTCAGGCAAGCTCTGTAAGAGAACACCTTTTGTTTACAATGCCCACCATAAAAACAAAAAATGTCTGGGTTTGAGTCACAGTGAAAGACCGAGTAATAGAGTTCTTAATTAGTTATGATTTGGATGCAAGTGCTTGATTTCTGTTCTAATCAGCTAAAGTCACAAAGGGGAATTTATTTAAAGAATTAAGGGTGTCTGATGAAACTCAAGATCCCACAGGAGACTCCAGAAGCATTGGCAAAACCACTGGGATCTACGGCCCCATGATGTAAACCACCCACATTACAACCAGCAAAAATTATAGACTTAACAGCAGACACATATATATCAAACTCCTTTTGTGAAATATGCTAACTGACATTCATTGAGAATATTACTTATGAGACTAGTGTATTCCTAAATTCAGAAACAAAAATGACTGTTATTTTTACCCTAATTTAAGTCAAAGCCTCAGTACAAATCATATATGTTACATAAAATACCTACCCCAAACTGGAGGATTATTTATACATACACATACATATCTGGGTGTGTTTGTATATAAGTAGTTTTATTATGTAAAAGTTTTGTGATAATTATAGAAAAATATAATTTTCTGTCTCTCTCTTACTCACACAGGCACACACAAACATGCACACTAGCATCCTACCCTAAATCTCTCATTTATTAGAATTCATAGATAGTCACTCCTATTCCAGTTGCATGAATCCTTTTGGATGTTATTGTGCCATTATGAATGTATGTCTGCCTTTTGTTCATATTTGTCTAACATTAAAGATGATACACAATGTTCCACAGGTTGCTTTTCAAAATCGTTATACCTTGTACATCTTTTTAGGGCCATATAACTCAAAATCATTTCTTTTCAAGCCTGCCTAGCTTTATAGTATGGCTGTCCTATAAATTATTTAAGCATTTTCACACTTGTTGACATTTATATTTTCTTCAATATATTTGCTACTAGATGTTAAGCAAAAATTAAAACACACACGTTGCCAATTTGACAGAAGAAAACAATCTCATTATTTGTGCACTGTGATCATAAAGGATTGGTATAAACACTTTATTCCATTTCTTCTTCTTCCTCTGAGGATTATGTATTCATGTTCATACATATCATAGACTCCTCATGTGACACTGGAAAAACTGGCATATGAGAGCAGCCACATTTGTCAAGGATGAATCAGAGGCGACAGCATCAGAAAGCACTGTCAAACTTGCAGGTAGTCTGGGTTCTCAGCCAGCCAAGCCCTCACATGCCTACAGTAGAATTTGTAGAAATGTACACACCAATTTGAGGTGATCTGCAGACTAACTTCTATTTTCCCTCATGCTCATAAAATCAGATAAGTTTAAACACTTATTTCTTAATGAAATTAAAAGAAAAACATAAGTTAAATGAGTTAAATTATTGAATAAGTCTATTAACTTGTGAGTGAAGTGGTCACCTAATTGGATCAACTATTTGCAGATTGCCATTTTTCATTCTGTTTTGCTTTGGTTTTGTTGTTGTTTGGTCCTATAGAAAACCTTTTCAATATGCTAGTGTGATATCCAGGATATGAAATCCTAAAAACAATGATAAGGTAAACAACAATGTCAGGAAGACAGAAAACCCTATGAGATAAAGCCTTCTTACTCACCTTTTGTTTTTCTAATTTTCTGATTAAGAATGAGATAACAGCTATTTAACATGGGACACAGAAAAAAATATCCTAAAAAGTGAAAAATATTCTGTCATGTAGATAATGTGTTTACTAACATTTTTTTCTTGGTCAGCTAAACAAATTAGTCATTTTCGCTCTCCAAATTCATCCATTTGTGAGGAGAAACAAAGCAACTTACAGGGTAAACCTGGTTTTGTGCCTGCATTTCACTTTATAAAGGGCCTAAGAACAGGTGGGGTGTAATACAAGGACAGGAGAGGTTTTTAAATCTAACCTGTATCTACATTTTCTGTGAAAAACCAGCCAATATCTATTGGACTTGTTCTAATTCTAGATCCTTCTGTTAGACTCCCAAAATATGTGTTCTGGCTTCTTATTCTTCCTTATGTCAACTGCTTAACTAGATGCCAACTATTAACTGTTGTCATAATCTCCAGGTATCAGGCTGAAATATTCTTCCATTATCTGCAGCCTCCTTGCAGTGGCAATGTTCTGTTTATGAGTCACTGTGGTCTAATCACATGCCTACCAAGCCTCAAACTTCTACATTAGTAGCCTACTCTGCCTGAAATGATCATCCACAGTTTTCTAGTTTGAGAAAAAGTCAAAAGGTCTTGAAAATGTGTGTGAAGAAAAGTTATTTAATAGGTACAAATACAGAGTTTAATAGAAGAAATAAGACCTAGTGTTTGACAGATCAGTAGGATGACTATTGTTTTCAATTATCTATTATATATTTCAAAATAGAAGAGAATAATTCAAATGTTTCTGTCATAAAGAAAAGACAAATATTTAAGATGATGAATATCCTAATTACACTGATTTGATCTTTATAAATTATCTGAATGTATTAAATTATCACATGCACCTCCAGAATATGTAAATATATGTCAATAAAAATAAAATTAAAAAATATATAACTGATTTAAGTTCATAGTCACTGATTATCAATGATCATGTAAATGTCATTATTTGCTCATGCAATATCTCAAATGATGAGACCATATGCTCTTTGCAGTGTGCTTTTCTCTCAATTTTATTAAGATTTGATAAACAATTTTGATATAAAGTCATTCATGATTAACATGTTTCTGTCTGTTCTTTGGAAATATTCTCTATTTAAAAACCATAGATTTACTGTAAGCAAGATGATAGTAAATTTTTAATAAATGTGATCCAGTGTCTTGAACAGCACTGAAATTGATGATAAATGGCTTATGCTATCATAAATATGAAGGCAGTAATATTGGGAAAGTGGCTGCTTTGGTTTTTTGTCATACCCTTTGACTGATGTTGGCACAAACTAGACCTTTTCCTCTCTAACTTTACTTTTTAAGGACATGAAAAAATTCACTTGGTTTATTTCAATAACTGTCTTATAATTACCTTTGTTTAACATTTTTATTCATACTTTTATCTCATATATTTATCTTCTTCTCTAGGGACTGTATTGTAGATATTCTTTAACATCTTGGTGGATCACTTGATCATTTTTGGTGATTCTAAATTTGCCTTCCTCCTTCTACCTGGAATCATCTCACTCTTACCTGGACTTTACCATTTTTTATCCTATGATGGATTCTTTCTATCTAGTCTATCCCACCAAACCAACAGTTCATATGGATAAGATGATCAACTTTTAGTTTCAGGTTTACTCATAGATGATGCATCTTCAATACACCTGCCACCGCAGTGTCATCCCTTGTAGCTTGGGAAAATGCCTGACCCGCCTTCACAGGCAAGTGCAACTCATGTGTCACATCCCAGCTCATGTGGAGTTTTGTGAGTCCTTCCTGTCTGTGTGAAAGAATTAATTATGCAAGGCACTAAAAAATAGAGTTAAAGATAGTAAGATTTGGAGGATATTTCTGAAAAGATGCTGTGAGTTCAGAAACTATGTAATATGAATTGAGCAGAGTAGCTCTAGGGAAAGGGACTTAGGTTTAGAATAGTCCAAATTCATATAACCAAGTTCAGTGTTCTGCAGGTAAATGACAGTATAATGTAATCAACAAGAGTATGGACTGTAGAGCCATCTCGTCTGGGATCCAGTTTCTGGTTAGACTAACCAAATGACCTCAAATAAATCACTTTAATTTGTAATACCTTGGTAACCTTCTCTCTATAATAAGAATAGTAACAATAGTACGTACTCCATGAGGTTTTTTGGAGGACTAAATGATTTAATATATCATGCAATTAGAACGGTGTCTAATACATAATGAGTGCCATAGTATATTAGATGTTATTATCTAAACTCAAATGAGCCACTTTATTCATCTAAATTTGTGTAGCAACTTGCTGGTCTTGGGATGTTTACTTCTTATAACATTGTTTTTCAAGGCATACTACTTGTAACAGAACCTCTCGTTGGCAAAGGTTAAAAATCCAGATCTGTGCACCCACTAGATATCTATTCTGATGCACACTGGAGTTTGAGATCACAACTAAAAATCAGTCAGGGTGAGAGTGGTCTCTTGCAGGACTGTGTTGCATAATTCTTGTAGCATTTATATGAATCAAATAGGAGTTATATCTAACCGTGGTCAATAGTAGATGGTCAGGCTTACATCTGCAGTGATTTTGCACAGGGTTCTTTTTCCTAACACTGAGGTTTTTAACTGGATATAGCACAAACAGATGCAGGCATGGAGAGAACAGAACATTTTCTTTGTCCTTCTTGGTCTTATATTCCAGTTAGGAGAGTCTGCTTCTGCTTTAAACAACAACAGCAATCCACAAAAACGCTGACAAAATGTAAGCTGCTCCAGACATTTCTGATTTGGGTGGAAAGGATTCGGCTCATGACATGATTCAGTTCCCCTAGTCAGGGCCCAAGGTCAGCCACTCACTTCAAATCTCTAGAAACTCTCTATCATTCAACCTTTGAGTGATAAAACAGGAGACTGAAGAAATACACATAGAAATGTTTATTAAAACATTTTCTCAATAGTTGAGAGAGGTGCAGAGAAAATTTGTCACTTAGAAAATAAATAGTTTACTTATTATTTTCTATTTGATGGAATGTAGTTAACAAAATGCAAGCCTTTAAGATATTCTTGAGACATTTATTTTTGAATAATCTGTCTCACAGATTTGCCTAGGTAAGACAAGGGCTATTTCATTAAGTGGAGGTTTAACTAAGATCACCTGGCAGTCTGATATTCAGAAAGCCAGCGTAGGACTGTCTTAATGTTATAGAATATATTTTCCCAGAAACAAATATTCAGCTTCACATAGGAACTGATATTTTTGGAAAGTCTTATTTCCTCTACACTATTAAAACTGTACCAGAATATGCATTTTATTATATTAAAACATCCTGAGGAGACATGAGGCCAGAATTCCAGATGAGCAATAGCTATGAGTGGAAAAGAGAAAGCCAGAGAAAGGGAGCAAGATTGCATTGGCTGAAGAACTGAAACATTGCTTTTTTCAGAAAATGCATTTATCTCTCTCTTAACTTCATCAAAAATTTACAATTAATGGACATAGAGGCAAGAGGTAAAACTCTGATTTCTCATCAATAATCTGCAGAACCCTCTTCCACCTGTCAACCAGGGAACCCAAAACTTTTGTGGGGAAGAGTTGAACTTCATTTTCTGGAATGCAGAGGGGAGATGTGAAGTCATGATGTTGAGGAAACAGCTGCAATAGCCCTTTGGGAGCAAAAGAAGGAAAACAGCATTAACTGCAGTTGTGAAGCATGTGGCTTAATTATGGCTCTAATTGTAAAAATGTATGTGACTTTTAGAAAACCGTTTCTCTTTTCTCATTTATAAACTGAGGAAGATGCACTAAATTATCTCCATGTGGAACTAATGAGTAAAGATCACTTGGTTAAATTAATATTTTGTAGGAAAAAGTATGATGCTTATGGGTATCAACTCTTCACAGTTATTGAATAACTTTAAATGCAATAGATTGCTACAGGAAGAAATATTAGAGATGAATATTAATGTCTTTGACTGTAATGATTTACATTCCTTAGATAAGGAACTGACTGGGAGAAAAGATTTGAAGCTCTGCCTGAAGAGAAAATAGGGAAGATGGAAATTCTGTCTAATAATTTTTCTGTTTTCTTCTAAGATTCTATACATTCTATGACTAAAGGATAGACATGGGAGAAATGTACTCAAAGTCTTTTGGGTTAGGATGGAAGCCAGTGCAAGCAGTGGAAATTGTAAGAAGGCTAAGTGTTTGTGTGACCTTGAAACGAGCAAGTGTACTTCAATATGTCACATGCTGATCCAAGGACAGGAGGTGGTATCAATGTAGTTAGAGAAAGTGCATAGATCTTAAATACTGATAGCACTCACTGACCTTCAAAATCAATGTGAATTTTGTATACATCAATCTTCACACATTTCTGATCTCTTCTTTTTAACTACACTTGTTTAGGATAATCAGAAATTTCTAAGTGTTTGGGCAGAAAATATTTTATATGATTAATTCTATGGAGAAATTCATTAGAAATGCACTAATGAAAATATGGATCAATAAATTGAAATGAATAATTATTTTTCAAGTGCACATATAAGAATTTGGGCCCATTTTTATCTATCCTTGGTTACACCAAACAGAAATAAAGAGTGTTTATACAAAAGTCTTGCGAACATTGCCCCATAGTGTATGTTATGATCCAGAGGATTGATTTTTTTCAAATATTGCTGAGCTTCAAAGTTGCCAAGTGTGATTTAACACAGACCTATTCTAATGGCTTACATAATAGAGTATGCAGTTCTTGACTCTGGCAATTTACATGTATAAATATATCTCAATGTTATTCTAATGCAGCTGGTACAGAGATATGTGTTTAGAAAATTTGGGGTTGGAAAATTGGCCAGATACCATTCCCAATAAAAAAAAAGATTTAGATTATTTCCAATGTTTCTTTCCAAATTTCTCCACATTTCAGTATTCTTTAGATTGTTCTGTTTAGTTTAAGGAAAAGACTGTATGATGCATCAAGACATTTTTTATACTCTAGTCTAAGCAGCAATGAGACTTCAGGATTTATGCCTCACATTTGGCACTATGAATTCTGAATCCATGGATGTCTGTGAGGTGGGGGAAAATGGAGGATTATTGTTTGATTGAGTTTGGGAGACGAAGCTATTTGGCAATCGTGTTTGACACTCCCCAGTAGTTATATCTCTGAAACAAAGTCATTAGTAAAATATGAAGAAATAAAAAACCTTTTTACCAAAAGATCCTCTAAAGTGTTCCTGTGCATGTGTGTGTGTGTGAGTGTGTGTGTGTGTGTGTGTGTGTGTGTGTGTGTGTGTGAGAGAGAGAGAGAGAGAGTTCTGATGTCAGTTAATCATCTGCCCTCTGGACAGGGTGAAAGCCCTAAAATGTGATCCTTATGTTGACGTTCATCATGCCTTTTGGTTTGTGGAGCTACAACTTATTTATGCCTGAGCTAGGTGGTCAGGATAATTTTAGGATGTCACTGGGATGGGGCAATGGAAACCCAGAAAGGTGCTACCACCTCATACCAAGAGGCTCATAATTTAGATTCAAACTCAATGGAATTAAGAGTTTGATTGCTGATTTTATTATCTATCTTTTACTACTGAAATTAATTACCACAGATTTGATTGCATAAAAAGACAGCAGTTTATTCTCTTGCATTCCTAAAGTCAGAAGTCAAAATGAGTTCCATGAGACTAAAATCAAGGTGTTTTCAAAGCTATTTCCTTCTGGATGTGCCAGGAAAAATCCGTTTATTGGCTCGTTCAGATTCTAAAGGATACCTCCATTCTTAACTTTGTGGCTGAATCCAGTTTTTGATTTTCTATGGGCATTTTAATTAGGACACAAAGAATAAAACTTTATCGATTGAAAGTAAATAACCTGTGATTCCATTAGAATCTAGATTCTGTTCTGGTAGAGACTGTGGCTTGTATTTTTTTTCTCAGCCTATAATTTCCTCATGACTATATTTACTGATTGATTTCTATGCCCTTTGCTACCAACCTCATCCGTCCACCCCTCTCTTTATTTCTTAAAGCTTTACATTTTGATATATTTATAATTTTAAATGCTTCAGCCCGCAATTTTATCCCAGGTTTGCGGTTGGTCTTCTCAGAAGATGTAAACAGCGCAGCAAAGCTGAGTATCATTAAAAACAGATATTCTTGTAAACCAGGAATTTATGGAAAATTTCTTTGTGCCTAAGTCAATCTATGTCTTTGCTCATTTGACTGGTTAACACAGGCTTCTATAAATTCTTGTCCAAGGATAAATTTAAATCATCTTTAATGGTTATAAGTTTTTTTTTTTTTGTGAGTTCTCTGCCATAGGAACTGAAATCTATACCAATAAACCTCCATTCCCATGGTGTGTGACATCTTACCCACAACTGGCTTCTCCAACAGACTTGGGCACCTAGCATGATTTAGCCTCAACATTCTAACAATTGATTACTGTGATTTCCTGCTATAGATTACTAACAGATGGAGCAAGAGTCATAATCAAAATTGTTTAAACAAAAGATTGAAAAGGGAAAAAATGTATTCATCGATGTGTTAATTTATTACTTATTTTCAAAAATGCAGACTAGTCTAACAACATTTGAAACTGATGAAAAGGAATTATAAAACTCTCAGTTTTATTCTTCCATCCAATCAAATCTTCTAATGTTTAATGAGTACACCTTTAATTCTTTAATGTGTGCCATGTTACTTATGTCACCTGCTTTGGATCATTAAGGTTTCCTCTCTTCATTTCCAAGCTCTACCCGAATCCTTGGCTGAATGATTCAGTCTGCATGCCAGTCTATATTTAAAGAACACACATGTTCTATTCTTAGCCAAATTTCCCTTTGGCTAAATCCAACCCTCCTCTTTGATCTATATTTATTAACTATGCCCATGCCATGACCAAGTATTTTTAAGTAAGTAAAATAAATAAAGTAGGAAAGAAATAAATTAAGCACAAAAGGCAGGATTATATCATTTTGCAGACCTGAACTTAGTATAAGAAAGTCAGCTATAAAATTTCAGAAAACACTAGGAAATTACCCAGTGGGTTTTTAGATATCACTCTGATGCCTAAAGGACAGAGTTTATATTATTGGTCAATTAAGCATTAACATTTGTAGCATGATGTACCTGATGGACTGATTGTTATTTTGAAAAGAAAAAAATAATTCTATTGATATCAGAGAAAATTTGACATTATTGTTCCTATCACTTTGGGATTTTACATTCTTACTCTGAGGGCCCTGAAGCTTTCTGCCAGGCCAAGTGAATGGACGTCCATGCAGGTTGGCTTCTACAGGAAGCTGAATCTGAAATGAGATTAGCATACCTGAGATATTAGGGAATACACTTGGGATCAATATTGGTGAGGAGAAAGAAAAGAAGCAGAAATTGACAGAAACATTGATCTCTGATATAACTGCTGTGAAAGGCCTATGGAGGTTGCTGGAGTTGGGATGACCCTGCAAACTCTTCAGGAGTTAAGGCAAGAGATCCCATATGGACCAGATATGGAATGTGGGCTTCCCAGGAAGGTGGTATGGCCTTGGAAGAGGCAGAACACATCAGCTAAGACAATTTAGAAGAACTTCCATAGTAAGACCTAACAGCCAGCCACACACCCAGCAGCAGGGGGATTAAGTCCTTCCATCCTGAAGGAAGATCTGGGCAGCACATACATCATCTGCCACAGATATCTCTGCAAAACAATGTGAAAAACAAAGTCTCTGAGAATCAATGTTACCATTCTACTTTGTAGATGA
The DNA here is from genome assembly GCF_020740605.2 of Lemur catta. NCBI lineage: Eukaryota > Metazoa > Chordata > Mammalia > Primates > Lemuridae > Lemur > Lemur catta. The sequence goes on along the minus strand of NC_059131.1, from coordinate 63,864,806 downwards.
AGCCTAAAATGTCTTCAATAGGTATTTCCTCTCATTTTGTTTCTCCTTTGAAATATAGCTGCCCAAATAGCAGCACATTAAGTCATTTATATATGTGAACTGGATATATCTGTTTTGTCCCTCTTTAAGGAGAATGATGATGCTCTTAATGGGCATATCTTTGAATGGACATATTATAATGGGGTAGGGGAGGAAGAATCCCCAAGTTGGGAAGTGAAGGAAGGTCCTTTCAAATGGTACTTTGCATAATTATCTGCAATGAATAAGTCTTGGATAAGTCACTCAGAATTAATCAAAAGTTATATGTGTTATAAGAAATTCTAAAAGATACTCTTGAAAAGCATTTAATGCTTATCTAAATGAAATTTGCATTTTTAATCTTGGCTATGCTTTAAAATAGCAATAGTGAAGGAGGCATAGTTCATATTTAGAGGACTGAATCATCCATCTATCCATCCATCTATTAAATAAATATTTGCTGAGCACATATTATGTGGCTGTACCTATGCTAAGAGCGTGGGGTACAAACTTATTAGTCACTAGCACAAGGAGCTTATAGTATAGCAGTTGTGAAATAAAAAAAAAAAACTAAAAAGTGGAGGAATTATAGTAGAGGCGTGTGCAAGTTTTAGTGGTGATTAAGAAAGCTGTGTGGGAAAGAAGAAAGGCTGGCACTAGAACTGGATATTAAATAATGTACAATTATTATTACACAGATAAGAGGGAATGTTTGAGGTAAAATAAATAGAATGTGTAAAAATAACTCTCTCTGTTCCCTGCAAGTTATGGTTATTTAAAAATTTGTTTTCATATTACGCATATTAAAGTAATCTGTCTCTCCGTGCATTCTACACATGAGACAAAATACAACCCATAGAAGAATGGAATCTTCTATGTAGAATAGTTGAAAGAATCTCTACTAAATGGTTTTCACTTTAGTTTTGTTGACAACTGTCATACAGAATCCTTCTCAGTGATAAAGTTGAGAAGTGCTTCTTTAACATCACCCACTACATCTCGGTTTCCTCATCTGAAAAATGAACACATTTGTTTGAATGGTTGGTAATGGTTCCTTTGAGATTCAGGATCCTGGGAGTTTACTTTAAATCCACATAAAGAAGGTTTTACATTTCTCTTTCCATGAGGAAGGCTGCATCCTCAGCCTCTCCTGACTCATTCTAACTGACATAACTGAAATAAAGTAAAATCATGGATTGAACCACACTGTAGGATGTATCTGAGCATGTATTATTTGATTACACAAAAGACAACCTCATAATTACTGTAAAACTATTTGAAGTTATTCAGAGATAAGAAACAGAAACAGTCTAGGTCTCTACTCAGTGGCTTTGTCCTCTACTTTTGTCTTCCAGCAGCTGTAATGACACTTGTATTCACTGAATTTTATTGCAATTATAGGAAAAAATGGTTTCTTTAAATTTATGAAAGTGATTAGCAGAATAAGTTTTGTATATCAACACTCTACATAATACACTTAATGAATTATATGAGGAAGGAAAAAAGGAAGGATGGAAGGCAAGAACAAAAGAAGGAAATGAAAAAAGAAAGAGAAAAGAGCAAAACATGGAGAGAAAGGGAAAGATAGGGAGGAAGAGGGGGTGGAAGAAATAAAAAGAAAGAAAAAAGAAAAAAGGAAATAAAAAAAACTTGATGAACAAGTAGATATGTGAATTTAGAAGTTGAAGGAATCATTTCTGGACTTTTGGATAAGCTCACTTTCATATGCTTTATTTTTTTTCTCAGTTGACCTTAGAGCATGTTTTATGTAAAAAAAAAAAAAAAAAAAAAACAAGATGAAACCAAGTAGATTACATGTTTCCTTCTTTTCTTTTAAATCTTCATGGGCCTGGATTTATAGCAGAATTTTTTTTTTGGCTTAGATTTTATTTATTTATTTATTTATTTATTATTTCAGAATATTACAGGGGTACAAACATTTTGGTTACATAAATTGCTTTTGTACCATTTGAGTCAACATTATAAGTGTGCCCATCCCCCAGATAATGTGCACTGTACCTGTTAGGTGTGACTTTACCCATCCCCTCCTCTGCCTTCCCACCTGCTTGATTTCCAATGAATATTACTTCCATATGTGCATATAAGTGTTGATCAATTAGTTCCAGTTTAATAGTGAGTACCTGTGGTGTTTGTTTTTCCATTCTGGTGATCCTTCATTTAGAAGAATGGTCACCAGCTCCATCCAGGTTAATACAAGAGATATTAGTTCACCTTTTTATGAGCAGTATTCTGTGATATAAATACACCACATTTTATTAATCCACTCATGTATTGATGGGCACTTGGATCATTTCCATATTTGTAGAGGTAGCCATCAGTAATGTCAAATTTAGTATATTTAAACATGGTTCATCAGAATACCTTCATTAAATATATCCTTAGTACATCTCAACTTCGTTATTTTTTATAATTAACTGATATTTTTGAAAGGCAAATATGGATGGAGTTTTTCAATCTACATATCCAAAGTAAAAATTAATAAGTGGAATGGAATGGTTCTTTACATTTAGGCAGAGTTCAGTTAGGCATTCATAGATGGGAAAACCTCTCTCCAAATGCATAGGCTTTATAGACAGATTATAAGACTTATGCATATTTTGATCTATTCTCAATATAGGGCTAGAATCTATAGAATTTAGAGGCCTTATATATATATATATATATATATAATTTTTATCTCTAATAGACTGAGATATGTTAAATTAGACAGGAGCATAACTTCTAATATCATCTTTAACTGACGCAATTAATCTTGTGATTCATTGTTAAACATCTGTGAGATAATGAAACTCTGAGATAAAGCTTTAGCTTGAATTGGAGCAATAATGGAGATGTGGAGATTCATGTTTTGATAAAATGTTTCAATGTTCGGCAAATATCTTGTAAATAGTTATTAATTCTTGATCAGGTCCAAATTGACCTGCAATGTAACACTGTTTACATGCTTACATGAACTACACTTGTGATTTATGAGCAAAAATCACTTGATTCTACCCACACAAGCATTGCTCAAGCTTAAATCACACAGATATGTTGCCTTGTGAATTTGGGCTGCTATAACAAAACACCATAGACTGAATGGCTTATCAATATTAGAAATTTACTTCTCACACATTTCTGGAGGCTGGAATCAAGATGCAGGCATCAGCAGATCTGGTGTCCGGTAAGGACCTGCTTTCTTAGAGACAGACTCTTCTCACTTTAACCTCACTTTAAACCAAGGTTCAAGTGAGAAGAGAAGCCTGTCTAGAAGAGGAAGAAATAAAGAGTTTCTCTCCAGCTTCTTTTATAAGGGCACTGATCCTTTGGATGAGGGCTCTGTCCTCCTAACTTAATCACTTCCTAAAGGCCCCACCTCCTACTACTGTCTCCTTGGGGGTGAGGATTTTAATATATGAATTTTGGGGGGACATAAACATTCAGACCACAGCATATGTGTACCCTTTTCTCAATGTCCACAAACTCTACCAGTGGTGTGGGAGACTTTGAGGTCTGTATTCAGTCCTCTATCTCTAGATTGCGCCAAAATTGATTCAGATATTAATATCATGGGGCTATTTTGAACACATGCATTATTTAACTTAGCAAAGCAATAGCATTTCTTAGCCACTTTGTTATGTCAAATCAAGAAATAGCCATTATTGAGTCCCCACAGATTATTTTTTTGTTACAAGGGCAAACATAACTGTAGAGTGAAGCAGCATGCATTGTCTTGTCCAGGTGATCAACATTAACATCATCAGTGAGGGACAGATATTTATCAGGTGCTCTTTAAGGCTCTGAAAAAGGTACAACATCATTGATGTACTGTTCTGGCTGGGAATTCACAGCCTGAATATAATAATAAGGAATTATTAGAAGAAATTAGATAAGACTAACATGAGGAGAATAATAAAAATAATAATATCCTTTAAAATAATGGGTGCAACTTATTCTCAAATAGTTAAGAAAATATTATTACACACACACACACACCGTACAGAGAGTGAAAAAAAGAGAAAGAAAAAGAAATGATGAGGCAAATCAGGCAAAATATTAACAATAGCTGACATAGAATGAAGGTTATACTGTGTTTTTTATTTCAAAATATTAAGGGAGTACAAATGTTTTTGTTACATGGATATCTTGTATAATGCTTAAGTTGGGGTTTTTAGTGTGCCCGGCACCAGAATAGTGTTTGTTGTACCTAATAGGTGAGTTTTTATCACTTACTCCCCTCCCAGCCTCTTCCCTTCTTGGTTTCCAACATCCTTTACATCTCTTTGTGCCTGTGTGTACCCATTGTTTACCTCCCAATTATTAATGAGTATATGTGATGTTTGTTTTTCCATTCCTGAGATACTTCACTTAGGATAATGATCTCCAGTTATTTTATTCCTTTTTATGGCTGTGTGGTACCCTATACTATTTTTTTTAACTATACTTATCATTGCACATTTTCTGTAAGTATAAAATCATTTTCAATTAAAAGCTTTAAAAATTAAAGAAAAAACTTTAAACTGCTATTTGAGTTTAAAGAAATGAACATGTAATACTTTGCTGAAATTTTAAGAAAAAATAAAGAAAAAAGCCACTGAGTCATAGGAACAGAATTCAGAATGAGGGAACACAATGTCATATATGTTCAAAATTACCACTGAGTGGATATTTAATATATTCCAGTGTTAGTGATTGCACTTTCTTCAGTTTCTCCTCTTACAGATGAAGAAGGTGAGACATGGGGAATTTACACAATTTACTCAAACAACTATGCAGAGAGGCACGCTGAGACTTGACTGCAAAAATACTGATTATATTCATTGCATTTCTATTTTATCAAACTGTTATCCATCTAGTCTAAAGTCTCATTTTACAAACCAAAAGTGGAGTCTTAAGATATGAAATATTTGGCTTACATCATATGGTTCACTGGTGAACTAGGTTACTATTGTGACTGACCAATTCATTAACTGGCCATGGTTGGAAAACAATGTAAGCAATGTAATTGAAATTGACCCAGGGTATTCCATTCTATCTGAATGGCCCAGGAAAACTAATATATTAACAATGGGAAATTGTTTCAAGTACATGACACTAGATTACTATTAAATACCCTTCACTGTTTTGAACAATTAGGAATTCATGATTATGCTTTTTAGAGTAAATTCTCTTCATTAAAATAAATTTTACATACAGAAAAGTACACAAATCATAAATGGAAAGTTTGGTTAGTTATTATAAAGTGAATAACCCTAATTACTACTTCCTAGATCAAATAATAAATCAAAAAATAGAACATTACCGGCGCTGTAAAAGCCCGCAGTCCCTCTCTCTTGCTAAAGGAAACTGCCACCCTTATCTCTGTCATTATAGACTACTGCTTTATGCTTTATACATACCATAATTGAAATCAAGAAACATAAACTCTTTTGCATCAGTCTTTTTTGTACAATATTTGTGAGATTCAATCATGTTGTCTATTGAAATAATTTATTTATTTTAATTATTGTATAGTATCCCTTTGTGATTATGGTACCAAGTATTTGCCCATTTTACTTTTGATGGGTTTTTGGGCAGTTATGAGTAATATTACTGTACACATTCTTGTATGCATCTTTTGGTAAATGTATGTATGCATTTCTGTAAAGATTGTGCCTAGAAATAGAATAGCAGATACTACTCAGCAATTTTCCAAAGTGCTTGCATCAAATTTTCCTTGAGACAGTGTAGGAGAGTTCCAGTTGCTCCAAATTCTCACAGACACTTAGAATTAACACTTAGTCTGGTTTTCTTTTTCTTTTTTTCATTTTATTTTAGTTATTTGGATGAGTACATGGTAGAATTGCATCAGTATTCAGTATTATATTCATAAATCTCTGATAACAAATAAGGTAAAATGCTTTTACAAATAATAATCAGCCACTGAGATATCTTTTAATTATAGTAGGACTCATTCTACATATAAGTCTTTTCTAGATATATGTTTTATAAATATCTTCTCCTATTCTGTGATTTTCTTTTTCTCCTTCTTAGTGAGGTATTTTGATGAACATAAGTATGAATTAACTTCAATTTATTCATCTCTTCCTTTCTGGTTAGTGATTATTGTGCCCTATTTTAGAAACCTGTGCCTGCTTCTGAGATCATGAAAAACTCCCATTTTTTTCTTCTGGAGTTTTATTGTGTTATATTTATGCAAATAATGCAAATGGTTTTGGGAAATGGTGTAAGTAAGGGAATGATTTCTCAGAACTGACTCCATTTCTACTGGGTTTATTAGTAGGACACCATCAGATGTTTCCTTGGAATCAATCTGTCCTATTACTGTGCTTCTTGGTCAGCCTGGTTGATAGGACAACACTAGTAAAGCTTATCAGGACCGTTTGACTTATCAAGGGGATGGAAAATGTGAACCTAAAGGAAAACATACCTGCCTGCCTATGCCTGAATATTGCTTCCTGCTAAAGTGTGCAAGGAAAATGTTACTGCCTCTGGGCTGGGATAATATTCTCTCCAGCAGAAATTTAAACTTTGTGCATGAAGTTATTTGAGCCAGGCAATATAAATATTCACTGCATCACATAGCAAGCCTGGGAACTGAATAATGAGGGCAGAAGGAGGTTTGCAACAATAATGAGAATATAAATTCAAGAAATGCAGAGTGTTTGAAGGGAGCACTTCAAGCCCTGTCTGCGACTTGTGTGTAGAGTTTAATTTGACATAGTTATCTTTCATCCAAGCGTGGGCGTTACTTTGATACGGTTGGTTAGGCTTGTAATCAGACAAATTCCCGTGCTAAAATGGACATTTATTCTTCAACCATTTATTGAAAAATTTGCAGCTGTTCATTTACTTCCTACTTACACAGCATGCCTTCATCTAATTTTTAATAGTTTCGGTTTAAAATTTTGCCTCTCTTAATAGAATTAACATTACATTACTCCCTTCTCATTCTAATAATATGAGCTCTTTATGCATGGCTGCAACATCTATTTATCTTTTTGTTTAATGCACAGTCCCCATAGATTTCATATTCCTAACCTGTCTAGAGGTTTAAATGAAGGTATCAGCACTTAGCATATGGAAATTGAACTGCCTTTACCTCCTGCACTCCCTGAAGCTCACGGAAAATTATTTTTCCTGACTTTTTAGCCAGTTGAGTTCTTCTTCTAGGTAGTCTCTTCAGTAAACATTTTCCATCCTTAGAGGCCATTTCACTGCTTCCTGATAGCCAAGTAGTGCTCCTAATCACATAATAATTTTGGGGGTAACATTAAATATCTACAATTTCTTTTTTTTTTAAATTATTTTTACTCCAAATTGTTTAAACCAATGTACTTGCTCTGGGGTTACTGAAACACCAAGTTACAATACAGGGATTAAAGACCATGTGAAAGCTCATAGGTAGAATGTTTTGAATTTCAAACTAGATCTAAGCTGTGAAGCCATTTTGCCTTTTGTCAGCATGATTGGCTTATTAATTTATTTAATTTGTCAATACTTATAAAGCATCTAATGGCAGATTCTCATCTATGGATTCTACAAATTAACTAATTAAAAATATTATGTTGGTACAAAAGTAATTGCAGTTTCAACCATGAATTTTAAATCATTATTACTAGGCTCAAACACACCTTTACTAATCAAAATAGGAACCATTACAATCAACACATTTTTGCCAATGAGAAATAATTTTGTTTATTCCTGTAGCATAAAAATCCATGCTTTGGGATTTTGGAGAACTCTTGGGAAGCATTTTCCCTGCAAAAAGTTGCTGAGATGCTTGAAAAAGTGATAGTCGGTTGGCAAGAGGTCAGGTGAATATGGCAGATGAGGCAAAACTTCGTAGCCCAATTCGTTCAACTTTTGAAGCGTTGGTTGTGTTACCTCCAGTTGGGAGTTGTCATGAAGAAAAATTGGGCCCTTTCTGTTGACCAATGCCGGCTGCAGGCATTGCAGTTTTTGGTGCATTTCATTGATTTGCTGAGCATACTCTTTAGATGTAAAGGTTTGGCCAGGATTCAGAAAGCTGTAGTGGGTCAGACTGGCAGCAGACAACCAAACAGTGACCATGACATTTTTTGGTGCAAGTTTGGCTTTGGTAAGTGCTTTGGAGTTTTTTCTTGGTCCAACCACTGAGTTGGTCATCACAGGTTGTCATGGAAAATCCACTTTTTGTTGCACGTCACAGTCTGATTGAGAAATGGTTCACTGTTGTTGCGTACAAGAAGAGAAGATGTTATTTCAAAACGACGATTTTTTTTATTTTTGGTCAGCTCATGAGGCACTCACTTATCGAGTTTTTCACTTTTCAATTTGCTTCAAATGCCAAATGACTGTAGAATGGTCAACATTGAGTTCTTCTTCTGCAACTTCTCGTCTAGTTGTAAAAGGATCACCTTTGATGAATGCTCTCAATTGGTAGTTGTCAAGTTTCAGTGGCTGGCCACTTGTGCTCCTCATCTTCGAGGTTCTCATTGCCTTTTCAAAACTTCTTGAACTGCCAATGCACTGTATGTTCATTAGTAGTTCCTGGGCCAAATGTGTTGTTGATGTTACAAGTTGTCTCTGCTGCTTTACAACACATTTTGAATTCGAATAGGAAAATCACTCAGATTTGCTTTTTGTCTAACATCATTTCTATAGTCTAAATATAAAATAAACAGCAAGTAATAAGTCATTAGCAAAATAAACATAAAGTGAGAAATACGCATTAAAATGATGTATAACATAACCACATTTATTTAAGAATGTATTCCAATATCAAATGGCTAGTTTCAACAATGCTAAAACCGCAATTACTTTTGCACCAAACTTAATACCTAACAAACCTGTGAGGCAGGTGCTTTTATGATTTACATTTTATAAAAAGGAAAATGTAAGTACATTAAATTAAATAATGAATAACTTGTCCAAGGTTGCATACCTGGAAAATGGGGAGCTGGAATTCAAACCCAAAAGGTCTGCCTCCACAATTCATGTTCTTTAACTGGGACACTGATTTTAAAGCAGACTATGTTGGAGAAGAAGGACCTCAGCCTCCAGACTCAGCCTCCTCTCCTTACTCTGACCTTTGATGCCAGTTCTTAAAGGGAGAATCCATTTTTGTTTGAGCAGCTTTATTCCTGCCTTGTTCCTTATCTGATTCTCCTGACTTCTTTTACAAACTGTTCTAGAAATGGAGACTTATGTTATTTCTGTTCCCCCTTTCTACTCTATTCCAGAGAGAACAAAATCCTGTTCTTGATCTCCAGGCTGTGTCTGAGGCCCCATTTTCTGTTATCTTATGTCACTGGTGAAACCTTTGTATCTATAGAGGGCCTAACTGTGTACTGTTATTCAGTTGTGTTTCAGGGATGCTTAACTTTGCAACTTTGTCTGCTACGTTCACTCTAACTGCTCACCTGGATGTTACCAGCCATCTGCCACCATATTCCTCAAATAATGTCTTCCATCTACCTAACAATCTTCATCCTCTGCATACAGATAGACCAGTTGTATTGCTTGAGGATGGGGAAGGGGTGGGGGAGAGATAAAAAAGAGACTTTTAATTCAAATATTTAACCTACTACTTAGTGAGTGCCCTTGACTAAATATCCTAATCTAATTCTCAGAACCTTGCCTTTTCCATTTATAAAATCCAGATAAATGACTATGTGCATTCATTAAAATCCTCCTACAATGTTTGGCATGTGTTTTTTATCATTTCTGGGGTTTGTCAACTCAATTTTTCTCCTTGCATCTGAAATAAAATATTCCATGGCAGTCATGACTGTAATGTTGGTAGCCTCACAATTTATGGTCATAATATTGAATTAGAAGTACATTGTCCAAGGGACAGTTTGTTTATATATTTGTATGGCTGCCTTCTCTTCAGAGTGAGAATTTAGGGGATTAGTGTTAGAGTAAAACAAAACAACCCTGTGAAGTTGAAATAACTGAAATGTAATTTTCTACTATTCTATTGGATAATTTAATAACTTCTATTTCTGTAGGCAGAAGCATTCAGTCTGCTTCAAAACTAAGGACGCTTTGAAGAATCTGAAAAAGCAGTAATCACTCACTTCTTCAACAAATTTTTGGTTAGTTTTTTGGTGCTACATAAGCTGTTTTAAAGATATAATAATACTGTTTTAAAAATAAAAATAGGGATATTCCTTTCCTTCTTGAAAATTATAGTCTAATTATTAAGAAGGTACTTAAAACAAATAAATCAATGAAAAAATGACAAATGTTTATAATTACTATGATGGATAAAAGCAAGATACTTCATTAAGAGGCATTGTCTTTACACAGTCTGATCAGGGAAGATGTGTGAGGCTGTCATATTTAAGCCCTGATCTTAGGAAGGAAAAAGATCAAGTTATTCAAAAGGCTGAAAAGAAGAAAACTTTTGGTCTTTATGTTATTAAACAACATTTGGTACCATCTTTTACTTTCTACTTCCAAGAAACATTTTTCATTGGCTTCTGGGACACTACATCCACCTCAAGGTTGCTATCAAATAATAGCAACCAGGTCATTCTGCTTTATTTAAGCACATATCCAATGGCTCATGAATACTATTATCATCTGAATTCTTGGTAACTTTAATTTACACATTGGTAATACTGCCAGTGTTCATGTTTCTCAGACCCTTGAGGTCATCTCTTTCAGTGATTGTATCCTTCATCCTACCTGAGACACAGCATGCTCTTGTTATTATCAACATTACCAATCCATTATCTTAATTTTATACATCGTTTTCTGTGGCTAGCATCTTTGGCTTTTCAACCTTACCCCTCCCAGATCCTGATACCAACAATACATGATTCTAACTGTACTATGTGCATAGTCCATCAGATCATTTTTATGTTCAATCTCTTCCTTATTAAACTCAAAATCCAAGATAAATCATATTAGCCACTTCATCACCTGTATTTTGAACTTTTTTCCCCCTCTCAGTCTATCCAACTTTCTTTCCAAAACCATAATCCTGATTAAAACCAGGAGGTTATATACTCCACACTTGTACCCAGAGAGGTTCATATATATGGGAAAAAACCACAACCACATTGATTGGTCTCACTTTAAATTCAAGACAACAGGCTGCAGGTGGTGCTTTAAAGCTACCAGATATTCATATTACATAAACTTAATTTATTCACTCTCCCATGCATATACGTATGCATATATATTTTATTGACTTGAGAAAAAACTTACGGTATACCCTTAAGTGTAGAAAGTAAAAGGTGGTCTTACTAATAACCTACCTAACAGAGGAAAATAAACTATCAAACAGAAAGGGAAATAAACTCACAACATGATTGCACTTTTGAAGAAAAATACTCACAGTACAACTACTGTTTGTTTTAAACACCTGTGGCCTAACTGGTTATTTCTAAGAGTTTTGCTTTGATAACCTTGACGAGCCCTAAGCAGACAGTAGGGATGCGAGTTCTCTGCTCCAGCTCTCTGTCTCAATTCTTGCCAGACAGATTTCAAGGACTCAGATAAGCTGGCCTCACAGAGGAAAGAGAAAAATAAACACCTGCTACAGCTTCACTACCGCTTCTGTTATCAGTTTATTGAGACAGAGAGAGACAAAAAGAAAGCATTTTTACCCTTTAAAACTCCAAGCAACTTTTCCTCAGCTGCCCAGCATTTCTACTCCTTCATTGGTGTGCTGTGGCCACTCTCCCTCCCTTCCTCCCTTCCTCCCTTCCTCCCTTCCTCCCTTCCTCCCTTCCTCCCTTCCTTCCTTCCTTTTCCTTCCTTCCTTCCTTCCTTCTTCTTTCTTTCTCTCTCTTTCTCTCTCTCTCTTTCTTTCTTTCTTTCTTTCTTTGATAAATAAATAAACTTTTACTGCTATATATCCTAATCACTACATGAAAACTCTTTCCCCCACCACATACAAATTTCATACCCTTTCAGAAAGTAGGCCACAAAACCAAATAAACAATCATATTTTATAGGATGCCATTTTTATTACTATAAAGAATAAACTTATTTTACTTTTTGCTTCTCTGAGTTTAATTTTGTTTCAAATGTGTACAAGGAGTAGTGGTTAATAATATTTACATGTGAATATGTGCATCTAAAAGGAAGTATCCAAACATCTCAAATTACTAACAATGGAATATATAGAGTTAAAGAAAGCTATACAAGGATTGTTGCTTTTAGAGAGTAAATGGCTTGAGAGAGATAAAAAATGCACAAAATATTACGAATCCTTTACCCAGTAAAAGTATACACAAACTCTACATGGGCTATTTACTGAGTATTAACTGACATCACTGAGATTCTATGACAACGCTGTAGTTAATTACAACATGTATCACAGCTTTAGTGTCTACAGTGAAATTGCTCCTTGCTAGTAGGATTAGGATTTTTAGAGAGTGTAAACTATTTAATGTTTTTCTGGTCTGCAAAATGCAACAGGGAATATGTAAAACCAAAACAGATATGTTCAGACGATGGGATCTTAATCCTTTCCCCATGACTTTAAATTAGCTCCAAAGATATATTCTTCTGTCTCTAGATCTTCAAATCCTGGATAAGCATCAAGATTTAGGAATATGATCCTGTCTAATAAAGAGTAATAATTTCCTTCTGGAACATTCCTTCAAATTTTATCAAGACTTGCACTGAGTGTCTTTATCCTGTTTCCTTTCTGCTCTTTCGTCCTCTATAGACTCCTAGCATTCTAAATCCATTCTTGTCATTTTGGTTTTTGTTTTCCTGCCATGAACAAAGCAATCTGGTACCTTCATATACACTAGAATGTTGGAGTCATAATATTAGGTGGTTTAGAAATATTTGCATTTAAAGAATTTACAATAGAAAAAGTTTTGTACAGTTACAGGAGGACAAGAGTCTTGAAATGTCAAGTACTTAGGGGACAAAACTCTGTCTTTCAAATGTAATTTTATGGTCTATACTGGTCGCTTCTTAACATAGACAAGAGGGTGAGAAGTATAGGTGTCTGCAAATCCAGCATTACAATGTTCTTTATCCAATGCTTTTATTTGTTTTCTTCATTTTAGAATAAGCTAAGACATAGTTATTGCATCTTATTTTGTAAACCATTACCAGCTGGAACCATGTGAATTTCAAAGCTCCAACAATCCTTTCTTCAAGATGTCTTCCTTTTAGAAGCTCATGTATCTCCATATTCTCCCACTTAATATTGGACCTCAGATAAGGTGATCAATCATTCTGTTTTCTGAGGATGTTCTGGGAACATGGATTCTAAGTATTAAAATGGAAACAAAAATTAGGCAAACAGAGAATGTCCTAAGCAAACTTGAACAACTTGGTCACTTTAATTTACCTTATGGCATGCATTTGCACCTTGAATTTTGTGCTTTGAATTATATATCTGAAAATAAAGTTAGCCTATTATTAATAGTTTTGAAAGCAGAATAAAATAACAGAACAATAATGCAGGCATTTCCATCCTGGGCTAGAAATTGATTTGGGAAGGTGCAAAGTGGACTCCACAGCAAAACAATCAGTTTCAGAAGTTTGGTTATGATTTCTTGTACCCCTACTAGCTTGCTCTAGAGTTTTCTCTGAGAATTTACAAGAAACTTTCTGAATCTGTTTGTAATGTTAATCTGGACCTCTGCCAAACATGTGATAAGACAGGACAAAATAAACCAACAAGGACAAGAACCTAGGCTTTGGAGGCAGATGTAGGAATGAATCCCGTAATGATTCTTTTTGACTTGTGTGACTCTAGACAAGAGATTCCATCAACCTGAACTTTAATAATCTCATCTTTTAATTTAGTTTCCTATGAGAAAGGAAAAAAGCACATACAATTTATAAAACTCAAATGGTTCATAGTAAATGGCAATCTTTATTTCAAGGTTACTTTGCTCTTTATAAATTATGAATTTTAAAATTTTAATGGCACAAAATTATATATTTATAGCTTCAGGAGGTAACATAATAATTCATGATGCCAAATTTAATGAACATATCAGAGTTTACCATTTTAATCTAAGAATTTAATAATGGAGATTTAGGCCTCAGACATATACATCTGCAACAGAGTAGCAAAATTGCCCTCCATAAGCCTTATGACCTACCTGTCTTTGAAAAGGTTTGTGTAGTTGCATAGGTCAAACTTTCCCAGGATCATGAAGTCACTTTAAGAAATTATGATGGGAAAGCAAACACCACATGTACTGACTGTTGGATTGGAACTAACTGATGAGCACACGTGCATGGGGGGAGTAAATCTCAAAGGGAATCAACAGCAGGGAGGAGGACAAAGGGGATGGGCACAAACCTACTGAATAGGTACAATGAACACTATCTGGGTGACAGGCACACTTTTAACCTTGACTTGAGCATTACAAAAGTGATCCATGTAACCAAAAACATTTGTACCACCATAATACTTTGAAATAAATAAAAAAAAATTGTGACTCTTACACAAAAGTGATTTATTTGAAGGATGGCATTGGAAGAACTGCTATATGTTCCCAACTTTCAATTCTACCACTCTTATCATCTTTTGCTTGTTTTATAAATCTTCAGTTCCTCCACTTTGACCCACTGATTAATCTACTTTCCTGGCTTTTAACCTTCTTATTTCAAATAATTCATTTTCCTCTCTGGCCCAGTATTACTTTGTCAATATGATAATAAATTGGCCTAGTGTTAGCTAAATGACCCCATTTTTGTCTCATTTTACGTATGCACAGACACACATACACATATACACACACCCCTTTTAGTAATCTCACAGATAATATTGAAAAGGCTTCAGTTAGTCCTCCAGCATTCTGGACAAAATTACTCTAATGAGTGCTTCATTTCAACTTTTGCTGTGTCTTTCTAAGTATGTATTTTTGTTTGTTATGATCCCCCTCAATATTTTCTGACAACCTACTCCAACAAGAATGTATATATATCACGTTTAAACACATTAAATAAAGTATTTGAAAAATTAAGTTACTGCATTGTTAATTTAGTTGATTATTTCTTTTACCCCCATAACTATTCCTAGGGCAGAAGATTCCAAATTGAATACACTGCAGTGAATTAGAAATATGGTTCATGTCATGATCTCTCATGTTCAAAAATGTTAAAAGTTTTTGCAGTACTTTTTAAAATTAGAAGATAATTTTAAGATCCATTTTAATCACAGAAGAAAAAAAAAAACAACATTACAAAGTCCATGTCATCTTAATGGAACAATCCCAGTATTGAAACAATTTCTAAGATTGTCCCAAAGCAACCCATTCATTTCCCAACATGAGCTTCTTAGTCATGAAAATAACGTATTGGTAAAAGATGTGCAATGGTTTGCAGTTCAACCGATTCTCCAATTTCACTTTTGAAAATAATTCACTTTTGGCTTTGAGCTATTCTGTGTGACAGAGCCCCTGATTGCTCACTTAGCATGCACTCTTAGCCAATTTATCCCTGAGCACTTTTCAATAATTCATAATTCCTTAAATGCACAAATCCCTTGCCTACATTTAGAAGAGTAATTTGTAACTTTAACTATATTGAAATCTCACTTTGCTTATCACAGAATGACAACTTTTAAACACCTCTCATTATTGTTCTATTGAATAATATATATATTTTTAACATAGAATAATTTCTCAAGCAGTATTTGTTTATTTCAACTCATTGCTATATTTGTTAAAGTACATTTCTTTTCTTCCTGTGTTACACAGAAAGAAATGAAAACAATCTTTAACAATTATCTCTATTAAAAGAGTCATGTCCTCATATGCCACAGTTTAGGAATGAATGAATGATAAAAGAGAATAATGTATTAATCAAATGGTAATTTAAATATCATCTTTGAAATTCTTCTGGTAAAATGATAAGTGAAGCTGCTGCAGACTCACCCTCCCCTATTTAGGGTGTTTCCTTAGGAACAGAGTAAGTCTTATTAAAAAACAGTCTGACATTTTATAGTGCAAGTCTGTGGATCTTCCAACCCTTGGAACCCTCCAGAATTAGCTCAACAGTATCTTACAAACTGTTCATAAGACAATCACAAGGTACATGGAGAAATTTTCACATCTTTTTTCAACTATTCTGTTTAAATTATTTGGAATTCTGTTTAGACTTTGTAATTGCTTTTGTGATAACTTACATACAAAGGACTATGATAATGGTTATCTCGATGTCAGAATTATGCTCCCTCATTTATGTTTGGGTATAGAGGAGCCAATTGAAGGTGTTATTTCTCTAGGAGAGCAATATTGCCTCAAGAGAGTAAATATCTGTGACTACTAACATGTAATCTTTTGTTGTAACAAAACCTATCATACTGAAAATGAAAATTCAGATAATAGTTGGCAAAAATATTTACAACAGATATGGCAAATAATGATTGAATAACTATAACTTTAACAACAATCCTGAAAAACTAATTAGACAAGAGGAAAAAGAAAAGCACACAATAGAGAACCGGGAAAAAAGATATAAATAAGGCAATTATCTGGGGAAAATATCCAGTAAAAGCTCTGCAGCTTTTTCTAGAGGGAAAATAAATGAAAATTGAATTAAATATGAGATATCACCATTTCCCATTATCTGATTTAGCAGAAAATAAATAAAATAATTAAAGGAGTAATAAATCCATTGTTTCTGGAGATTCACGGGAAAAATAGCATTTTTACTCATTGAGAGTAAAATGTGTGCTGTTACATATATTCTAGTGTTCTTTGGATTACTACAAAATAGTTTCTACTTTTGGGAATTTATTCCATAGAAATAAGAATGTAAGAGTGTAGACTGCAGCATTGTCTTAAAGGGGAGAAAACAGTAAAAAATCTGAATGCCAGTTATTAACAGGGGAAACACTTAATAAACTGTTTTATAGCCAAGATTAAGCCAGAAAGATATGTGTGCATTATATTGTCTAATAGCATTGAAATAAATTATAACAAGAATATCATGGAGAATGATGTTTTAACTTTGGATATGTGGAGTGTATGTGATGAGGGAGGTCACAAGACCAGAGAGGGGGAAGAGAGACAGAGGCATTAACAAATTAATAAGTAAAATAGTCCTTGAAATAGAAACAGTGTGCATAATATAATCCGATGGTTGTAAAGTTCCATATTTAGCTATGTACCTATGCTTGAACATAGACATTAAAGAATAATTACCAAAAAATGACATCCATACTCATTCATGAGTGTTAGGATTTCCAGTGAACTTTTACTTTCTTCCCTAATTATTAGCATTGTCTTGAACTTTTATAATGATTAACTTGTCACTTACATCATCAGGATAAATCAGCTATTTTAATTTTCTAAAAGTAATGTTTCAAGGACAATATTTATTTTCTAATAACTCTGTGTGTGATTTGCTTATGCCTAATGTGTTCAGTAGTTGAATGTACAAACATAATTATGTAGATGTGGAAACCATCTCTCAAAAATCTGATGGTCAAATTCATGTTTGTCTTTGCAAGTATGTGTGTATTTTTGTGTGTGTGTGTGTGTGTAAGGTGGGGCAGGGAGTGTCCTTCGGAATGAAGAAAAGCCACTTCCATTTCACTTCTTTTCCCTTAAAGAATTACTTCAGTTGATGTAGTTTTAATGTCCTGATGGCCTGAGAGACATACATACCTATGTAGCTCTTTGTAATTGATTAAAGTTTATATACATTTTTCTTTGGACATTAATTAAAATAAAAACTGAAGAACATGGTCATATCCCAAGTAGATGATTTAGTTCATTCACATTTGAAAGGCAGCTCTCTCCTTCGCTAGAGTATAAATTCCTGAGAATAGTAAGCAGATCTTAAGCAACACCTCAGGAGAATGCCTATGCAAAGAAAGCAAGAAGTAGTCTGGGTAGACAGTCCGTGTTTCCAAACTAATCCTATGAGACCAAAGAAGTGATTAACTGGAAAGAGAATAAGTGAACAAAAATATCAAGGCAGCAACTGTGGTCCCTCTAATTAAGTCTTTTGGCATTTTTCTTTTTCTACTGGTGTGAAGTCATTTTCATCTAAGTCAAGAATTGCCTTAATTCTTCACGTTCTTGGTGCCTGATATTGGGCCAGGTATTTATTAGACATTAACCCCACAGAAAGCAAATGGTATTATGGGGCTGAAGTCATCTTTTGTTTCTGTAGGTTCTGTTGTTTTTAAGTAAACCTATGTGTGTTCTTGCAATTATTTTGTATAAATTCTGCATTTTGCTATCCTCGAATTTGGATCAGGATAGGTATACATACAGCAAATGTGTGAGGAGGGAAATGCATATTGAAATTTGAATTAAACAAATAAACAGGCATGCCATTGTCCTCTCTTCCATCATCAAATGAGATATATTTGGAATGTTGGAAACTTCTAACATAGAGTCACTGTTAATACCTTTGGGGAATTCAAACAAATGGAAATATTGATACCAAATGGAAATTTTGATAACTTGCTTTTAAATCCAGTTACTTAGGTCTGAATTATGTCTTATGAAATAGGTGTGCCAATATACTTCTACTTTTGAAAACAAATATGCATGTTATAATTCAATGCAAACTTTGTGTTTTCTAAATAGTTTTGTGCAGAATGACCAAATACAGTTTCCAGTGTCGATCAATTTTCTTTTCTAAGGCTTTAACAAAGTTGTTAAATAACACTTGAATTCATAGAAACTCTGGCAGCACTGATTCTGCCTCGTATTCTTTGACATTTTACCATTGTGATTGATTTATTCATTGCCCTCTAGTCTTTTTCTGTAGCCTGGCAAGCCCTTTCCTCTCTTCAACAACATGTTCCAAACTAAGCCCTTTCAAATTAACTTGTGGAAATCACATTTCATGGAACATGTTTACTAAAGGTCACATATACAAAATGTTCTAGAATTCCTCCCTCTACTAATTTGGATTTCTATTGAGAAAACCCAAGTTAGGGTAATTTCTGCATAAAACAGGCATGTGCTCGTTGCACACAATTATATATTTAATTAGGCTCTATTTTACTATATTTCAGGTATTAGAACATCAGAAACATAAAATGCTAATTTCCAAACATTTCATATCATCATAGTTTTATGAAAATCTGCCTCACATTTACTTCATTACCTGTAATGTCCATAATATATGTAAATATTTACAAATGGATTTAAAAATTTACGTAGCTTTTTTTTAATGGAAAAGAGATCAATGAAAAAGTATGTCATATTTAACAGACCCATCATTGCAGTTTGAGTGCATTGTTTGTTTGCTCATTTTGAATGCACTTGATCTAAGAACCTCAGGAAGATGTACCCTCTTAGCCAAGCAGAGGTTTCCAAAGTGAAGGGAGATTATCATTTGCTGGACACTTTATTTCTGTAGTTTCTAAGACTTGAAGACTGAGATCTATCTCATTCTATGTGTTTTTTAACCCCTTTGATTAAAAAAAAGACATCTGAAGGCCAATGTTAAATAAATACATATTATCTGGGAGAGAAACGTCATGGAGAGATTTCACAGTCTTTTGCTTAATTAATTATCACTCTCATTATTGCATAAAGTGACTTATTGGGGGCTCATACTTAATTTAATGAGTAGACTGTCAGTGAGAGAGGAGGAGGTTTGCTTTGAGAAGCAGGTTGCCCTGGAGAGGAGTCAAGGACAATTTTAGAGAACGGTAGAGTTGGGTTAAAAATTGTTCAGAGAGACCTAGAGAGTCAGATAGCAATCGGACTGCAGTGAAGAAATAACACAGGCATGGTGGTGGAGGGAATGGTGATTGCTGTGTTATTTTCTCTAAGGCTGATCAGATCTAATTCTACATTGAATAAAGCAAAGATAGACCAAGTAGAACATTTGGAAAGGTAGTGATATGGGTGTAAAAAACATACAATTTAATACTAGAGGAGCTGGGTCTGACTTCCAAATTCTCCATTTATATTAGTCATGATACTTAGTCATTCTGAACTTCATTTTAGAAGTTCAGAAAAATAGAGATAGTAAAATTTCAACACAGAGTGAGAGCAGACATTATACTGGACAGTATCATGGAAAGTCCTTGTAACAAATGCTAATTCCTAATAACAAATGCAAATATTAATTATAATTATATTTGCCTGGATAATCTATGGAAAAAGAAGTCATCATTCTTTTTTTCTTTACAGTATTTGGAACTAATTTCCTCTTGAATAACCCAAGATACATATATAGAAGAATAGATATGAGTATGTGCATTCATTTTTTTTCCTCTATTCAAATATCAACTATGTGACAGCTTAAAGACCAGTTTTAAGACTTACATACAAATTTCTTTAATCCTCTTTCCATGTCTAGTGGGAAATCCAAAGCTCTTCCCTAGATATCTGCAAATTTCCTGAGGCTTACATTTTCTGGTTTTTATTTAGCTCTTCTTGCTGACTCCTCATCTTTACTTGTTTTACCTCTAGTGCCTAATCCATGAGCTGAAACATAGTCCTTCAAAAGCATAATAAAATCCAGGTATGAAAATGTGTAGTATGCTTGTCTCAGTCCCTTAGAGCTGATGGGACTTCAGTCAGTTTTGCACATAAATAGCCTATATTTAACTTTGTTACCCAAATATTTATTACTCATGTGGTCTATGTACAAGACTGGTCATCCTAGCTTTAATCCTTGCTTTTTACTCTTCAAAATTTGTTATCTATTTTCGAAGTAAAATAGTATCATTTTTAAAATTCTATACCCTGTTTACTTGCTCTGAGTATTCTCAATATTCAAAGTCACCTTCAAAAATCAAGATTTGTGTCCTTAGTAGAGTTAGTCTAAAGAATAGGCCAACCTCATTGCATAAAATCCCTAAAAAGTTTCTTCAAAATGTAAAGGTGAGCTCAGTATTTTAACATAATAATAGATTTGAAACATCTTACTACAAATAGTCATTTATTTCTCTATTGCTTTTGTTTGCTGTTATAAGTTAGCTTTAAAATTTTATAATTATAACTTCTAATAAAGTCTAATCACAAAGAACTTTTCTTCTTCATGAATTTTTCTTTCTTTTTTTTTCTTTTTTTTTTTTTTTTTTTTTGAAACAGAGTCTTGTTTTTCATCCAGACTGGGACACAGTGGCATGATCATAGCTCACTGCTCACTGCAGCCTTGAATACCTGGGCTCAAGCGATCCCCTTGCCTCAGCTTTCCAGGCAGCTGGGACTATGTGCATGAGCCACCATGCACAGCCATGAAATAACTAGCATTATGATGGTGAGGGAAAAACTCAGGTTCCCTATCACATAACAAAAACACTGTGCTAGCCAGGAGTGCTCAGCAAAATTGTTACAAAGTAGACTAGGCAGGTACCAAAGTATCTACTGGGCCCAGAAAAAGTGCCCAGCACTTTCTTGGGTGCCTCAGCACTTTCTTGCCTTGAAACAGCTGGCTCAAACCTGTCCTGATTGCATTAGAGAGGCTTTGGTTTTCCTATGGCATCCTTTAGCTAATTGTAATTCTAAAATCCCCGCCTAGTGGAAAATTGTAATGTCATTAACATAACATGAGTTGTATGACAGTGTATGATGATGCTGCTGTACTTATATGATTAGTTTCACTGTGATCAAGCAAAGATATGACGTAAAAACTTTGCATTACTTATTAAGAAGAGATTTTTTTTTTTTTTTTTTTTTTTTGAGACAGAGTCTTGTTCTGTTGTCCAGGCTAGAGTGTAGTGGCATCAGCCTAGCTCACAGCAACCTCAAACTCCTGGGCTCAAGCAGTCCTGCTGCCTCAGCCTCCCAAGTAGCTAGGACTGCAGGTTCAGGCCACCACACCCAGCTAATTTTTTCTATTTTTAGTAGAGACGGAGTTTCACTCTTGCTCAGGCTGGTCTCGAACTCCTGACCTCAAGCAATCCTCCCAGCATGCTAGGGTTACTGGTGTGAGCACAATGAATCACCTTAATGGTGCTTACCGAGAAAATTGTGTCAGCATCATTGGCCCCCAAGTATTTAGGCCATTTCATATATGTGAGGTAGCTTAGCAAACACGTATCATTTTGATCATCTGATTGATCTGAGAAAATTAAATTGTACCATAGGAAATATGTCATACCCCTATTTAAGAGATATCAACTCAATTTATCCAATGTGCTGAATAAATAATAGTTACAGGTTTTAGTGACTTTTGAAACATTATACAATCATTTGAAATCATGAGTGTTTGGCCCACGACCTTACTGACAAACCTGTTTCATGATTTTTAACTAACCATTCTTGGGCTATGTCTCCATAGACAAAAGATTAAAGTTGAGATAATTAATCCAGTATGGCAGAATGAATAGCACAGAAAATGAACTCATAAATCCTGAGCTATTGACTTTGAACACTTATGTGGAACAGTTACATTGTGCTCAACTATCAGATCTGTACACATTACAGGCAACTCTATACACAAACAAGGGTGTGGTATATTCTGACCACTAATGGGATAAGTTATCCCAATTATCTAATGTTTCTTCTCACTCACTCTATTATTATTATTATTAATATTGACATCAAATGAAAGTCACTAAAACATAGCTTTGATCATGTTCAAAATTTCTGTGCAATGCCTAACTAAACAGCCATCAACTAATCCTCAGAGTCCATTGTCTCCAAATTTGTTTGCAACTTAGATTTATAAACTTAACTCCTTGTCATAATTCTTGCCAAACCGTTCTGCTCTTAATACTCACAACATTCTGTGATCTCTGTTTTTCCACCTTTTTTAAACCACAGGGTGCCTTTACTTAGGTCTGAAGGAGTGATCTACCCTATAAATAGTAGGCCCCTCAGAGCTTATATTCTTCAAGGCATTTGCTAAGAGAGATCCTTACACAATCCAAGTCAAGCTGTGGATTAGGCTTTACCCTGTTTGGCTGTCAGCAGATTTCAAGTTTTTCTAGGGTCACCTCGAGCTATTTGCTTACACTGGTCTATAGTAGAATTTGTTGTTGTTTTGTGTCTGTTACTTGAAAAGTAGAATGACCACAGTAAAATATTCTTACATTCAACAGAAGGAATGTAAGAAAGAGAAAGAAAGAAGATGAAAAACACCTTGTGAGATTGGACAGCAGTTGCTCATAAACACAAGAACTTTATTAATCCCCAGAAGGAAGTGCTGACTGTTTGCTAAGAGCTGAGCTCTAGTTTCTTAGGTAGAATAAAATCTAGTGAAACCATGATGAATGCTACCTCTATACCCATAGGAAGAAGCGTTCTGTGGGATCCTGGACTATAATTATTGTTCTGAAATAACTGTTTTCTCAAATGGTACCCTGCTATAATCAGCTGTTCTCCCACTATACCCTACAAAAGGCATATATTTCTGTGCTTTTATTAATCTTTTACCTTTCCTTGAAATATCATCTCTGCCCCCTCCTATAATCAAATCTCATTTGTTCTTCAAGGCTCAGCTGCATTCTGAACTTTACAAGAAGCTTTCCTCCTTATGATCATCAACCTTTATTTGTTATCGTTTCCACACAATTCAATTTAATTGTATCTGTCTTTGAGTTGTTCATTTCAAATAGGTTGGAGGTTTCTCCTGAGTTAGATCTTTAGGTAATTTAGAGGATGACTTTGTCTATTACAGGATGCATGGGGCAAGTCAGGGCTCCATAATGCTTTTTAGTGCAAGCCCAACAATGAGATTGTCCCAGTTGAACCCTGGAACCATCGATTGCTAGGTGGCTATGTGAGGCTGGACAGGGTACCAATATTTCTGTTCCTGCTCTGCACAGTAAGATAATGATGCTATAGGTTTTTGTAAAGAGTTCATAAGTTATTCCAGAAAAACTTTTAAACGGTGTTTGGCATATAATATAGGAAGTCTAAATGTTGGCTATTCTTATTAAATATTGATTTTGTCTATATTATTTTACCTTTAAATAAGACAACAACTGCCATTGCACACAGAGAAAAAAAATATGCTTTTCAAGTACCTGTATAACTGAAGGAGCAACGCTGAAAATGAAAAATTCTGGGAGTTTATAACCTATGCATTTTTACCTTAATTTTTGTAGCAATTAACAGCAAAAATAAGTTAGAATAAAAGCAGAAATCAGACAGAATGGATTCATATATCAGCTCTGTTAGTGAATTTTGCCCTGAGAAGTAACCTACAGAGAATTTCAAGTGTATACAGAAATAGATGAAATGGCATAACTGTTATCTACCAATTTAAGCCTCATGTTTAAATTTTTCAATGATACTCTATCAAATAACACCCACGTGGAAAAATGAAGAAAAGTGTTAGCTAGCAATGCATTAAAAATCGGAGAGCTATATAGATTCAGAGTAAAGTATTATATTATTATGCAGGAAATCTCTTAAAATAGAACCTCCAAAATATCACATAACTTCATTTGACAGAGTGACTGAGCCATCATAAGTTTCTTGGAGAAAAAAAGCAAAAGATAAAGAAACCAGTTAACTTCCAAGATTTAATAAACCAAATGAGTAAATAAGCAAATAAAAATATATGTAACATTTTCTGATTTCAAGTTTTATTCTTTCCAATCTTCCATACATCTTGCATCTCCAGCTACCGTCTTAACCAATAAGATGTGATTGCACTTGTGGCCTTGAAACTCCTGGTAGATCAAGGCAGAAAAAAATGAGCTCAAAAAATGTAAAACACTCTGGTAGTAAGCAAGAAACTACATGTCTTCCTTTATATGTTTCATTATCAAAAAATGTAATTATCTAGAATTGCCCAGTCCTTGATCATTCTTACTCAAGAAATACATATAGACATCCTAGCCTTGAAATCTGTGCTTTCCCATTCAGTCACAGGCCACAAAGGGCTACTGAGTACTTGAAATGTGGCTAGTATGACTGAGAAACTAAATTTGTAATATTATTTTAATTTTTATTGATACATAATAATTGTACATATTCATGGAGTACATGTTATATTTTGATACAAGCATATAACATATAATGATCAAATCAGGGTAATTGGGACATAATTCACCTGAAACATTTATCATTGCTTTATGTTGGGAGCATTTGAAAACTTCTAACTATTTTGAAATATAATAAATTATTGTTAACTATAGTTGCCCTATTGCACTGTTGAACACTAGAACTTTTTCCTTCTATTTAACAGAATTACCCCTTCCCACCACCTTTAACAACCTCTAGTAGCCACCATTCTATTCACTACCTCGATGAGATCAATTGTTTTTTAGGTCCCATATATGAGTGTGAAAATGCAATTAAATTTGTAATATTAATTAATATTAACTAATTTAAATTTAAAATATGATACTAGATTTAATTATTGGAAAAGTTTTAAGCATCTTTGGAATGACTTGGGTATGTAAATCTATACGTGCAGTTGTAAATTGCATGCATCTAAATGTTGAACCCACGATTTCCAGTAAAAAATTAGTGCCTGGATTAAGATGTGTTCTATGTGAATTATCTCATTAAAATTGCTATATTGATTATGTGTTATAATGATAGTATTTGGGATATATCATATCAAATAAAATGTTATTTGTAATGATTTTACCTGTTCTTTTTGCCTCTTTTAATGTGGCTACTAGAAAATATAAAATTATTTATGTGACTCAGATAATATTTCCACTGGACAGTGCTTCCCCAAATAGGATGCAATTTAATTGCAAATAGAGTCTGCCAGTTTCTCCCTTCCATTCTTTTTGCAGGTTTTTATTTTTTCTTCTAGAATTAAGATAATTCTTGGCTTTCCAGAGCAAATCAGTTTTTCAATAAAGATTATGTCATCATACCCAATGGCTGATTACTTTAATTACCATCCAGATTCAATCTGAGGAAAAATGGTAATATTGATAATTGGGTCCTAGTCACTTTCTTCTATATTAGTTCCCTCCTTCATGGAAACCCATTTACATCCCCTTTGAGGCATTTAGTGTCCTAAGGATCAATTCTCAGCAAGGACTGCTTTAAAGCATTATGTTTAAGCAATGGTTTGAAAATCAGAGTTTAGTGAGTAGATTTTAAAGAGGGGTGTGTGTTCGTGTGTGTGTGTTCAACTCTTGTTAATTTCTGGTATGGTTACATAGTTGTTCCTTTAACAACAGCAAAACCCCCCAATTCCTTTCTTCTCAAGTGAGATTTTAAATAAAAACCCAGTAGGTACAAAACAGATAAAACTGAAACTCTGAAGAGGCTCTACAGAGTGTTGAAAAGTTATAGTCCCCTGGCAGTGTCCTTCCCATCTGCTACAAGGGCCCCTTGGACACCTCTTTGGAAATGAAGAAAACACATTATTCAAATTGAAAATTGTTATAGCTCTGAAATCAAATCTTAAAATTGGAGACTTCTGGATTCAGAATCAGTATTGGTCACAGACTTCAAATTTAAGTTGTTACTCCATCACAAGATTTCATCATCTATTAAAAAAAAGCTAATTATTATAATGACCTTGCTGAGTTTTTATGAGTAGTAAGATCACGTTCATATTTTTTAGGACATATATAAACAACTGATTTTACTTTAGTTTATATATATCAACCTGCCCCCAATATTTATATTTGAATCTTGCACACTGTTCACTATGGAGCTACCAGACTAATCTAAAATGCAAATTCAGCCATATCACACTTCCTACCTATCACATACAGACGAAAATGATTCAAACATAGTATAGCAAATACGACAATACATGAGCTAGGTCCTTCCTCCCTTTAGCTCCTGAGCCTCCCTACTTTGCACTTTATGCCCTAATAACACCGAGGAGAGCAAATGTTTCATCCCTCAGTGCTTTATTTCAAGCCATCTCCTTTGCCCACAATACCCTTTGATTTTTCAAATATGTGCAACTGTTGTAACATGATGTGGAATAAACTCTACCATAGTCAGAAATAATTTGTTTCCAAGTAAACAAACAAAACAAATAAATCAAAAGATCACTCAAGGTTATATCAGATAAATAAGGGTGATTTACTTTCAGGATGTTATAGTATCTCACAAACCTGTGGGAAAAAAGGCATAACTGAATTTCATCAGAGCTTATTTCTCACTCTTACCTTTTTTTCCCTTTGCCCACAGACTGGTTTTTTGTTTGTTTGTTTGTTTTGTTTTTTGTTTGTTTTTGTTTTCCTTGCTCCTTCTTTTGATTTCAAAAGGTCCATGATGGTGTCAACAACTCCTGAGTCAAGGATAACTTTGAGGCTCAGGACCTATTAACTTTCTAGGTTTCTCTAGGTCCCAATTCCAAGGATCCAAAAGAGATAATTTGTTTGGGCTGGCTGGGTTATGCCATCTATGCCTGGTTTTAGGTGAGAAGGTAGAAAAATCATCTACATATGGGATTTTGGTTAAGGGAAAAATTTGTAACATGACTAGTATATTGTGTCATCTTTGGAAAAGAGAGTAAAGATTTAAAGTACTTGTTATAGATATCATTCTCCACTTATGTTGAATATGTTCACTAGGACCTTGGAAAACATATGCAATTGATAATCAGTGGTTGTAAGTAAGTACTTTTAATTATTTTGAAAGCATTTACATTTAATAAATAACATTATACATCCAGAAATGGACAAGTAACTATTAAATATGTATTCAAACTACAAAACAATTATAGACAGGCAGTCAGAACACATTTTTAGGTACATGAAATGCTATTCTGAGAAGTTACTTTGTTTAGGTCCTCATATTTAGTAAATAGCATAGTTGAAAGTCAAACATCAATCTGATCATAATTTCTGTACTTTTTTTGAATGGTGGAAGCACATTAAAATCTTTGAACTGTACATTTAAGATTGCATTTCCCCCAAACAACAAAGAATGCAATCTTAAATCTGTGTCAGTAGCAATGTTCTGTAATGAAACATACCTGAAGATTTAGGAAAAATACAATAAAATAATAATATCAAAATAGCAACTACCTATACTGTGCTTATCACATGCCAGACACTCTTTTGAGCATTTTACATATATTAACTCTTTTGATCCTCATAATAGGTCAATAGGGCAGCCTACATTCCTGTCCCCAAGAAGGAAACTAAATCAACTCATAATGGATCACAGCTAAGAAATGGAACATTATATTAAATATC
The DNA here is from genome assembly GCF_020740605.2 of Lemur catta. Taxonomy (NCBI): domain Eukaryota; kingdom Metazoa; phylum Chordata; class Mammalia; order Primates; family Lemuridae; genus Lemur; species Lemur catta. The sequence continues at coordinate 63,836,800 of NC_059131.1, read as the reverse complement.
CAATGAACTCACAGGCCAGATAGTCTTAACTGTAAAATGTTTTACTATATTATATTAGGAAATACAAAGTTGTATTAAGTAACTAGACTAATTAGAATTACCTCTTCTGAAAGTATTATTTTTCCCAAAAAAGGGTCCTACTGGCACAAGAATCCACTGGTCTGAGTACAAGGATGACTTAAATGGTGGATTTGTCATTCTGTCTTAGCCTCATGCATTAAACACTCTAATCATATAATTAACCCTGCCTGCATGGAATCTGTGTTCACCTAGCGGATTTTAATTACGCTATTATTTCCCTACATAGATTTCCCAGCAATCAGACTATGATATTAAGAGAGATTAAATATATCCTCTCTAAAATTCTATTTATAATTTTGAATTAACAAATTCTCACTAATGTTATACAACAGTAATATCAGTTGGCTAATGTGCTTCTCTCTCTATGTGTAGAGTCAAATTGGACTTAATATTCCAATGACAGAGGCTGACCATAATGATTTATGAGAGGTACTTCATAAAAAGCCTGGCTTAACTTTCGATGAGAAATTTCACTGGATGTCACAATAATACACAATACCACATTTGAGTCCTTTTCCTGACTGCTCGAACCAATTGCTGAGTTTTCTCCATCCTTGCTTAGAAATCCCGCCTGCATCCCTTGTACCACTGACATTGCAACAAGGCCTTCTCTGCTTTCCTGAAGTCAGCCCTCCTTGCTCGAGCATACCACTTTGAAATTAAACTCCTTAAAATATCGATCGACCCCTTATCTTTTAACAATTCTCCATATTCAGTATGATAAAATGCAAAATCTTATTCAGTCAGTATCTAACAACTACTCTTAACAAAACTCATTGTTCCCAGCTAACAGCTTACATCTCAGAATCTGCATATACTTTTGTAAAAATGGAATGTCTTTGTTATTTTCTCAGTTAACTCAGAAAATGAGAGAAAAATAAAGGAATTAAACATTTTCTGTGATCCTACCACTAAGGCAAAGACTTCTATAGTTTGAATGATATTGAACTTTTTATCATATTAATGATTTGTATTTCTACTCTGGCAATTCTATCTTTAGGCTTTTTACCTATTTTATCTTGAAGTGTGAATTTTTATCAATTTCTAAAATCACCTTATATATTAAGTATGTTAGAATTTTCCCATATATGTGACATTATTTTACCAGTGTGACATTCTATTTTTCTTCATTTCAAAGTATTAAAGGAGTACAAATGTTTTAGTTACATAGATACCTTGCATAATGTTTAAGTCAAGGCTTTTACTATGCCCATCACCAGAATAGTGTTCATTTTACCCAATAGGTAAATTTTAACCCTAACTCCACTCCCACCCTCTCCCCTTCTTGGTTTCCAATGTTCTTTATATCTCTTTGTGCCTGTATGTGCCCATCACTTAGCTTCCAATTATTAGAGAGAACATGTGGTATTTTTTTTTCCATTCTTGAGCTACTTCTCTTAGGATAATGGTCCCCAATTCTATCCAAGTTGCTGCAAAAAACATTATTTCATTCCGTTTTTATGACAGAGTAGTATTCCGTGGTGTGTATTTGTACTATGTTATCTTCATTCACTCATGATTTGATGGGCACTTAAATTGATTCCACATCTTTGCAATTGTGAATAGCGTTGCAATAAACATTAGAGTGCAGGTGCCTTTCTGATAAAATGACTTCTTTTCTTTTAGGTAAATACCTAGCAGTGGAATTGCTGGATTGAATGGTAGGTCTACATTTATTTCTTTGAGCAATCACCATACTGTTTTCCACAGAGGCTGTACCAGTTTGCAGTCACATCAGCAGTGTGTGTTCCTTTCTCTCTGTATCCATGCCAGCATCTAATGTTTTTTGACTTTTAATAATGGCCATTCTGACAAGGATAAGGTGGTATCTCATTGTGATTTTAATTTGCATTTCCCTGATGATTACCAATGCAACATTTTTACATATTTTTGTTAGCCATATGTCTATCTTCTTTAGAAAGACTTCTGCTCATGTCTTTTGTCCACTTTTTAGTGGGGTTGTTTGGCTTTTTCTTGTTGATTTGAGGTGAGTTCTTTGTAAATTCTGGATACTAGACCTCTGTCAAATGTATAGTTGATGAATATTTTCTCCCATTCTATAGGTTGCATATTTGTTGATTATTTCCTTTGCTATGGAAAAGCTTTTTAATTTAATCAAGTCCAATTATTTATTTTTGTTGTTCCTGTAATTACCACTGTGGTCTTAGTCATAAATTCATTGCCTAGGTCGATGTCTAGAAGAGTTTTTCCTACATTTTCTTCTAGAATTTGTATGGTGTCATTCCTTACATTTAAGTATTTTTTGCATCTTGAATTAATTTTTGTATATGGCAAGAGATAGGGGTCCTGTTTCATTTTTCTACATGTGGCTATTCAGTTTCCCTAGCACCATTTATTGAATAGGGCTTCCTTTCCCCATTTTATGTTGTTGTCTGCTTTGTTAAAGATGAGTTGGTTGTAGGTACATGGCTGCCTTTGTTGCAATAAAGACATACACAATTTAATCTAAGAGCATGAGATCTGGAGACAAAATTCCTAAATTTCAAACATGGCTTCTTCATTTATTAACTGAATGTCCTTAATTATTATACTCCAGTTTTCTCAACTGCAAAATGAGAATATGAAAATTGATTTGTGGGAAAATTAAATGAGTTAATATAGCTTAAATTCTTTGAATAAGGTACCTATAAAGATTCAATCAATTCAATTGTTACCATGATAATGATGATTACAATGATGACAATTAATGACGATGGTGATGATGGTGTGGATGAGGATGATGGTGTGTGACACGGATGGTGATAATGATACTTTAAGTTTTAGTACACTTTTTCCACTATAATTTAACTTTTAAAAAAATTTCTGAAGTCAATTTTTTTTTTTGTCAATATGATGTTTCAACTACTTGGGCGAAGGGACTATTATTCTTATGTCACTAAAAGTGTCTAAAATAGTTTCTTCCACAGAGTAGATAATTGACAATAGTAATTAAGAGAAAATGTTTATTAAAGTCTTATGCACCAGTCATTACTCTTAATGTTTTTAACATATTAGGCTATTTAGTCCTCAAAACAATCCAAGGAAATAAGTACAATCACTATCATAGTTTTAACAATTAAGATATTAAGGCACAAAATTTTTAAGTCACTGGGCTAGACTTTCATAATTACTTAGTGATATGGCTAGAATCTAAGCCATAATGATACAGTCTCTTGGTAGAAGGTACATAAGAAGTATTTGAGAAATGCTTAGCTTATTCTATCTGTTTTATAGTATAGCACTCTATTAGCATGGATAACAATTAAGGTATAGAGTTAATATATACACACAAGCATAAATTGTTTAATATTTTAACATTTCCAACATGTTAAATAAATTCTCTTTCTGCTCTCCAAGATGTAGCTTTTTAGAAAAGTAAATCAAGATTCAGTAACTATAGAACATTTTTTGCTTCCATCTAATGAATAGAGTTCTAAAACTTTTGAGAGAAAATTAAAAAGATCATAGCTAATCAAGCAATCTGCTGATTAATTAAAGGCATCAGAGATCCATATATAGAGAAATAAATTTAGTTTTCTGTTTTGTTTTTCCCTTCTACCTAAAGGGACATAATTCACCCTGCCAACAACCTATCTTGCCTATAATCTTAACTTTTTATATTCCACCTGACAGATATTGAAGAGATGAGTGCCACAATGCTTCATTGTAAAGAAAAACTAATTGCACCGTCAATTTACACAGTGACATTTTCATAAAAAATACTATTTTGAAGATTTTGCTACCTGAAGTGTCCAAAATATCCTGCCTCTGTCCTTAATGTGTCTAAATCCTACTTATCCTTTCATAGTTTTTCAATCTTCCATGAAGCTTTTCAAGATGACTGATAACTTTAGACTACATCTTTGTGCAAATCTTTAATATTTCTTTACTGAAATATTTATCTTTTAGATAAAGTTTTATAGTTCATTATTAATATGGGATTTATCATTTCATTAAACAATTAGTAAGTTATGGTTGAATACTTATTCTCCAAATTTGAATTCTTTGTTTCAACTAGATTCTCAGTTTCTTCAGGGAAAGACTTGCCCATGTAAAGCTGTTTCTATGGACAACAGACTGGGAAAGAAAAATATATATGTGAAAGACACAAGAACAGTAATATTCTCTGGGTTAAGTCACCACCATTTGTTACAGCGATATCAATTCAGCCTGAGTGTCTTCTGCAGCTAGGACTTCCCATTTCAAGTGTGAGCTCTAGTCGATGCCACCCACTCCATTTTTTTTTTTTTTTTCAGTCCACCTTGCTTTTTACTCTCCATTGTGGTCAGTATTTATCACCATCATGGGAAATGTTATACTGAAGAAGTTCTTCACACCTAAAAACCTGGTAAGATGTCCCACATGCAGATCTTTTAAGATAGGGAATTTGGCCATCAGAGACTATGGTGGGCAGCAAGGAGAAGAACTCAGGTTAGAATAGGACTTTTTCTTTTTCCAGACGCTGATCGAGCATCATTTCTTCTTCCCTAGTGATAGAAAAAAATGAACATTCATTGTTCACCTGCCTTGGCATGGGCAGAATTGTTTATCTCTACCCAAATTCTGTAGAGTTTTTGTCAGATTTTGAGCACCTCCCCTCTGAATCTTATCCCTCATTCTGTGTGTTCACAATAGTGTCTCCCCTATCAGCTATGCTTGGTTCTTAGTTAACACTGCACTAATTTATTTATTGTAAACTTTGAAATGATAAGCAAAATATGGGTAAAATTGAATGATTGCTAAATTATTAAAATAAGTAATAAATATGATTTTTATCAGTAGTGTTCCCATGACTTTGAAAGCAAGGGGAGCAATAAGACTGTGCCTGGGCCTGGCCAAAAGCTCCAGGGATTTCTAAAATATTTACCTGAGGCAAAAATGGAGTAAACCTGGTCTATGGCTTATCTGGGTTACATAAAGTACTCATATAGACACCTTTGGAAAAATCCATGTCTACATTCATTTGAGGTGAATGTGAGGCAAATTCTGTAGCTTACTGTAAATGTCCTTCCTTTTTCCTAGATGTGTTTAATTTAATTGCAATTTAAATATATTACAGTTCAGTTGCTATCTGTTCCCATCACAGACTTTCCTGTATGGTCCCAGCTGACTAAACATAACCCTGAGCATCTCTCTTCTTCCAATCCCTTGGTGACATCACCATACAGAAAAGTGAGGTGTGCATTACCAAACTGCCTACTGGACAGTGGGATAAGTACAAAAGAGGCTTCCTTGCATTAGACAGAGAATGCAATGAGAGCTCAGGAGGCAGAGAGAATGCTATTTCAATCACTCTGATCACGAGAAAGGGAAAATGAGGATAGGACAATAATGAATTTAGAATTCAGAACTGAGAGTTCTAATTCATTTGTTTAGCTTGCAAGCTGAGGTATACTTGAACATGCTCCGAGAGGAATGGCCGTAGCAAGCCGCTGTCCACGATGCAGCAACCATTAGCTTCTTTTCTGCCTAATACTTGAGTAAGCTAGAGGAATAAAGCCAAGGAAAAGCATAGCTCCTAATTTTTCCTAACCCATGCCAACTGCATGCTCCATTTAAACACTTATATCCAGAGCCACCTTTTCATTAAGCATATAAGAAAATTCTTCAGCTCACACCATTTTATCCCCAAAATAAATACTCTTATCATTTGGACATCTGCCCTTGTGAGCAATGCCATTGCTGTACTAGACAATGTCTTTGTGTAATTAAGAAAAATGTGCCCCTTCCTCTGGAAGATGCAGCTCTACTCCAGAGAAGGATTGATTATTGGAATATGAGCTGGATTTCAGTCCCCATTTAACCCTTCAGCCAGATGACTGTCTTCAGAACACCAACTGTACAGCTATATGGAGGACCAATTAGGAAAGTATGATAATTTTAATAATTTCTCAAAGGGGGAAATAAATAAAATAGAATCTGCATAAATATCATCACATAATAGAGCAAGACTCAATTCTTTTAAAGAACATTTTGTACCAGTTCTCTGTGCATAAGCAGGATTCTGTTTTTCATCTAATTAAATTCCCTTATTGGCTTTTCAACTCCAAAGATTTGTGTAATTACAGTGAACATGAATTCTTCCTTATTGGAAGAATTTAACTGTTTTATCTTGTTATGTGAAACAAAATTTAGTAAAACATTTTTTAAAAAATATGGCAGCATATGCTAACAGATATATCAACCATTAACACCCCCAAAAAGCACCAGAAAAAAAAAACTGTTAATCAAGAAAAGCTAAGTGTATTAGACTTCCTGCAGGGAGGGAGAATACCAACTCAACAGAGTCTTAGTAGTGTCTCAAAAATGGAAAAAGAAGAGAAAAATATTTATAGGGCCCAGAGCAACTTTTTAAAAATATACTTTAAAAATTATTAATGATTGTAAATGTTGACAGTACACCATTAAACCACCCATGGGACTATCAGGTCACACACATTACGAAGGAAGCCTAGTAATAGGGCTTTAGGACCTGCGCTTAGAGATGTTAAGGTAGTTTGTGACAGTGGAGAACTAGCTAGGATTAGACACAATTTACACCATGATACTTCTGGATTAGTGAACACGGTAAAGCAAGGGTCTTGAAGTGAGCTTTGGTGAACAATCTGTGAATGTTGAAAAGTAAGGTGTTGTAGTTGGTTCACAGCTTTAACTTTCTAAATCAAAATTGCCTCGATCAAATACCTACATTAATTTTGCTTGTTTTCAGTATTGTTAAACATAGGAAGTATTCCTGCTCACAGAATTGTTAACACAGGGACCAAAATGTATGCTGGTTTTAGTTAGTAGATGTGTTAATCTCTTCTTACTTCATCCAAAATTATGCATTGCAATAAAGTCCCCTCCCAGAACTATTTAACCCAGGACAAACAAATACATTTGATTCCCTAGTATTGTTTATCTCAAGAAGAGAAAATCATGTTCATTTTTGTTCCAGCCCCCTCTCTCCATTTTTGGTCTACCCTAAATGGATGATGATAGATCAATATTGCCTGTGGTTTTAATCAATACAGATTTTACCATTATTTGTTGTGTTATGGTTGTAAGTAGAATTTCTAATAATTGTTTTTCCAATGTCTGAAAGTATCAGATTTTCTTATTTGATTGGTCAGTTAAGCATTTTGGGGCAAATCAGCTGTGTTACATAGATTAAGCCCTGGAAATTACACATTTGAGGATTATGATCAAATAATGTAAAAAGGATAATGATCAGGGTTTATAGATTACTTCTAAGCCAGCTGCCAAGAATACCCCCATTAAGCAAAGAAAGAAAAATACCTGAAGTCAGTAGCTTTGAAAACGGCTCCCATAAAACCTGCCTCCTGCTATTCACCGTTTTGAGTAATCTCCCCTTGAGTAATTTGCTTCTAGTTATTAACCCTGAAGGGCTGTCACCCAATGATTAGATTACAAGAGATTATGAATTACCTTTTGCCAGTGGACTCTTCCTTGCTGGCTTTGATGAAGCAGTCTGCCATGTTATAAACTAATAAATGTGTATTGTTTTATGTCACTAAGACTGTGGTAATTTGTTAACAAGGCAATAATAACTAATACAATAACCAATCTTTAATCCAAAGAGCTCACAGCATTGTGATATGGTGGTGTTAGCTTTAAAACTTTTAAAAAATATTTTTCATAATGGGAAAGATCCAAGAGACATCTATAAGGATATACATACAGCATTCTTCCCCTATATTCTACTTCAACAAGACCCTATTATATCTAAATTGGATATCTTTGAAACCACAATCAGTACAATTTTCTAAAAGTTTTCATGCAAAGAGTTCCATGACCTTAATTACATTGTCTAGTTTTCATGATATTCTTTCTTCATCATAGCAGGTAGGATTTTCCCCACTTTTCAAGCCAATTACAAAAAATTAATAAAAGATGCATGGGAACAGATAAAAATAGTTCAAAACTTTTCTTTGGTTTCTAAAATTGTTTGTTTTAAGTAAACTCCAATTGATACTCTTTTTCTTTTAAATTATATTTCTTAATTTTTTTTCTGAGAGGAGAAATTGATGAGGCTAAAATTGCACCCACCTTGATAATATCAGAACTTCTCCGGAATGGATGCATCAGTTTATCAAGATAACATGTTCCTATCCAATTTATGTGAAGTAGCAAACAGGCTTGTGGACCACAACCCTGTGTTTTTTGACCAAAGTAACCATATAGATTTGGTGAATATTATGGGAATATTTTGGCACTCCTTCCAAGATTGGTCTGGCATCAGAAAATAAAATATGTACTATAGAGATCATCAGGGAGGCTTGAGTCAAAGAGCTTCGTGGTACCTAAGCAATGTATCTTTGTTGTAAGATCTCGAAAATATAATGGTCTCTTAATACACACTGTCTGCACTGGCTATTTTCCAACTTTATTTTTGTGAATGTTTAAATAGATGACTTCCATGACAGATTTACAAATGCTATTCCTTTGGTGACAGAAAAGCACTCTTTTTAGGTATGTTGTAATAGAGGTTGTGGTAGTCTTCTAGATGCCTGGCTTGGTGTATATATTTCTGTATAAAACATCACTTGATAAATTAATCTATTTTTTCAAATAAACTGAATAAATATGGAAATTACTATCAAAAGAACTTGGATGGCACATGACAGAAAATGAATACAAACTGGAATGTTTGATTGTATGTTTTAGCCAAATAACAATCAAGTTATAGCCAATTGTTGGATATATGATAAGAAGTTAGAAAAAACAACAAAGTGCAATATTAAGGATAGGGAAAGTATTGACAGCATTGTTAAGAATTTAAAGTGTCTGCTAATAATCTAGAACCTAAACTATTCTAGAAAGGTATAGAACAGAAGCATGCAGAGTTAAAACATGACAATGTTTGAACTGGTTAGCTGGATCTTGTTCCAAGCCTATTTGAAAGAAGTTATGTACTTCATACTGTTATCTCCTTGATCTGGAGGTCTTGGGTAAAAGCTTTCTTGTTATTCTCAGAAAGCTTACCTCTAAACCTCCAATTTCCATGATAGTTTTTAATAGTGCCTTATTATGTCTTTTTCTATGAGGTTTCATAGCTATCAACAAAATATGGTGTCTTTTAGAAAATTCTGGGTTTCCATGTTTTAGGTCATGCAAGCAAGTAAGAGTTGTTTAGGAAGATGTTGAATCAAAGTTGTTGTTAATGATAAGACTGCATGTATTACATCAGTCCTTCTCAGTATTGGACCATGTCTACTTGCAATAAATCACAGAATAACACCAGTGGTGAAATTCCAGAAGTATTGACTAGTGTATTACTAAATCACAAGGGGAGAGAGTTTGTGAACCCCAAGAAAAACCGATCTTTTATCAATGAAACCAATAGCAAACTTTCTGCTATGAAATTTTGAGCATCTCTGAGAGCTTTACTAAATTTAATTTCAGAATTATTTATTATCTTTTTTTTCTTTCCTAGATACTCATTATGATGTGAAAAATTCAGTTTCTGAGTTAGTGGCAGGATTGTACAAAGCTCTTTAATGCAGTTTCAGTGAAAGGGTTGCCCCTGTCATTGAAGGATAGGTTGGTAAATCCTGTTTGAGAATAAAGGGGTAAACCTAACTTTGCTATTTTCAGAGCCATGGGTTTATGGAAAGGAAATGCTTTATGTCATCCTGAGAATAAGCAAGCAATGAATAGAGCATATTCAGAACCCATTGTAGGGGGTAATTGTTTGAAATCTATTTAAAGATGGTCAAATGAACTCTGAGGTATGGATTTTAGACCATATTACTTACAGGGTTTCCAGGATAAAATTGGTGATAAGTATGACAAACATCAGGAAACCCTAAGAAATTTTAGTACACTTTTTCATTATCAATCTTGATTCAGTACAGTAGCCATGGTGGTGATTTCATTTAAAGTCCTTGCAAGGTCCCATTTCAAGTCCTTTGAAACTAAAATGCAGCCATCATGAAAACACCAAAGATTATTCTCACATAAGTTTTAGTCCAACTTTATCTCTTTCTGACTATGAAGCCAATGGCTGACATTCTATAGTAACCTCTTTTAACCATACCAAAGATTTGTACATTTGAGTTATAATGTGACCAGTATCTTAGAGGCTATCTCTGGTGTATTGATTAAGCAGAACATGTACTTAAATCTCCATGTTATGTTTTTGTATGGCCTTTGATGTTTATACTAGTCACTCCTTTGGGAGCAATTTAATACTGAAAAGTTCTTTAGTCTGTTAATTATTCTTAATTGTATATTTTTCTGAGGTCAAAAAAATTATTTCCAAAAAATTTTTTTTAAAAACCATATACTACTTCAGAAGCATACTGGCTAATAGTGTATATATCAACCCCCTAACTAATCACAAATTCAGCTAAATGCAATGAGTTCTTCCATCCAAGCTGATTTTACCTATGTCAAATGTCCACACACTAGGGAGAGCCAATATCCCTCATGTAATGTTCTTCCTGACACCTCCTTGTTTTATAAACTTCAACAAACAAGATTAAATATGAATTTTCTAGTGAAGTTCTAGTAAAAATGTTCAGAGCATAAATAGCTTTTAGAAATAGACTAGGCAATTATAAATTGTCCCCTCTGTTAATAGAAGAGTAGCAGGATTTAAAATAATATACCAATGAATCCACATGTATGTGGCAACAGAATTTATAAATTTACAAATGCTTATTTACTGAAAAAAATGTGTATTTTCAGTGAGTAACAAGGTTTACACAGTATGAGGAACCATCAAGTTTAAAAGATACCCTAAAATCAAATTGGCTAAGGTCTCCAAAGGTTTAGTTCTAGCTGTATTGCCATAAGAAAAGGTGGATTTTTGAAATCAGAAGAGAAAAAGTGGTGATAAACTCCTGATCTCTACAGTTTCTATGGAGCTGAATAGGAACACTGAATACTTGAATAGATTTCTTGGGTATAAATAAATAGAAAGGCTTTGAATAATCTATAATCTTTAAGAAGTGAGGGATTTATATTCATGAGACAACCCATGTCCCGGTTCATGAAATTTCTCTTAATAAAACTGTAACAATTCTTTAGAAACTTTATACCTTTTCTGAGTTAGAAAAGAAAATAGTTAAATATAATTGAAAGTATTAGAGCTCATCTTATTTTTAGAACAGAGAAATAATTAATCTGCATATCAGAACAATAAAATCACAGGAAAATTTAAGTCCCCAAGATCATGGTTAAGGACTTATACAAAATAGCTGGGTGTTTTGGTATACCCTAGAGTAATAATTCCCCAGATATATGGTTGTAATTTGAATGGAAAAGTAAACAGGTGTTAACTATCTTCATATAAAGGAATGCAAGTAAGGCAAAACACAGACTTCTACTGTAAAGTATGTAGTCTCATGTTTTACTAAAGATAAATACTATTCACGTTTGGTTCCCCAGGAAAGAAGAGTATGACTATTTTTTTTTATGGCCCTGAAGTCATAAATTATCTATATCCTCTCCCACTAGAATTCTTGAGTAAAAGCATAAGAGCATTACAAGGACTAGTACAAAGTGACAAGATAAGTCCTGTCTCTATTAGCTTTCAGCTTCCAGTTTTAGATGGTATTATGCAGATTGGCTAAGCTTTTTATTTGGTCAATCTGATACTTGAGAGTTTCAGGCCCAATAACTTTGCACATATCAATAGTACACTGAAGCTGGGAGATGTAAATGGCCATCATCGAGTTGTCTGTTGACTCTGTGGCAGGGGTGGTGCGACGATGGAGGGGTTTATAGATTGATTTAATAAAGCATTTAGTAAAGATTTGCAGGAATGCATTGTAATATTTAGAGAAATTTTATTCTTATGAGTTTAAAGGTACAGTGAAAATAGAGTGCTGTATTGTGTCTGAGACCACCTCCATTGAACAGCTGCCGTTTTTCTCCCCTTCAATTCTTTAGTGTCTGTGTTTATAACAGCCTGTCAACTTGTAGTGACTAAATAATATCTACCAAAAATCCACATCTACCTAAAATTTAGAACATGAACTTATTTGGAAATAGTATCTTACAGATGTAATTAAAGATGTCAAGATTAATTAATCCAAGATTTAGAGTGAGCCCTAAATGCGGTGGCTGATATCTTTATAAGAGAAATGAAAAGGAGATTTGGACACAGAGAGAAAAAGATCACATGGAGATGAAGACAGAATGTGACTCAATGTCCTCACAACCTAAGGAACTCCAAGGGTTACCAGGAAGCATTAAGAGCTAAGAGAGTGTATTTTGTCTCCTAGTAGTACTAATAGCACTACTGTTTATTTTTCTGTCTTTCCTGATTATTTTTGTTGTAAGCACAGTATATAAAAGAAATTTCATAACAAAGAGAATGAACATAGGTCTGATGAGTCTATGAGAGCCAGCCCTGAGGGCCAACAAGGGCAGAAGTTCTCATCAGACTGGCATCCTTATTAGACAATTTGGTCCTGGGTCATCTATCAAAAACTTATGAGAACTTTCCTTATTGTCTTATTTTGTCCATAAGAGTTTTCTTCAGACAGATCTTTCCAAACTATCCCTCTCATGAGAACTGTAGGTTTTATGAGCTTGCAATTGGAGATGGCTAAATGTTAGCTTAGCGGCCCATACATAAACAATACGTTCAGGATGCTGTTGTCTTACTCTCGTAATTTTATCTTGGGCTAGGTGTGTGCTCAAACTGGCCCAGACTCCTGTGACTTAAATGCTTTTGTACTAAAATTAAAATTAATGTGCTTATCTTTCTTTATGCCATAATTTCACAAAGGATAGTTTGGAATTATAGTAGCTATTAGGGAAATTTTGATAACCACAGAATTGTTCATTTAAGGAGCTCATTAGAATGAAAAGGCAGTAAAATTTCAAAATTTACAAATCTCCAGGAAGCTGCACTTTTTGTTAGAATAATAAAACTTCCAAAATAAATTCAGATCTCAAAATTTCTTCTTAAAAGTCCTCACCCAAGCCAAATAAACAATTCCTATCATTTGGGAGCTTAAAGTGCTATTGGAATTCAGACCCATTGCAGAGCCTACCTCAATCCTATGTTTGGACAGACCTCCCAGAGCAGAAGGCCCTGAACATAGACATGAGCTCTTTTAAACCAAGAGTCTTGAACTGCAGCAGCAAGATTGTCTTAATAGGATACTGGTACAACCTTGAGGATCTGGATTGTCAAGCATCAGCTTACCAAAATATCACCAGAAAAGCCTTTTGGTCAAGCAAAGCTAAGTTTGTTAGACCTTGACAGAATCTTAGTAGAACTCAGAAGTGGAAAAGACAGGAAGTTATAGTATTTTCAGACCCAGGACTGGCTGAGTTTAAAGTGGTTCTTGAATAATGGGGAACTGATTGGGATGGGGCAAATTTTTGACATAATAACTTTCAGTTGGTGGGCATAGGGGTGAAGTTCTTGAGGACAGTCTTAATAAGCAAGCTATTAGTTTTTATAATTAGCCTATTTATTTGTTTCATAGTCTTATTTTTCATTAGAAAGTATTCCCTGGAGCAAGTAGCTATCTTTGCATTGTCTCCATATTATTTAACAAAAGAGCAGGAAAATATGCTTGGTCCTAGAATTGTTAATCTTGAGGATGGGAAGGTATGTTAGTTTCAATTCTCAAGTAAGTAGATCTCTTCTTCCTTTACTCAACAGCATGCAGTGTAAATCTAAATATTTTAAACACTCTACTGAGTCATATTTATTTTCTTTAAAGTGAAATAATCATAATCCTATATATTAAAATTAAATTATTTTTAATTTTTCTCTACCTAGTTTCCTGGTAGAATAGTAAAGCCTATGGGTAGCAAGATATTTGAGATGGAGAGAAATGTCCTATGCTTAATGTATCTTAACCTGATTTAGTACATAATGTTTGAAATAAATTAGTCCCTGTTATGTTCAAGGTCATTATATATGATCATATAATCCGAAAGTAGCCTGTTGGCTTGTTTGCATTGTATGTATTTTTTTTTTTTTTTTTGTAATCGGTGGTGTGTTAGAATGTTTGTATGTGTATTTGTTTTGTTTTGTCTTGTGGTTGGAGTGGGCAAAGGGTAGTTATCAGAATCCTCCAAAAGAGGATGTTACATATTCAATGTGACACACTTTTCCAGCTTTCAATAGGTGGCACCTAAGCTGCCAGAAAGTAGCCAGTAAGCTTTGTGTTTATACATTGCAGAGGACTTTTGCTTGGAGAAAAGAGAACCTATTATCTACACTAACAAGGACGTCAAGCTTAGAAACTAAATATTTCTAATAAATACTGATGAGGAGAAAATATAATTTATTTTTTTTAACATCCATAAGTTCTTAGTTGAGACACTCACTTTAAAACAAAAGTTAGATTAACAAGAGCAAAACCAGCAAAAGTTTATTGGCACGTGGTGTACCTATCACACGGGAGAGGTCTCAGTTCAAAAGTATCTCTCTTTCAGGGCAGTTGTTTAGGGCCTTGTAAAATAGTATTTTAACAAAGAGCAATACATCTTAGCATAGTGACAAGACAAAGGAAAGAGCAGTTCAAGTTTTTTAAAAGGAGGGAAAATGTGGGAAGGTAGTGAAATCTGTTCCCAGAGTCCTCTGGGTGCCTTCTGGTGCCTTCTCTGGGCCGATGAGCAAGTGGTGTGTCTAGCAAGGAAGGATTTATGTCCTGCCATCAGGCACATAGAAGCTGAGGCAGAGCATTCCTCTGCATTTTCATTATTTTTTACTTAACAATCCTGAATATTCTGGGAAGAAAAATTTTGGTTTTCTTCAATACCAGTGGAATATACTTTTGTATCTTTATCAGCTTTTGTCTATCCATATTTTTTTCTTGGCACAAAGCCAGAATTTATGTTTTAGAACTAAATTTCTTCCTGTTTATCTCTCTGAAACATTTTTTTTGACTCACATATTCATTTAGAAAATATTTTTTTGGTCCATGTTTTGATGACATTATGTGTTGCTTATTGAGTGAGAACAACCAGTTTATATATACTGGGATTCAATAAATTCTTCTTAATAGCTTCATTAAATATGGTGAAGATAAGAGGAGGAATTTCCAGAATTGAGCTAGGATTATTCTTCATTTTCTCAGCTACCTGACTAGTTTAACTGCTTTGCATAAGTGATAAATGATTTGAAAAGGAGAATCAGAATGGTGGCGAAAATTCCTTGCCCTGAAATTCATCAGGGAAATAAACCTGTAGATTTGGTTAGGTTGCACCATTATTTTTCAAATATTTTATACTGTGTAAAATAAATTATATATATTGTTTATCCTTTGTTATATATAAAAGTATTAAAATAGGATAATATTTCAAATATAACTATATACTTATGTATACATTTAAAGGCATAAATATTCCAATATTTGTTCATCAGTTTTAAAAATTAGAAGCATGGTAGGTTAATGCACAGAACACAAAGTTTCTTGGAATTGTTCGCAAGACCAAAAGAAAAACATTATTTTTATTAGGTATTTTCTTCTTTTGACTATTTAAACCCCTGCACATTTAGTGATTAATTTGCCTTCTCTCTTCATGATTCATTTTCAACAAAACTTTCTGAGTGGCTACATCTAAAAGATAGCAGAATGTTTAAAATGAGAAAAAATAACACCTCCAAAATGAGCTATATTCAATAAGAAATCCATCAATCACAGCATGGTTTAAAAAATAGTTTCAAAATATCACTGAACAAAAGCATGCAAAAAGAAATGAACTAGTCAAAATTTTGAAATTTCTCCAGCTATTACAGTATTGTTGTCTATCATTTGGTTCAGACCAAGTAGGGTTTGCTTTATGAATCTGGGTGCGCCTAAGTTGGGTGCATATATATTAAGTAT
Organism: Lemur catta; assembly: GCF_020740605.2. Lineage (NCBI taxonomy): Eukaryota > Metazoa > Chordata > Mammalia > Primates > Lemuridae > Lemur > Lemur catta. The sequence continues at coordinate 63,820,913 of NC_059131.1, read as the reverse complement.
GGTTATGTCTTCTTGTTGAATTGTGCCTTTCACCAGTATATAGTAACCATCTTTGTCTTTTATTACTTTTGTTGGTTTAAAAACTAAGTTATTGGAAATTAAAACTTCCATACCAGCTTTCTTTTGGCTACCGTTTGCTTGAAATATCGATTTCCATCCTTTTATTTTCAGTCTAAAATGCATCTTTGCAGGTTAGGTGAGTTTCCTGAAGACAGCAGATACTTGGTTTGTGTTCTTTTATCCATTGGGCCAGTCTGTGTCTCTTGAGTGGGGAATTCAGGCAATTGACACTTATTGAGAGAACTGATAAGTGGGACAGATTTCTGTTCATCTTGTTGGGTAGAACTTCATTGCTATGTTTTCTCTCTTGAGCCATTGTGGTGGCTGGAATTTGATCTTTACCTCTTGAATGGTTTTACATTCGTGGGTCTTTCTTGTGCTGATGCATGTGTAACTCTCTTTTGAGTACTTCTTGGAGGGCTGGTCTTGTCTTGGTGAATTCCCTCAGTCCTTATCTTAGTTGTATCTCTATGAATAAACATTACATTATATTGCAGTTGAGCCAATATAGCCATTTACATGCTGAAGTATTATTTTATCTTTGGGAAAAATTATGATATTCTCAAACATGGAATACTTTTTGTGTGTCTAATCTCTGAATAATCAGAATGCTGTATTAGAAGGAGAGACAGAAAAGAGCAGCGCAAAATAAAACTGTCAAGGAATTGAGTTAACTCTCTATGAAAATGATTTTGTAACTTTTTCCATTATGGAAGGACCAAAGATTAAATTGAAATTATTAACCTTTAGGTAAATGTAAATTCTTTCGCTAAATTTAATAATAGGAATTAAAAGCTCAGTGGAACACTTTGATTTGTGGACTTGCAAAAATATTGAAAGAAGGGATTTGGGTAAGCAAGATGTAGTAACACTTTAGTCCAGTTTTCTGGCTTCCATTGATACCTCTGTGAGATTCTCAACAAAATATTTGCCATCAATACAAGTTCAATCACTGGCTAAACCTTTAACTCAAATTCTAAACTAGCTAAGGCTTAGAACTCTAGATCAAATAAATTGTGTAGAAAATGTATTGGGATGAGCATTAGGTAGGATCTTAGGTCTATACTTTCTCTATGCCTCATTCTTGTGCCATTAGATTTTCAAGAAAATCAGTAGGGTAAGGGGGAAAAAAACAACAAATAATCAGAGGCTCCTCCCAGATATCTTTAGTAAAGGTAAAAAAGAAGAGACAAAAACCAAACAAGCAAACAAACAAAATAACCTAGAGAATAAAGAATGAGAGAGAGTGCTAACAAGAGAAAGAAATAAAAAGTAGTCCTTTCTTCAAGGTGAAGCAGATGCTCACTCTTACCACATGGGCCACATGGAAGAAAGCAAGTCCAAAAATACTGTCTACTCTGTGGGTTTCAAAATGCAATCCTTTTGCTGTACAGGAAAAAACAAACAAACAAACAACAAAAAGAACCCAGCTTCTGTGATGGAGGCCTATTAAAATATTGTTAAACTTGACCAATCAACTTGATAGGACAAAGCAATGAGCTCTCTCCTAGCCAATGGAGATTGATAGTCTTACTCCAGAGACTGATTTATGGGTTCATAGAATCATGTTCATAATCTAAGAGGAAGTTTCTTATGATTGTATTTTTGTTTAATGTGTTTGTTTTTTTCTTTCTGTTGGCTATTTATATAGTTCTTTCGAACTCCTAATTGAGGATTTGGAAATTTATGTTTATATAACAGTTCATAGACAAGGAAGATTCTTCACATCCAAGATTATGAAGCTTTGTTACTTTAGGATTACTAGCAACAGTATATCTTATCTGCTCTTATATTTGAAAGGAAACATCTTGTGAACTCCTCTCCTGATGTACTTAGGCTCATGCAAAATAAATATTAATGTAAATGTGAGTTGCTTTCCACATTTTGTTTAGCTGGCATTCTTAGAACAGAACTTATGTGAAACTTTTAAGAAAGGAATAGTAATCACTTCTGCTTAGCATTCTCTTATTGTTCATGCGATTTTCTACAAAATGCAACCTGAAAGCATATTGTTTCAAATTGGAATTCTTCACAGAGAGAATACAATTTTGTTTGTTTAAATGGCATGTGAAAGAAGCATCAATTGTGCACAAGTTCACTAGACAAACCAAACATCAGTGCTATATTATACATGATTTACAAAGGGAGATAAATAAAATACCTGATTCCTGAAAACAGAACTTGAAACACCTTCAGAGGGTGCCAGGGCATGCAAATACAGTTGTGCATTGCTTAACTACAGGGATACATTCTGAGAAATGTGTCATTAGGGGATTTTGTCCTTGTGCAAACATCATACAGTACTTGCCCAAACCTAGAAGGTATAACCCACTACACATCTAGGCTGCATGATATAGCCTATTGCTCCTGGGCTACAAACCTCTACAGCATGTTACTGTATTGAATATTATAGCCAATTGTAACACAATGGTAAGCATTGTGTATCCAAACATATCTAAACAAAGAAAAGGTACAATAAAAATATGGTATTATTATCTTATGGGACCACTGTTTTATATGTGGTCCATTTTTGACCATAAAATTGACATTAATTGGTACATAAATGTATTGGGAATCTAGCTCACACCCAAAAGGGCAGAGCCTGAAGGCTTAGAACAATATTTATATAAATGTAAAGGAAATGCTCCAGGTAGAGGCTTCTTAGGCCTGTCAATATGTAAATTTGCTAATTAGATCAATGAAAATAGGACTAGTACCTTCTGTTACAAGGGGAGTGTAACACTGAGTGTAACACTGAGTTAAGCTGTCAATACCAATTAGGGGCTCGAAAATAGTAATAGATATCTTCTAAATGGGAGGGGTGAGAATAGGAAGGAAAGAAAAGTTTTATTTATTGATTTTTTTGTCTAATTATACAATGGATGCAGGATGTTTTTACCCTTCATAATTAGTAAAGCCTGTGGGGCTGAAAGAATAGGAGCTAAACAGATCCAGAAGTCAGATGATGAACTTCTGTCTCAATAGACCTTCCCAAATGGTTTGGAAAGAGATCAACCCAAATCTATTTGTTTCCCTGTGTCCTTAAGAGAATTCATTGTGGGTTTTGCCCAGTTTGAAAATGGGATGAGGAATGAAAGAGAAGAGCTTCACCTAGCTTTCTGTTCCCTGGAATACAAATGCATGAATTGCTACTGCATGTGGAGTGTCGTGAGAACCATGGCCGCTGGCCTCCATCTCCATGGCAATGGCAAGAGAGAAAAAGTATCTCTAAGGTAACCAGAAAGTAAACAAAAATAAGATTTCTAGGTTAACATTCCATTAACCAGAAGTGACTTCAGATGAAAAATAACTTCCACAGACTGTAGGTGGATTATGAGAATTAACATTTAAACCATTCAACTACTATACTCTTTCACAGGCTTTTTCTTCTTTGCTGTCTTAAAATATTTCTGCTTTTCTTACTACCCTAACCTGTAAGAAATTTCAAATTGTCATCATAAAAGATTTACTTTTTAAAAATATTTGGAGTCTCTGAAAATCCACATAAATCATTGCCTTTCTTTTACTTGTTAGCATTAATTATATTGTCATATATATCATCAATAACAAATTATTGCATTGACACGAATCAAATCAAATCAATACAAATTGAAATCAAACAGAAGGTCCTAACATGATAGTTTACCAGATAGACACTTGTTACTCCAGAAAAGAATGTAGTGAATAGGTGCAGGGCATGGGGCCCTACCAGGTAAAGGACTGCCTGGGAGATGCCAAGCACAGTCCGTACGGCAGTCTGAGCCTGGAGGCACCTATATAATGTTGGTCTATGGAGAAGGGGGTGCTGTACATGTACAGGTTAAAGCAAAGTTTCATGTCAGCCTATCGTATGATAAAAGAAGAGAGTTAAATATAAATCACCTATCACATGGATTTACTATTGGCTTATATTGACATAATTTATTCCATTAAAAAAAAGTCTATAGCAAATACACCCATTTCTTTTGTAAACATAAAATGTCCATTTTATTCTACCCCTGAGTCTGCTTCTGATAAATAATGCACTAATTCCTTTATTCTCCAAAATGAAATGAATTATATAATATCTAGATTATTCTAGAGCAGAATTCTATAGCTTCAATTGTCTTTGATGGCAAAGCAATTAAATGGTATGATTCTTGAATGTCCTATCTCAAAATCATGGTGAAAGATTTTGTTGGCTAGTTATATTTTGAAAAAAGAGAGAAGGATTAAAGGAAATTTGAAAAGGATTAATTAATATTAGTATTAGTTTATTTGAAGCAGAGTATAGGTTACATAGACTTCAGTGCATAAAATACAAATATTTTGGGGGGAGTATTCACTAGTATTTGCTATATACCCACAATTCCAAATGATGCTTAAAAAAACTAAATATAATGTAAGGCATAAAAATATATTCTGTTTTAGAAATTCAGAATTTGGAAACTGTAGTATAGCATGCTATCTGAACATATGTGGCAGTATACCGAGGAGATGTGTTTAGCAGAAGCATTCCTTTCAATCTGTTTCTATTCTAGGAGATGTTCAAAGATATATTTTCCAGCCTTCTTTATTTTTTCCAAGAACATTCCTTAAATAATGGTTGCAAGTAAGATGTACGCTTATAAATTGCTAAATGGACTTCTGCTTTTGTTTCTTTGAAATCAAGACATTTTTAAATGGAGAAGAAAATACTGCCCTGGAAATAGGTGGGGCCTTTAGAGAGTTAGGCTCTGAGAGGCTATCAGATGACTGGCTTAGGCGGAGCCTTTGCTTTTGTGCAGGGAGGAATGTTAAAGGCTTAATGAATACACTAGCTGTTCACTAAACTTCCACCTGTGATTGTAATCTGCATTCTAGGTTTATATGCATAGATTTACCTCTTTCTCACTCATTCTTTTAACCCAGCATTGCAGTAACTAATTGTATACAGTGTGGGTCAAGCATCAAGATGCCACTCTCCAAGCTCTAAGGCTATTTAGACTCTATAAAAACATGGAATATGTAGGTGAGGGTTTTAGGTCTGGAGGAGAGCAAACGGGTAGTAAGGCAGGGAAGGAAGTGGCTAAGCATAAGAGGGGGAACCAAATTGTAGTTAGGAACCAAATTGTGGCTAGGAACTGTTCCCTGGTGGGAACATACACAGTAAGGAGCTCTTAGTGACCTGCGCCTCATTACCATCTAATTAGCATTACAGGAGTGAATCTCCCTAAAGGATTCTGAGGAAGACACATGTGCAGAAAGGGAAAGTGTTACATAACCAACCTAGTATGTAACCTGTTATGTAACCCCAACCTGTCAATTACTCCCAATGGTGGGAAATGGCAACCAATGCTGCCAGGGGAAAGGTGGGACAAACTAGTGACCACAGAAAAGGCAGTGTGCACTCAGATTTCCGGATCTTTCTCCACTCGTGGAGACTGACCCATTCCTCTCTCTCTGGAAAATACTTTCACTTTATCTCATTTTGTTTAGCTTCCTTCTTCACTTTGTATAGCTTCTTTCTTTTTCCTGTAATAAACTGTGGAATTGCTGTGTATCTGTGATCACTACATCATCAGTTTGACTTGGTACCAGTATTCATTCTTGACACTGGGGACCAGGGGTCCAGGGAGTAGGCTTTAAAGGAAATTATAGTGGCAAGGAATGAACCCCACAGGAAGAGATTGTTCTGTGAGATGAGTTCTACACAGATGTATGGAAAGTAGAAAGTTGCAATATAGTATTTTTATAGCATTGAGATAAGTCATCAGTTTAAAACTTTTTATATACACTCCAGGTTATGTCACTAAAATAACACTCCAAGGCCATAGCATGGTATCAAGAGCTGCATATTGTACATTTGGTTTTCCACTCATTAGCTGGTGTATATACAAGTATTGAAAATCCATAGAAAGACTTACTATTTTAGTTTAAAATGTATATTATTCATTTACCAGCTCAATTATTTAACAGTTAATTTGAGATGTTTTATGTATTATGAAACCTACTTGAAACTGAGATATAAATTTAATAAGATGGTTTTGCTCACCATGAAAAACACAAAATCTAGTTTATTCCTTTTATAGATATGTGTGTATATATAAAATAGATTTATATGTAAAGTCCAGGTATATACATATGTGTATATCCTTTAAATACATATATGTATATAATACATAAATATATATGCATGTGTGTATGTGTATATATATATATAAATGCAGTGAAAAATGACACATATTATTAAGGTTTGTATAAAATCACTGAAATAATTTTCCAATCTGTCTAGGTACAGTACTATCCAATAGAATTTTCTATAAGAATAGAAATGTTCTATAATTGGTATTATAAAATATAATAATCACTGGTCTCATGTAGCTATGGAACACCTGAAATGTCACTAGTGTAACTGAGGAACTAAATTTTTAATTAAATTACATTTATTTTTATTTTTTTATTTCAGCATTTTATGGGGGTACAAATGTTTATGTTACATATATTGCCGTTGCCCACCCAAATCAGAGCTTCAAGAGTGTCCATCCCCCAGATGGTGCACACTGCATCCATTAGGTGTGACTACACCGATCCCCTCCTCCCCCCCTCCCACCTGCCCAACACCCGATGAATGTTACTACTATATGTGCACTTAAGTTTTGGTCAGTTAAGTCAGTTAATACCAATTTGATGGTGAGTACATGTGGTGCTTGTTTTTCCATTCTTGTGCTACTTCACTTAGTAGAATGGGCTCCAGCTCTATCCAGGGTAATACAAGAGGTGTTAGATCACATTGTTTTTTGTGGCTGAGTAGAACTTCATGGTATACATATACCACATTTTATTAATCCACTCATGTATTGATGGGCACTTGGGTTGTTTCCACATCTTTGCAATTGTGAATTGTGCTGCTATAAACATTCTAGTCCAGATGTCTTTTTTGTAGAATGTCTTTTTTTCCTTTGGGTAGATGCCCAGTAATGGGATTGCTGGATCAAATGGTAGTTCTACTTGTATTTTAATACATTTAAATTTAAATAGCCACATGTGTTTAGTGCCTATTTTATTGTACAGCACAAGAATGAAACAATGCCTTGGAGTGGCAAAGCATATTTGATTTGAGCCTTGATTAATGAGTGATGGGTTTCCCAAGCAGATAATAATTTGGCAAGGGTAAGGTACACTCCATAAAAAGAGAACAGCGTTTTTTCATTTATATTGTCTATTTATTCATTCATTCGTTTAAAAAACCAATAGATATAATAAAACCAATCATTTAAGATTTTACAATGTACTAATTAATTTTCCTTCTTCAAGCACCCTATGACACAGATATTGTCAAATTTACAAATGAGGAAACTGAGACACAGAGAAATGTATTAATTCAAACTACAGCTGGTAGCAGCACAGCCACAATTTAAAGTTAGGGACTCTGGCTCTAAAGCTCATATCTTAATCTTTGTGCCAGACTCTGTGCCAGCCACAGAGCATACCAAGTCCTTTCACTTGAAGATGCTGTGCTACCCTCAGTGGTGAACCAGAAAGTTCAATGAATCCACTGAAGGAATACATATTTCATGTTTCCTAATTTCAGACACTATTTCAAGTCCCAAAAGATAAAGGCAAATAATGCACCAACTTCTCCATCAAGAATTTAGAATCTTACTCAGGTAAAATTTCCTGAACTAATAAGAAGGAAAATTATGCTGTGTATGGGGATATTGTGGAGTACTCAGACAAAATAATCACTGAGCAAAACTGCATCAGCTTACTGTGTAGAGACTTTGGAAAGGAGAGGGAAACATCAAAAAAATTTAAACAGAGGAGATTTATAAAGAAATTTATATTTTGGAATTGTAGAAGTACTCTCAAAAAAGAATATAATAAAGTTTTTACTTCATGGTAGGAGTATAAAACAAAAATGCCATGACCTAAGAGACTGTGGTGTCCTGCACTGGCTTGGTGCCAAATCTCTACTCCTTTCTCCATGGCCTCTGTTTCAGGGAAGCATAGTCCTAATTTTCTACCCATACTTATTCCCTGAAATGATGTGGAGATTAGGTCACCTTCTGCCTCAGGGATTCATAATGCTCAAGATGATAGCAAATTCAAGTGAATTATTAAGAATTATATAATTAAAGGAGACATAGCTGTGTTAACATTAGAAACTCTATAAACTAAAAAGGATATCAGATTTGGGTTAGTGTTCAATATTTGCCTTTAATAGCCTCAGTGCTGAGCATTATTCATTGTCTAAGACAACAGGATAAACAACAGTCTCAATGTTGTGCTATTTATTTTCTACACAAAAAAGTGATAGTAAGGAGCGCATTGTATTAGGAATCAAGTAACATTTACAGTCATGGATCACATAACATTGGGAATACTTTCTGAGAAATGCATCATTAGGCAAGTATGTTGTGCAAACATCATATGTTTGTACTTACACAAACTGAGATGGTATTGTCTACTACACACCTACGCTATATGGTGTAGCCTATTGCTTCTAGGCTACAGACCTGTATATCACATTACTGTATTGAATACTTATAAACAATTTTAACACAATGGTATTTGTGTATCTAAACAGAAAGGGTATAGTAAAAGTATGGTACTATAATCTTACAGGATCACCGTCATATATGCAGTCTATCATTGACCAAAATGTCCTTATGTGTCACATAACTATATTTTGGTTTACAAATTCACGTATTTGTAATGGCACCTTGAGAAGGTAATGTGTGGGTCTGTCTTTGGACATGTTAAGCGGGGTCAATGACTCTTGACTGATCTACCTCATACAATGGCTTAAAATATGAAATATTTAGCAGATAGTGAAAGAAATGTACAAACATTAAAAAATGAAAATGCATAAAAGAAATGCAAACACAATGTTAGGTAACATCAGAGGAGAGAAGTTAAGCAAGATTTCATAGTGAAGGGGATTTTAGCTATTACTTATGGGCATGTGTTTCAGTGTTCACTCCATCCCTCGGTCAATTTTCCTTTGCATCCAATTGTACTAATTGTATAATTGATACTGAAGATTTTAGTTGAGATCTCTGGCTCCATCTAGATGCATAAATGTAACCTTGCTCTTTATTGAAGAATATTCTATAACATTAACTAGTAAGATCATGTGTGATTTTCAATATTGATTTTATATCTACTTTTATGTAGAATATTTTAATTAAAAAGCTGTATAAGGCTAGGTGCAATAGTTCATGCCTATAATCCTAGCACTCTGGGAGGCCGAGGTGGGAGGATTGTTTGAGGTCAGTGGTTCAAGACCAACCTAAGCAAGGAACAAGACCCCAGCTCTACAAAAAACTACAGGCGTACCCCAACGCCTCTAGTTTCAGGTACTTGGGAGGCTGAGGCAGGAGGATTGCTTGATCTTGGGAGCCTAAGGTTACAGTGAGCTAGATGACGCCACTGCACTCTAGCCAGGGTGACAGAGTGAGACCCTGTCTCAAAAAATAAATAAATAAATAGCTTTACAATAGTACCAAATATCTAGATGTTAGACTACTTTTAAACATAGCCACAACCAACATATTAATAGTTAGGGAGAGGTTTCTCTTATTTTGGGTTAGTTTTATATCAGGTTCTTTCATTTTGGCTTTGTTTTATTCCTATTTTTCTCTTTAGGATATCTGATTAATTTCAAATTACTTTTTCTAGGGAAGTACAATTGCTGGAAAACATTTTGAAGGTATTAAAGTTCTATTTATTTTAACTCCTCATCTTTCTCAAAAATTGATAAAAATATTCCCTCAACTGAGAACCTAGTGAGAGGTCTTCTTAGATCAGTAATTTCAACAACCACTTATGGAATTAATAAACAGGTGCATGCTTGAAGTTTTCTTACAAACAGAATTAGGCACTCTTCCAAAACTATTTTATGACATTAACATTTTTTTGTTGTATCTCAAGTAGATTTTTGTTATAGTTCATGCAGGCTGTTATAACAAAATACAGTCATGCATTATGTTACAACAAGGATACATTCTAAGAAATATGTCATTAGGCAATTTCGTCATTGTGCAAACATCAGAGTGTACTTACACAAACATAGATGGCATGGCCTACTACACACCTAGGCTTTATGGTATAAGTCTATTGCTTCTAGGTTACAAACCTGCACAGCATGTTATTGTAGGGAATACTGCAGTCAATTATAACATAATAGAAAAGATACAGTTAAAACATGATATAATAATCTTGTGGACCGCTGCAGTATATGTGGTCCCTTGATGACTGAAAGGTCTTTATATAGCATATGACTATACCATAAACAGGGTGGCTTATAAATAACATAAATTTGTTTCTCACATTTTTGGAGGCTGGAAAATCCAACATCAAGGCACCAGCAGATGTGGTGTCTGGTGAGACCTGTTTCTTGGTTCATAGATGGCACCTTCTTGCTTTTTCCTCACATGGCAGAAGGGGCAAAGCAGTCTCTGGGGCCTCTTTTATAAGGCCACTAAGACCACTCGTGAGGGATGTGCCCTCATGACCTAATCACCCCCAAAGGTCTCACCCCCTAGTATGATCACATTTGTGATAAGGTTTCAACATGCGAATTTTGGGAGGACACAAACATTCGTACCATAGCAATGGTGAATCTAGTCCATAAGAAGGAACAAATAAACAGGATTTTTTTTGGTGGGGGGAATAAGAGCTAGAAATATAATAACATATATACCATACTATAATATATTATATTACAAACTTAGAACCTATCCCATAACCCTTGTAGAATACTCTCACAGTTGTATTATAAACAGCTGTCAATTTGCCATTTACAGTGGTCACTGGAACAGTTTCCTACGGATCACAACGTATTAACACTGTCTCCCCTTAGTACAGATGCTCCTCCACTTACAGTGGGGCTAAGTCCTAATAAATCCATCCTCCATTGAAAACACTGTAATTCAAAAGTGTGTTTTTGACTTAGTTATATTTTCAACTTACAGTGAGTTTATCCACACTTAAGTGGAGGAGCATATTGGATGCATATTGCTTTTGCATCACTGTAAAGTCAAAAACTCATAAGTTGAACCATTGTAAATCAGGGATTGTCTGTATTTGAAAGGCCTGTGTTAGAGATTGGTTTTCTGTCAAAACAACATTTTTCCAAGTGCTCCGTATCAAAATGCCAATAAGTATAGAATGAGTAACACTATTAACTCTTTAGCAGCCACTAATCCTTAAGATAGCTGGCATCTAGACAAGCAAATTATAGGCCTCTCAGATGTGGGTGAATTTAGGATTGTTTTATTATCATGGTGGGGTTGCGTCTTCAAAACACCCAGGACAAATTCAAACATGAAATGTAGAAGGAAACCTTCCCTAGAAACCACTTTACCAGACATTCATGAAGGGAAGACATTATGTGAGATGCCTGCCTCTTCCAGGGCTTTGAAAGGAAAATTATGAATACAGGAATGATAATCCAGATATTAATGAAATTGGTTACCTACAGGAAAAGGACAGTAAAGAGGGAGAATAAAAGGAGGAATGGCAATGACGTAATAGGGATGAGGAGGAAGTGACACTTCTCTGAGTAAATCTTTTTGTAAGATTTTGACTCTTAGACCATAGTAATATTTTATATACTCAATAAATAAATGAACATTATAATCAAGCAGGATGTATGGAAACAAAATAGAATTTACAATGTAAATGAACCTAACTACTGTATAGGCATAGTATAACTTCACTGAAAGGAATGGGCAGCAGAGAACTAACTTAAATAATTTGTAAAATATGATTTGACTCAATGGTATGAAGCTAAAGACAAAATAAGCTATAACAAATTCTGTACTCTAGGTAGTAAATGTGTTTCTCCTAGAGGTGTTATATAGCAATTCTGAAACTAATTTATATTAATATGTTTAGTAATATTGAAAAAATAAGTCCCGTGGTTTTGTATTGAAATCAGAGGTATGAGTATGAAATCACAATTTTTAATACACATATAAATAGATATAGATGTGTTCATATGTGAGTTAGTATATATATGTGCATGTATACTATTAATGTGTATGTATATATTTTCTACCTTGTTCATGGAACTATTTATGTGTATATGCACATGTGTGTATGTATGTATGTGTGTATATGCAGTGTGTATATGTGTATATGTATATGTAGTGTGTGTGTATACATATATATACATACACACACAAACTACATCTGTGCATGGGAAGTGTCAAAAGCCCATTACTCCAGAAGCAATGAGTATACATAGAGTCCAGGTTCTCATTTCTCAATACTATTCCTTAAACAGTAGAAAACAGGATTCCTTAGAGAATTGAGGCAGGAAAAATACAAGATGAATCAAAAACACCTTCTGGGCCAGATAGTAAAGAAGTACTGGAAAACGGATAGCAGTAAGTCCAAACAACACAGAAGAAAACCTGAAGGAGTTCCAAAAGGCCCAAGCTGGAACAATTTGGGAATTAAATAATTAATTAATTATTGGGCTATAACCCTTAGAGTAAAACAATATCCATAAGTCAATACTGATATAAATAAATGATTGAATAAAAAACTTAATGAAAAATAAAAGGCAGTGATTCAACTAATTCACATAAAAAGAATGAGGAAAATATAAAAGCCCCATTAGGCAAATAACACAATTTACAATTGTTTTCTGCAAGATTCTTATTTGTTAATGAATTAAAAGATAGTGAAAGTTTGAGGAAAAACAAAATATTTACATGGTCTCAAATTATCTGCCCACAGTATTGAATAAAATTAAAAGGGAAAACGGAGTAATTTTACAGTGAGGAAAATGGACATCAACTTGAATGATAAAAGTTAACATCATCAGTAATAAGACATTCAGCACCATCTACCCCCTGATATGATGCGCAGGAAGAGCACATAACTGTGGTATTTTTGCAAAAATATTCATAACCTTCATTTAGTTTCAAGAAAACATCAAACAAAGACAAATTGAGGGGAATTTTCCAAAGTAACTGTCCAGATTATTTGAAAGTGTGAAGACCATAAAATACAAGGAGAGAATGAGGAATTATTACAGTTTGGAAGAGATTGGTGATGTAATAACTACATACAATGCGGAATCTAGAAAATATCTTGGAAGAGAATAAGCACATTAGTGCTGTCAGAAACCCAAATAAAATGTGGAGTTTATTGTACCAATGTTAATTTGATGGTTTTGATAATAGTACTGTCATGATATAAGGTGAACACGAGGGAAGCTGTGTGAAGAGCATAAAGGAACTTTACTATTTTTGCATTGAACCTATACAACACTTTGGGTAGTATGGACATTTTAACAATGTTGATTCTACCTATCCATGAGCATGATATGTTTTTACATTTGTTTGTGTCATCTGCCATTTTACTCTAATTTTAAAATTATTTTAAAATAAAAAGTTAAAAGACAACAACAGAGAGTACTATAGATTATTAAAAAATTTAATTTCATATAACTAGTTCACAGTCCTTAAAGAAACAAAAAAGAATAAAGAGAAAAACATAATGAGTCAGTTGGATATGTCTAAATAGATATTTGATCAGATAGCACTGATTGGATATTCAATTATATTAAAAATATTGTTATTTTATTGTGTCATAGATGCAGAGTTTTTAAAGAAAAAGTTATTACATTAAAGGTAACATGCTGAAATTTTTGGACTAAATTATGTGATACTTGAAATTTGATTCACCCTGGTAAACAGAGGGAGTAGTGAGGTAAACAAGAAACAAGATTAGCCATCATTCAGTAAATTGTTGAAAGTGTTTGATAGACAGATAGGATTTTTAAAAATTGTTTTTCTTCTATATGTTTAATTTTCCATAATAAAATATTAAATAAATAATTGCATAATTATTTTTTAAATAAATTAAGAGCATACCATCAGTGTTTCCTTCCTCTGCCGGACTCTGCTATATCATGCTCCCCCACGATGGTAGGATGTGTCTCACCAAGAGCCAATCTGTCCGGGGCATATCCTGTGCAGTCACTTCAGTGGCCATTTACCAGCCAAAGCCTCTTGTTTTACCTACTTTATAAGCAAAATTTTTCTATTTAAATTGTTATTAATTGATTCTCTGTTATTTGGTTTCTGTAGAAATAAATCTGACATGTCTCTTAATGATAAACTAGTTTGTCCCTTCTTATTTTGGTCTTTTGGATTAAGGATTATTAAAATTTAAAGAATAAAAGCTCTCTTAATACTTAATTTACTTTCAGTTTGCTCCCTGCCTCCCCCATAGACATGAAAATTCAAATGTTTTAGCTAAGAATTTGATAATAAATACTATGGGACAAAAATAATATGTGATAGTACTTATTATACCATTCATTAAATAGCAGTGATATGTATATTTAAGTCATTTAATTGCCTTCACAATTCTAAAATGCAGATACTATATTTCACAGCTGAGCAAACTGAGACACGGTTTAAGTAATTTAGACATAGGTTCAATAAATGGCACAACTGGGATATAAACTCAGACAGCCTTTCTCTAGTGTTTGTGCCCTTAGTCACTACTGTATATTGGTTCTCAAATAGAATATAAATATCCTTAACTACTGTAATATTATATTAAAACATCAAAAGTTAGGGAAAAAAGTCTAAGGGGAACATATTATAAAAAAATGTAATACACTTTAAAATGTCAGTGATCTCAAAGCAAACAAGAACAATGCAAAAGTAGCAACAACAAAGTTGAATTAAAAACAAAAATTTAAAATATAGTTTAAATATGACTATTTTATATGCATCAGAAAGGTACAATTTATTAAAATAAAGCAGTCCTGAACCTTTGTGCATGGAATTTCATAGCAAACAGGGTGAAAAAAAACCTGTAAGAAAAAAGTGAGAGAACTGTATTCTAGTGGGAAATCTAAGCATGGCTCTTAAAATTTGACAGATCAAATAGAAAATTTGAGTGACACAATTATTCAACTTTATGTAGCATGTTTGAATTTGTTCCCTCCCCTCTGTCTCAACACCTGCTCCTTAGGGCAGATAACAGTAACTCAGTGGTCTTTATCTTGAAGAGTATTTTGCCAGGGGTTTTGTCTACATTCAAATTAAAGAGGAGGAGTCAGACACAGTGGAACAGCAGCTTTAAGGGGAAATCTGCTAAGGGACTAGAGGAGTCACGCGAGGAACGAAAATGTAGAGAAAAAGAAAGAAGTAATACCAAGTGGTAGAGTATTTGAATGGGGAATTTAATTTTAAGAAAAGCTCAAAAATGAAGTTGCAAATTGTCTTACTCATGACAATTGTATGTGACACCCATACCTCCCTCTTTTTCTCTACAAAAATCTATGAAATCTTTAGTAAAGCCTCCATGTAGCACTAAGGCTTTTATGTGAGTACTTTCAAATACTGTATAAGAGACTTAGCTTAAGTATCCCTTGGGAGAATAAATCTCCTGGAAATTCCAGAAGTCTAGTGAACAATGCTTCCTTAGGCCATGGAATTAAGGTTTGGAACAATCTTAACTGTATGCTATGGAACAACAGAAAGAGAACAGATGGCCCCTCCTTTCACACATAGTCAAGAGTAAATACAGATTTACAGTTATGTGTGTATTTGACTGGTGTGTGTGTATACATATTACATTTGTAAATGAATGTATAGTTGTGTAGTATTAACATTGCAATGGACAGAATCCTTGCCCTTGTCAAATATCCATGGAATTTGTGGAAATAAATGAAGACCACCTGAATGAGAATAAGCAAAAGCTATTTATTCAGAGCTTGTTTATATAGCAAGGGAGTCAGATACTATCTCTTATATATGTCAGAGACTCAAAGGCAGACAAAAGTGTGGAAAAACTTAATAGTGGAAAAAAGAGAATACTTTAGTCAAATAGATATGCCTTGATTGGAAGTTGTTGTCATGGGAAAGCTGGAGGTGGCCTAACTAGCAGTGTAGCATTATTTGTGATTGGGTATGGGAACAATATTGACTTTGTCTGGTTGTTCCTAGTTAGGAGTGAAGACAGGGTGCAAAAACTATGGAAGCTGTCAGTTATTGATCAAGTGCTGCCTATCTCAAGCAATTGCTGCAGAGGTTGTGATTTGACTTTCTGGACTGGTGGCTACAAATGTTGTGGGTCAGAGTTTTATTTTATATGTGGTATGACCATGTCTGTTTGTATATTCAGTCGTTCAAATTGTTAAAAAAAATTGTAATGTATCAGGCACAAAAACAGATGAAATTTAGATCTTACCTAATTACTAACCATAGTATATTAATACTAGAAACTAGTCATGAATACAGATGCTCCTTAGCTTACTATAGAGTTACAAAAAGGAAGTGAAACAACAAAAAAAAATTTTCAACACAAAAAATTAATTCTTAAAAACTAAATGATTATGAAAAATATATATCTTAAAAATGAATATAACATTCAACTAAAAAATTTAGAGACTAAAATTAAATATAAGTGAAAATGGAAGTAAATAAATAAAACAGCAAAATAATAACATCACTTAAATGAATAAAAGTCTTATTTTTACAAATCATTAAAATATATATTCACTACAAAATCTAACCATGCAGAATATAGAATATAACAAAATATACATATTCAGGTGGAGAATGAATATTTAAATATTATTAGATTATAATGGATATTAAATAAGTAATAAGTAAATAATTGCAAGGATATGCCAAAAAATCCAGATGCAAATTACTTTTTAAAGAAAGATATAAATAGGCAACTGACTCAGTAGCATAAATTATTTACTGATTAATAAACATGAGGAAGCAAGATGTGTTGAAAATTAATCTTTAATAATGTATTGGACCACATGGATTTGTTGGTAAGATCTGTGAAGAATTCACTATGTAAACAATTATTATTATATTATTATGTATTTTATAGTAGAAACATTTTTTTTAATTTTAAATAATTTTGTGTTATAATATATAATCTTACACAAGAAAATGTCTTAAAAAAAAAAATGGGTGCACACACATATATACAAACACAAAAGAGATCTATAGACCAGGATTAGAAAACTTCAGCCTATGAGCCCAGTGTAGCCTATTGCCTCTTTTAGTAAATAATGTTGTATTGAATATTTGCCATGCCAACTCATCTCCTACAATAGTTGAGTGGTTGCAACTGAGACTTTTTGACTGGCAAAGTCTAAAATATATAGTGTGTGGCCCTTTATAGAAAAAGTTAGCCAATCTCCACTATCAACATATCTCACATAGAATTGGATATTTAAAAATACTAAATACTATATCCACACATAAAATTCTACATTATATTAAAAAAAATTGGCCTTAACAAAAATAAGATGTATGAATGCAAAGATGTTTAAAACCTTGGCTACTTGAGGATAAGAAATAGCCACAATTCTCTCCTTCATTCTTGCTATGAAAATATTAGTTTTAGTATTGATGTTGTAGATTAAAGTAGGTGATATCACCCAACCCAGAATTAAATAATTCTCCCCAAGCTGCAGACTTCTTACCCCTCACTCACATACCCAATTTACCACCTCTACCTTCCCAACAGGGAACAAGTTTGTCCAGATAATCTTAACTCATGAAGACCCAGACAATGTATGTATTTGTGAATGAATGTCTCTAGAGGAGGCAAAAAAGGGACTCATCAGTTTTTGTCTAGTACTTTCTACCAATCTTACAAATTCTATAATTCACTATTTTTCAGTGGGATAGAATTGAAGAATTAGATGATGGAAAGGTTCCAACTTTATGCAACAAGATTAAATGACTGGGAATAAAATTCTTCCTATTTATGTAACCATAAGAAATATATAATGTGGTATTGTTAGTAATTTAAAAAATAATTCTGACTACTTCAGTCAAAAACAAATACATTTCATAAAAACTCAACACATATTCTTAAATTATAGAACTCTTTGTAACTTACAAATAGAAAAGAAAAAATAAAACTGCAACTATTAGATTGAATTGTGAGAATCTTAAGCAGCATTGTCCAAGGTGTATTGCATGAACAAATAATCCCTGAAGATAAAATAAAATTAAATATTTTAAATAAGTTTGGAAATACCCCAAACTATATCCAGTCTTTATGATTTTTATTCAGTGCACTTTAGTGTATTAAAAGTGTGACATCTAAATTATATATTTGCTGAATATATAACTACATTTTACTTTGAAATTCCTAAATATATTTGAACACAAATTTTTTTTTCATTTGAACAAGAATTTTTTCCTACTGTGAAAATGCTGAAATAGTTTCCACTTTTGATCAGTGAAAAGCACATATGAATGTGTGAATTTGTATATAGAAAGAGTTACAAAATCAAGTAACATATTAATACTTGAAATAATATTGATTACAAATGTGAAGGACCCTTTAAAAATATACTTTTCTACAAATGTACCCAAGAGAGTACTCAATATAAAAACTAATATTTCATTTTCTTGGATAGTAACATTTATTTTAAACCTGACAATATTCTCCAAATTGGATTCATAAATTTACTTTATTCCTTTTGCAATGAGGTGGTGGAAAATATACACCAGAGACTTTATCAGATTGATTATCAACTTCCCCTGGAAAAAAAAATAAATATGAGAGAATTGTCAAGATTTGTACAATAAAGAAGAGAAGCAAGATAGGATCACTTTTTTCTAAAAATTACCCCAAATATCCAAAGGCCTGTGATCTTCTCAGTTTCAGCTGCTCATGAGATGGAGCAGAGACCCCTCTTAGAAGCCTGTTGGGCCTTGCAGGCATGGAAATAAATGAAAAATATTGAGTCCCTTCAAGGGAAATTCTAGGTACCCAGCTAGCCTTGACAGTAAATGAGCAATCTGATAAGTAGGAAGACAGTAACAAGAGTCTCCCAAGAGATCCAGAGCCACAAGTTGTTTTGATTCCCTGTAGAAACTAAAAGATAACATCTTACCATATATTCTTGAGTTGTTTTTCAGAAACCCTCACCAACTGAAAAATGCTGACCTCTATCCCATAGACCTTAGATAAGAAAGAACTGAGGACTGAACACTGACTGCTGTTCTTTGTTCTAAATTTCTTTCTAAGGGGTCTGGAGAGTGTCACACCCAGAGAAATCAAAGAATCTCTGAATCCACCTGTGACACCTAAGCGCCCCTGCTTCAAGATTTTCCCACCTTTTTGGACCAAACCAATGTATAACCTCCAAGTACTGATTTATGATTTTGCTTTCAACTTCTGCTTTCCTGAAATGTACCCCGGACTTTAAAAACCCTTGTTTGTAAACCTTTGGGGAGTTTGGATCTTAAATATTAGATGCCCATCCTCCTTGCTTGGTGCCACACAAAAAAATATCTTTTTCTCTCACTTCAAAATCTCAGGGTCAGTGTTTGGCTTTACTACACCAGGTGAGTGGTCCCAAGTTCTGTTCAGTACACCAACAAGACCTTAAAACATTTTGGTTTTCAACTCTTTCATGAATTTCATTGATCAAAAAACATATCTATTTGTGGAAGCTAGTTCAAATTGCAGTTTTATTAGTTAAAACCAATAAAGTTTGCAGTAGTCATCTACTGCTACAAAGCAAATTACCCCAAACCTTAGTGTCTTGAAACAACAACATTTATTATTTCACAGTTTCTGTGGGTCAGGAGTTCAGACACAGCTTGGCTGGGTGACTCTGATTTAGTGTTGCTCACAAGACTGCATTCAAGGTGTCAAGTTAGTGATACAGTCTTCTCAAGGCTGGGTTGAGGAAGGATCATTTTCAACCCTATTCATGTAGGTGTTGGAAGCCAGATTTGGCATGATATATACAGCAATTATGAAAATATTAAGGAAAATTTCAACATTCAGGTAAAATACACAACAATGCAAAAGACTTTAGTCCCTATAGTGACAATAAGAAAAACTGAGTGTGACATTGTGAAATATTTCTCTGGTCTATGACCCTGTTTCCTGGCACACAACTCTAAGACCCTTGTAATCTCCGAAGTGATGTCTTTTGAATGCTAATAGTTGACTCATAGTTGGGAGCCCCTTCTAGCTTTAGGAGGAGGCTGGTTTCTTAAAAGACCAGGGCGTAATTAGTGGGTTAGGACTTTCAACCCCACCCCACCAACTTGGAGCGAGGGGAGAAGGGCTGAAGGTTTAGTTGATCACTAATGACCAGTGGTTTAATCAATCATGCCTACATAATGCCTTCATAAAAACCCAAAAGAACTGGGTTTGCAGAGCTTTTGGATAGATGAATTCATGTAGGTTCCAGGGAGGGCATGGAGGCTTAGCGCCCCTTCAAATACCTCACCCTATGCATTTCTTCATCTGTACCCTTTTTGATATCCTTTGTGATAAACCAGTAAATGCACATATTTCCCTCAGTTCTGTGAGCCACTCGAGCAAAATAATCAAACCTTATAGCTTGTTGGTCAGAAGCATGAATAAAATTACCTCAGCTTTGTGATTGGCATCAGAAGTGGGGAGCAGTGTTCTAAGACTGAGCCCCCAGTCTGTGGAATCCGATGCTATATCCAGGTAGATAGTATCAGAATTGAATTGGAGGACACCCAGCTGGTGTCTACTGCAGAACTGATTGCTTGCTTGTTGGTGGGGAGAAAGCTTCACATATTTTAGAGTCACAGAAGTCTTTTGTGTTGACTGGTGTTGAGTGAGACAATAGAAATAAATACTTTGAGGGTTTTTTTGTTTGTTTGTTTTGTTTTTTTCCTTCTAATTTTGTTTGAGTTTTCACTGACTCAGACTAAGAAAAAATAAAATTCAGGCTTTTTTAAACAGGACTATTCAAAAGCACTAGATAAAGGAAGTCTTATGAACTGAATTCCATAAAAATTTTGCCCTGGATATTGGAGTAAAGAGCCTTCACAACAGCTGTAATAAAGAAGAGGCTCCACCTCTGGATAATGGAGGTCTGCCACAGGGGAGATTGCTCATAAACCAAGGGAAAAATCACCCAAGCCTCTGATGAAAGTATAGGCTATCATAACAATTTGGGGTATGGAAGAGCCTTACAACAAGAACAGATTCACCCTGTGTCTCCTGCCTCAGATTTTTCCAAAAAGGCACCAGTGGGAAAAGACCTATTAATTAGAGATAAAATTCAAAGTATCTGTAATTACACCTAATGCATTGAATTTATGGCTCTAAAACTGACAAAGTCACACAGGTATCAGCTATATAACTTGACCGTTGGGTTAATCATAGATAAATTTAACAAAGTTGACCTAATCTAAGGTTAATTTAATAATGTAAATAAAGTGTGACCCAGCCTCCTGTTAACTTAATTCTAGAGCAATCTAAATGAAAAATCTCTCGCTTTAATCACCAAACACAAGAAGAAAATGTCATCTAAACAAAGAAAACATTTTATATTAGTCTCCAATGTTCTCTAATACCCTCAATAAATTTTTTAAAAATACAAGACACAAATAGAAACAGGAACTTTTTTCAGAGAAGGGCAAATACTAAAAATAAAAGTAATAATTGGAAGTGTCATAAATTAAGTAGAAAATTTCCGAAGTTTAAAAACAAGAATTGATTAAGCTTAATGGTTTGGATGTTGCAGAAAAAAATTAGTGAACTGGAAGATAGGTCAACAGAAATTATGTAAGTGAAGGGGAGAGATAAATATTTTAAGAAAAAAATACAGCTTAAGTGACTTTTGGGTTAATATCATATGTTCTAAAATATGTTACTGTAAAAGCAGATGGAAAAGAAAGTGAAAATGAGGAAAAACATGAAAGATAAGTGGCCAAATGTGATGAAAAGTTTAACCTATGGAGTTAAATAGAATATTTATCAACAGATTGAAGAATATTGACTGACAATCCTTAAGCAGGAAAAATAAACTCAGACTTTTTTGAGTGAGAGTGAAGGAGAATGATAGAGAAAAAGAAAGAATCCACGCTGAAGCACATCAAGGAAAAATTTCTGATAACCAGTAATGAAGAGAAGAAAATGACTGGAGGAAAAAAATAACATAACATATATAGCACATTACATACAAGAAAACAAAAATGTTAATTACAGTGGTCTTTATACCTAAACAGATACAATGCAAAAGACAATGGATGAACATCTTAAAGGTGCTGTTTAAAAAAAAATCAGTCAATCTAGAAATTTATAAGAAGCAAAATTATCCTTTAAAAGTGAAAGCAAGTAAAAAAAAGTTAAAAAGCAAAAGAACTATGGTTCTACTTATACTTTCTTAAAGAAATGCAGACATTCCATAAGTAGAAAGTAAATAATACCACTTTAAAACTCAGATCTAAAAAAGTACAATAAATGGTAAATATGTGGGTAATTGCAAGAGACTTTTTTTCTTAACTCTCAATTTCTGAATAAGACAAATAACTATTGAGGAATGGGTTAAAGCAGCTGGCTTGCAATCCATTTACTCATTTTAACTTGGGGATGTACCTAGGGGGAATAGTAGAAGTCAGGTGACTTACTATATATAATCTGCATGTCAATGGCCTGTGGGATAAATAGATGAATAATATTTTCTCAAAGACTCCTTACTTATTAGATGACATTAGGAAGACGTCCCTAGCTACAATTAATTTTGTTAGGGAAAGAAGGAAGGAAGGAAGGAAGGAAGGAAGGAAGGAAGGAAGGAAGGAAGGAAGGAAGGAAGGAAGGAAGGACAGAAGGGAGAAGAGAGGGAGGAAGGATGAAGGAAAGGAATCTATTCTTGGAGAATGTTGCATAAGATATTAAAGTCTTGAAATATGATACCAAGAGTTTCATAAGTATTTTTACCTTGGGATCTCATACTTGGTTTAGATCAGAGATGTCCGATGTGTCAGCATAGAGGGAAGGAAGTGGCAGAGGGGGAACACATGATATTTCCCAGAAAAGTTCTGCTTTGTCTGAGTCAAAAATTGGCAATCCTTAAAATGATTGTAAAGCTTGATACCCATTCAGTTCTTTAATTAAATCAAGTGTGATTTGACAATCCAATGATTTATGTTAATACAACTGCATAAAACACAAATAATAATTGTGTTTATGACATACCTAAAAGTAAAATATTTGGTGAAATAGTAAGAATAATAAAGGTCTGTAGAGTGAATATACTCTTATAAGTTATTTTTATTATATATGAATTAATATTCCTTCAAAGTAGACTCCAATAAGTTAGGAATGCTTAAGGTAATACCAAAGCAAAAAACAAAATTAAAGAGTCATAGACAGAGGAGATAAAATGTAATACTTATAAATACTCATTTAACTTAAAAGAAAGCAGAAAAAAGAGAAAAGATCAAAAGAAATGAGTACAATAAAAAATGAATAATCAAATGGTGCATTTAAACAATCTTATAAGCTATATTCCATTTAAAAAGCAGAATTTGTCAGATGGAATAAAAAAGCAGGACTCAAGCTATGCCCTTTACAAGCTATATAGTTTAAATATAGAGGCAGATATTCTTTTATGAACTCATTATTTTTCCTTATTTTTTTATAACTAGGATAAAATTAATTTTTGTTTTTAAAATAATTTATGTAATTGTAAATTTATATATATTAAGTTTTAATAATGACTATGTTTAAAGCCCAGGTTTAGATATATTTTGTACTTTTTTTAAAGTTTCAAAATATTAAAGGAGTAGAGATGATTTTGATACATGGCTTGCATCAGGGCTATACATGTGCCCATCACCCAAATAGTGCTCATTGTACTTGTTAGGTGGGTTTTTGCCCCTCCCCTCCTCCTCTGTACTTGATTCCCAATTACTTTTACTACCCTCTGTGCACCCGTGTGCCCATCAGTTAGTTCTAATTTATTAGCAGGTACGTGTGGTGTTTGTTTTTCCATTCTTGCTCCCTTAGGATATGGTCTCCAGTTATTTCCAAATTGCTACAAAAGGCATTAATTCATCCTTTTTGGTGGCTGAGTGGTACTCCATAGTATTTTGTTAATCTACTCATGAATTGATGGGCGCTTGGGTTGATTCCACATATTTGCAATTATAAATTGTGCTGCAATAAACATTCACATGCAGGTGTCTTTTTCGTAAAATGACTTCTTTTTGGTTGGGTAGATACTCAGTAGTGGGAATGCTGGATTGAATGGTAGGTCCACTTTTAGTTCTTTGAGAAATTTCCATACTGTTTTCCATAGGAGTTTTATTAATTTGGAGTCCCACCAACAGTATATAAGCATTCCTTTCTTTCTGCATCTGTGCCACCATCTATTGTCTTTGGACTTTTTTAATAAAAGCCATTCTAAATGGGGTAAGGTGATATCTCATTGTGGTTTTAATTTGCATTTCCCTGATGATTAGTGATGTTGAATACTGTTTCATATGTTTCTTGGCCATTTGTCCATTTGCTTTCAAAAACTTCTATTATTTTTAAAATATTTCAGTTAAGAATTAAAAATTGTATAAATTGTACATATTTATCCTGTACAACATGTTTTGAAATATGTATACTTTTGGAATTGCTAAATTGAATTAATTAACATATGCATTACTTTACATATTTAATTATGATGAGAACACAAAATATACTCTCCTAGCAAATGTCAAGAATAAAATACAGTATTAACTATAGTTACTGTACTGTACAATAGATCTCTTGAACTCTTTTTTTCTATCTAATTGAAATTTTGTATCCTTTGACCAATATCTCTCCAACCACCCTCTCCACCCCACCAACCCCTGGAACCACCATTCTATTCTCTACTTGTATGAGTTCAATGTTTTTAGATACACATATAAGTGAGATCATGTGTTAGTTGTATTTCTATGCCTGGCTTATTTCACTTAATGTCTAGGTTCATCTAGGTTATGACAAATGACAGAATTTCATTCTTTTTTAAGGCTGAATAGTATTCCATTGTGCATATATGCCACATTTTCTTATTATTCTCATTATATGTTATGTTGAATATCTAAATAATATATGAAAAAAGAAAAGAACATTATCCAGTACATTTATAAATTGGCTGCATCAAGTTCAATATAAAAAATTAAAACATTTATGTATACTAGCAATGAACAATTGGAAAACTGAAATAGAAGAACAATTTACATTAGGATATAAATTAGAAACATACTGAATAAAAGATACATAAGAAACCTGTATTGAAAAGTATAAAATATTACTGAGAGGAATAAAATAAAGATAAAAATTGTCATGGATTGAAAGAATCAATATTGTTTGGAAAAACTATTATTCCCACATTGATCTATAGAGTCATAAAAATATTAAACAAATACTATATATATATATGAAATGAAGAACTGATTCCATCACTTATATAAAATATGAATGCTTAGAATAGACAAAACAATATTGCAAAAGAACAGGGTCAATTTTGTAATTCACTCTAATGCTACATTAATCAAGATAAATGTGTTCAATGTGTTCTTGGTTTAGATGGAAAAATAAATCAATAGAATACAATAGTGTTTCCAAAAATAGAATGACACCTAACAAGTCAATTGGCTTATTAAAAAAATAATTCATCACTCACGACCAAGTAGGCTTCATTCCAGAGATGCAGAGGTGGTTCAACATACGAAAATCTATAAATGTAATTCACCATATAAATAGAAGCAAAAATAAAGACCATATGATCCTCTCAATAGATGCAGAAAAAGCATTTGACAAAATTCAACACCCTTTTATGATAAGAACGCTTAACAAAATAGGCATAAACGGGACCTACCTAAAAATGATACAAGCCATATATGACAAACCCACAGCCAACATCATACTGAATGGGGAAAAATTGAAAGCATTCCCACTCAGAACTGGAACCAGACAAGGCTGCCCACTGTCCCCATTACTTTTCAACATAGTATTGGAAGTCCTTGCGAGACCTATCAGGCAAGAGAGCAGAATCAAAGGGTGTCCAAATAGGGACAGAAGAGATCAAACTCTCACTCTTCGCTGATGACATGATGTTGTATCTGGAAAACCCCAAGGACTCAACCAAGAGACTCCTGGAATTAATTAATGAATTCAGTAAAGTCTCAGGTCACAAAATCAATACACACATCAGAGGCATTCAAATATGCCAATAACATTCAATCGGAGAACCAAATTAAGGACTCAATACCCTTCAAAATAGCAACAAAGAAAACAAAATATCTAGAAATATATTTAACTAAAGAGGTAAAGGACCTCTATAGAGAGAACTATGAAACACTAAGGAAGGAAATTGCAGAACACGTAAATAGGTGGAAAACCATACCATGCTCGTGGATTGAAAGAATCAACATTGTTAAAATGTCTATACTACCCAAAGTAATCTATAGATTTAATGCAATTCCTATTAAATTACCAACATCATTTTTCACAGATTTAGAAAAAATAATTATACACTTTGTATGGAATCAGAGAAGACCCCGTATAGCAAAAGCAATTTTAAGCAATAAAAACAAAATGGGAGGTATTGATTTGCCAGACTTCAAACTATACTACAAGGCTGTGGTTCTTAAAACTGCCTGGTATTGGCACAAGGGCAGGGACACAGACCAGTGGAACAGAACAGAAAATCCAAATATAAAACCATCCTCATATAGCCATCTAATCTTTGACAAAATAGACAAAAACATACTCTGGGGACAAGAATCCCTATTCAATAAATGGTGTTGGGAAAACTGGATAGCCACATGTGGAAGACTGAAACAGGACCCACACCTTTCACCTCTCACAAAAATCAAATCACAGTGGATAACAGATTTAAACCTTAAATGAGAAATGATTAGAATTCTAGAAGAAAATGTAGGAAAGACTCTTACAGACATTGGTCTAGGCAAAGAATTTATGAAGAAAACCCCTAAGGCAATCACAGCAACAATAAAAATAAATGAATGGGACCTGATTAAATTAAAAAGCTTCTGCACAGCCAAAGAAACAGTCACGAAAATAAACAGACAGCCAACAGAATGGGAAAAAATTTTTGCATACTACACATCAGATAAAAGACTGATAACCATAATCTATTTAGAACTCAGGAAAATCAGCAAGAAAAAATCAAACAATCCTATCAAAAAGTGGGCAAAGGACATGAATAGAAATTTTTCAAAAGAAGATATAAGAATGGCTAACAAACATATGAAAAAATGCTCAACATCCCTAATCATCAAGGAAATGCAAATCAAAACCGCAATGAGATACCACTTAACTCCGGTGAGAATGGCCTTTATCAAAAAATCCCAAAACAACACATGTTGACGTGGATGTGGAGAGACAGGAACACTCATACACTGCTGTTGGGAATGCAAACTAGTGCAACCCCTGTGGAAAGCATTATGGAGATACCTTAAACAGATTCAAGTAGACCTACCATTTGATCCAGCAATCCCATTATTGGGCATGTACCCAGAAGAACAAAAGTCATTCTATAACAAAGACACCTGTACCCGAATGTTTATAGCAGCACAATTCACAATTGCAAAGATGTAGAAACAACCCAAGTGCCCATCAATCCACGAATGGATTAGTAAACTGTGGTATATGTATGCCATGGAGTATTACTCAGCTATAAGAAATAACGATGATATGACTTCTCTTTGGTTCTCCTGGAGAGAGTTGGAACCCATTAGATTAAATGAAGTATTCCAAGAATGGAGAACAAGCATCACATGTACTCACCACAAAATTGGTTAACCTGATCATCACCTAAATGCACATCAGAGAAGGATACCAATTGGATATCAGACTGAGATGGGGGGTGGGGGGAGTGGATGGATGTATGCCTACATGATGAGTGTGTTGTGCACAGTGTGGGGAATGGTCATGCTTGAAGGTGCTGACTCGGGGAGGTGGAGGGGGGAGGGGATGGAGGTATGACTACATGGTGAATGCCAGGCACACTGTCTGGAGAATGGACACGCCTGGGGCTCTGACTCAGGGGGATGGGCAGGACACGGACAATGTATATAACCTGAGCTTTTGTACCCCCATGAAGTGCTGAAATTAAAAAAAAAAAAAATTGGCTTTTGACAAAGACCCCAAAATAATTCAATGGGGATATAGAAAGCTCTTTTACAAATACTGCTGAATTAACTAGATAATTATATGAATGAAATTAAGGTCAAATCATACCTCACAGCATAACATGAATTCCAATGTACACCCAATTCTAACAGTTTTAATCTGTGATTGAAGCTGAGAGGATACTTCTCTGTCTTTCCCTTTTTCTTCTTCTCTTCCTTATCTTTCTTCCTTTTCTCCCTATCTCTTTTTGCTTTGTTCCTCCTTCCATCTTTTTTTCTCCCTTCCTTCTTTGTTTCCATGCTCTCCTCTTCCTTCCTTCCTTCCTTCCTTCCTTCCTTCCTTCCTTCCTTCCTTCCTTCCCTTCTTCCTTCCTTTCTTCTGGATTCCTTTTTACTTTCTTTCTTCCTCTTATTTTTTTTTGCATTCTGCATTTCTGATATTTTAAATTTTTACAATGACCATGAATTACTTGATATCATAAAAATAAATATGATAAATTTCATATTTTCTTTTTCACATTTACTAATCTGTGAAATAATTATAGAAGTGAAACATATAAAGGAATATACCAGATTTGCTACCAGAACATTATATTGCACTGTCATTTTTTTAACTAAATTTTCAATCTAGGGCAACATCTAAAGATGGCCAAAAAAACTACAGAAGATTTACCCAATTTGTTTTTTTTTTACCCACAAAACCAAATAGGTAATTTGATTGACAACTAATCCTTTGCAAAGCATAAAATAAAGAGTAGTATTAAGGTAGTCATACACAAATTGTGGGATAAGATCAACATCATAGTTTAAAATTCAGAGACATAATTTAACAAACTAGATTTATTTTATTCAGATGACATCAAATAATGAGTATTTTCTGGCTTTGTTTTATTTTGTTTTTACCTATCTTTAAATTTGTCATCTGGTTAAATAAACCTTATTAGTTATTTGGTATATTTTGCAATGTTTAAAAAAAGATCAAAATATTCAACTAAACATGAAATATTCAAGAACATACTAGTTTCCCTATTTCTTTTTTCTTTTTATACCTGAATGAATCTTTGCAATGTGAGTACAAATATATTTTAGGTGTATGCCCTGATGTAAGTCTATGCCATATCAGCTCTAGGGAAATATTCTTAGAACTTAAGTATTATTTCAAAATACCATTAATTTGCAATAGCATTACCAAGAACAACAATAACAAAAAATCATCTTGCTTTCTTCATGCTTCTTTCATTGCCCACATTCTTTCATTTTAAATGGTTTTCTTATGCCTTTTAGCTCTCTGCAGTAAAAATTTATAGCATGATTCCCAAATGGGCTTGACATGCTAACTCTGAGAGTACTGCAGGATTTTAAAATCAAACGCAATTGCTCACAGTATGTTGGCATTTGACTTTTAGAGATTAGGAAGAGAAAAGGGATTTATTAGCTATTAAAGTGATCCATGTCTGTTGCAAATGAAAAGCAAAATTAGTTTTTTCAGCATGAAAATTTTATGTTTGTTTTGATACAGAAAACCAAATTTTTACACAGGAGAACTCACGGAAATACATTCTCATCTTAAGTTCTGTAACAAACTGTGTGGTCCTCAGTTACATTTCAAAGTAGGTTTTTGTTTTATTAAAACAAGTATATATATATTATTGTCAAATAAAATCTCATAACACTGTCAACCTGTGTACCATAATCATTTGTGTTGACATGTATCTTCCCAGCAATCAGTCTCTGGGTTTTAGGACTATCTGTCCTTAAGGCCTTATCACACATAGAGAAAGTTCAGCTCCACCCCAGGCCCTAGGATTTGATCAAGTAGGACTTAGGAAGGAGTATCATATATACCAGTGTATGGTAACAGTCCCATTGTATGGCCATAATCCTGGTGCAATTACTAGTAATGTCCCCTTTGAGTCTTAAGACCACAATATCATTAACAGGCTCTATTTTTATTGTCTATTTCTTCTAGCAAATGGGCTCCTACCCCTAAAAGTCAATCCACTGAGTACACACAACATGGTGACAGGTTTTCTGTATGTAGACTGTCTTAGCTGTTATCTCTTTTTGAATGGTCTATTTTTGCATTACAACAGGTGCAGTACCATAGATCACACCCTCCTGCATGCCTACTGCTTTCTTGGAACAGCAAAGTTATTGCAGTATTTTAACAGATACACTGGAATCTTTACAGAAAATTCCCATACATTCTATACCTCCAGTACTTTCCTTAATTTTTGTGTAGCTTTTTCAATCCTAGTACTGTGAGTCTCTTTTGTATCCTAAGATATGAAAATGGGTGAATGAGAAAAAATTTGGTGCCAGTTGGAGTGTCTTTTTTAAAAGAATAGACAGTCATATAAGTTGAATTTATATTTGTATTTATTCCCAGGGAAATAATTGCTGTTAGAGTGTCTTCTGTTTTCTAGGACAATGGTAGATCCTTTACCACATCTTTCCTTTTCTTTTCTTTTTTCATAATGCTGATGTATAGATTTATCTTACTCAATTTTTTAAATGATGAAATTAAGTTGCAGAAAAATTGTCTCCCACCTTGTAAGTGGTGAAACCAGGATTTCAAAACCAGTCGTCTTTTTACTCTGTGCTGTTGCCTCTAAGCAGAGATAATAAAAGGCTTATGCCTCTCTCATCACCTTCTAGTAATTGCTTCTGACTTCATCAACTTAAATGATCTTCCTTCTCTGTCATATCCCTATCGATTCTCATGTGCTGTATCATCTAATATGATATTTAATCAGGTATTGCCTTGGGTTGGTGACTGTTTCATGTGTATGTATAATGTCTCTGCAATTTTATTATAAGCTCTGTGAGGGCAAAAATACTATTTTTCACTATTTTGTACTTCATGTGGCAACTAGCACAATGAAAATATATCTAGTAAATTTTCCTGCAGAGCTGAATTTTGAAAAATAAATGTGGTTGAGTTCTTTGGAGGAAAGTCTCTATGCAAATCAAGCACCTTTATGAATATTTAGCACCTACTTTCAATATGAATGTCAGGTACTTCTTGTACTCCTTGATAATTGCAGTACAAAGGCAGACAACATAATCTTTTTTTTTTTTCTCTTCTGTTACTGGATTTAAACATCAAATTGAATTTATGGAGAATCCTTAATTTATTTTCAAACTCTTATACCTAATGTTATTCATTCAAAACATATATGTATACTATAACAACTGCTATAATCACAACAGTAAATAAATCAATGATAAAACATGTTCAAGTGGACTTTTAATTGACATAAAATTATATGGATTTACTGTGTACAGAATGATTTTTGACATATTTATGTTTGAAATGGTTAGATATAGCTAATTAACAAATGTATTACCTCTTATAGTTATCATTTTTGTGGTTAAAATACTTAATATCCACTTTCTCTGCATTTTTTAAGAATATATCATCAACTATAGTCAACATGCTATACAATAGATCTCTTGAACTTATTCCTTCTATCTGTAATTTTGTATCCTTTGACCAATATCACCCCCGCTCCCCACCCCACTAACCACCCTACTCTGTAGTAACCATTATTCTACTCTCTATTATGAAATCACTTTTTATTAGATTCCACATATGAGTGAGACCATATGGTATTTTTCTTCCTGTGCCTGAGTTGTTTCACTTAGCATAGTGCCTTGCAGGTTCATCTATGTTGTTGTAAATCACAAGAGTTTCTTTTTTATGTCTGAATAGTATTCCATGTGTATATAGTTGTCCCTCCACATCTATGGAGCATTGGTTCCAGAATCTCTTGCTGATACCAAATTAGAAGAATGTGCAATTATTTTATATAATATGGCATAGTATTTGGGTATAACCTATGCATATCCTCCCCTGTACTTGAAATCTACGGTCCCCAATCCCCAGGCCATGGACCAGCACCAGTCCATGGCCTGTTAGGAACTGTTAGGAACTATGCACGGGCTGTACCCACCCACCCTCCCCATGGAAAAATTGACTTCCATAAAACTTGGGAACTGGGCCGCACACTGCACAGAGGAGGTGAGTGGCAAGTGAGCAAGTGAAGCTTCATCTGTATTTACAGCTGCTCCCCATTGCTCACATCACTGCCTAAGCTCTTCCTCCCCTCTCGCCCTGATCCATGGAAAAATTGTCTTCCATGAAACTGGTCCTTGGTGCCCAAAAGTTTAGGAATCACTGCTTTAAATCATCTCTAGATTACTTGTGATATATAATACAATATAAATACTATGTAAATAGTTGTTACACTGTTATAATGTGTTTTCAATTAGTGTTATTATTGTTGTATTGTTATTTTTATTGTTTTTCCAACGAATTTTTGCTGGAATATTTTCATGTTTTGTTGAATTTGCAAATGCAGAACTTGCAGATATGAAGGACACCTATATATACCACATTTTCTCTATCCATTAATTTATTCAGGACACTTAGGTTAATTCCATATCTCGGCTATTGCACATAGTGCTTCAACAAACATGGGAGTACAGATACCTTTTTGACATACTTATTTCATTTTCTTTGAATATATATCAAGCAGTAGTGTCCCTGTCCTCCAAGTGGAGGTTATTCCAAGTTCTTGGTATTTGTCACAGAAAAGAATTTTAGGATGCACCATGTAAGCCAAGCAAGCAAAAGCTGTATTAAAAACAAAAGTACACTTTCAAAAAATGGAGCAGCCAGACATGCTCAAAAGCAGCAGCTGCACTGAGGGCTGGTGGTCTTAGATCTTTTGTAGCCTTACTAATTCAAGGGAGGGATATTCAAGGCCAAAGGGTTGATTTTTACTAAAAACTTGGGTAGTAATTCATAGAATTGGATCCCTTCTCATTTTCATACTTTACATGGTTGTCCTGGAACTGTCATGGTGATTTTGAGGGTGGGGAAATTTTAAAACCACAATGTAAATGATACTGTAATTAGGCAAAGTTCATGTAAGGTGGTAGAGATAACTGACAAGCTGGTCAAGGCCAATTTTTGTCTGAAGTTGTCAGCTCCTCTAGGTAACTGCTGCTTGAGAATTATTTACTTTAACACTTGTACCTAATCTTCAAGCAGCTACATCTAGCCTCAGCCCTGTCTCCCACTCACTTACTCTAGCAGTAGGACTACTGGGTCATATAGTATTTCTATTTTTTTAATGTTTTGAGGAATCTCTATACTGTTTTCCATAATAGATGTACTAATTTATATTCCCACCAAAAATGTGTAAAAGTTTCCTTTTCTCCACATCCTCACCAAGACTAGCTCTTTGGTCTTTTTGACAGTAGCCATTCTAATAGGAGTGAGGTGATATCTCATGGTGGTTTTGATTTACATTTTTCAGATTAATAGTGATACTGAACATTTCTTATATCCATTTTGGCCAATTGTCTTTCTTCTTTTAAAAAATATCTATACAGGTCATTTGTCCATTTTTTTTATATTATTTATTTCAGCTTATTATGGGGGTACAAAAGTTCAGGTTAAATATATTGCCCATGTCCCACCCATCCCCCCAAGTCAGAGCTTCAAGTGTGTCCATTCCCCAGACAGTGTGCATTTGCACTCATCATGTAGGTATACACCCATCCTCTCCCCCCACCCCCATCCCCCTGCATCAGAACATTCAAGCATGACCATTCCCCAGACAGTACGCAACACACTCATCATGTAGGTATACACCCATCCCCTCTCCCCACCCCCTACCTCAGTCCAACACCCAATTGGTGTTATTCCCAAATATGCACTTAGGTGATGATCAGGGAAACCAATTTGCTGGTGAGTACATGTGATGCTTGTTTTTCCATTCTTTGGATGCTTCACTTAATATAATGGGTTCCAACTCTCTCCAGGAGAACCAAAGAGATGTCATATCACCGTTATTTCTTATAGCTGAGTAATACTCCATGGTATACATATACCACAATTTACTAATCCATTCGTGGATTGATGGGCATTTGGGTTGTTTCCACATCTTTGCAATTGTGAATTGTGCTGCTATAAACATTCAGGTACAGGTGTCTTTTTTATAGAATGACTGTTGTTTTGGGTAGATGACCAATAATGGAATTGCTGGATCGAATGGTAGGTCTACTTGAATCTGTTTAAGGTATCTCCATAATGCTTTCCACAGGGGTTGTACTAGTTTGCAGTCCCACCAGCAGTGTATGAGTCTCTCCGCATCCTTGCCAAGTATTTAATTATTTGTTTTCTTGCTATTGAGTTGTCTGAGTTGAGTTGTTGGATATTAACCATTTATCAGATGTGTAGTTTGCAAATATTTTCTCACATTCTATAGATTGTCTCTTTATTGTTTCCTTTGCTGGGCAAAATCTTTTTGGTTGATGTAATCCCATTTGTCTATTTTTGCTTTTGTTTCCTGTGGTCCTGAGATCATATCCAAAAACACCTTTGGTCAGACCAATGTTGTGGAGCTTTTTGTCTATGTATTCTTCTAGTAGTTTCATAGTTTCAATCTTGTTTGTCATTATTGATCTATTTCTTTTTAATTCAACCTTGGTAGGTTGTATCTCTTCAGGAATTTATGCATTTCTTCTAGGTTATCAAATTTATTGGTGTACATTTGTTCATAGTAGTCTCATGATACTTTATATTTCTGTGGTATCAGTTGTAATGTCTCCTTTTTTATCTCTGATTTTGTTTATTTGAGTCTTCTCTATTTTTTTCTCAGTTAGTCTAGTTCAAAGTTTGTCAATTTTGTTTATCTTTTCAACCAAGCAACTCTACTGTTTTATATACTCTGTTTTATTTTTCATTTTATTCAGTGTATTTTTCAGCTTCTTGATTGCTCTTTGTCTGGTGTTTTTTTAAATTATTTCAATCTCTAGCTTAAATTTCTCCTTCTTGTCACTTATTTTTCCTATTTTGTTGTATTGCTTTTCTGTATGTTCTTTAAGTTTGTTGATCTCCCTTAAAACATCTATTTTGAATTCTTTCTCAGGAATTTCATGACCTCCCCATCTCTTTAGGGTCAGTCCCTGTCATCTTATTTTGTCCATTTGGTGACATCATGTTTCCCTGATTGTTATTGAAGCCTGTGGTTGTATATTGATATATGCTGTCTGAACATTAAAGATGTAGGGACTTATTTCTGTCTTTGTAGTCTGGCTTTGTTTGGGTATATCTTCAATAGTAAGTCTGCCCAGAGATTCTTGGTATGTTGTCTGGTGTGGTTTAAACCTGTGATCACTAGAGCTATTGTAGTGCTGGGTGCACCCTAAACCCAGGACTATCATGGCTAAAGCAGCAATGAGCTGGAATCTCATGGTTGACAAGGCTGGGGCAGCATTGGGCATGCATAAAGCCCAAGACCTCTGAGGCCTGCCTGTTGCTGTGGGTTATTTAGGACCTAAAACTGCAATATTCAGGCAGCCATGATGCAGGCCAGAACTTGAACTTGTTTGCAGGAGGTACAAGTTTTCATTTGGTGCTGGGGCAGGTCTAGGGTGTCGATCTCCAGATACCACTCTGGAATCAGGGGCTGTGAGGGTTTGCCCAGTGCTGAGTTTTACTGTGGCAGGCCCTATATTGTGCTTCAAGTCAAAATCCTAAGCTTACTTCCCTTTAGTTTCCCTAAATGGATGGTATCTGATAGGGTTTGGATGTTTTGTCCCTCCAAAACTCTTGTTAACATTTGATTCCCAGTGTTGAATGTGGGGCCTGATGGGAAGTATTTAGACCATGGCAGGCAGATCCTTCATGAATGGCTTGGTGCCCTCACCATGATAATGAGTGGATTCTCACTTTATTAGTTTGCATGAGAACTGGTTGTTTGAAAGAACCTGGTGTCACTTCCAATCTTTCCTTCTCCTCCTCTTGCCATGTGACACATCTGTCCCCCTTGGCCTTACACCTGTGTTGGAAGCTCTCTGATACCCTCACCAGAAGCAGATGCTGGTGCCATGCTTTTTAAAAAGCCTGAAGAATGATGGAGCCAAATAAACCACTTCATAAATTACCCAGCCTCAGGCATCTCTTCATAGCAGGACAAAATGGACTAATACAGGATCTTTTTCTATACTGTGCTGCCTGGATTTGGGAAAGAGGTAATGTAGGTAATGTGAAACTGTCCTTTCTACCCTCTCCAATACATCTTTTCTTGTTATTATGCTATAACCAGGCAATTTCATCTCTCATCAGATTTCCTTAACTCTTGTAAATGTATTTTTGCACGTGGATAGGTGTTCGAATAGATGTTTCTGTTGAGGGACAATTGCTAAAGGGTCCTGTTCTACCATCTTGCTCTACATGTTCTCTAATCCCAATGTGAGCTCTTATTTGTAGGTTGTTTCTAAAATCAAAATGCTATGTCATGCTTTGACTAGAATTGTTTATTTGTGGATTATAGAATATAACATTCAGGAAAATTAACAAATGAAAATAAACATATTTAAAATTATTTAAAACTTTATAAGTAACTCTTTATTATAATCACTTTACTTTTCAAAAAAATTAAGCCTATTATTTAATTTTTCTTTAATTTTACTATTTCCATAGTGATGGATAAAAATGTAATATGGTAGATAAAATGAAGGAAAAATATACTTAATCACACTTTCAATATTTAAAACACACTAAAATCAGATGATATATTAGGTACAGTGATAAAAATATGTAAATATTCACAAAAATTTTGGACAAGTTTGCATAAAGTACAAATATTGTTTTTAAAACATCAGTTCAACATAGCTCTTGATCAAAGTGGTTTCTATATACTCATATATTAATAATCTTCAGTGAATGGGCATAAACCAAGACCCTAGTCATCTTTCAGAAAATTACAAAATCTGATTCCCAGACCTCTGTAACTATCCACACATTCTTGTTTTTCTGACATTGCCACAGTGTTATAGGAATTAATGAAAACTTGACA
The DNA here is from genome assembly GCF_020740605.2 of Lemur catta. NCBI lineage: Eukaryota > Metazoa > Chordata > Mammalia > Primates > Lemuridae > Lemur > Lemur catta. The sequence continues at coordinate 63,784,084 of NC_059131.1, read as the reverse complement.
CTCCTTATAACATGAGCTGTGACTAATGGCAAAGACAAGACAACAAAACTCTTTGTCTAACTTATTAACTAAATTTAATAAATTAGAAGGCAGTCTTTAATTGCCTAAGGGATGCTACAGCCTTTCTTGCTGTCTTTTGGTTTTAACTTTGATTTTAATTAAAATTTAGACATGCCATCTTCAATCTAAATCACCAGAGGTAGGTGTTGTTTCAATATTACTAGGCTTTTTCCTCATCAGTCATTAGTAATTAGGCATATATGACTGGTTAATATTCTTTCTATATTTACTTTGAATATATACTGGCAGGTGCTATTCAGAGGTAAACACTTTTCCCTTGGTCTCAGGAATCCGTGAAACAACCCAATTAGAAATCTTGTTAATGTGTGAAATAAATTTGACAGATTTGATCCAAGAAACTGTAAATACTGCCATTTTCTTCACAGGATCAATATCATTTTCTATGCACTATTTTCCAGTGGTGGTGTTGGAAGCATTACAATGAGGAGTCACATTTGATTGAAATTCCTAGAGAATAAGAGATTCCAATATCCCATTCAGCAAGAAAATTAATCTAAGAGAAAAAAATAGAATATATTCTCTGTATAAGAACCAGGAAGATGTTTCAAAATCTTAATCATATAATATTTATTCACTTGGTAACAAATGTTTATAAACCCCCATCACATTTTGAATAAAAATGAAACTACAATCCTTTGCAGCAACTCCAGTCTACAAAACCCCACGTTATCTGGTCTCTGTCTCCATTTATAACCTCATTTTCTATTCACTGTATACTTTGCTAACTCAGTATTAACCTTAATTGGCTTTCTTGATAATACTTGAACAAATCAAACACATCGTGCCCTTTGCAGGTTTTGCTTCCCCTTTCTGACATCATGTATTCTGTACTATCACACATCCCCATGTATTCTCATTGATGGCTTCCAAATGTCCTACTCTGTCTTAACTTGAACCAAAATCTTTTTCTTAATTCTAAATCTAAACTTAACTCTAACTCTGAGATAATTCTTGATTCTATTGCTATCCACTCTAAACCTATAATAACAATAAATCAAATACTAATCCTTACCATAACAATATTCTTGTGTGTTTAACAGTCACAGTATTTCATACAACTAGCATTATGAAAAACAATGTTTCACTAAGATATCACAGATAAAATTGTACAGATTCATAAAGTGCTAATATCTTTGCATGTAATTTCTATAGGGGGTAGCAATGACACCTAGCACTGCAAAGCAGTGTTTCTCATATATATCATTAAGCAAAATATTACAGGTGCAAAAAAGATTTTTATACAACCTAACTATAACGCAATAAGACATGGAAAACCCCACATATTAAATGTGGAATTTACATTCCCACAAGCAATATATGAGAGATTCAATCTCCTTTGACCCTAACCATAGAGTACTAACATTTTCTCCTATTATTTTTCCTAAAAGTTTTATAATTTTCTCTTTTACATTTTCATCAGTGACTCATTTTGCATTAAGTTTTGAATGAAGTACGAGGTCTTGTTTGAAACTATTTTTGGCTGTTTATTTGGTTTCTTTTTTTATTTCTCTATGGATGTCCACTTGCTCCAGAATTCTTGTTAAAAAAAATCATGTGTTCTTCCTTGAATTGATTTTGTCCCTATGCAAAAAATAAGTTGAGCATATTTGTGTGTGTCTATTTATGGTCTCTGTATTGTTTTATTTATCTATCTGTCTATAATTTCACTGATGGTGTATTTTTGTGACTACTATAGATACATAGTAAGTCTTAAATTCAGGTAGAGTGATTCCACTCACTTTATTCTTCCTTGTCAAGATGATTTTAGCTGTTCTTGGGCTTGTGCCTTCTTATGTATATTTTAAGATGAGTTTGTCTTCTTAATAAGAACACAAAACAGACAAAACCTTTGGCAGGATTTTGACAATAATTCCCTTAAATGTATAGATTGATTTGGGAACAATTGACATGTCTATAATATTGAATCTTCCAGTCCACTAACATACTAGTAGTTTGTCTTTCCATTAATTTAGGTCATCTTTGATTCTTTCTTTATCATTTTAAAATTTTAAATATACAATTACTGTCTATATTTTGTTAAGCACTTATAAATGATTGTTTATCAAAGTGTTTCAAATTTTGGAGCAATTATAAATAGTATTGTGTTTTTAATTTCAGTTTTTTATGTTCATTGTTATAAAAGGACACTACTATTGGGCATGGATCTTATATCCAGCTACCCTCATGGGCTTACTTTTCATTTATGTAATTTTCTTAATAGATTTCTTGTATTTTCTATGAAGAAGACAATGTTATCTGTGAATAGGGAATTTCTCAGTTTCAAATATGAATGAATTTTATTTATTTTTCTTGAGTTATTGTGGTGGTTAGAATTTCCAGTTCTATATTTAATAAAAATGATGGGAGCAGACATTCTTGCCTTGTTCCTGATCTTAGAGGGAAAACTTGTTCAGTTTTTCATCATTAAGTAAAATGTTAGATGTTAGATATAGGTGTTTTTTATTTTCTCTATCAAATTGAAGAAATTCCCATCTATTTCTAAGTTTTAGAGAGTTTCCTTTTTAATGTATATTGAATTTTATCAAATGATTTTTACATACAAATAGATATAATATGATTTTTCCTCTTTAGCCTATTGATATGGTAGTTTATGATTAATTTTTCAATGTGGATCCAGCTTTTCCTACCTGGAATAATAAATCTTACATGGTGATGTTAAATAATTCTTTTTATATAATGTTGGATTAGGTTTGCTAATATTTTAATGAGGACTTTTGTGTATAATTCCATTGGATGTATTGCTGTGATGTGTTATTTCTGTTACTGTATTTTTCTGTATATTTGTAATATGGTATCATAAAATGAATTGGGAAATGTTCTGTTTGATTTCTGGAAGTTATGTAAAATTAGTGATAATTCTTTACTTGTTTGGTAGAATTCTCCATTGAAACTTTCTGAGCCTGGATATTTCTTTTTATGGGAGCTTTCTAATTATGAATTTTATTTATTTGATAGATATAAGGATAATCAGATTATATATTTCATCTTGGTTAGTTTTGGTCATTTGTGGTTTACAAAAAATTTGTCCATTTCTTCTAAATGTTGAATTTGGAGGTATAGAGTTTTTCATAGTATTCTTTTTTTTTCATTTTAATAACTTCATGATATCTAGTATCATGTCCTATCTCATTCCTGATATTTGATTTATATCTTTTATTTTTATCAGTCTTGATAGAGTTTTATTATTTTTATAAATTTTCAAAAAAAATTTGTTTCATTGATTTTCTCTATCATTTCCTATTTTCATTTCCATTGATTTTTCTTGTGATCATATTATTTCATTCCTTCTTTTTGTTTTTGGTTTATTTTGATCTTCTTTTTCTAGTTTCTTGAGATAAAAATTTAGATTACTTATTTGACACCTTTCTTTGCTAGTGATGTAGGCATTTAGTACTATACATTTTCCTTCCACTACTGGTCTGTTATGTCTAACAAATTTTGATATATTCTGTTTGTGTTTTAATTCACTTGTATATATCCTTTTTTATTTCATTTGAGACATATTATGTAATATGCTGATTATTTAGAAATGTGTTTTTTAAACTTCCTTATGCTCAGAAACACATTTTATATGATTTCAGTTCTTTTAAATTGCTTAAAAATTGTTTTATGCCCAAGAAGATGGTCTAACTTGCTGAATTTTCATGTATTCTTAGAAAAAAACTATATTCTGATGTTCTTGTGTAACATGTTAAATAATAGACCTCATTGACTCACTGTATTGTTCAGATCTTCCATACTTTTGCTGATTATCTGTTTAATATATCTGCCAGTTGCATACATGGGGGTGCTGACATCTCTACTATAATTTTGGATTTGTTTATTTCTTCTTTCAGCTCTGCAAGATTTTGCTTCATGTATTTTGAAGCTATTTTGGTTGTTAAATACACATCAGGAATTGTTATGATTTTATAGTAGATTAATCATTTTATCATTGTGTAATGGTGTTTTTTATCTCTATGAATTTTTTGTTCTGAAGTCTATTTTTACAAACTTACTTTCCACAAGATATGCCACTGAATTTGAAGTGAATTTTTACAATAAGCACATAGTTAGATAGTCTTTTATTATCTTCTATGCCAATCATTGGAGTTAGGTGATATCTCATTGTGGTTTTGATATGCATTTCCCTAATGATTAGAAATGTTGAGCATTTTTTCATATGTTTCTTGGCCATTAGTCTGTCTTCTTTTGAAAAGTTTTGGTTCCTGTCCTTTGCCCACTTTTTAATAGTATTGCTTTATTTTTTCTTTAACACTTGAGTGATTTTACATTGGTGGGTGTCTATTGTGCTATTCAGTGTATAATGCAGGTCTGGGTACTTTCTGCAGGGCAAGTCTGGTCTTTGCAAATTCCATTAGTGGTTGCTTCTCTGGGAAAGTTTTTATTTCCCCCTCATCTATGAAGCTTAGTTTTGCTTGGGTAAAGAATTCTAGGTTGGCCATTATTCTGTTTTAGAAGATTGAGAATGGGTCCCCAATTCCTCATGGCTCATAAGGTTTCAATTTAGAAGCCTACAGTTAGTCTCATAGGTTATCTACTGTTTTCGTCTTATTACTCATAGGATTGTGTCTTTCATGTTTACTTTGGGCAGCCTAATCACTATGTGATGTGGCAATTGCCTTTTCACATTGAGTCTCTCGGGAATTCTGTGTGCTTCTTGTACCTGGATATCTAGATTTCTGGCCAGGCCAGGTATATTTTCCTCCATTATTCTAAAAAATAGATTTTCCAGCACTTGTGTATTTTTTTTTCTTTCTCTGGGATGCCTATAGTTATTATGTTTGGTTTCTTTACATAATCCCACATTTCTTGTATATTTTGTTCATGTCTCTTGCTTTCATGTTCTTTTTATTCATCTGATTTGTGTAGCACATAGGCCTTATCCTCAAGCTCTGAGATTCTTTCCTCTGTGTGATCCAACCTATTCTTAAGGCTTTCCACTGTGTTTTGTAGTTCCTTAAATGCCTCTTTCATTTTCACTATTGCTGTTTGGTTCTTTAGTAATACTTTAATTCCTTTAGAGAATTTTTCATTCATTTCCTGTGTTGTTCTTATGGTTTCTTTGTGTTGGGTTTCTGTTTTCTCTTCAATTCCACTGAGTTTTCTTACAATCCATATTTGGAATTCTTCCTCTTTCATTTTCATCATTTTATTTAAGTTGTTATCCATTGTTGAGGATCTGATTTCTTTGGGGGGTGACTTTTTTCTCTGATCTGTCATGTTTCTTGTGTTCTTTTGTTGAATCTTTGTCATAGCCTTCTTGGTCATGAACTGGGGGTGCTAGGACTGGCTTATGGCACTATCTAAAAGTCCCCAAGGGTCGTTCCTTGACAGTGCTGGGGAGAGGTACTCTGGTCTTTTATTGCCTTGAGGATATTTTAGCAATTTGGGTTACCTCTGACCTGTTAGCTTCACCTCTTGCCAATGGAGGCTAGTGAGTTTGGTCCCCCAGCTTAAGCTCCAAGCTGGTGGATTAGATTTCTGGATATGACTCCACTGCCCTCTAATAGCTTGAGATGGAAGGCACTTTGTTGAGATATGGGGTTATACTCTCTGTTGTTGGTTGTAGTTTGTGTGGAGGAGCCAGTTATTGAGGTAATCTAATGTCTCTGTGGTAGGCTCTGGTCCCCCGGATGGGGTATATGAATGCCCCGATCTTTAGGAGGGGACTTGCCACTCCCGAGGGTTTCTAGAAGCCTGTCCGCCCTTAAGGTGTGGTTAGGGGAAAGATAAATAGGAGCTGGTGTCTGCAAGCCTGGGTGTGTGTGCTTCTATAGTTGCTCAACCTGCCACTAGGGGGATCCACTAATATGTTATTCAGGGCATTTTCACCACACTTGGAGGGCTGCTCCTCCTGGGAGGTTAATTGGTGCAATTGCTCAGGTCTCTGGCCAGGTTTTTCGTTCCCTGACCACAAACCCCAATTCTGGTGGCTGCCAAGACATGGAGAGCAAGCCCTGGAGTTATGTTCTTATTAGATTGCTGAAGCCAGTCCAGTGGGCCGAATAAACAGGCTGCCAACTATTTTTCAGCACCAAAGTCCCATAGATCCCTGCCAGCTGCCCAGAGAAAGTGGCTTGCCTTGCTTCTCCCCACCTCAAAGGGCACAGTTGGCCATGCTGGGCCCAAAAGCAACCACTTAGACCACTCCCTTCCCTGCCCAGTGTGGTCCCAGCACTGAGCATCGGAGAGTTCAAAATGTTTCCTGCTATTGTCTCCTCTCCACAGTGCCTGCCATCCTGTGCCATGACTTTGCACTACTTTAGGGACATCCCTGTCTGAGTGAGTGTGGAGGTCTGTGGGGGAGCCAGACATCCTCCAGTGGGTCAGATCGCGCTGCCCTGACTGGCTGGGCAGGTGCCCTACACCCTGCTTTCTATTCCCTGTTATATTTCTCCTACTCTCCAGTCTTTGCAAACATATCTCCCTTTCACCTTTTCTCCTGCACTGTGGGTCCCATGCTGTTTCTCTGCAGATTCACAATGCTTTCCTGAGGGGGGAGTGATCCACTCGTGTGTAGCCATCCAAGTTCTTCACCTCCTTCTCTGGGAGCAGTGAGCCAAGAGGCCATCACTAATCTGCCATTTTCTCTTCTATCTCACTTAAGTCCCTCCTTTTCTAATTTTTAGTTTTTTCTTTTTCTCACTTTCTTATATAGTCCCATAGTTCTCCTTCTTTGGTCTCTTTTCCTGTTGTTTACTTGAATTTTTTAAGCATTCCCTCTTGATTTAGTGTGTGTGTGTGTGTGTGTGTGTGTGTGTGTGTACATGATGTGTATCTAGTTATAAAGTTTCTGATGTATTTACATTGGGTATTACAATATTAATATATGATTTCTCACAGTTTACTAGTATCAACATTTCACCATTTTAAATAAAATTTGGAGACCTTGCATCCACTTAGGTCCCTTTTTATTTTCCATTTTTAAATATCATTGGTTTGACTATCAGATAGTGTTACAGTTTGATAAAACTCATGATCAAAAGGGTAGTCTATTGTATGTATCAATATTTTGGCCCTTTCTATTGTTTCTTATTCCTTCCTGATGCTGTGAGGTAAATTCCTTTATTATCACCCTACATGATTGAATGGTTTACTAATCTTTAAGGTACATAAATTTGTGACTATATTTCTTTTTTAGTTTTTCTTCATCTGAGAATATTTTTATTTCTCTTGAAGTCCAGTGGAATAATTTTGGTAGTTGCAGAATTTCTAGATAATAGTACTTTTGTTTTAAAGCACTTGAAAAATACTATATCACTTCCTTTGAGCCTGCATTGTTTAAGGTGAGAATCTGGCCATCATTCATGTTGGTATTTCCCTGTAGGTATTGTATCTTTTCATTCTGGCTGTCTATAAGATATTTTCCTTAAACTTTAATCTTTAGTTTTCATACTTTATGATGGGTTTGTGAATTTATTTGTATTTATCTTATCTGGAATTTTTTCCTCTTCTTGACTGCAAAACTGAGAATTTTCAGCCATCATATCTTTGAATACAGTTTCCGACCTGTTTTCTTTGTCTTTTCCTTCCAGAAATCCAGTGATATGAATGTTACCTCATTTGTATTATGTCATAGGTTCTTGAAACACTGTGGGTTTTTTCTTTTTTCTAGTCCATTTTCTCTGTTCTCCAGATTGGGCTAATCCTATAGTCTGTCCTTAAAGTCATTGTTTCTATCCTCTGTCATCTCTACTTTATTCCTTAATACATTCAGAGAGGTATTTTTTAAATTTTATTTTTATTGTTGTATTTATACAACAGTTTTATAATTTTCATTTATTTTTATAATATATAAAAATACTGTATATTTATAATGTATAATTATATATTTATAATATATAAATAATTTATGATATATCTATAATTTATAAATATATAAATTATATGCTTATAATATATAAAAATATATTTCATGTTTTTCATATTTTCTTTGCTTTATCTGTTTCGATTAAAATTTGTGTTCAACTGTTAGAGCTTTTATAACAGTTGCTTTAAAATTATTTTCATATAATTTCAACATATTGTTTACCTTAGTTGTTACATCAGTTGACTGTCATTTCTTATCAAATTGTGATTCTCTTGGTTCTCTTTATGATGGGTGATAGATTGCACATGAGGGTGGAAGAGGTTTCCCAAGACTAAATGACTTGATGAATGAGGTATGTGACAGGCCCTACCAATGGCCCTTAGATGCTACAAAGTCCAAAGTTAAATGTCTCTAAGTAGGGGACTCAGCCAGTGGGACTAACAGGCTTCCCAGACTGGACCACTTGTGATGCTGTGTCATTTTGCTGATTCTATATACTTAACCTGGTTGCTGTGATTCAGTCCCTTTTTCTAGTTCTGCTGGCCTGTTCTGGTATCTTTGAGGGCAAGAAGAAAACTTAGGCCCATGAGTATAAAGAAATTTTCTTTCCCAGGCCACTTGCTCTAGTCGAGTCTCTCTTGCTAACTCTGCCTAGCCACTTCAGCTCTCTTAGTGGAAAAGGAGAGTCTCAGGCCCAGTAGAGCATCAGAATGTCTCCTTGTATGCTTAATTTTGGCAAGGCTTTCAATTTATCTCTCTAACCTGGTATAAAGCTTATTTGATGTTGTCAGGAGGGCTGTTCTTCAATTCAGGACAACAATAAACATATCTAAGCTGTCTTATGTTGCTAGGCTGGAGGTAAGGAAATGCTAGGCTTGAAAAGCCATTCTCTCGTGTTTGGTGCGTAAGATACCCTGCTACTACACTATTCCTCCAGTGTGAGTGTCCCAAATCAGATCTCCTTTTATTATCTTTCAAGATTTTTCTTCAGTTAACTTTTACAAAATTTTCAACGTTTATAATGTAAATAGTGGGGATGAGCAGGTTAAATTGAGTCTGTGTCATCTTGTCTGGATCAGAAGCTGCTTGTGTAATTTTTCCTGAAAATGTAAATATGAAGATTCATCACAATTATATTGAATGACAGTCTCCAGGAAGACCTTGCAAATTTAAATATTAGGAACCCCCCACCAGGTGATTCTGATCAGAAGATAAACAAACTGCAGATAAAACTGTAACTTTTGACACACATAATTACTAAACATGGCATGGTTATTTAACCTGAATTATGTTAACTATATATTGCATTTTGATAAATATTTGGCTTACAGATGCACTTTGCAAAGCATGCCATGGCTTTTAAGGAAAAGAAGTATACCAATAGTAATTATGCTATTTCTAGGAATTTATTAATTCTTTAGAGCTAGCTATTTCTAAATGTGTCCCTATAATTTTCAAAGCAATTAAGGATTGGTGATAAGATATGCTTCTGAGGTTAGTTTCACTAAGTAATGCCTGAAGAGAAGAGAATGATCAATGTTCAGGTTTAAATTATCAAGTTAATAGGACAGACTTGATATTTAACCATGTTTTCTGTATACAGGTGTGAAGATATTTTCTCTTGATTATGCATAGTAAATTAACCCGCCAATGGTCCTGCATTTAGTAAAGATAATCAAAAACTGTATAATTTGTCTCCACAAAGTATTTCTATTGTCTGATCTGGTGGATTTTAGATAAATTTAATGTGCTAAAACTAACACAGAAATGTATCTCAACACACTTTGTCATTGATTAATAACAATTTTAGGTGTTATGATTACTCTGAAATAATTCAGGATTATACTCATTACAATTGTGCTTTTATTCTGCATTCCTCACCATTTCTTTAAGAATAAAAGGAAGATCAATTCCCTTCTTTTTCTAACAAAAGTGTCCTTTGTAGGAAGTAGGAATGATTGCCCTCTAAGAAAATGAGGAAAAAAAAAAATAAAGAGCTTCAATTCAAAAAAAGAAATAACAACCTGCTTGTTATTTTTATTCTGTTCCTCAGTGTGGTTTTCTTAATTGGAGAGATGTAGAATCACAGCTTAACAATTCAGAGGCCAGCACCCCATTTCTCATCTTTATTGACTTTCTGTTCTATTCAAAGTGATAACAGCTAGCACATTTACATTAATAAAACCTACGTATTATAAAATAATAGATCATTCTTTTCTCACCCCACAAAAGGTATGAGTCAATGAATATTGTAGAGCAAAAGAACTTTTTTAGAATAAAAAACATATTAAGTAAGCAAGTCTTGACAAGATAGTTTAAAGCAATTAAAAAAAAAAGCAAGGGTGTAACAAATAAACACACACAAAAAAAGAGTAAAAGTAAAAAAAGAAATAAAAACAAACAAAAAACCCCAAACAAATAAAACACAGCAAAATCAACCCAACAAACAACTTAACTGTTTAATAAATGCCTAGTTCTTTAAGTAGAAAACAATCAAATTTTTATACTGAGCATGAAAAAGTATCGAAACAAATTTCAAACATTGAGCATTGCTTTATGGCCAAAAACCTCAGCTACGTCTTTTCTGAATTAGGATACAAAGGGTTTTCAAATTTTGCATAACTCACATAGAATATACTTGGCTTGTCAAATTTACATATGCCTCACATGAATTTTATGGCATATCAATGCTTCTTATCACTAGCCTATTGATAATTCTTAACAATATTCTTTCAATGTACTTTTTTTGTCTAACACATATGAAAGGTACATCACATACATTATTTCAATAATCTTCAAATGGGAAGGCACAGACCAAGAACTGGACAGTTTGTGAAAGCCTTGCCATGATGCTCCACTTATTATAGTTGGACACACATAATACAGCTACTGCTCACCCCAGATTGAAGATGACAGATGTGAGCAAAGAAAAACAAGCCTCTACCTTATTCATAAATAGTAATTATTTGTAAAGAGTCTGCCTGTGACTTTATTGAGATAATTAAATTTGTATTCTTGTGTCTCAAAGAAAGCAAAGTATTTACTAAATTTCTATTTTCTTTACCACTAAACACACACTCATACACACACACTCACAAACATACCCTCTTTATAGTCCCCTCCTTGAGTTTGGCTGCTAAGATTTTAAAATGGGTTAAAGAGACTTTAAAGATGGAAAGAAACAACTTTATAGGGCTAAAACAACTACTCTAGGGCAACTGAGAAAGAACTATTCAGAGATGAAACTTGCGTCCTCCATTTTCTTCATTCATTATTTCGATAAATATTTATTGAAAGCTTTTGAGACATCAGCCATTGTTCTCTGTATTAGTGATAACTTGGTGGCAACAACAGAAATAACAAAAGACATCAGAGTGAAAACCAAGCAAACCAAAACTCCATAAATTTTACCTTTATGCAAGATTCAATTTAGTGGAGGATGATATATTAAGTACTAATGACCTAAATATGAAAAATTATAATTGTCATAAGTGCTAAAAGTACATATGCTAACAATTTGACCAATCCTGGGAAGTCAGGAGAATCTTCTGTGATGAGAATGACATTTGGTTTTAGATATAATGGATAAATAGAATTAACTAACATGGGAGTATAGGAAAATCATTCCTATGTTTCTGAACAGTTAGAACTGTTCCTGAACTAATCTTAATGAAATTAGGTTCCTAGGCTAAAAGCGACCATGGGAAGGCAATTAATTCACTGCTGATTAGAGATTCGCAACCAGCACATGGCAATATGAGGAGCTCCATAGAACCACTCCCAAGTAAAACAATCACAAATGGTGAAACTGTTAAAATAGGTCATGTGCTGCTTAAGGACGTTTCAGACACTGATGGACCATACATATGACCATGTATGATGCTAATCCCACAAAATAATGGAGCTGAAAAATTCCTATTGCCTAGTGACATTGTGGCCTTTGTAATGTCATAGCAACAATGAGTTACTCACCTGTTTGTAGTGACTCTGGTGTGATCGAAGCTACTGCACTGCCAGTCTTGTAAAAGTATACCACATACAATTATGTCCAGTACATAATACTTGATAATGATAATAAATGACTATGGTAGTAGTTTATTTATTTGTTATACTACAGGTTTTAATTTTAAAAAATTTATTGATACATAATAGTTGTTCATATTTTTTGGGTACATGTGGTATTATGTACGCTTGCATACAATGTGTAATGATCAAACCAGGACAACTGGGATATCGATTACCCCAAACATTCACCCTTTATTTATATTGGGAACATTCCAATTCCTCTCTTCCAGCAATTTTGAACTCTATAGCAAATTATTGTTAATTATAATCACCTTACTCTACTATCAAACTTTAGGTCTTATTCTTTCTGTCTAATTGTATTGTTGTGCCCATTAACCAACTTTTCTTACCCTCCTCCTCTCTGTCTTTTCTGGTCTCTGTTAACTACAATTCAACTCTCCGCCTACATGAGATCCACCTTTTTAGCTTCCATATATGAATGCTAACAAATGGTATTTATCTTTCTGTGGCCTGGCTTATTTTGCTTAACATAGTAACCTTTAGTTCTACCTATATTGTTGCAAATGACAGGATTTCATACTTTCTTGGCTGAATAATATTACATTGTGTATATGCACCACATTTCTGACATCAATTTATCTTTTGCACACTTTGGTTGATTCCCTATCTTGGCTATTGTGAATAGTGCTGCAATAAACATGAAAGTGCAGCTATATCTTCAATATATTGATTTCCTTTCTTTTAGGTATATAGCCAGAAGTTGGATTGCTAGATCAAATGGTAGTTCTATTTTTAGTTTTTTGAGAAATCTTCATACTGTTTTCCATATTGACTTTATTAATTTACATTTCTACCAATAGTGTATGAGCATTCTCCATTCTTCACAACTTTTCAAACATCTATTATTTTTTCTCTTTAATAAAAGCCACTTTAACGGGGTGAGATGATATCTCATGGACTTTTAGTTTGCATTCCCTGGTGATTAGCAATATCGAGCAGTTCCATATACTTCTTAGCTCTTTTTATGTATTCTTTTGATATATGTCAATTCAGTCTTTTTTCCCTGTGTTAATTGGATTTTGCTTTATTGCTGTTGAATTGTGAGTTTCTTATATATTCTGGTTATTAATCTCCTGTAAGATGGATAGGTTGTAAATACTTTCTCCCATCCTATAGGTTTTCTGTTCACTTAGTTGAATGTTTAATTTGCTATGTAGCTTTTTAGCTTGATGTGATCTCATTTGTCTGTCTGTATTTTTATGCCTGTACTTTTGAGGTCTTACCCCCAAAATCTTTACCCAGACCAATGTTCTGCAGTATTTTCCAAAGTTTTCTTTTAGTAGTTTTATAGTTTCATTTCTTATATTTAAGCATTTAATCCATTTGATTTGCTTTTTGTGTATGATGAGAGATAAGAGTCTAGCTTTATTATTCTGTGTATGATTATTATTTTCCCAGAAACATTTATTGAGGAGACAAAGTTATCAAATGTATGTCCTTGACACCTTTGTTAAAAATGAGTTGTCTATAAACGTGTGCATTTATGTCTGGATTCTCTAGTCTATTCCCTTGGTCTATGTGTCCATTTTTATGCCAGCATCATGCTACTTTGGTTATTATAGTTTTGTAGTTTGTTTTGAAGCCAGGTAGTGTTATTCCTTTTGCTTAAGATGCTTTGGCTATTGGAGTCTTTTGTGGTTCTACACAATACTTTAAATATTTTTTTCTATTTCTGTGAAGAGCATCATTGGTATTTTGATAGGGATTGCATTGTATTTTTAGATTGCTTTGGGTACTATTGACATTCTAACAGTATTAATTGTTCCAATACATGAGCATGAAATATCTTTCCATTCTTTGTTGTCCTCTTCAACATTTTCATCAGTGTTTTATTATTTACCTTGTACAGAGCTTTCACTTCTTTGGTTAAATTTATTCCAAGGTATTTTATATTTTTGTGGCTATTGTAAATGGGATTGCTTTCTTGATTTCTCTTTCAGAATGCTCTTTGTTGTATATAAATGTTACTGTTTTTTGTATGTTGATTTTGTATGCTGCAACTTTACTGAATTCATTTATCAGTTCTAACTGTTATTTGGTGGAATCTTCAGGTTTTTCTAAACATAATACCATGTTATCTTTGAACAAGAATAATTTGAGTTCTTCCTTTCCAATTTGGATGCCCTTTATTGTTTTCTCTTGCCTAATTTCTCTGGATAGGATATTCTAGTACTATGTTGCACATAAAAATGGAGAACATGAAAATTTTTGGCTGGGTCCTAATGTTAGAAGAAGGCTTTTAATTATTTCACATTGATGTTATGGGATGATGTTGGCTGTAGGTTTGTCATATATAGGCTTTGATGTTTTAAGGTATGTTCCTTATAAACCCAGTTTGTTGAGAGATTTTTATCATAAAGGGATGTTGATATTTGTTGAATGCTTTTTCTACATCTATTGAAATGATATTATGGTTTTGTCCTTGATTCTATTAATGCCATATATCATTTATTGATTTATATATGTTGAACCATCTTTACATCTGTGGGATGAATCCCATTTGATCATGGTAAATGATATTTTTAATATGTTGTTGTATTTGGTTTGCTGGTATTTTGCTGAGGATTTTTGCATCTATACTCATTAGGGTTATTGACCTATATTTTCCTTTTTGTGTTATATCTTAGTCTGATTTTGATATCAGAGTTGCCTGATAACAAAATAGATTGCCTCAATTGAATGAGTTTGGAAGTATTCCCTTCTATTCAGTTTTTTGGAATAGTTTGAGTAGAATTGATAATAATTTTTCTTCAAATGTTTGGTAGAATTCAGCAGTGAAGCCATCATTTATTGGGCTTTTCTTTGATGGGAGACTTTCTGTTATAACTTTGCTCCCATTAATTGTTATTGGTTATGTTCAGGTTTTCTATTTCTTCATGGTTCAATCTTAGTATGTTGTATGTGTTCAGAAATTTATTCATTTCTTATATGTTTCCAATATGTTGGCATATGGTTGTTCATGATAGTCTCTAACGATCCTTTGTATTTCTGTGATTTTAGTTGTTATGTCTGCTTTGTCTCTGATTTTATTCATCTGAGTCTTTCCTCTTTTTTCTTAGTCTACCTAAAAGTTTGTTGATTGTGTTTATATTTTCAAAAAAACTTACTTCTTAGTTGTTTATATTTTGTATTGTTTTCTTAGCCTTATATTTATTTTATTTATTCTCTGACGTTATTATTTCCCTCTTTCTACTAACTTTGGGTTTAGTTAGTTCTTACTTTTCCAGTTCCTTGGGTTACATCGCTAGATTGTTTATTTGAAATTTTTCTACCTTTTTGATGTAGACATTTATTGCTATAAACTTCTCTCTTAATACTTTTTTTCTGTATCCCAGAGATTTTCATGTTGTCTTCCATTTTCATTTGTTTCAAGAAATTTTTAAACTTCCTTCTTAATTTCTTCATTGACCTATTGATCATTTCAGAGACTTGCTAAATTTTCATGTGTTCATATAGTTTCCAAAGTTATTCTTGTTATTGATTTCTAGTTTTATTCTATTGTGGTCAAAAAATACTTGACATGATTTTTACATGTTTGAATTTGTTGAGATTCGTTTTGTTGCCTCATATATGGTCTATCCTGGAGAACATTCCAAATGCTGATAAGAATGTGTATTCTACAACAATATAATAAAATGTCCTGTAAATGTTAGTTGGGTCAGTTTGGACTAAAGTGTAGTTTGGCTTTGATATTTCTTTATTGATTTTCTGTTGGGATGATCTGTCCCTTAGTGAGAGTGGGATATTGAAGTTCCCTGCTATTATTGTATTGCAGTCTATCTTTCCCTTTAGATCTATGACTATTTGATTTATATGTTTAGGTGCTCAAGTGTTGAGTGCATATATAATTACAGTTGTTATATCCTCTTGTTGATTTATCATTATATAGTGAACTTCTTTGTCTCTTTTTATACTCTCTGACTTAATGTCTATTTTATATGATATGAGCATAGCTACTCCTGCTCTTTTTTGGTTTCTGTTTGTGTGGAACATCTTCTTTAATTCCTTTGATTTTACACTATGTGTGTCTTTATAGTTGAAGTAAGTTTCTTATAATATAGTTGGGTCTTGTGTGTGTGTGTGTGTGTGTGTGTGTGTGTGTGTGTGTGTGCTTTTAATATAATCATCCACTCTATATCTTTTAATTGGAGATGTTAATCCATTTTCATTCAATGTTACTGTTGATAGATAATGACTTATTACTGCCATTTTTTTTTTTACTTCATTTTTGGTTGTTTTGTAATTCCTCTCTTCCTTTTTTCCTCCCTTACTCCCTTCTTTTTTGATTAAATGGTTTTCTCTGGTAGTATGTTTTAATTTATTGCTTTTTAGTTTTAGTGTGTCTATTGTAGGTTTTTGCTTTGAGGTTACCATGAAACTTACAACAAAGTCTTATAACAAGTTATTTTAAACAGATAAAAATTAAATTTGATTGCAAAGAAAAAAGTAGACAAATAAACTTTAAAAACTCTATACTTTAACTCCATCCACTTTATAAAGGCATTAATCCCATTCAGGAGGACCTCACTCCCAAGATTTAATCATTTCCCAAAGGCCTTACCCTTACACTTTCACAATGGGGGACAGGATTTCAGCATATGAATTTTAGAGGGCACAAACATTTAGACCATAACAACCTCTTTGAAGGAAACTTTAAAACTCTAGCAAGGGCAATGAAAATAATCTAATAATTAGAATCATCTCCATGATTTTTCATGGATGACTAAATATTGTGACAATACCAATTTTTCCCAATTTTATTCAGAAAAATTCTGTTATATATGTATAGGAAAGTAATATATAGTAAGTAAAATCCTGTAATACAGCTGAGATGGGGCAGATTATTTAATAAATGGCATTGTGATAATTTGTTTACTATATGAGGATAAAAGAAACTGGGTAGCTGCCTAAAACCACCTATAAGAATGGATTTCATCAGGAGAAGGATTATTAAAGGCTTAGTGACCTAGGATTGGAGAAGGGCTTCTTAACTAAAATTTTAAAATTATGAACCATATAGTGAAAAAAATAAGCTTTATTCTATACAAAGCAAAAACTTCTGTTGAACAGACAAAAACTCACCCAGATGACAGAATGGGAGAAGGTATTTGGAAAATCGAAAACTAATATGGAATTACTATGTAAAGAAAAATCACACACAGAAAAAGGCTACAATCCCCACAGAAAAACTGTAATCCTAATCAAAGCAATGGGCAAAGAAAAGTCAAGACAATAACAGATCTAGATTCCTAAAAGGCTAAACCAATATATATAGAGAGATTATGATACCCACAAGTAATTGGTTAAGTATATATACAACAACAAAGTGATATCACTTTACAACTAATGTATTGGCAAATATTTGAAATGTAGATAAGACCAAGTTTGAGTTGGAATGTTGTGAAAAATTTGTGCATATAAGCAAAGAATAATGCAGTCATTCTGAAGGCCAATTTGGGGCTACTTAGTTAAGTTAAAGGTAGGGAAGCCACATGACCCAACACATCTTCTAGTATATAACACACAGACAAAATACTTATGTAGGTACGTGGGGGGACTTGCATGAAGATGCTCATGTTATGTCATTTGTAGTTGTAGGGTTAGAGGCAATCTGGGGTTCTTCATTGGGATAATAAGTAGGCAAAATGTGGAAATCCTGAGACCCACAGTCTTATGGTACCATGAGAATACACTGGAGACTTAGAGGAGGAAAGAGAACTATGAAGTAGTCAGAACTCCAGGTCTAAACATTCATGTGTAGTGGTTGAATTCTAGAAAAATTATTTTTAATGAAAGAAAAACAATGGTGAGAATCCAATATTAGGTGAAATGAAAGGCATACATGTGCATTAACAACAGGCATTTTGTAACAGCATATAAACAAAAGATGCACATTAAACACATTAATGGATTTATATGAGAAAGAAAGAAACAGGCTTGTGGGATTAAGATAAAAGAAATAAATAAATTGATAAATCAAGAAAGGGTCTCTTTAAGCACCAATGATAATAATGTGCCATGAAAGGAGGATATCACTTAGTCCAATCCTCTACATGTGGAAGGAAAGGGTGGGATATATAAACAAATATATTGCAGAAATTTCCCATCAAAATTTATAAATTTCTTGTCCCATTCCTGTAGGGCTTTTACTGTAGAAGTACCTGATTTAAAAAAAAATAAATATAAATGTGATGCAAATTTTACTTTGCATAGAATATTTTTCCTGTATTATCTAGCCTGCAATTTTGAAAATCTTGAGATGTGTTCTCCCATTGATGAACAATGGGGCACCCAGAAAAATTGAGTGACTTGTCTAATAGGGTCCCTTATCTAGGAGAGGTGGAGCTGAGACTAAATCTAGGCTTTCTGCCTAGATCTTTGAGTTATACCTTGGTGGAAATGAGCACTGAGATTTTAATGTATTATAGCTTCCACTTAACTTCAGGAAAGGATCCCTGTTGCTTTACTGCAAGGAAGGAAAAAATGGGAGAGTAGAGAGAAAATTCATTCAAGGTATTAAGATCAATAGAAAAGTTTTTTTAAAAAATGTCAATTTATTTGATGTCAACAGGATTTGGGCCTTTTCCTATAGTGTTTCTTCTAAAAGTCACCTGCCTTAAGGTATCTGCATAAAACCTAGTCTATTTAATCAAGTGTTATCATCTGTAAGGCAAAGGAGTTTAAGGAGACAGGCCACTGTGATCTGGAAATGTAATATTAATATTTGCTATAATATAAAGCAAATATTTACAAGGAGGAAGACCCATTTGGGAATAGCTTCACCTGGGCAGTACAAACACAAAGATATGCTTACTTATTTTGATCTCAGTTACTCTCATTTGGTGTGGCCTCAAATACAATGTTGGCCGTGGGAAGAAGTGAGGCTGGTGCCCATGACACTGTTAAAGGCCATTGTATGGTTCCCATGAACGTGTGGCCAAATGTTTTTAACTACGAAGATTATAGAAAACCACTAAATAATTATTATGCTTCTATTCTTTTACTTATACATTTATTAACTTTATGAATATGTAGTAAACCCCTAATTTATGCTAGATATTATGTTGATAGTGGATATATTGGGGAACAAAATTAACATGGTACTTTCCATTATGAAACCTACAATCTGTTAGAAAAGGCAAACAGCAGCAATAACATGTAATAAATTTTTTGATAGAAGTACAAAGTGCTATGAAGTGTGAGTAGAAGAAACTAAATTGATGGATATTTTTATAATATTTTCCCTTTTTTCTTATGGAGAATTTTGAATATACATAAAAAGTAAGAAGGATACCCCATTCAAACTCCCATCTACTTTTTCTCTGCTTTTATTATTTTGCAAAAAATTATATGACAGTCAACATCATGTAATTTCAAACATAAATATTTTAGTATGTACTTATGAAATATAGGGACATTTTTCCAAAAAAAAAAAAAAAACCCCAAAACCAAAAACTATTTGTGTAAATTTGGAAGGACTTAAAAGTGCTGCAAATGTCTGAACTCTCTTAGAGAACTAGTGGCACTGGCCAATGGCTAGACTATAGAATTTTTAATTGCATCTAATAAACTTTCTAAGCTATTCTGTATATTCAAATATCTGCAACTAGATGAAAAAGAAACTCATTTATTTTATTTTTTTTAATTTCAGCATATTATGGGAGTACAAATATTTAGGTTACGTATATTGCCCCTGCCCGTCCCCCCCCAAGTCAGAGCTTCAAGCATGTCCATCCCCAGACAGTGTGCATTGCACTCATTATGTATGTATATACCCATACCCTCCTTCCCCCTCCCATCTGCCTGACACCTGATGAATGTTATTCCTATATGTGCACTTAGGTGTTGATCAGTAAAACCAATTTGATGGTGAGTATATGTGGTGCCTATTTTTCCATTCTTGGGATACTTCACTTAGTAGAATGGGTTCCAGCTCTATCCAGGAAAATACAAGAGGTGTTATATCACCATTGTTTCTTATAGCTGAGTAGTACTCCATGGTATACATATACCACATTTTATTAATCCACTCATGTATTGATGGGCACTTGGATTATTTCCACATCTTTGCAATTGTGAATTGTGCTGCTATAAACCTTCCTAAAAAGAAAAGTCCCAGACCAGATGGTTTCACACTCGAATATTACCACACCTACAAAGAAGAACTGGTGCCTATCCTGCAGAAATTATTCCACAACATCAAGAAGTATGGAATCCTTCCCAACACATTTTATGAAGCCAACATAACCCTGATACCAAAACCAGGAAGGGACACAACAAAAAAACAAAATTACAGATCAATATCCCTTATGAATATAGATACAAACATTCTCAACAAAATCCTAGCAAACCGAATCCAGGTGCTTATCAAGAAAATAATCCATCATGACCAAGTGGGCTTCATCCCAGAGATGCAGGGATGGTTGAACATATGCAAATCTATAAATGTAATTCACTACATAAATAGAAGCAGAAACAAAGACCATATGATCCTCTCAATAGATGCAGAAAAAGCATTTGACAAAATTCAACACCCTTTTATGATAAGAATGTTTAACAAAATAGGCATAGACGGGGCCTACCTAAAGATGATACAAGCCATATGTGACAAACCCACAGCCAACATCATACTGGATGGGGAAAACTTGAAAGCATTCCCACTTAGAACTGGAATCAGATAAGGTTGTCCACCATCCCCGCTGCTATTCAACATAGTGCTGGAAGTCCTTACGAGAGCAATCAGGCAAGAGAGCAGAATCAACGGTGTCCAAATGGGGACAGAAGAGATCAAACTCTTACTCTTTGCTGATGATATGATATTATATCTAGAAAACCCCAAGGATTCAACCAAGAGATTCCTGGAATTGATCAATGAATTCAGTGAAGTCTCAGGATACAAAATCAATATACACAAATCAGAGGCATTCATATATGCTGATAATAGTCAAACTGAGAACCAAATCAAAGACTCAATACCCTTCACAATAGCAACAAAGAAAATAAAGTACCTAGGAATATATTTAACTAAGGAGGTAAAAGACCTCTACAGGGAGAACTATGAAACACTGAGGAAGGAAATAGCAGAGGACGTAAACAGGTGGAAAACCATACCATGCTCGTGAGTCAGAAGAAACTCATATTTTTATTGATTGTTTATTATTTTGTTTATAAACTCATTGGTTAAGATAATTTTCTTTTGTTGAAAAATATAAGGTTTAAATTTTCTATTATATAAACTGTAATATAATCTCTGCTGGAAGAGAAATGCTCCAGTTGAAAATGCAGGTATATATACACATGTAAAACCCTATTCAATAATGAGGACATAGAGTGATATGTTAATGTGATCTAGATGCTTTTTCTGGGATTAGACATTATTGCTAGCATCTATCATCTCATATGTCTTTACCTATTAGTAAGTGCCCTTTTTTAAATAGGGATGTCTTACACCTAACTTTTCCACTTAATGTATGGGCAGTAGTATCAGTGCTAATCCTAGTGGAGGATGCAGTATTCAGCTGCTTCAGAAATATCTTCACGTTTCATAGATAATCTCAGTCTATTTTAGGCTGCTGAAAATATACCAGAAGACAAAATCTGCAAAACTAAATTTGTAGTAAAGTTATTTTTCTTATCTTTTCTGATAATACCCCTAATATTTGTCAAGGCATTGCTGGTAAGAGCAGAAAATGTAAAGGACTGTGCAATATTTCACTGATAAATGTGCTTCTTTTTACTTGTATAAATATAGGTTAAATGTATCCCTTGGACCATGCTAGAAGTATCATTAGCCTTATATGGCAAGTATCATAATATTTGGAAAATCCCCTATGAATCTATGAAATAAATTTGTATTTGTACTCGATATTTCTGTACAAGACCCATAGGCTCTGGATATTGAAATAGCAGTTTCAAAATTGAGAGCAATGAAAATAATAGTAGAAATAAAAAAATGAAACAAAACAAAACATTCACATTGTTTCCATCCTAACAAATTCAGTGTCTTACCCTGTTTGAATATTTTTACATAGCAATAATAATTTTATTGATAGCACATTACATTCTGCCTTTTGTTACTTACATTGTAAACTGGGAGAAACTATTGTACTCTACGAATTTTGGCAAACATAGCCACATTTTCATTAATTTTGTTACCAGAAATGTCTATCTGTAGTGAATGTTAGTTAAACAATAATTATATTTCTACAACACACTTCATTGCTTCTTTCTAATATCATACTGTAGTGTTATATGTCATAGATTTACACTAATTAGTCTAATTTTACTATTGTTCATTCTGTTTTGTCTGGAGCTCACCCAAAAATGTGGTCCCTTTTATCAAATCTTTCCCTGATTAATCCAACTCACACTGATAACATTTACTCTCTTTGATCTTTGACTATCTGTCAAATATTTTTTCCATTGTTTATAACTTTTTTCATGTTATTTATTTATCTTTCCACCTAGATTGCATGGATTAGATTTCTTTGTTGTGCCGTATTATAGCTTTGGCACTAAAAATGTCATTCTAGAACCAGCTAAATAGGCATTACCTAGTAGTTTGTTAGACCTGAACTGTCTCAGAATACTTTCAAAACCCAGTGAATCAGAATCTGCAGTTTAACATGATTCCTGGTGATTTATATGAACATTATTACCATTTCAAGCACTGCCCTAACATGTATCAACCCTCTGTAAATGCTAAGTGGTTTCCTACAACTACCATAATAAATTGCCACAAACTGAGTGGTTTAAAATAACAGATATAGTCTTAATGAGTGTGATGCGCACTGTCTGGGGAATGGACACGCTTGAATGTTCTGACTCCGGGGGGATGGGGGGGGACATGGGCAATATATATAACCTGAACTTTTGTATCCCCATAATAAGCTGAAATAAATAATAAATAAAAGTAAAAATAAGATAAAATCACAAATATTTATTCTCTCACAGTTCAGAAGACCAAAAGTTCTAAATTAAGTTGTGTGAAAAGTTAGTTCCTTCTGTAGGCTCTGAGAGAGACACTATCCCTTGCCTTTCTTGTAGTTTCTGGTATTTTCTGGCAAACCTTGGCATCCCTTGGCTTGTATATGCATCACCCAAATCTTTACTTCTATCTTCACATTGCCTTCTCTGTGTCTGTCTGCGTCCTCTCCACTTCTTATAGGGATACCAGTCTTTCCATTTAGGGGGATCCCTAAATCCATGGTGATTTCATGTCAAAATCCTGAACTAATTACATTTGTAAAGACCTTAATTCCAAGTAAGGGCACATTTTGAGGTTCCAGGTGGGCATGAATTTTAGGGGAACATGAATGAACTCACTATAGCTATATAAAACAAATATATGCCTTATTATTTTTTTTTCATTGCAGATGCAGTGATGACCACTCTTTTATCCCAGAACTCAGACATGGTGAGAGATGTTTGTTGATGAAGGTAAGAATGTTAGTTTTTGTTGTGGCTACTACTCACCATTTAAACAAATCCAAACCCTAAAGTGATGGGATTCTCTCTCTCTGTCTCTAACACACACATACACACACACACACACGTGTTAAAAATACCAAAGAAAAGGTCTTTCTAACTCTAAAACTTGGTTACAGAATTTCTAAAAGCTTCTCTTGAGATTTATCCTTCCCATTAAATAACTATGAAACCAATAATCTTTCTCATATGCGTTTGCTTATAGTCACTTTAAAAAAATGTAATGCTATTGCTTGCATTCTCTGTACCTACTGTATTCGTTTTTCATGGTTATCATAGAAGTAACTGGATATCTATAATGATCTTTTTTCCATCTTAAAGTCCATTTTCTTTATAGCTTATAGCTAAATGATCAGCTGATGGTATTTTCTGTGAGCTGTTTACAGATGTTTCCCTTAATGTTGTTCAATTAACATCTCTACAGTATACATTTTGCCTCTCAGAAAGTTACTTAATGGTATATGTTAATCCATTCATACCCAGAAGCTTTTAAAGTACAAGAAAGGCTAAAAAAAAAAAGAATAAGTAAACATATGTAAATAAGTACACCTCTCTGTAAGTAATGATCTTGGAATTTTTAAATGTTGTTTTCCTTTGCCCATTTGCTAAAAATGTCTCATGTGAGAACAAATGACAATCATATTGCTGACTCCACTCAAAATACATTAGATGGTAGTAAGAAAGTTTATTAAAAATTAGGAGGGATTTATTTAATATCTGAGTTGTTTGATACGATGTCAGGTGTGATAAGAAACATTTTTGTTTAATCCTCAAAATGGAGCAAAAATTACTGTTAACTTTCTTTATATCTTTGTATTTCTTAAAATACTTCTTTTCTATATCAAAATATTTAGTTTGACCTCTGGTTAGTCAGCTAAAACCCAGAACTGATTTATCAATTTCAATATTGTAAAATAAGTGAAATTTGCCTTCAGGAAACTAGATAGGTAGTCTTAATGTTTCCCTGCTGTTGAGGAGTCCTTATTTTGTTATCTAACTAGTAGCTGTTTTGTGGACAGCATCATATGCCTGTAAAAAGGGTGGGGATAAGTACTTTCCTTGGGTGAAAAATTTAGGGGGCTTCAAATTAAGGTGATGACAAAGAATCTGTGATCAAGATGAATGATATTTTAGTTAGTGTTGCCAGATAACATATAAGATAAACAGTTAAATTTGATTTTCAGATACGCAACAGATAATTTTTTTATAAATATGCTTCACACAATAGTTTACCTAAAATTTAAATATTGCACTCCCCAAATTTTTCTTGCATTTATCTAATATATAAATTTAACTATATGTCTTATATTTTTATTTGCTAAATCTCGAGATTCTAACTTTAATACTCTACAGTTTTGTTTGTTTCTTTCTTTTTCTTTTTGTTATTTTGAGACAGGATCTTGTTCTGTCACCCTAGCTGGAGTGTACAATCATAGCTCACTACACACGCCTCAGCTCAAGAGATCCTCCTGCCTCAGCCTCCCAACTAGATAGGACTACAGGCACCTACTACAATACCCAGCTAATTTTCTCACTATGTTGCCCAAGCTGGTCTTGAACTCCTGACCTCAGTGATCCTCCTGCCTTATCCTCCCAAAGTGCTGGGATCATAGGCATGATCACCATTCCAGCCTCCTAATGCACTATTTTTTAAAAAGTTAAAATTAATGCAAAAAAAATCATGATGAAAATAATAACACTTTTTACATAAAGCCAGTATTTACTCAGTGATTTTGTTTTTCTTTTGCCTTAGGCTCTAATAAGCCTTGGTACAATATGGCAACTGATTCTAACTTTTAAAAATATTTCACTACAGTATTATTTATCTTGTTTACTGAGTAAGTTGTGCCCCTTTAATTTTGCCTCCAAAACAAATGTCTCATTTTTCTTACCAGTCTGAATAGTTCCTGGAACCTTCCTTAGCTGTTTACACTTTGCACTCACCACAGGTCCTGGTTTTAGTGGGGGATAATGTGATAATAGCTATACAGTGAGAAAGTTTATACTGAAGGGATTTTTGTAAAGATTAGCTGGCATTATGGTTACATTTCACTGAAGGAGAAATTGAAGCCCGGGGCAGTGATTTGACTTGAACTCTAGTCATATGGTAAATTATTAGGAAATTTGGAAAAAGAAAGCAGATCTTCTAACAATCTAGTGCAATAGAGCTATTTACATACATGCACACATACACACACACACAATTTTTAAGGAAATTTCAAAGGAGAATAATTGCCATGTAGTGGCAGCAAAACATTTGAGAACTTTGAATGGAATAATCTATCAATGAGGCCACAATCAACCTGTTCAATCCCATCTAAAATCACAACTACGGTTACTGAGATAGCAAAGGAATTGTAACAGTTATTTATTCCACAAATATGTATTGAGCTTCATCTAATACTAGGCATTTTTCTTGATACTCAGTATACAGCAATGAATATGAAAGACAAAGTCCTTTTTCTCTTGGAGCTTCCATCACAGTGGGGCAAAACTGGCAACAAAAGAATAGAGCAAATAAACAGCTTTTGTATTGCAGATAATACAAATGCTAAAATGAAATAAAGCAGGATAAAAAATATGTCCCTGAATGTGAAGGACTCTATTAGATAGTGTGAGCAGGAAAGGCCTCTTTGAGAAAATCACAATGCAGAAGAGACAAGAATGCTGAAAGAGTCAACTCTAGATCTCGATACAGAATATTCCAGACAGAGGAAAGAGTAGAGACATAACATGGAAAAGGGATTGAGCTGATCCTAGGTAAGGAACAGCATGGTCCACGTGTAATATCCATCTGCCTTTAGTTAACATTGTATTTTGAGAAGCAATTAAAAACAATTTTTCAGGACTATTTAAATTTTATACCAGTGTTTATATAACCATCCAATGACTCCCAGTTTGGAAATGGCAGGAACTGAAAAAAGTGGTAACTAGCCAAATGTGACTATTCAAATTTAAGTTAATAAATTCAGATAAAATACAAAATTCAATCTCTCAGTGACACTACCCCCATCCAAGTGTTCAACAGTCATATGTGTCCTGTGGCTACTATATTGGACAGTGCAGATACATAGCATTTGTATCATCACAGGCATTTCTATGGCCAGCTCAGCACTGATCTAGTAGCAAAGACAGACATACAATATTATATACAATTATTTTCTTAAATACATGTTATGTATTTCCTCACACTACACATATATAGTTATATATATATTATATTCATACATAAAATATTAAAAAATATATGTAGCTTTTGGGAAAAAAGTCAACCCTTTGCATGCATTCATGTAGTTAATAACATTGAGTGATTGCCTGCTATATGACAGATGACAGGAATTACTACTTGCAACGAGAATTCAGCAATGAACCACCTTCGACTTATAAAGTTTAAATTTTAGTGATAGATACATAGGAAAAATACATAGTTCAATATTGATAAATGCGTAGGAGAAAAAACAAATTAGGAAAGGAGAATTGAGGTGGGGGGTAGTTGTGAGGTGTTAAAATAATAAACAGGGAAATTAGGGAAAGCTTCACTGCAAAGATGATGTTTGGAGAAAAGCCAGAAGTAAATAATAGGATGAAAGACATACTGCAAGCCAGAGGGAAGAGCAGCAGACACCAGGGGCCTGAGATGAGGGCTGACCTCGCCCATCTGAGAAACAGAACAGAGATCAGCACAACTGAAGTGGAGCAGAAGGAGACACAGGGGAGGAGCAAGAGCTAAAGCTGGGGAGGTATTGGGGCCAAATTATTTAAAGACCTGTAGATCATGGTAAGGTGTTTGTATTCTGAGTAAGTCTGTGAAAGAAAGCTTCACATTTTTGTTTTACTAGATGCCAGAAAAGAAGGAACAAATTTGCTTTATATTAATACAGACCTTATTAAAATAGTTTGCAAGTTGAGTGTGGTGGTGCACACTTGTAGTCCCAGCTACTCAGGAGGCTGAGGTGGGAGGATTGCTTGAGGCCAGGAGCTCGATACCAGCCTGGACAATATAGCAAGACCCCTTCTCAAAAAAATAAAGAATAAGAATAAAAATAAATTGTTTTAAATGTCCCTCTTCAGAAGTATAGCATGATGGTAAAACATGGTTTTCTGGAATTGATCCATAGTTTTGAATAATAGCTTAAAATTTTTTGCCAATAACTATATAGACTTGGACAAGTTACTTCCCCTCTTTAAGATAGGAAATGGCTGGCTCTTAGGAACTTCAGTCTGTGTATTAGATATGGTATTTATCACTTAGAAGCATGTCATTGGAAAGTCAGAACAGTCCTGCGAGGTGGTACAGTAGTCCCCCATTATCCATGGGGTATATTTTCCAAGACCCCAGTAGATGCCTGAAATGACAGTACTGAACCCTATATATGCTATGATTGAGGGCTACTAAGTGACTAACAGGCAGGTAGCATCTACAGTGTATCTGGATATGCTGGACAAAGGGATGATTCATGTCCCAGGCAGGATGGAGGCGGACAGTGCAAGATTTCAACATGCTACTCAGAGTTTAAAACTTATGAATTTTTTATTTCTAGAATTTTCCATTTAATATTTTTGGGCCATGGTTGCCAGAAGGTAACTAAAACTTTGGAAAGTAAAGCAGCTGATAAGGGGGGAATATGGTACTTGATTATCCCATTCTTATAGACAGAAATGAAATCAAGGTGATGTAAGTGACTTACCAGTTCACATAGCTAATACATCAACTTCTATATTTGATGTGATTTTTATATAGAATAATACATGTAAAGCACTTAGCAAGTATCTGTTGCATAATGATTATTATTACTATTACTATTCTATTATAATCTTCTATGCAGCAGCCCCATTGCTGAACTAGACACTGAAATACAGATACTTGCAGAGCAAATTCGTTTCTGATAAGAACCTTAAATTTGCCTCAGGTGAAATTTTTTAAAATGAGCAACTACGAGCACTGTTTGAGCAGTCATTCATAGATTCACTAGGTTTCTCACTAATTAATATAACATTCTATATTCCCAGAACTACAGAATTACCAATCAGGTATCATCTCAAGAATTATATTACTCATCTCCTCCAGACCAAGGAATAACAAAACCAGTGGGAATATAAGAGAATATCCACATCTGCTTATTTACATTTTATGCCTCAGCATTTTATCTTGTTTCAGATTTTAAAAATATATTTCTGACTTTAAGACTAAGCCTTTGTTATAGAAGGCTATGGCATAGCACCAGATGCAGTCTCCATTAGAATGCATTAAAAATGCATTTTTTTGGTAGCCCCATATTTAGCATAGGGTGTGAAACATAAAAAGTGATCAGTAAGCTTTTCCTCCTCTAAATTCAATTTACAAGCTGCCCATATTACATGAAGCAGTAGGGAAAAATACGTACCAGAATAAACCATGCTGATATCTCAAAATAAGACTTGTACCATTTCCTTTACAGCATATAACAATATAAGGTAGCAAATGTCAAATGAAAGTTCAGGGAAACTTATACTAGCAGCTCTAGGACAGTGACTCTCACTTCCCATCAGCCCTGAAATTCACACATAATGAAACTCCAGACACGGTGACACTTGAACTGACAGACCACAGCAGAGAGAACTACATAGCTGGCAAGGAATGCATGATTCTTCATTCCTCAGTGGATCAATCAATACTTCACACACATGGAAAGAGGGGTTTACTCTTGAAATTGTATACTTCAGAGAGAAATGTGGAGAGCGGTAGCACAAACTGATCTGTAGCCGTGTATGTCCTTCTCTCCTGTAAGTCGTGGAATTTTGACTAGTGTTCGTATCAATCATCTGGGTGTGCTTCATTGGGTAGCACTGTTACTGGTTGATACAAGAAGCCAATTCCAGTAGCTCTCTTTGGATCAGAAGAAGCTAACCATGTAGAGAGCCATATGGCTCCACAACTGATGCCCAGAAGCAGAGTGCAGGTCAGTGTTGGTTGATCTCTGTCACACCTTAGACCCTCTGCACTGGCTCCCCATCCAATTCTGGCTGCGTGGACCCTCATGGCAGTACCCAGAAAGGGCTCTTGTTATATACACCCCACACCACATATGTCTATCACTGGGTACTTGTCAGCTTTGTCTTTCCTTATATTAGAACTCAGAGGAAATATCTAGATTAGTTTTCAAGATAACATGTGTTACTGTGTGAACAGGGAGGAAGAGCAGGCTTCTCCTGACAGCATAAATTCACACGCACGTCTTTATCGTAGCTATCTGGAGATGCTGGGAAGATGCTAAGAAGCACTCTAGCTATTATTGTTTTTGAAGACAACAGTAGGAGATTCTAAGTAGGGATGTACTACTCTTAAGTGTATGATTCTAAGGAGTCCAACATATGCTGTATTTAATGTGCAGTTGAAACATCTACTTTACCAAATGGATGCAGCTCACTGCCAGCCACAGTGTCAGAAAAACGTCAATTAATGTCCTCAACAGAGGGAACTTAGACAGAAAGCTAAGGCAGCAGCAGCATTTGAGAAGCTGTATAGAACAGAAGTTCAGGTTTGTGGAGTCAGTTTTGAATTATGACTCTGGCATTTGTTAGCTGTATGACTGTGTTC
The DNA here is from genome assembly GCF_020740605.2 of Lemur catta. Classification (NCBI taxonomy): domain Eukaryota; kingdom Metazoa; phylum Chordata; class Mammalia; order Primates; family Lemuridae; genus Lemur; species Lemur catta. The sequence goes on along the minus strand of NC_059131.1, from coordinate 63,754,019 downwards.
AGGCCATTTAATCACTCCGAACTTGTATTCGCTCATCTGTAAAAGGAGACAAAAGTTATCACACTGAAGTTCTTAATTAAATAGCATAACATCTATCAAGTATGTAGCCCAGTGCCTTGCATTGAATAACATTTCAATAAATATTAGCTATTATTATTAATTATAGGAAAAACAGAGAGGTTTGAGGGGCAGATGAATACTGAAATAATCCTATAGAAGATCATTCTGTATGGTCAGCCGTCTCATTCATCTCAGGGGAGTGCAATGTGGGATCAGAGGTGGAGAGGTATCCCACAATATTAAGGAATATTGTTATCCTACCACTTGCTTTATGGGAAGATTATCAAAGCCATTCTGAAATGAATTTTGACTTTGAAGCCACGTTAGAGTGAAATATATCCATAATCAGGACTAGAACTCAAATTACCATTCTTGTACTGTTTATTTTTGCCATTCCACAGTTAAAACGACATCTCTTTGGTTCTCCTGGAGAGAGCTGGAACCCATTATACTAAGTGAAGTATCCAAAGAATGGAAAAACAAGCATCACATGTACTCACCAGAAAACTGGTTTCCCTGATCATCACCTAAATGTACATCAGGGAAGGATACCAATTGGATATCAGACTGGGATGGGGGGGTGGGGGGAGGGGATGGGTGTATGCCTACATGACGAGTGCATTGCGCACCCTCTGGGGAATGGTCATGCCTGAGGGTGCAGACCCGGGGAGGTGGGGGGGGAGGGGATCGAGGTATGAATACATGGCGAGTGCCAGGCGCACTGTCTGGAGAGTGGGAGCGGACGCGCTTGGGACTCTGACTCGGGGGGATGGGCGGGACAGGGACAATGTATATGATCTGAACTTATGTACCCCCATGATGAGCTGAAATAAAAAAAAAATATTAAAAAAAAAAAAAAAATATTTATCTAATAGTGCAATTTGTGGCAATTATGAGTAAGAAACCTGTAGTTACAAGGCACCAGGTTTTTGGCCATCCTCAAGCAATATAGATAAAAGGATTTGCTTAATTGCCATTGTCCTTATAGTTTAGGGAAATGAGATATTTTACTGAAGAAAGCAAAGTAAGGTCCATATGCACAATATTTTGGGCTTAATTGTGCAGGAACTCTGGCTGCTTTACACTCCTTCCAAATACTGTGTGCTTTCCTAGACTTTAAGATAGAGTGAAGATTTTTTTTTTTTTCACCATAAGCATACTCAAGATAGAAAAGTGAATGTGAATTTTAGATACTTGAGCAGTTCCTTCTTTCCCTGACTCCCCTAATTTTGGCAAATATAAAAAGAGATATTAATATAATCCTTGGAAGCCAAAAATCTTTAATCAATTCTTACATTTTTCATTTATATCCTGCATTTATTTTATTTGTGGTTATAATTAAATTTCTTATTTTATCCCTCCCTCAATAACCTAAAAAAAAGATGAGGAAGGTTGGATTGGTTTGCTTGGTTATTTATTATCACATTGTATCACTGTCAGTGAAATTGACCATGAAAGTACACATTAAATGGTTGCTCATAAAATATAACATTCTTGGCATGTGGAACAATGACAAAATAACACAACATTGAGCTTATTTTAATTAAAACATCCCCTGTCTAGCTGGCACTCTGTTCTCAATGGCGGCAAGAAACTAGTAAGTACTGTACATCATCGGAGTGAGGAACTTAAGGTACCTCCAATTTAATTAATTCCAACTATCTGCCCAACGCTTTACAAGATCCTGAAGTTTAAGTGTTTAGCATAACCTTCATGGTGACAGAAAAGAGTAGATTTTGTGACTATTTTGTAAATGTTTCTAAGATAAGTGCTTAGATGTGGGAAATCATGGTGTGGTGCCAATTGGTAACCAACCTTTCTAGATCTTTTCTCTCCTTTGCTTCCCATGAGTCCAAGTGATAAAGGTCAAAACAAGGGTAGTCAGACAGGTAAGCACAAATCATATGTGTGACAAAGAATGAAGTGTTTGCCACCATTGTTTTAATCGATGCTGTTTGTGTTCTGTCTTGATGCCGTTACTGAATAGGCCCATGCACCCACCACAGGGACTCTGAATGTTAGCTAATAACTCATAGTTGTCTGTTCTCTGAAGAGTGTCTCTTAGCCAAATGCCACCGACACTAACCCCAGTACCTCCCCAATGTCCATAAACCTTGGCTGATGGTTGCCTGGCAAGGGAATTACAAAACACAAGGCCCCAAAATTCAAAACTAACTTTATGGTGCAATTTGTGATGATTGTAGCTTACTCACAGGCCCTCTTCTTGTTTACCTTTTTTTCCCATGCCCTATCCTGCTTCACTTACACCTGTTCTCCTGAGAGGATTAATCCAAATAAATCACTGGGAAATAATTTCTATCCTAGACTCTGCCTCTGGAGGCTCTCCCCTAAACCCTAGGATGCGTGGTAGCTTTAAAAGAGGATGAATCACCTAGCTCACATTATTTACCACTTTATTACCTAAGTTTTTGCTGCTAAAAAATAATTTCATTTATTATTAATACAGTGGAAAAACTTGTCTGCATATGTGTGTATGTTTAATTGTGGGGGGTGTGAGGATGTGCATGAGTATGTGTACACATATATATTTAAGTGAAAAATATCAGGATACGAAATTCAAAATTATGGAAACATATCAATTTCTACTCTTGCATATGCACAAATACATGAAGCTATCATAGTATGTAGGGATAGTTATACTCAGGTCTGATATGGTCATTAACCTTTCCTCTGCTTGCTTTATATGATTTATTGTCATATTTCAACTCAGCCTTTAACAATATAAAATATATATACAATAAAATAATAATAAAAACATAAAAATGAGGAAGCCATTTCCTTGGTTTCGGTAATGCCATGCTAAAGGAAGTACTGGCATAACAAGGGTAGTAACATATGTTGACGTGGTTGCTATTAGAGACAGGATATGCTCCCTTGTGAAACAGAAAGAAGAAACAACGAAGATATTGAGGAAATATGTTTTGAGGGATGTAGACTGATTCTTGTTGAACTACACTTACTTTTTGAGTGATTACAAATTTCTGATTATTAGATAAACTACTAATATAAATACCTTCTTATCCAAACTTTCACTTTGTTTGCCAGATACCAACTAAAAATATGCGGAGAGAGCTTCTGCTTTAGACTAACTATATGAATAGCATAATTATCAGAATTTCTTTATGTGGTGAGGTCATTAACTCCACCACGGATACCTTTCAAAACCACTACCCATCCCAGGGAGTAAAAACTCTAACATCCCAGACCCATCTGGAATTATCTGATAGTATTACGTTTCTTCACCATAGGAGACTGTGTACCTGCTCCCTGCCGATACCAAATGCCCAAATCGTAGGATTTGATGCCAGAGTATGTGTGTTTGGAAATAATGATGGTCTACATTGTAATATATTCTTGATGCCATATATGAACCATATTTGTTCTAATAAAAAACAAAGATATTAGCCTCTCAAGACTGCACATGGCCTTTATGAAGCCCCATATCATATACACTGATATCACTGACAGAGAGCAGTAAAATTGCCTCTTATGTTAATATGAAACAGAGATAATCAGTGTACAGTCTATTAAATGAGCAAAAAGTTTTTTAAAAAGTATGTATGAATCCTGTAAGTCCACAGATAATAAAAAAGTATGTAAGAAGCAAATTTGTTCATGATTGACAAATGCTTTTTTAACTTAACTGAAACATTTTTAAATATTAAAAGAGTAAAGCATAAAGTAAAATCTACCAGCGTTTTGTGGCATTAATTATTCAAGACTAGGGTAAAATAACTGAGAGTTTATCATTTTTTATCATAATAATTCTGATATTTCAATTCACATCCACATGGTGATTATAAAATTTGCACAATTTATTTTTAATAATAAGATTGTCATTGCTTCTACCACCCCAGCATGCTTGCTGAAGTAGTTCACCTCCTTCACACATTTATGTCTAGAGTGTCCACCAATATGCATCACATGGGCCATCATAGCAATGCAGGCCCAACAGGCACTAAGAAAAATGACCCTCTCCTGCCTGTCTGATTCAGGCTTCAGCTACACTTAATTCCATTTAGTAGGGTCTCAGTATTGTCACTGAGAATTATGAGGATTTCTTTCTTAGGAAGTAGCAGAGAATTTCTGGATTTTATAGAGAATCAGGGACAATGACTTCTATCCATACTACCTATCATCTGAGCCCAAAAGCTGTTGTCACAAAGACTCAGTTGAATTACAAGTTTCTCATAAAAATTATTGTAAGGCTCTGTAAATCCTCTTTGTAGAAGGGTTCATTCTCACTCCAAGTGTCTGCAGAAGAAATAAACACTAAAACACAAACCCCATTCACTGGAAAAATCCAGAAATAACTAGAAGGAGGAATGATATTTTTAATGGGAACCTAGCCTATCAAAATTTAATCTTGTGGTGGCTCATGCCTGTAATCCTGGCACTTTGGGAAGCCAAGGTGGGAGGATTGCTTGAGGTTAGCAGTTCAAGACCAGCCTGAGAAAGAGCGAGACCACATCTCTACAAAAAATAGAAAAATTAGCTAGGCGTGGTGGCATGCACTTATGGTCCCAGCTACTCAGAGGCTGAGGCAAGAGGATCACTTGAGCCCAGGAGTTGGATGTTGCAGTAAACTTTGATGATGATGATGCCACTGCACTCTAGCTAGCGTGACAGAGTGAGATCTTGTCCCCCCCCAAAGTAAAAAAAATTAATCCTTACAATAAAACATAGTCATGGGCTGCATTGTTTGGGGGTATTTTAGTCACCTCATGAATTTAATTTTGTCAACTGGCAAGTCACAGCATTTCTGATCTTTATGATCTCTTCTATTGGCTCAAGGTAGTGTAAGGACCAAGGGAAAACTTCCCCTTTGCTTTCTGAAGTTTTGTTGAAAATTAACTGATTGATAAAAGGCAGATTAATAGGAGACAAGGCACACAAAATTTTATTTTAACATACATAGCATGGGGGAATCACAGGGGAATAATAACCCAATAACTCAGTGCAGTGTAGGAGCTTACATATTCTTTCATGGGCAGACAATTCTTTTGAGGGGCAGTAAATCACTAGGGAGAATGAATGGACCCATGAAGTGGGAATCAGACATTACAGAAGGTGAGAGGTGGAGCTGCACAGGAACAAAGGTTGTCTTATCAAGAAGATAAAGTCCCCCAGGTGTTCTCTTAGAGCTGCCCTCAGAAGAACAGATGAAAAATCTGTCTGTGCATGGTGATGACTTCAGTCTCTTCTCTCCTCTCATTGATATTTCCTGGTGATTTGATGAAATCCCTAAGGAGGGAGTTCCTAAGACAACTGCATTTTTTTTTTTTAAAGAAGCTTTCTTGGTCAGATAAGAAAATTCCAAAGAGAGTCCCTTCCTGTGCTTGGGGGTTGAAGGGACAAGACAAAGTAAGAGAGACATTGATTTTGAGGCAGCTTGAAAGGCCTCTGAACATGTCAGACTGCCAGTCTTTGGGGTATAACTTTCTCAGCCCCAACAGTAGCTTAAACTGGAATTCATTCTATTACTGTCTCTCAATTTTCCCCCAGCAAAATTAATTATAAAACACATAAAGGTTAGCTTTGGTACTCCCAGCCCCATATTTGCTACTTTCTACTCATCCTTCCTATATCCAGTTTCTACAGAAACTAACTTCATTTGTTAAGAAAAGTTTAAATAATTAAACTTAAATAACAAAATGCTGTTGGGTAATTAATTTAAAAATATTTCAGAGGTAGCTGACTATTATATCCTGGCATTTTGCTAGGTTCATGTGTTAAAAATATATATGAATGATACCATCTTATGGTTGTTAATGAGGGAAAAAAACTATAAAATAATTTAAAGAGGTTTATTCTGAGTCAATATGAGTGACCATGCCCAGGGAACATAGTCTCAAGAGATCCTGAGAAAATGCACTCAAGGCAGTTGGAATACAGTTTTGTTTTATGCATTCATGGAGACAAGAATTGTAGGTGAAATCATAAATCAATACATGGGCAATATATATAGATTTGGCCTGAAAAGGCAGGATATCTTGAAATCAGGGCTTGCAGGTTATAGGTGTGTTCTGAGATTCTTTGACTTGCAATTGGTTAAAGAAATAAAGCTTTGTCTAAAATCAACAAAGAGGAATGTTTTAAGTTAAGACAAGGAAGTCTGCTAATCATAGACAGGCCACACTATATTAACTCCAAGTGATCTATTAAGCAAATTGACGGCCTGCAGATGTGACTTGATCATTGCCTTGCATGGTACTGATTGCAATTTAGCATCTCAACACAAAGAGTCTGTTTTATCAGTCTTATGATCTCTATTTTAACATTAATGCTGGTCACCTGTAGTTTCTAAATTGTAAAAAGGAGGGGGTATAAAGAGGTGTGTTCAACCTCCCTTTCAATCATGGACAGAAACTCAGTTTTAAAGCTTTTCTGGGGTCCTCTCGGCCAGGTGGGGATCCGTTCAGTCAAGGGGCTTAGGATTTTAGTTTTAGTTTACATGGCTTACTGAAGAAAGTGATCTATCAAAATACTTAGAGAGCCACATATTCATTACCATGCTTAGTTTAAGCAAAGGACATTATGTATGCAAAATGGAGAGGAATCAAAATCCACAAATGCTTTCTATCAGTAGGATAGTTTTCGATGGGTTTTGAAGAATAAGTAGAACTCTGCAAGGAAAAAATACATGGAAATTTATTCCAGGTCTAGGTGCCATCATGTTCAAAGACACAGATGTGCAAAACATCACCAGGTAGACAAATATAGCTATCTGTACATTGGGAGTCAAGGTGAGGAGTACGGGTGGGACGCACGAGCAGTTGGCAGGATTTTAGACAAAGATAATTAAGTCAGAATTTTATGCATGCCAACCCAAGAGGTTTATTTTTTCTTTTTTTTTCTTAAAAGCTTCTAGAAACCATAGAAGACTATAAAGGAGGGTTTCAAATGGATCATATTTGATAAGATTAGATGTTATCTAAAAACTAAAGCAATGGCTCATACCTCCTGGGCATGCATGCATTTAACCAAACAGAGGCAATGTTTTTGGTAATATAATCAAAAACATAATTTTGTAAGTTAGATTTTTGATATTAAATCTGCAGAATTAAATTTATTATTCCTTGTGCAATAATGTTTTGATCTAAGAAAGGAGAAGGTGGATCATTTTCCAATAAGACTTCAATATACCAGTCAAATCTTCTACTGCTTCATTGTATTTCTACCCTTGAGATTCATCCCCTGGAGAGTAAGTTGGCTTACAGCTCCTGAAATAAGGAAATGAGGTGTCAGAGGCCACTCTCCTGGGAGAAGGATGCTGTCAAGATGCTACCCAGGTTGAGACACTATAGAACAATGTTGCAGAATAATATTAAAATTCCAGAATCACATATTTTACTCTGATCCACTGGACAACTTAGAAAGTTTTTGGTCTAAAATCATATTTGAATGCAAGCTTCATCTCTGTTAATAAATCTAATGGTCCAGAATTCCAAGTTTGTTTGCATTAGCACTATCTATAGGCCTTCTCTGAAAAATCTTGCAAATCACTGTGGACCTACTCTTCTCCAAACTTTTGTGGTGTGTCTATTCACACACATGTGACTACTCTGATCAGAATCTTTCAGTGATTTCATAGTGGAGTCTGGTCTGAAAATCTAACCTGAGATATGGAGCCCTCCACACTGCTCTCGACTCTATCTTATATTTGCAGTCCCTTGTCCCATTATTACTCTTCAATATTAGAGCCAATTCCAGTGGGCCTTCCGATTATATTTTTAGGAATGAGTCAGAAGGCAAAAAATAGTTTTCATGACAATAAAAACATTGTAAAATTCTAGAAGGTAGTAAATTGATGTTTTCATTATTCTTTGCCTATTTTCTCCCAGAAAATACGCTTAGAACTCTTTTAAAAAGCCAGACCTGCATGCTTGACATTGAATAGAACAAAGGGCTGTTATCTGAGTGCATATTAGAATGACCTGGTAAGATTTTTCAAAAATACTGGTGCTTAAATTTTACCCCAGCTTCATGGTCTGGAATGAAGGCTGGGCATCAGTATTACTAAACATTTCCATGGGTGATTCCGTTACATTGAAAAGGTTGAAGTAGAGCAAAAAAGGTAGGTAGCAAAGAGCAAAGAAGTGAGTATCTGTAAATACTATGCCCTATTCCAAAGTTAGTTTTGTTTGGGTCCAAAGATAGGTAAATAATGAGGGAAAAATTACCAATTACATCAAAACAAGCATGTATTTTAACTAAACAATAAATACATTTAATATAACACTATGTGTCAGGCACTAAATCTTCCCTTGGTGTATAGTTCAAAATAAGGCAGGCTTTATTCTTAAGGATCATATAATGAGTGCCATGTTACCAAAAACATGGCATTTTTGGAGGTAGAAGTGAATGCTGTATTTCACTTTACATAAATTATTCTTAATTTAAAATATAGATTCAAAATTATCAAGTGTCTAGGAATAAATCTCATGAAAGTTGTGAAAGACATTTATACAGAAATATGCAATATATTACCAAGTGTGAGTTCCATCTCTAGTATGCCAGATAAAATTGCCAATGGACTGACTCCCCTACACACAAATTTAAACTCAGTATTAAAACAAAACAAAACAAAAACACTGAAAAAGTTCTACAGAGTAATTGCAGATCATATTTGAAAGGGGTAGCATTGGTCTGAGTTCAGGCTGGCTTTAAGTATGGTGTGAGTTTGCTGAAACTCCAGCAGAAACATGCTCTTTTCTTAGCCTAAAGAAAACAGAGCCTAGAGGGGCCACAGCCACTGGAAAGTGAAGTGAATCCCAGAAAAAGCAAACAAAAACAAAAACAAACAAAAAAAAATCCCCCCAAAAACCAAAAAACCAAACAGCCCAGGTTCTGTGTAACTTCTGCCTAAATCTCTTGCTGTCTCCTGAACTGTAAATTCATGAAAAATGGTGAAAACAGCACAACTAGATGGCAAAAAGAACTGAACTAGCATTCAAGAAGCCACTCATCTCAGACAACGTGGAATTTGCAGTTTCAGGTTAATTGAATTAATCATCTGCTAAAACAAAGTATTTTGAAAGAAAAGCAAGGTTATCCAGAGACCATACAACATAACATTTACAGTTTCTAGAATGCAATCCAAAGGTACTCAACATAAAGAAACAAACAAACAAAAATATTACCCATTCTCAGAAAAAGGAGGCCAATCCTGAGATAATCCAGATGTTAGAATTATCAGACTTAAACTTTGAAACAATGAAGTAAAGAAAAATATGGATGACAAAAGAGGAACTCTCTGCAGAGAAATAGAATATATCCTTAAAAAAAACAGAATGAAAAACTTAGAATAAAAATATTAAATAAAAATTCTCAGAATGACATGCAAAATAATAGAGAAAAAATTTCAGTAAAATATCAGGAAATAAATATTTCTGTTTCTGCGTGGTAAGGGTTTTCTGGGAAACTTTTACCAGGAATTGGGCCACTGAAAATTATTTGGAACTTAAGGAATGATTTAAATACTCAGAGACTATCCAGGAGTCATACGTTTACATTTCAAAGAAAGATGAGACACAGTCATAGAGTTATTCTAAAAGCTGTAAATTAGAATGGCTTATCTTATTCTCCCCTCCCCATACCAGATATTTATTTGCAGTCCAAAAGGTGAAAAACCAGGATTTCTCTCCCTTCTATTCCCTGGGAGAAATAGGAAGATTAAATTTTTCTTCTCTCTCACAAGGGGTGGGCAGCATGAATTAAAGTTCCTAGATTCATATTTGCTTACTATAGTTTGTCCCACACGCATGTGTGCCTGTCCACCTCGCTTTCATCATATTTTCTTAGAAGGGGGAGATTGGGCAAAGGGAAACAATGAGGTTTATTGCTATTAAGTGCTATAAACAATTGTTAGAACTAGACAGAATTGATAGAAAAAACAATTAACCTCTCTGTGCTCCAGAAGCCTCATGTCTACTTTCAGGATAGTATGAATAATTATAGATAGTAAAAGCTTATCATGAACTTGGAGAAAGATAAATATAAATTATTCAAGCTGAAGAACAAAGAGAAGAAAAGATTATTTTAAAAAAATGAAGACAGTATCAGGGACATCAGAAACAAGTGAGAGAATATGAAAGCATGCCAAAAGGGTGAGTTAGAGAAAGACACAGAGAAGGAGGATGGAAAAAAAAATTAAAGAAATAATAGCCAAAAATTTTTCCAAATTTCATGAAAAATATAAATTTATGGGTTAATGCAGCTCAGCAAACCCCAAGATGACAAACATGAAGAAAACCATGCCTAGATACTGCAAAGTCCAACTACTTAAAAGCAAGCATAGAATGTCTTGAAAGTAGTGATGGGATGTGAGAAACACTATCCCTAAATATGGTATCTTGATATACTGAGAATTTTAAGTTGAAGGAAAGTGAGGAAATCTCAGAGTAAGAAAGGACTCTGACCTTCTCCCACCCGCTCTCTCTTGAAGACCCTCCCTCATGTGACAGGTATCCTGCCCTATACCTGGAGGGAAGGAACGCCACACAGAGAGGCCAAGAAGAACATGAAGAAACAGGCTTTGCTAAGTTGCCCCCTTTATGCTACCATTAAATTATACCCTTTGTCCTCCAATCATAATTTTGCATGACTGTTCATAAAAATAGAGTTTTCCCTCGTTCTTGTGTCTTCATTTTTGAAGCCTCCTGTACCATGTAAAATTTTGGTTAGATAAACTTATTATGTTTTTCTCTTGTTAATCTGGCTTTTTTGTGTGTTTTGTTTTTTCATTATATGGGTGTAAGCTATGAACCTTGTAATGGATGAGGAAAAGATTCCTTTTTCTCCTCTGCAGCAGTAGTGAATGAAGAAAAAGTAACACATCAGATAACAGGAACATCACATCAGAGACAATTGAGGCCAGAAGACAGTGGGGCAGCATCTTTCAAGTGATAAAAAAAAGAAAAATTATCAATCCAGAATTCTATATTTGGTAAAAAGTATACTTCAAGAATAATTCAAAGTAAAGATTTTTCAGATAAAAGAAAATTTATCACCAGTTAACTTGTCACTATAAGAAAGGCTAAGGGAAGTTGTTTATGCTGAAAAAAATGGATACAACAGGGAAACTTGTATCTTCGAGTAGAAATGTAGAACACTGAAAACGATTTATAGATGGGTACATATAAAATATTTTCTTTTCTCTTAATTTCTTTCTTTCTTTTTTTAGAGATAGCATCTGGCTTTGTCATCATCCAGGCTGGAGTGCAGTGGCAAAATCATAGCTCACTGAAGCCTCAAACTCCTGGGCTCAAGCAACCCTTGTGCCTTAACCTCTAGAGTATCTTGGATTACAGGAACATGCCATCATGCCTGGCTAATTCTTTTTCATTTCTTTAGATACAGAGTCTTGCTATGTTGCCCAGGCTGGTCTCAAATTCCTGGCCTCAAGTAATTCTCCTGCCTCAGCCTCCTAAGTCCCCCTCAGCCTTCTGAGTCCCTGGAATTAGAGGTATGAACCACTGTGCCCAGCAGTCTGTTAATTTCTTTTATATGTATATAAAATCATATATATATATATATATACACACATATATATATATGATTACTAAGAGCAAATACAGTATCTTGAGGGGTTTATGTTATACGTAGATACACATATAATAATTACAGTAAAAACGGTGGCAGATGAGGATGGTAAATGAATCTATACAGCTGGAAATTTCTACATTTTTCCATACAATGGTAAAATATTAACTTTAAATACACTGAAAAATTGAGATTGTGTATTATATACTCAGAGCATACAATAAGAAATTAAACAAGGAAGTGATACAAAAAGGCAATAAGTAAATTGAAATAGAATTGAAAAATATACAAGTAATCCAAAAGAGAATGAGAAAGAGAGAAAAGATATACAAAGAAGAGAAGGAACAACAAAACAAATTATAAATTATATATCTAAATCCAACCATATCAATAATTACATTAAATGTTAACGGACTAATGAAACACTTTTGTTAAAAGGCCAAGGTGATCACAATAGCAAGATCCAAATGGGATGCTGTCTATGAGAAATACACTTTATATACAAAGACACAATGGACATAAGCAAAAGTAAATTGATGGAGAACATGTTTCATGTAAACAGTAAGTATAAAGGTCCAGAGTGGATATATTAAAGTCAGCTAAAATGAATGTCAAGACAAATACTATTACTAGAGATAAATAGGGAAATTTCATAATGATAAAGCAGTGATAGAAAGAGAAAATAAGAGAGATGCTTGATCTATCCATTAGGGAGACATAAAAGTCATAAATATGTTTTTGTCTCGTAGTGTAGCCACAAAATACATGAAGAAAATATGGAAACAGAATTAGGAAAATAGACAATTATGAAATCATAGTAAGAGATCTTTTAAATCTTCTCCACAAATGATGAAATTAGATAGAAAAAAGCCATATAACTAGACAGAAGTAGATAGAACAGATAGACATAGAACACTGCCAATCACTTTGACATACTTGATTGTTAGAAAGCAATATACCAAAGCCTAGGAGGAAACTTCTATTTTTCAAGAATACTATTCACCAAGACAGGTTTAGCTAAAATAATAATATTAATAACAATGATAAGACTCAAACTTAATTAAAATCATGGAGTATGTTCTCAAATATAATAAATTATAAATCAATACAATAAGATATTTAGGCAGAAAATTGGTTTCCCTGATCATCACCTAAATGCACATCGGGGAAGGATACCAATTGGATATCAGACTGAGACGGGGGTGGGGGGAGGGAATGAGTGTATGCCTACATGATGAGTGTGTTGCGCACCGTCTGGGGAATGGTCATGCTTGAAGGTGCTGAGGGGAGGTGAGGGGTGGGGGGAGGGGATGGAGGTATGACTACATGGTGAGTGCCAGGCGCACTGTCTGGTGAATGGACACGCTTGAGGCTCTGACTCAGGGGGATGGGCGGGACATGGACAATGTGTATAACCTGAACTTATGTACCCCCATGATGAGCTGAAATAAAAAAAAAAAATTCTAAATTAAGCAACACACTTTTAAATAATCCATACAAAAAAGAAATTAAAAGAAAAAATAGAAAATATTTTAACTGAACAAATATAAACATACAACCTATCAAAATCTGTGCAGTATAGTTAAAGAATGGTAAGAGAGAAACTTATAAATTAAATGCTTGTCAGAAAGGAAAATGGGTTCAGTTTCAATGAGCTAAGATTCTATCTTAAGAAACTGAAAAAAGAAGAACATGGTTAGTGCAAAGTTTGTATATGAAAAGAAATAATAAAGAATAGTAATCAAGGAAGTAGAGAAAAAAAGGAAAAAATAAAAGAAAAAAAAGCCAGAAGCTGCTTTTTAATGAAGTAACATAAAACTTCTACCTAGAATGGAAGAGAGCGCAGAAATCATCAGTACCCAAAATGATATTACCATTTGCATTATATACACCTCAACACACAATTTTGCCACTCCAGCTTCTCTCCCACTCTGTACCTGGGTGAATATTTTAAGACTGAAATTAAATCTATTTCTCAAGTTTTCTAGGACCCATTATATCTCTTTCGCTCATTTTCTTTTTTTCTTTTTTTTTTTTTTTTGAGACAGAGTCTCACTTTGTTACCCGGGCTAGAGTGAGTGCCGTGGCATCAGCCTAGCTCACAGCAACCTCAAACTCCTGGGCTTAAGCGATCCTACTGCCTCAGCCTCCCGAGTAGCTGGGACTACAGGCATGAGCCACCATGCCCGGCTAATTTTTTTGTATATATATTTTTAGTTGGCCAGATAATTTCTTTCTATTTTTAGTAGAGACGGGGTCTCACTCTTGCTCAGGCTGGTCTCGAACTCCTGACCTCGAGCGATCCACCCGCCTCGGCCTCCCAGAGCTAGGATTACAGGCGTGAGCCACCGCGCCCGGCCTTTCGCTCATTTTCATGTTGAAAGAACTACCAAGTGATATATAAAACCTGTCAACATATATATTGTAGTCATGTTTTCTTTTGGTCTTGAGCAGTCTTGCAAAGTGAAAGCCATGTCTCCCATAAGTGACTTTGAGACCAAACTGCTAAAAGTAAGATGAATTTTCCCATAAGAAAGAATGCTGAGAATATGGCTTCTGACCAAATAAGGGGAAATTAGATCCTGTTCCAATATTTAGAACATCCATTCCCTCTACAGAAAGAGTAGCACAGTGGTTCTTCATCAGAATAATAGACACGTTTTATAATTTTGCTTCTTTCTGACGTGCATATTATGTGAGAATTTCTGGAGAATGGTACTGAATATTTGCATATTAAAAAAATTTGAGATGATTTTTCTGTTCATCCCTGTTGAAGAACCACTGTCTATTTAAGGCTCAAAAAAGAAGTTTAAGATGATCATAGAAAACTATATAGACAGCAAAACAAGAGGTGATAATTTGTTATTACTTTCTAACAGACAAACCTGCAACTACAATCTTCTGTTCATAAATAGGGAACTAAGCTGTGGGCAAAAAGTTACAGTTATAAATATTTTGCTATCACATCAGTTAAATATGAATAGTTTTGAGGGATATAAACTTAGCATTTAATAAAAGTGTAAGAAATATTAATTTTTTATTTGATGATATTTAAAAAGCCACATATGTGACTCCTACAAATATTTATTAGACTCTTACTGAAAAATTAAGGGGGAAAAGGATCTGCCTTATAAATGCAGAAGATTCAATAGGGACAGGAGACGTCTCTCTAGAATGGAAGGGTGAGTGGGTGAGGGAAAGTAGAGGAGAAAACAACATACCTGCTGTCAATTTAATTATGATGTATGTTTTCCAAAACAATAGGAGAACCTCTAGAATGATGGAAAGAGTAAATACAACAGATATTTGACTGAACTAAACCCAACAAAGAATTTCTGGACTCTTCTAAGATTCAGTATATGAAGTAGAGTTCTAGGAAATTAGGGTGCTAAACACAGTACCAAGTACTGCTTAAGATCTTCTTATGGAATCATGGGGCATCAATAATTATCAAGACAACTCTCGAGACCTTATATAGGCACTTAATGCATGGTCAGTGGGTTACATAGTGTTTATCATTAATCAAATTTTCTGATATAAAAATGTGAAAAATGAATTTATCTGATTGTTTTGTCAGATATCTCTCCAGTGATGGAAAATCAAAACAAGGCAGAAAACAAATTACCCAATGAGGTAGAAGGACTTTTGAAAATATGAGCAGATTATGAAATTATACATAAAACAGCGGACCTGTTAAGTAGTACTATTATTCTCATTTCATTTGGCTGTAACACGCATACCCAATACTTGAAGTGAGGGTTCAGGTTTAGGTGTATAGGTCAGCATACTTGCTTCCCAAGCCATTTCATGTTTTGCTGTATGCAGCTGTATTGTCAAAAGAGAATTGGTGACTTCTGTAAGGCTCCTCTTCCAAATACCATGCCAGATTCATTGTAAGGTGTCTGCCTACGTAGGTATGTGCTCTTGAAGTACGTGTTTTAATGGTTGAACAGGTTTGTGCCACTCACAGCTATTGCTGTATTGTACATATGGTAAGTCTCAGATATGATAGATTTCATTTTGCGTTTGAGCTTGTATTATTGATATTACCTAATAAAACTCTGTGTTAAGTAGGAATCTGATGCATGCCCTGGCTTAAGTGGAAAATATATGTGCCCTGACAACAGACGATGAAATGTCTCTCACATTAGAAAAGCTATACACAACGTCTAATCCTGGTAAATATTTTTTATGCACATAAGAAATTATCTACTTACATTTTTATTTGATGACTTAAAAATATTACAGTAAACATTCAATGACACATTTATTATTCTCTTGATTTTCAGGAGAAATGCAAATGGTAACTTAAGGGGGTTTCTGCCATTTAGCAGCAAGAAGATGGCAATTAATACAATGACAAAGCCATAAAGTCTGGGGAAAAATTATGCAAATGCAATGTCACTTACTGATAATTAATTTAAAAAGCAGTTTTTCTTTCAGTTTCTAGTGAATGTGGGCTGTCTTTGACCACTTGTCATCCATTCTCATTTTAGCTTCATGTTGATAATTTGCTTCTCTTTTGGGAATTTATGCCTCTATCATTAAGATCACATGCCATGCCCAACCCACCCTCTGGGGAGGATGGGGGTTGGCTTCAGAAAACAGCCATTTGATTGGTTCAGGACATACAACCCAGTTACAAGACATTAGAAAATGTTTAGTGTAGTCTTTTAAAAAGAGAAACTCTCTTTTTATTCAGAAAGGACTACCAGAAAAGAACAAACATGTAGGCAGACATCTCACAAGGTGATCCAGTCAGCATTCTGGTAAGGCAAGCACCATGAGAGTCAGAGAAAAGAGCCCAGGAAAGGGTGGGGGATGGGATGAGAGAGAGAAAAAGGAGGGAAAGGGGGTGTGAAATGGAGACATTTTGAGCCTTGCATCTACTTACTCTGCATCAAATCTTATTTAAAGTGATTCCTACAACTGCACTCTTCAGTTGCATAAGCCAATATTTATTGCCTCAGCTAGTATGAGAAAATCTTCTATTATTTATATCAAAAGATTCCTTACTTATAGACTGTTAATTCTTCTAATATTAAATTTGGTTTTATCTTTGTTAAGTTTTGTTTTTGTAGTTGGAGGGAGAGGTAGAATAGAAGTGCTTTTCAAAAGTGTTCCACATGTAGCAAAAGTTTCAAAACCACTCGTGTACAATAGAGTCTACACCCACCTGAGCCATTGCCAAGTAGGACTTCAATTCTCTCATGCCCAGAATTATGGTCTGAAAGCCTAGCACCAGGTAAGCTCATTAATTTTTATGGCTTTTTCCTTTTACCCTAGTCTCACATAACCACTGGCTTAGGTGATTGCTTTTAGGCAGAGAAAACTGATTTGCAATCCATGATCCCAGCAGGGAAAGAGAAAGTTCACTCTCTGGTTAGTTAAGTTCTTAGAGAACAAGACAGGCATTTTTATTAAATCATGGGAGAGCCTGAGTAGGATATTCTAGCATTCCCTCCAACCCTCCGCCCTAAAGCTGAGCTGACAGGATAAAATACACTTTATTAGTTGAATTAGTGCATTGCTTACACAGTGATCTAATGCCCATGCATATTTGCTATAAAGCTTTCTTAGTACCAGAGAGGGATTTTAATTAGACACACTGTAATCTCTTTCCATTTATTAATTCTTTCCCTTAGGTTTGCCTTATAAAAAAATGTGTGGATAATTAAAACCTGAGGAGAAATAACATTCCTTCCTAAAGTGTTGCACTAAGAAAAATATTGACTTCTTTCTCCCGCCCTTAAGAAAATAGAGAAGACGTATACGTATCTAATGAATACTGGCAAATATGCTGTTCTGTTTGGGTTCCAACCTGAGTGACTGGTGTCAGGGAGAGGTATCAGAGGATGGCAGAAGAACCGTGCCTTGGGGATGAATGCAGACGTTGCACAGTTATTGATGAGGAAGTGAGATCTTGGCAGATTAATACACTGGTTAAAAGCATGTGATTTGGGATTGAGTGTTTCAGATTTTCACCCCTGATTTATGACTTAAGCCTCCATTTTTTCATTTAAGGTGGAGATGATAGGACCTCTTAGATAGGCTAGTTAGGATTATTACGGGAGATGATACTGTGAGCATGGTATCCGGCACAGAGTACAAGCTGTGTAAATGCTGGCTGTTATTAGTATTATTCCTACCTATTGCTTAATACCTATCCTCATATGAACTACTTCTCTTTTATTATAATTTGTCTTACTTTTCTTGATATGTATTATATATTTAAATGGAATCACAGAATCAAAGTGCTTGAATATGTGGCTAGGTCTTGTTTAAATCCCTAACTCTTTAGGATGGGAAAACCTGGAAAAATGTTTTGAGGATCAGATCTGGAATGAGACTATTGATTGTAAAGAAAAGAGATCATTATGCACAAGATCATCTTCTCTGACTCTTGCTTATGCAGGGCCGTGAACAGCATCACTCACGGGTGGCTACATGTTAACAATCTTGGTGGAAGGGACAGAGCGCTGGACTGGGAAGTAGACAATTTAGGAAAAGGTCACACACACACTAACACATGTAAACATAGAATTGGACTATTAATCTCTAATAGTTTCTGCACATAGAAAGCTACTCCTTTATAGTACTATTTATACAGTTCAAGTAAAGTAAAAACATTTAAAAATGTAGGTACGTGTTATATAAGAATTATGAAAAATAGGAAATATCTAATAACTCAAGCCCTGTCTCATCTCCTTACTAATATCAGATTAAGAGAAAGGAAAAAAACCTGTAGTAGTAATAAGTACAAAACTAGAAGTAATTTTTTGAGAGATGATAATGATTTTGATGTGTGTCTGCTTTTAGTGTAGAGTCAAACTATAATTGACTTTGGGATCTTATGTATTAGAATACTGAATATTTTTTAATGGTTACGGCTTTGGTGCTAAATACTTAGCTCAACAGTGTTTTTTTTTTAAATTATAAACCTTAATTTTTAAGGTTTAAAAACTGGTGGTATTTTAAATACTTATACAAAAGCAATAATATATTTTGAATTTTGTGTTTCCATGCTTTACAAGATACATCAGCCTGAGAGATAAAAATGCTTCCTGAAGATGCATTGATGGTAAACAAACAAACAAACAAACAAACAACAACAAGAAAACCCACACACCCTACCAAAACTGACCTGCTGATAAGACAGGTAAAGAACCCAGAACACTGGCAATTCAAATAATACGTAGTAATATACACTTAAGTAGGAAATGGAGGTACATGATATGCTGTCCATTTCTACTCCTTGGGAACCTGTGGAAGAGAAGTTGGAGAAAAGACACAGAAAGAAAAGAGTAAAACAATGACTCTGCAAAAAAAAAATATTTTTAAACCTCTAGGATAATAAAAAATTTTTAATTATATATATTAAAGTAGACCTACAATCAAGCACACATCAAACTTAAATGACTTGAATCAATAATTTCAGTAAATATTTAGATAAATATTTTCAGTTCTTCTTTCAACAGAAGTAGTATGTTAAAAATGACAGCAAAGAGCTAGAGTACTAGAACCTTTAGAGATTTACGTGTCTTGATATTCAGGCTTTATCATTCTGTCTCATGTCTTTTTAAATTGGAAAGGAAAAGGCTTAGAAACAAAGATAAGAGAGAGGGAATGGAGAGGGATGTCATCTCAGTACACTTCTATGTAGCAAAACACAAACAATTTCACTATTTTTATATCGACTCTACTCATATCCTTTTATATAGTTCCAGAGAGAAAAGGCAGTACCGTTCTGCCTAGAAGTAATTGTTCCTGTCCCCCTACTCACCCGCTTACCCCAGGATATACGGGAAACTGTATCATAGTGGCAGTTCTTAATTTCTAAGAGGCATAAAAACTGACATTTAAATGGCCTTTGACATTTTGTTATTCAATTAGCTTGTTTTAATCAGTGTGTTCCTGACTTCATGGTATGCTTTGAGCACTCCAGCTAAAAGGTTGGAAACAGCCAGAGACAGATGGGGTTAGGGCTGGAAAACACTAATTTTTTCAGCCCTAAGTTTTGGTGCTGACTGGTTAATAGTTCAAATCATCAAACAAGAAACCCTAGTAACCAAGCCTTCTTCTGCTCCCACTAATCATCAAGGATTGTGATTGAAGGGCTCCCAAATGTTTTCTGCAAGTAAAATGCAACCCTGAATATATTTCCTCTGTTCTTGGTGTTAAATCCACTCCTTTATCTCTTACCCAAGAAAATATATTACCTTACATGTCAATGAATGAGAATAGAGTCATAGAGAATATATTAAATATACACTGATTTATAAATATGATAAAGTGTTCTTTATATTCAATATTCTGTTGCAGAATATTTAAACTACTCTAGCTATTTTGGGAAAAATAGATTTATATATTTTGATGGACTGAATTATGGTCAAAACCTTCACTCTGTGCTTCCTATGGGATTATGTAGTTTTACCTTGTGCCATGATATTTACTGTAGTTATTCCCCAGTCCTTGATGTTGGGCCTACCATGTGCCTTTCATTGGCCAATGAGATTTTAACAGATATGACACAAGCACTGGATTGAATTATGCTTGTGTGGTCTTTCTGCCATCTGCCATTGCCGTGCCCGAAACTCCAAAGATAATATGATTCATATTTAGAGAGCCCAGCCCAAATCAGCAGACCACTAGCTGACTCATAGACATGTGAACAATAAATGCTTATTTTTAAATGCTGTTGAGGTTTGGGGTTGTTTGTTATGCACCATTATTTTAGCAACAGTTGATTGAAAGCTATAGGGAATTAGGTACTTACACAATTATTTGAAGGGCCAGGGAAGCTGGCTTTAGACCAAACATCTAGAAACGACTTCAGAGAATCAAACTGGCTTGTCCACAAGGAAACTGCCTCTTCTCAATTGCTATAGGAACCACTGATTTAAATAGCATACCACCTTAGCCATGATACACAGCCTAGGAAACTGTAGCCACAATTATTAAGTCTACGAATATACTACTTTAGCTGATCTAGGATCAAAAGCCACATCCAGGAATGATGGCACCTGAACAGTTACTGCTAAATCTAAACCAGCAAAATCAAGGATCCCAAACTACACTCATCTTTGACAGGTTGACAGGGAGAAAATGAAAGTATTCTTTCTCCTGGAGGGAAGAACAACATATTTAGCACAAATTCTAGTAACAAAATGGTTTTACGGAACCACTATCACCCTTAGTCTGGTGAACAAGAAGGAAAGAAGGATCTGTGAAGTTCCTAGGTGACGACCAACTGATGAAAACTTAGAAGGGCTATGAAAAAAATTGTGTAAATCTGAACTTAATTATATCTTAAGTCATTGATTTTTACTGGGGAGTTTCTATATTGTTAATCTTTTCTTCTGAGACATGATATTGCTTATAGGTAGAAAGAAATTAAATATTTAAATGTGCCTTTTAGGTGTTCTGATTACAGTGAAGGTATAAGCCTTTCTTGGTAGTGAGTAAGAGAGAAAGAATAGCATGAATGGTCAGATTGAGGGGTTTTTCCTTGCTTATTTTGACATTTGAAAAAAGAATCAATAAGATTAAGATCAGGCTTTTTCAAGTGTGTCCATGAATAAGAAAAAAGCTTGTTAGAAATGTGATAGCTCATACCTCATCCAGAACTTCTGAATAGATTACTCATTATAACATAATCCCCAAGTGATTAACATGTTCATTACAATTTGTGAATGAAGCTACATTAAAAACACTTAATGACAACTGAATATATACACACACATACATAAAACACACACAAGCATATATGTACACAAACATTTTTATCCATTCATTTGTTTTACACAGCAGAAAATGATGAACTCTCATACATGTATCTTCAAAAACAATAGTCAGGACTAGAAAAAGAGGGAGGTACCACTTCTACCATTTATTATCAGTATGATGTCAGAATGTCTATTATATACCTGAGTCTCATTTACTTTGTCTACAAAATGGACATAATAGCATTAACCTTGCCTGCCTCATAGGAGTTTTTATGTGAATAACAACAGATAATTCACATGTCTGGAAAGTGCTATAGCCATGTGAATTCTGTCATGACGATCACTGTTAGCCTCACTTGGAGAATGGAAATGTTACAGTTGTAAATATTTCAAGACTGCAAGACCAATGGCAGACAGGCCAGATTCATTTGTTGCTATGGTAATTCATATCAGATAGATGAATTTGATGTGTAATTTCCATCAGCTGATTTTCCCTTGCCTGGGATATTTTTCTTTTCAAAACACGTCTCATCATGGAATTCTATTTATATTGAAAGTTTTCATTATCAATATGGCAAAGTTCATCACAGAAAAAAAGGGTTAAAACATTTTTGGATCACCAGTTAAATATTCCCTTTACTAAATTTTATATGATTATCAATACAGTTAATTTTCTATTGTTAATTTATGATAATATATGGCAACAATTTTAATTCATATGAAGTTTTACTGCTATTCCTATATATGTATGTTGTCTTCCTACTCTCACTATCTTACTATATGAAAGTCATTTTTACTGTGACATATTCTAAAAAGTAAATCTGACAACCATGCTTACAACATTCTTCATCAACATTATCATTTTACCCCTTTGTATACAGATATATATTTTTTGTGTATCTTCAATCTCCAGCTGTATCAATAGCTACATAAGTCCTTATACATTAATATTTAGTTTGTTTCCTATTTTTGTATGTTAGAAATAGAATGTGTTAAATACACACATAATATGGCATAAATACATTGCAGATCTCTGATTATTAACTAAGGTTAAAATTTTTACATAAGAATTACTGGGTCCATTTTGTCCCTCTCATAAATGCAATCATATGCATTTTGAAGTTATATTTTTCCCTGAAAGCTTGTCACAATTTGTCTTCCAAACAGAAGATGCCAATGCCCATTGCTATCTCTCATTCCAACATAGATGATTATTTTAAAATATTAGACAAATTGACAGGCAAAAATAGAATGTCATTTTTAAAATTGACATTAATTAAATTTACTGGTGAAAATAAATTTTTATCTTTATCAGTGATTTTGGTTACTTGCCTTATTTCTTTCCTTAGATCTTCCTTTCCATCTTTCCTTTCCCTTAAAAAAATTACATGGTCTTTTTTTTTGTTTGTTTGTTTTGAGACTGAGTGTCGCTTTGTTGCCCGGGCTAGAGTGAGTGCCCTGGTGTCAGCCTAGCTCACAGCAACCTCAGACTCCTCGGCTTAAGCGATCCTACTGCCTCAGCCTCCCAAGTAGCTGGGACTACAGACATGTGCCACCATGCCTGGCTAATTTTTTTCTATATATATTTTAGTTGGCCAGATAATTTCCTTCTATTTTTATTAGAGACGGGGTCTCGCTCTTGCTCAGGCTGGTCTTGAACTCTTGACCTCAAGTGATCCACCCTCCTCAGCCTCCCAGAGTGCTAGGATTACAGGCGTGAGCCACCGTGCCCGGCCTGTCTTTCTATATTGTTTCTACCTTAACTCACATCTTTCTGCTGAAGAAATTCACCAGATATAAGAGATTAATATTCAAACTATACAAGGAATTCCTACAACTTAATGGTAAAAAACAAAAATAAACAAAAACCCACCAAAAACCTGATTACAAAATAATCTTAGGATTTAAGTAGAGATTTTCTTTTAAAAAAAAGACATACGAATGGCCAATAGCTATACAAAAATATGCACAGTATTACTAATCATTGAAGAAATGCAAGTCAAAACCACAATGACATATCTCCTCACACCTGTTGGGATGACTATTATCAGAAAAAAAGAAGTGTTGGCGAGGATGTGGAGAAATTGGAGCCCTTGTAAACTATTTTTGGGACTGTAAAATGATGCAACCTCTATGAAAAATAGTATAGAAGTTCCTCAAAAAATTAAAAATAAACTACCATATGATCAAGCAATCCGACTTCTGGATATTTATCCAAAAGAATTGAAATCAGTACCTTGAGGAGATATATGTTCATTGCAGCATTATTCACAATAGTCAAGATGTGGAAACAACCTAAATTTCCAACAACAGATGAATGGATAAAAAAAAAATTGGTATTTGTACACAATGAAATACTATTTAGCCTTGAAAAAGAAGACAATCCTGCCATATGTGATCAGATAGATGAATCTGGAAGACATTAAGCCAAGTGAAATATGCCAATCACAGAAGGACCCATAGTGCACAATTCCACTAGGCATCTAAAAGAGTCAGACTCAAGAAACAGAGAATAGAATGGTGGTTGCCATGGGCTGGGGGACAGAAAAATGAGAACTGGTGTAAAGTCTCAGTTATGCAAGATGAATAAGTTCTAGACAACTGATGTATAGCATTGTGCCTAGAATTAACAATATGGTATTGTACACTTAAAAATTTAAAAGGGTAGATCTTACGTTAACTGTTCTTATTGCAATAAAAAATAATTAGTTAAATTTTTTATAAAGTATGCCATAAAAATATGGTAAAATAAAATCTCTTATTATTGAATATTATTTTCAAATGTGTGACTTTTATATGTTTTTTTAATTTTTTAAATTATTCTGAGTGAGATGTTTATATTTTTGTATTGTACTAATCCCATCCTTCTTTTGTTTGCTGTTGTCTTATTAATTTATAAGATTTTTGGAATGGTAAAGGAGTATTGGCTTCAGCTTAGTCTGCAACTGCATTAGCCCCAAACAAGAGAGTCAGCCTGTCCTTTGAAGCTTTAAAGCCAGGCAAGAAGCTAGAGCTTCTCTCTGGGTATGAAAGCCCTAGATGGACTTTCTTTTGAGAGGAGACTGTTTCATCTACATTAGAAATCTGTTGTTTAGTGTGGCCACCTTCATCAATTATCTTGATGGATATTTATTGATGGACAACTTGTTGCAGGTTCTATCTCAGCATTTGCTGCTTCTCCTACTTTCATGTTATGGAAATGGCTACTTTCCATAAACCTTATGAACCAACATTTTCTTCTGCAGCTTCCTTACCTCTCTCAGACTTCATACAACTGAAGAGAGTTAGGGCCTTGCTCTGGATTAGGCTTTGGCTTAAGGGAATGTTGTGGCTGGCTTGACTTTCTATCCAGACCACTCAAACTTCCTCCATATAAGCAACAAGGCTGTTTAATTTCCTTCAAGAACTTTTAATTTAGAGTAGCATGTTTAATTTCCTTCAAGAACTTTTCCTTTGCATTCACAGCTTGGCTGTTTGATGCAAGAGGCCTAGCTTTTGGCCTACCTCAGCCAAAAGCTTTTGACATGTCTTCCTCACTAAGCTTAATAATCACTTCTAACTTTTGATTTAAAGTGAGAGATGTGCAAGTCTTCCTTTCATTTGAACACTTAGAAGCCATTGTAAGGTTATTAATTGGCCTAATTCATTATTGTTGTTTCTCAGGGAATAGGGAGGCCTGAGGAGAGGGAGAGAGATGGAAGAATGGCCATTTGGTGGAACAGTCAGAATACATATATTTATCGATTAATGGGAACAGTTTATGGTGCCCCAAACAATTACAATGTGAGTGTACAAAGGATCACTCATCATAAATCACCATAAAAATATGATAACGATGAAAAAGTTTGAAATATTGCAAGAATCACTAAAGTGTGACACTGAGACACAGAGTGAGCACATGCTGTTGTCAAATTGGCACTGATTGACTTGCTTGATGTAGGGTTGCCACAAACCTTCACTTTGTAAAAATGCAGTACCTGTGTGGTGCCATAAAGCCAAGCACAATAGAGCAAGCTATGCCTGTATTTCAATGACTGCTTTATTATAACATGGCTTTTGTTTTAATTCATCTGTACTTTAGTTTTTCACTGTCATTCTTAGTGTATAACACATAAAATATCAGTGTACAATATGGAAATATATTCATATTTTTGAATTGATATTGAATAAGCCATTTACTATATTATTAATGCATATGCATAGTTTTTCCCCATTGGGGCGTGTTACATAGAACAGAAAGCTTTAATTTCTGTTCATAATGTACCTTTTCCTAATACTGTAAGAAATAGTCTCATTCCAAAGGTGTTAGAATTTCCGCCAAAGATTTCAATTCAACAAATAGTGAGACAGATAAAATGTATTTCATATTCACATATCAGAATGAATAATAAGACATTTTGAATTTTTCTTCAACTTCCATAAAATAAAATGATAGTACTTTAGATAGGCAACACAGATTTCTGGAGGAAATAAGGAAAAGGTTATCATGTAATTAATTCTATCATACTTTATATAATTTTTTTAACATTATGTTACTATCTCAAAAGTAATGTACAGGATTGAAATAGGAATGCAGTCCTATAACTTTTACATTTAAGGGAACCAGGATAATTTATAGACGGATCATTTATAACAATATTTAAATTAAAAAACAATATTTTGTCGGCATCACACAAACTTCTCTTACTTCAAAACTTTCTGTGTGATGATTTAGCAAAAAAGATTTAATGTAGCACTTTTGTGGGGCTTACTTCCAGGGGCAACAGGTGTTTACTTTGACTAAATTATCACAAAAAGATTTATATGTAACCAAAATGTTTGTGCCCCCATAATATTCTGAAGTTAAAAAAAAAAGAAAAAAAAAAGGATATATATCTTATTCTCATCTTCATGTTCTCTATTTCTTGTTTACTAAATCTTTGGGCTGCTTGTATTTTATTCTTAGAAACATCTATAACTCTGGCATTTTCCAATGTTCAGTTTGAGGGTTCAGTGCAAAGAAAAATAATGTTTCTTCTTTAAGGTGAGTTTTAGGGAAAGAATAGGGAGAAATGGCTTGGGTCAATTACATTCAAGCTTACCAGATTAAAAGTTCTCAGGGAATTCAGTATAAGGGCATAGTTTAAAGTTAAGAAAGTATGTTCATGTATAACAGTGGGTACCTCTTAATCACCCTTTTAATTAGTATTGTTATTATTTGCTTTTCCATTTTATTAGGTAATAATTATCAAAAAAGATAAAATCATGAGATTTATGCAGATATAAAATGAACATGTGTAAAATATTTTATTTAACTTATTGTAAATGAGGAAACCAGTAATGTGTTACAACCAATTCAAAGGACAACCTAAACAAAATCATATTTTTGGATCAGGTAAATTAATATTAATATACAAATTAAGGAAAAACTGGATTCTTTTACATTGAAGAAGAAAAGTCAATGGAACTTCTCCTGGAAATAATTAATTGACATGTGTATATAATTAGTTTA
This sequence comes from Lemur catta, assembly GCF_020740605.2. Taxonomy (NCBI): domain Eukaryota; kingdom Metazoa; phylum Chordata; class Mammalia; order Primates; family Lemuridae; genus Lemur; species Lemur catta. The sequence goes on along the minus strand of NC_059131.1, from coordinate 63,727,178 downwards.
CATTTCTATCAGTTATCTATAACTTGCAAAGTAGTAAAGTAGCTCAAAAGCAATGCAATGCCAGAATCTAATAATCTGTAAGAATGACAAACAATACATGGTTTACTATTGATGGTGGCATCTAGTAAGTTTTTTTTTTTTTTGCTTATGCCAAGTTTTCTTACAACTTGCTTATATCCCTCAGCACAAAATTTTAAGTATTTTGCACTATGACTTTCAAAAAAGGACTCTAAGTCAACTACTAGCTCAAGCACTTTTTTTTCTACTTTCCCGTAATACCAAAAGTCCAGATGTGTAGTCTATACCCATTTCAAACATTAGTTTACATCAAGTAATATCTTACCTCTTTAGAGAATTATCTCAGTGTAACAATCAGAATTAACATGTTTCTCAATCCTAATTTTTTTCTGAGCTCTCTGTTGACTTCTGTTGAATTCTGCTATATTTGTAGTGCTTGCCTCTGGTTTCTGTGACATCATATAGGATTTGCTCTCTAATTTATCTTTGCTTCTTTTGTCCATAATCTCTACATGTCAGTGTCTCTCAAGTGTCTACTTACAGCTCTGTTAAATTATTTTTATTAATTTAGCCTGCACTGTGATTTCAACAAATGCTGTGACTTTGAATTCAACCATTATTAATAGCTCCCGCACATTTGTCCAAATCCCTCTGTGTGACAAGTGAATCATTTTGAATTTTTATAGTAGAATATCTTTGAAATGAGATCCACTACAATATGCAAACACAGATAGCTACTCATTCTAGCATTCAATTATGAATTTACTTCCATCAAATTCCATGTAAAAGCACAGTAAAATAACTATGTTAGAGAGGCAGTAACAGTGAATATGTTAATGCTCCATTTATAAATGGTTTTATAGTTTATAATGTGCAAGTAGATTACATAAAACATAATTTGAACAACTACAGTTGGGCTTTCATTCCAAGTTAATTTTAGTTAACTGAATGTTATGTTCTAGACTGTTACTTTTTAAAAAATCTATTAAGGATCAATTTAAGACCTGGTTATATGGGGAAGTTTTCCTGTAAGAAATGCAATACATGCACAGGTATCACATTATTTTGTTCAAAGGTGTGCATTGACATGACAAGAAATATAATAAGATAAAAATCACTTAGAATGTCAATTCTGCAATATAATAGTTTAGCAAAAGTTTAGGTTTAAGTAATGCCAAAAGTGTGTATACATGTTTAAATGTGTGTGGGGTGGCAAGGGAGGGTGAGAAGAAGAAAAATTATGCTAATTTTCACCATTCTTTATCCTAGGTACAGTTTCTTTCGCTCATAAAAATAAATTAGAGAAGAAAAGATTCAAATATATTTCTTTTAAATATAATAGTTTCTTTAGAAAGATAAAAACATTACTCTAAAAACATTACATTATCACAAGACAATGTAAAAGAAAAACACCTCATTAAATTGGAAAATGAATAAAACATTATGTAAAAATTTAACAGATGGGAGCATATTAGTCAAAAAGCATAAAACAAAATAACTAAATTGAAGCCAAATAGATCTGTTGTAATAAAAGTTTAATTTAAAAAAACTCTCAATAAGAGTAACAAAAAAGAAAAACAGCTGATATCATGCTTTACACAATAATTAAAGCAAAAGCAAAATATTGCAATAATATTAAAACTAAAATAGTTTAATTCAAAAATATATTTGCCAATAAGGATAAAATAAAATAATGTAAGGATACCTTTATTATACTAGATAGGAACATTAAATGTATGTGTTCTGTCAATTTATATTGCAAAACCATAAAATCCACAGAGAAAGTGTCAAAATCAAGAGTGATTCTCTGTACAATAAAGATAACATAATTAAATAAAAGCAATATTAACTAATGGTATTATTGACAATGATAGAAATCATTTATTGAGCTTTTGCACTGTAGAAATCACTGAACTAAATTAAAAGATTTACAAATATTCTGATTTAATCCATGCAACAAAAACTAGAGGTAGGTTTTATTATTCTATTTTGCAAATGAAAAGAAAGAGTGAAGCTCAGAGAAGTTTTAATTTAATCTTGTTCAAATACCTAATAAATGACAGAGCTAGGATTCAAAGCAATTTAATTACATTCAAATACCTAATAAACAACAGGGCTAGGATTCAAAGTTAGGTTTGTGACACCTAAAAGCTCTATAGTTAGCTGATATCCTACACTTTAACAGCATAGAAAGAAAGAAATTGACAGAAATACAATTTAAATGAGATCATCTGATAACAATTCCAGTCATTGATAGATCCATATAGGAAAAAGCCAACCAACGAACCAACCAACCAAGATACAAAAGTGAAAAGACCATAGAAAATCCAAACAATATAACTGATAAATATCTGTTGGTCACTATACCTTTCTTGTATGGGTAGCATGAATCTGGTTAATGGTACCATGGACTCCTCTAATATTTGGGAAGTAACTGTAGGTTCATGACCTTATGTGTTTGTTTGAAGGAAAATTGATCACTAGCGTCTCACAGGCTGATTTCAAATATTTGTTTTATATTTCTCATTTGCCTAAATTGTAATCCTAATTTTCTTGAACACCTCTGTCTTGTAAATGACTGATTCTCAGTTATGGAATACTTTGGCCATGGTAACTGAAGGTATATCAGCTACCATTTCAAGAAAGATTGTAATTATAAGATTTTGACTGTAAAAATATATAGAATTATGCCTTTCCCTTAATCTGCATTGCCTAACATGCAGTTTTTCCTACTCCAAATAGTATTTCTCTGAACTTTAAGCTAGCCTAGCTGATTAGCATGTCTGGCTATCAGGGTAGTTGAGTATAGATTTGAAATCACATAGAATTACAGCTGTTTAATCTACTCTACCTCTTCTGTTGTGACTTATATATATTTGCTTTCATCCTTTTGTCAATTATTTTCCAAATTGCTACCACTTAGGGTAAATTAACATTTCTCACCCATGAATTATTCTGGTTTTTTATTGTTTCATTACACACCTTTCTTAAGGAAAGAAAATAATTATAGTTATCGGAATGGTGGAAGCAACAATAATTTCCTTAGTATGGTAGTATACTCTGCAAAGCAGAGTCAGAATTCCAGAAACATCCTGGTCTTCCATTACTTCTGTACCAAGAGCCAGTAAATAAACTCAAATGAGTTGTACAGCCTGGAGTTAACACTGATGCCTAAAGAAATGGATTTACCTGAGAAAGACAGATTGAACACATGTGCTCTTTACATAAAGACATTACAGATGGTTTTGTTTGGGCAGGGGGAGATACTAAACCATCTCTATTCTAGAAAAATAGATGAGTCCAAACCAGACTTTATATAATTATATCATGAAAAGTTTAGCGATTTGGATCCAAACACGAAAGGGAAACAGGAGAAGGATTATGTTCCCAGTCGCCACTGGCTGCTGAGTGCTGCTGATTGCCATGTGTAGGAGGAGCTGGTTGAGTGAATACCAAAACCAGGAAGCAAAATCCTTTCTTCCTGCATTTTTTCCCCCTATATCCATCTACTAGCAAGGCTTGATATTGTGCCATCTGACAAAGTAAAAATATTTAAAGGGCCCAGATCCACTTTCAAAGAGCAGGAAAAGTGTATGAGTTAGGATCACAGAGATAATACATCAAAAACTACCATGGACAGAAATAATTTGTGTTAATAAATTTGGAGTTTGCTACTGAGATAACTTGATGTCTCAGTGCATTTATGAGGTGTTTTTTTTTAACTGAAATAGGTTTACCTAGAACTCATAAATTTCTCATTTCAATTTTAACCTGAGTACTTTGTCTTAATTAAACCATTACAATATGAAAGAACATTTGATGAACTTCATTCATTAGTGAACAAAATATTTGATTAAATTTTATGCATATTTTAAGTTCTAATGGAATTTTTTTAATGAAATTTAAAAATTTTTTAGCAAGTACTTTAGGAAAGTGGGAAATATCACAAAGATAGATATAAAGTGCTCATAATGTACAGAGAAACTGAGTTGGTAAGAAATGAAGGTTTTGTATTTAAGAAAGTATCTATCAATATTTTTTAACTATTTTTTCTCTTCCAAGCAAATCTAAAACTCTGGATACTTTGCAAATACTTATTTTTTATAATTAGGAAGCATTAATATTTTATTTCTAATATAACTACATGAAAACTCAGGAACATGTCTGCTGAAGCTTTAAATTGCTTTTTCACTGAACTTGGATGTATATCATTGTACTTTAGTCAGGCCACAGACAACTGGGTTCGTATGTGTCTACGTGTGTGTATACAATATTGTACCATAATTCTTCTCTCTCTAGAACCAGCAAAAAGATGTATAAGGTTGAGTTCCAGCCAAGAAAAAAAAAAAAAAACCTAATGTCAATGCCTATGGCCCAATCAATAAAGCAAAGGAGATATTCTTGAATTTAACAGTCATTCATAGACCACCCACTCTTAAAGTGGGTTATGAACAAGGCAAGTAGGATAATAGCAAAGAATATAAGAAAGGTTTTGTCCATGAGGATGATGTTTCCCAACCTCTGCAGTCAAAATAAGAGTTATAATTTTTATTCTTTTTATTGCCTCTGCTCCCTTTTCTCCTTCTCTCCTTAATGTGTCTTCTTTTCTTATCCACATACTTCCAGGGAGATAACTGCTGTTGATAAGCTAAGTCTGTGTCCCTAATGCCACCCTCACCTTCCTTATCTTGATGTTTTCTTCTTCTACTTTTGTACCCACTGCTTTTTATGGCTAATGTCCTACTGCTTCCTTGAAACTTCTCATTCCAAATTCATACTTAGCTTCCTCATTTTCCTTTACTTCTTATCAAATACACAGAACAATTTGATATGCTGTCTTTACATGGATTTTGCAACACCATATTATCCTGTTTCTTCTAGTTCTTTAGCTCCATTATGGACTAACAACTCAAAACCTACCAAAATCTTAATGGTAAATATTCCTTATTCAGAGTTGTATACTTAATGCTCTTCTAGTCTTAATGCACATTCTACCTGGGAGATCTGCTCTATTCCCAGCTATACTATCTTTTAGGGTTTGATGACTTCCACATGTATGCATTCAACCCTGATCTCTCTCCTAATCTCTGCGCGGATATATCCATTTGATCGCTTACACGTTCTTTCCTGGGGGAATTATTCCATAATGAAGGGAAGACGAGAGGTGCACAAGGGCTCTAATAAGATTAACTAAGTACATTATTTTCCACCATGCTGCAGGAAATCTTAAAGCAGAGAAATTGTATAGGCCGTAACACAGGGCTGAAGAGAAGGATGAAAAATGGGAATAATATTACTGCTCTGTGGGTATATGGGCAGGATGGTATTAGGGCCAGCATCTTGACACAAGAGACCATTGTGTCAAGGTCAGTGGTTCCCTGTAGGTTTTGGAAAAAAAAACAAGTTTCATAAGGGAACTTGAGCTTCAGGGTCACATTTGCACCGCAGCTGCTTTCCAGGGGATTGTCTTCACACAGTATAATCTCCCACTGGTTTAACATGTCTTGTCTGTCCCCTAAAATATTGTTCTAACCCCTGGAGTGTTATAGTCACAGATACTGAGCAAACAGTGTCAACTATTTAATAATTCATTATCCGAACAATGGCTCCTTACAACTTAAACAAAACATGATGGCCAAATATATCTTTATAATCATCACTAAATTTGCCAATCAAGTGGTAATTATAGGATTACAGGTATTATTTATTAACTTGGAGCCTCCTTTACCCACACCCATTTTAGTAAACAGGGCCTCTAATTAATATTATACACTAATGACAACTGCCAATTTTACTTTGCAGATTTGCAAAAAGCTTTTTATTTTTTTACTTGGGCACAGGCAGTCCCCATGGCAAAAACCTTTCTTAACCTTTCAGTCCCTACAGATGTTTCAAGAGTACCCAATAGGAATTCAAGTTCAGGTAAAGATACTGAAATTTGTCAAAAGTTTATATAGGTTACATTCCTACTGCAAATGTGTCCTAGTCTTTCTTTCAGGTCAGTACCATTCATTGTCTCCCTCCAACTCCATAACCACATATATACCATTTGTACATTATCAGGAAAACAAAAATACAGGAGTAACACTGCGAATGTGATCTTTGCTCCTGGTTCAGCTATGTTGTTCTTTTCAAGCCGTCAGCCACGAAAGACCAATTGTGTCTTCATCTTTTCTCACAAAGCAACATAATTTGGTACATTGATTTATTCCCTTTTCAAGTTTTTGTTATTGTTTATCATTATAGGACAATATCCTCTTTTAGTTTTCAATACATTATTGTGGTACAATTGTATTTACATATAACAAAAAATAATATAACTTTACTCCTTTATTGAACCATACATAAACATTAAGTCTAGCTGGATTGTAAAGGGCATAATAATTTAGGAATTGGTAGATAATAGGAGATACTATCTTCATAAAATTGAATTAGATAAAGATGTTTTAATTCAGCTTACAAAGCATATTTCATAAAGGAAAATACTGATTTTATTTAAATTAAGAACATCTATTCAGAAACTACAATCTTAAGTAAAAAGGCAAGCCACACCACAGTGAAAGGAAAACATTTGCTGCATATGTAATAAAAAGCACTCATTTATAGAATACATAAAAAGCCTCCAAAAAATCAATCCTGAAATGACAAACAACCCAACAGTAAAATAGACAAAATAATTAAACAGGCATTTCATATAAGAGGAAATATAATATGAACGGCCCATACAGGCATGATAGTGCATGACAATATAGTGCCAGCTACTCAGGAGACTGATTCAGGATGATTGCTTGAGCCCAGAAGTTTAAATCTAGCCTGGGCAACATAGTGAGACCCAGTTTCTGGGCAGGGAAAAAGTTATTCTGGAAATTTATCTACCTCATTAATTTATAAAAAAACCTCAAAATGAACTAAAATATGACAATACTATATTTTCTCCTGATTGACAAGTATGTTTAATCTCTTAAAACCAAATATGGAAGACTTTTGAAGTGACAATAGTTCTCATATACTGTTAGTGAAGGTTTATTTTGGTTTAGTCACATTGGAAAACCATGTGATAATTATCCAGTAAAATGAAACATAATTATTCTGTGACCCACCAGTTCAATTCTTAAGTAAAAATGCATAGTTATGGGCATAAGATTATATGTAACTGAATGTTATCAGCAGCACTTATCAAAGTAGGCAAAAATTGGAAATGATACAGATTTTTATAAAAATGAAATACATCGATTTTGTTACACAGTGGAGTACTACTCATCAATGCAAATGAGTGAGTCACAACCACCCACAATAACAACTTGGTGGCTTTTAAAAATATAACGTTGCATAAAAGAAATTGGGCACAATGAGTCCATTTTCTATGATTCATTTAGTATAGAAAAGCAATCCACTATTTAAGTGTATATAATTATGTGAGCAAAACTCTAAAGAAAAACAAGGAAGTGGATACCACAATGGCAGGATATTTGTTGCAGGAAATGATTAGGGAAGAGAGCCAGGGAAGCCTGGAATATTGACATTGTTCTTTTTTTTTTCACTGGGTAGGAATTACACAGGTATTTGCTTTTCAGTATTTTAAGCTACACATTCATGTTTTTGTGCTTTTCTATAAGTGCCTCATATTAAACAATAGAGTTAACATATTGGCATCATATATTTGAATCTACAGATGTAGAAGATCCAGATCCAGACTTCCAGTAATTATTTATGACAGGGAAGACACATAAATACAAATATAGTACATATCAAGTTCATATCACTATTGTTTCCTTCATCGCATTGCTTTATAATGATTTGCTTAAATTCATATTGTAACTAGTTTGTAAATTCCTAAAGTTGACCCTTTATTTATTCATCACTGTAGTTTCAAAGGTTACATGACTCATGCCATAAGTGAATTAATCAATGCATGAAAAAATCAAGGATTGAATGAATAGGAACAATGCATATAAAGTGCTCTGGGAGATCAGGAGAAGGAAAGATGATGTTAGCAAGGAGATCAGGAGAGTTTTAAGAAGGATATCGCTATCTTCAATACTGGGATTTGAAGGAGAGGTGTGAAATTTAGGCTTTTAGAGAGGGATTCCTATACCGTAAATGGACTGAGGAAGGGAGAAGCTGTGTATGACTAAACACAAACTATCAGTGGTAGTTTGTTTGCCCTATGAGATTCTATAATTTTTATGTATCGTGGGCATGGAGGAATTATCAGTAAAAACTGTATTTTTCTAGTAGAGGTATTTCTGAATATTAGAATATAATTTTTTATAAATTACAAGTTCATTAGAAGAGATAACACTACTCCTAATAACCCTTTAGTATAATGAATAATGCTGATCAGTTGAACTCAGCAAAGATTTATTGAGCAACTAGGTGTTAGGGTTGGAAATATAAACATGAAAAAGATATCATCCCCACCTTCAAGAAGCTGAAATACACTTATTTAAAAAGATGGATTGTTGTTTATGTATCTTAACTAGGATTCACCTAATCTTGTCCCTGGATGGTCTATTCAATGATCATGCTAGAAATGCATCATGTGGAAGTAAGTAACAGTGGCAGGGGAGTGGTGTGATGGTAGAGTGAATAGAGAAGAAGAGGAAAAAAGTTTGTATTTTTTCTTTTTAATTCTTGGACAAAGCTAAAGCCAGGAGGGTGATGAACTTTGTTAAATCATGACAGAGATTAAAATGGGAGTTCAGAGATTTGCTCAATAAACCTCATATTGTAGAAACCAAGTGTCTCCATTGTAAAATAGTGCTACTCAGAGAGTTTAAGATAAATAAAATTTTAACTTCTTGCACTAAATAGTAAACTTTTAGTACTTATTTCCTTTAGACAATGTGCAGAATAAAATATAAAATTGATATTATAACAAGAATTGAGATGTTTTGTGATATTAATATTTATACTTATTTATTTTCTACTAACCTACTAACATACAGTTTAAATCCTATTTTCTTCAAGAATCTCTCCACCAGCTTTCAGATGAAGCTATATTTCCCTTATAATACAACTAGAAGAATAACTTCTTTGTAAAAGTCACCTCAATGTTTATTTAATATTGCTCATGTTCCATTTTTGCTGTTTATTCTTCAGACACCTATTGGATTCAGTCTCAAATTGGATTTAGTCATATATGAGTTAGGGGTCCCCACTGGATGGAGAGTTCTTGGTGGGTACTTTGGTCATTCCTGTACCACCAAGAGTACACAGCACAGAGCAAGTATTCATTAGATGCTGATGAAAGTACATCAGGGTCCATAGAGGGTAACTAACACAAGGAAGCTTGAGAACCATCCAGAGTTTTATAGTTGGGATGATGAAAATCCTGTAATAACCATTTTTCCCAAAACAGATTCAGATGCTGACTTTGGAATTTTTATGATTTAAAAAAATGTGTGTGCTCTATGTTTCTACATTTTATATTACTAAAAATATAGAAGAACCACTTGTATTTCATAGGTTCTATTATATTCATGAAGCATAGTATGTTGATCCTTTAAGTGCATTCCATCTTGAGATTTAGGTGATTTTTTTTCTGATACGGCATCCTTATGATCTGTGATGATGGAATTGAGTATACCTATGACTGGTAGAAAATCAAAGGCGTGGGATAGGGCTCAATTATTGTAATACCAGCAGCCAGAATAGAAAAAGCTTTCTTGTTTCTTGTTTCTATGACAACCCTATATGGAAACTTCTCATTTTGAAACAGGCTCAAGAGAACAATGGACTTCATAGAGTTCTGCATTTTGTAATTAGAATTGATTTTTACTTTCAAAAACATTTATTGCCCAAACATGTAAATATTTACTTATATTTGTTTTTATATGATCACATGAGAAACAAATCATTGTATGCTTCTTCAAATTCCTATAAAAATTCTAAAAGAAGGACTGTATTCTTTTCTTATGCCTCCTCCAATGGTAGCACATTATGTTTCCCAGTAAAATGTCAAAAGCTTCAATGCAGAGCAGCCTCCATCAATTATGCTCACATAAGTTTCAGAAGCATGTGGGTTGGTAGCAATCAGATTCATCCTGAACACAATGATTTGATTCATATTCCAATGCTATAGGTATATAGGTATATACGTGTATGTGTACTTATATATATGCATATGTGTGTATATGTGTTTGTATCATGCAGAGATAGAATAGATTTTCAATCCAAACCTCCTCTGCTCCTTATTATGAATCTATGTCTTTCATTCCCACCAAATCTTTTCTTCCCACACCTGTCATAATGTATTTTTTCAGTGTCATGCAGTGGCAATTAATGTAATGCTATGACCTGCTTACCATACTCTGCAGTATACTCCATTCCCAGTGTAGGACTATTTCTAGAACATTTGGCAGCTGTCAAGACTTTTTGTTTAATTAATGAGGTTTCATAATTCCTTTGCATTCCTTTGTATTAGATGAGTAATGCAAAGTTGGCTTAGCTAAGAAACTATTATGATGCAACTACATATTACAGACAGGCACCCAAGGACCTGCCTAGAAACTCACAAGGATAGATCAGAAACATTAAGAAGAGGACAGGACAGCTTCACATATGTTGGGGATAATTGTTCTTCATATAATAGAGATAGACGGAAGAATTTATATGAATGTCTCCTTTTTCCCTAATTATTAAATTGAACTAAGTGGAATATTCAAACATTTTTATTCTACAAAAGAGGCAATTTAATGTGGTCCCTTTCATGTCCCAATTTCATGTGTGTACCCTTCAGTTATGCTCCGGATACCCAGAACATGATACTGTGATGCAGCACATCAGTCTGCTGTCGCTGCTCATCCTGTGCTCCAAAGATTTTATTGTCCCTGCCTTTTTTACAAATTGATTGTCCCTTCCCCATCCTCCTCTGATAGAATGCTATCTTGCCATATCTCTCATGGTGAATAGAATACCATCCTGATTTCATCTCTGTGATGCTCAGCTCTCACTCTCAGGTCATCCAGCCTCACTTCTGAGCTGTAAATATTTATTTCAAAATCTCATTTTTGAAACGCTCCAGTGAAAATAGCCTGAGCTTTTGTAAGGCAGGTTTGGTCACTGTGCCTTTATTATAACTGGAAGGCTCTTTATGTCCCAGAGGCCTACCTCTGTATGAAGTTCCTTACTTTGTGGGGGAAACTGTAGAATAACATCTTAATTCTCACCTGAATTTTTGACCTCAAGAAGGAGTTTCCATGTTCCTCATTTTATAAATTGGTGGTAGCTTTACTGCCTCCCATTCAAAGCAATATTAGAAAAAGAAATGTCGGACTATGTCATAGCTCAAGTCTTAGCCTGGCACTCAGAATGTCCTACTCTAGCAGATAACCCCAGTAAACCTTGTGAATGAGAAAAATGGTAGCAGGCTGGTGCTTTCCATAAGACTCTCTTTCACGTGTTTGAGATAGCAACTTATGATCAATCATTTCCTGAAACAATTTCTAATCTTTATTCTATATCACCCTAAAGCTGCCAACATTGATTACATCCTCTTAAAAATTTCCGAATTTATAGTTTTTCGTAGGTGTGGAATCCCAGGAAATTTGTGGTAGATCCCCAGAAAACAAAACTACACATGCAGTAACTGTCACATTTGATTTGGTGCCACAAGTTGTATGCCTTCAGAATGCATATTACACCTTTCAGAGCCCATGACCAAGGAACTCTGCCATGATATAGATCCTAGGAATGTTGTTCTGTCAGTGGGACATTAGTAAGTGTGATACAAGCCGTGGCTTGAAAAGTGGCTGTACATTTGAGGCTTGCCCTCTTTTTCTCTATACTTGGAAATATCAAACAAAAATGTGAATAAACCTGAGTTAACCTCTGCTCAAAGAAACCATTGTGAATACAGTTGGAGTCCTCCAGCCAACACTCTGCAAACTGCCAGATATATGAATGAGGCCATCTGTTTTAGCCATTTCATGCTGCATAAAAAAATCATCCCAAAACTGAGTGGCTTAAAACAGCATTTACTTTTCTCTAGAACATTGTATTTGAGGAGGGCTTGGCAGAGATAGCTCAATACTGCTTCACTTGTCAGCTGGGGCAGTTTAAAGGCTGCAGGCTGAAATAATTTGAAGATTTACATATCTCTGGTGGTTGATACTTACTCTAGATTGGGTGTGTTAGTTCTTCTTCATGGGGGCTCTTCATGTTGTTTTTCTGTGCAAGCCAGTTAGGGCTTCCTCTTAGCATAGTTGGTTGGTTGAAAAATGGGTGTCTTAAGAAACAAAGCCAGGAAGAAACTGCATATATCCTTATTTAACCTAACCTTGGAAATCATGCCTCTAGGAAGAGTACACCCAGATCTCATGCGAGCAAATATGGACCCCTAACATGTGTAGGAGTATCACTATCACATGGTAAGGACAGCTTATGGAATGAAATACATATTGGTTTGGTTGTATTTAGAAATATAATTCAACAGATTATTGTAGACTATCCATCCCTGGCTGATCCACCATCTAACTTCAGATCCTTGATTGAGCCTACAAGACATCAGTGTTCAGAATGACCCAGCTAAGCCCAACCTAAGTTCCCAACCCAGCATATTGTGAGATGATAAATGATGATTGTTTCAAACCTCTGTGTTTTGAGGAGGCTTCCTAGGCACCAAAAGATAATATGGTAATTGATACTCAGAGGAATGGTGATTCCATGAAAAAAAATCTAAAATATATTGTATTGGCTTGGGACCAGTCAGTGGGAAAAGTGTGAAAAAGCAATGGAGAAACTTTTGAGTATGGCTAGAAAAGCAGCAAATAATCTGTTAGTGTAGCTGGAAAAATAGCAAACAAACACTGGGGAAGCTGGAAAAGAAATGAAGATTCCTTTAGGCCCTCCATATAAAGAACAATAGCTATCACCTTATTACCTTGGTAGGATTAGCACTGCTTTAATATTTTTACCATGACAAATGTTACTTTTACTCTGAACTTAAAACTACCTTTATGGGACATGCCTTGTAAGGCCCTGAAATCTCTTGATTTCCCAGAAAATTATCTTCCAATTTTACCTACTTCAGTAAGGGAGCATCATAATGCTCTATCACTTCTGTAGTCATATGGCTGTTTTCCAATGTACTTCTAGGAGCTAACATTGCTGTAGCTTCTAACGTGGGTAATCATGGGCTTTTTCTTAAACTCAAATCTCCAAAATCATTTTATGAATATATATATTTGAATTCTATAACCCACATGCTATATTTAATTTATCCAGAATACTCAGAAGATGAAAAAATAAAGACTTCTGGAGTGGAAGTCCTCATAATTCTTCTAAAATTTATAGTGGGTTAGAATTGGCCTGCTTTTAAGCATGAATATATCTTGATGCATGTAACAGAAGTGATTTCAAAATTCCTTACAAAATGGCACATATAATTGAAAGAACTTGGGTAGATGTGGTTCCAGGCAGCACTCACTCTGTGGTTTAAATAATTTTGTTCCTCTCTCTTAGCTCTATTTCTCTTTGTGTGCTGGCATCAATTCTGTCCTACTGCATACCTGTTTTTTCTTTGTTTAATAGCCTTCTAGAATATGAACACCAGAAAAAACAGGTTCTCTTCTCTGCTAGTGCTAACAGAAAACGTAGGATAGGAGTCTAATTGGGTCTGCTTGGATCACATGACCATCTTATACCAGTCACTATAGCCAGGGGAGTTAAATACTCAGAAGGTTTTCCTGGATCACATATCTACTTACACCTGTAGTGAAAATGATGAATCAGACCGATCAGAGCATTATAACCTAAGAAGAAGGGAGAGCTGATTCTCCTAGGAAGTGCTGGAGAAATATTTAATTATATGGTGACTTGAGCTTCAAACTTTCTATCGTATCTGGTACCCCAGTTTATATCTCTTAGCTATATATTTAGGTTTGCCTTCTCTTCTCACTATTTTTTGGATGGAAAACTCTCTGAGAGAGCTTGGCTGCCTTTAACATACTTCATGTCCCTGAGATATTGCAACTCCGATTGGCCTCCAGTGCCCCAAACATGGCTAAACTTCTGTGCCTAATTGATTTTAAGGGTAGTAAATCTTGGCCCAGCCCTGGGCCTTCTCTTTATATGGGAGAGTTTATGATATTATGATCTGCAATCTCAGAAATAAGGGAAACAAAGAAGAGGTTGTTGAGGTGGCAATGTTGAAATAAATAGAAAAAAACATTTCAGTTATAACAGCTCAAATTCTCATCTTCTTATTCACAAGCTTCACTTTTGAAGGCCTTTCCCCATAAGATGGCTTCATTACTCATTTGTCCACTGTGATGTCATACAAAATCTTATTTTCCTGCCTAATCCACATGGATCATTAGGGCTGGGACCATGGGCTAAAACTTTCATAAAATGAATAACAAAAGCCATGATAGAAAATATTTTGCATTTTGGAATGATTGGTCATGATTTCAGAGTTCTCTTTGTACCATGCTTTGTTGAGTAAGTTTAAATAAATATTTTCATAACTTTCTTTCTCAAGCAAACAAGTTATTTTGAATCTCTGAAAACTAACTGGGACTGGATAGAATTAAAATGAGCAGGGTATATATATGTATGTGTGTTTGTGTGTATGTGTGTGTATGTGCATATGTGTGTGAGGGGTTGGGGTAGATGGAGAGAGAGAATTTTAATTTATTTAATAAACTTTATATATGGAAGTAATTTCTTTAAGTGGACAAGATAAAGTTGGGCAAAAAATGATGTTTTAAAAATATATTGGCTAATTAATGTGCACTATTATTGATTATTCAGACACTAAAAGGGTCAGAACAAGCCAACTACAAATATTAACATGGCTTAATTAAAATTGATCATTAATTCTTGAAGAAATATCAAGAGACATGCACAAATACTCCTTTTATGTGCTTTCTACTAAAGCTAAAGAAAAGGAGATTCAAGTGATATAGGGTAGTTAAAAGCACAATATCTGTTCTTGCCCATCCTTTATGCTTGACTCCTTCCAGTCATGATTTGGATTTATCAAGCCTTTTCTCCAAATCTCTCCATCAATGTACAAATATTTTTTGATGAATATGCCTTTGATGATTCATTTGTATTACCCTTCCTGATCACACTAATAGACAATAATTGATGTATTTTCCCAAAACAAGTATACTATAAAACTCCTTTATTTTCTTATTCCACATGCCATTACTTGGTGGAAGCAGTATATAAATAAAGACAGTGTTCAAGCTATTCAAGTTTTGGGACTCATTTTAATTATACTATGATGATTTCCACAGTGTTTCCACAGGCTATCAAAATAAAGCCCGATCTCCCAGCAAGACATAAGCTCATGATCTCTTTCAGGTACCTACCTGATTCATCTCTGATTTCTATATGCTCTGTGTTTGTGAGGAATAGAAAGGAACTTTTTTTTACTCATCTTCCAAATTATCATATTGCCATAGCAAAAAGTTTGAAGTATAAGTTGCCCAATATATATTTTTGTGGGCTTGCAAAAAAATTGATGAAAAAGCAGATGTTTGTACAAGTCCACTACTAGTTAATACGGAGAATGTACCAAAAATAAGCTGTTCTGTCATCTGGGTAAGTTGTCTTCAATATACACCAAAGGACTTCATTTCTACTACTATTTTTAGATAAATTAACCCAGTCAGAACTTGAGAAAAACTGTTACTCTAGGAAAGCCAGTTTTTAGTGTTCATGGTCTTCCTATTCATTATCTTTTGGTTGACAGAATGCTTCTTCTTTTTATTTTTTCTAAGAATCCCATGACTAACATAAGTTCTTGCCTACCCACTTTTATCCATAAAAACTTATTTATTTCAATAAAGATATACTGAATACCTTATGTTCCAAAGACAGTAGTAGGCACATGGGATAAAGATGTGAACTATTAATAATAAAATCTACAGTCTACTAAGACAGAGATATGCCATTACTAAGCTACAATTTTAGTTGGTTAATTTGGTTTCTGTTTTAAATTCCTTAATTTTATTTCTGTGTATTCAAAAGAAAGAATTTCTTCTCATTCATTATGATTGTTATTTTTTACAGAAATAGATGAAATCAGATGTGGTCTATATAATACTTCTTTTTCTCTAAGATAGCACCAGATGAAATAGTTTTTAAAAGTCCTACATAGAACAAGTTCTGAAAAAATTAAAATGCATAAATAATTTTTCTATACCCCTTGCTTAGTGTCACAGACTCTCATGGAGTATGGAATAAATACCAAAAATATATTCTGCACAAGAATTCCCTGGCCTTCAATACCCTGAATATGTTTTTATTTACCTTTTCCATTGGGACTATAAAAATATTACAAATTTCATAACATATACTTCAGTAAACAACTTTGCAAGGTTTTAAAATCGATATCTACAATCAATGTCACCAGTCAGTGGACTAAAATAATTAAGAAAGGAATATTTTATTGCTCGTAATGCTTTTTGCCAGGAAGCTCCGGAGTGTGTATATGAACTCGAAAATTGCATTACTTTTTTACTCATTTTTACTCATTGATATGTGAGAGGTGATTGATTTGAACTACATATAGATGAGTACGACTAGTATTTCAGATCAGAGTTTAGAATTATTTCCAATTTATAGCCTATTGCTTTTCATCTGGGTCAAAATAGAGCAAAGCTTATCATCTGCTTTATTTGAAATTTAATTATTCTAATCAATGTAGGCAGACAATTCAAGTAATTTAGGGTGACTTGTGATGTTTGTTTGTAGAGTGAATTATTTTGCCCAAATTATTTGGCAAATTGGTCTTAACTCCATTATGTCATAATGTACCCCATTTAACATTTTCCCCATTGGATATTTATGAAGTATTAAACAAACCCATTGGCTCTGTAACTGTAATGTTTTCCAAATTTAGCACAAGATCATAGATCGACACGTATGAACCCTAGAATATAGATGACTCTGAAGGCATGTATGCACATTTGTATTATTTTGATATATATTTTTGTCTCTCCTTCACAATGCAAGATTCACAATTTCGTTCACTGCAATATATCCAATACTAAATGTTGCTTACCATGAGTGTTTATGAATTTTTATGAATGAAACACAAGAGGAATTAAGGAGGACAGAAAGACAGAAAGGAAAGAGAGAAGGAAGGAAAGAAGCAAATAGCATTTAGGATTGAGGAATCTCTTCTCAGGGCTCCAGGATTGACAGAAGGCTTATGTGATTATTCATTTTCTACCCAGAGTGTGCTACCAGTTCTATATTGTTGATTCCAAAAGATGTAAGGGTGAAAGTAAGGAAATGACTCTCAGAGCTGGGAATTCTCTGCAAAGGAGTCATGGCTTATCTATGTATTATTAATATGTTTCCTACTCTTGAGGGGTATTCAAGTATGGTTAATTCATTATGACTTTGTAGTGAGCAGAACCCTGAGAATATTCATAATCCCTGTTCCTGAGTTTCATATGTCCAAAACAATAGTACTTATAAAGTACTTGCTATACATCTGGGAAGAGAAATCTTAGTAGTAAATATTTCAAAAACTTCATAGTTTATAGTAAACGTACAGGTCTACTCACCAATCAAGAATTTCAATGATTTCTATAAAATATTTCCTACTTGGTACAACATGAAGTCATCTGTTCTAGTTTGGGAAAAAAAAAAAGAACATTAGAAGTATTGTCCTTATATTGGAAAACAATGAAAAAAATAAAAGGTATCCTCATAATTTCAACTCGGTTTAGCTCACTGAAAAAATACCACAAAAATTAGAATCTACATCTAAATCTGGCTTTGCTATTATCTGCCTGAAACTGACTATGTGGCAATTCTCAAGAAGTAATCAAGATATTGTTTCTTGTTAAAAAAAAAAAAAAAATCCCAGAGAAAATAAGTGTCCTCAACTGGTGAGGAAATCAAAATAAAGACAAAGTAAAGAGGTTTAAAGTAATTTTTGACTATTGTTTCCAGGAAGTCCTGGATAACACCATCTACCTGTTGTTGAAAAATTTCCAACTCGTAGTGAGTTTCCAGTAAACTATTCTTCCTGTTGGTAGCTAGATACCTCAGAATCACAATCACTATAGGCTGTCTGCTTTATTCCAGAGAGATCCTAGCCTACACCAATCTCAAGAGACTTCAGAAAATTTTTATATGCATTATTTGTACCATATCATATAACATTGTCATTCTAAGTCACGGTAAAAAAAAAAAAAATTCTGTTGTGTCCACCTAGTCTTTTCTACATTCTCATCTGTGTAGGATAACTGCAGTGTATACAGTTTCCTTCAAATCAATCTGCCACAACTTTTCAAATATGCCCCCCAAAATTCTTGATTTTCATAGTACCATAAAATAGTAAGATGTAACAAGAAAATAAACAATGTCAATAACAATAATTCACTACACTATTTACTCTTCTAAAGAATCCATTTTATCAATAAGGTACATCCCACAAATTATTATCAACTCACTTGTTTTTGTATCTTCATGTAGTTCACCAAATATTTTTATCCTACTTGTCTGAATCAGAAATTATTTTTCCTTCAAGGATTCTGCTTCCTCTGAAATCTTCTCAAGAAGATTCTGTTGCTGCGCAACCAGGTTCATTTACCACTGCCCAAGAGGGAGCCAATACACTGAGTCAGCAGGATTTATGGGATAGAAAGGATTTATTCTCCAAAGCAGTAAGTGGAGAGATGGGAGAAATTTCTCAAATCCACCTCCCTGAGAATTTGGGAGATAGGGTTTTTAAAGACAGTTTGGCATAGAAATTGAGTCTGCTAATTGGCTGGGTTCGGAGTGGAACCATAAGGTTGTAGAAATTGTCTTCTTTGCTGACCAGGTTCTTTGGTGGGTGTTACAAGACCAGTTGAGTCAGTTCCTCAGTATGGGCTGCTGGTCTGGGTGGATCAGCCATTCCACTGGAATGAGGGACCTGGAAGATATCTCAGAAGTTGCTCCTAGGTTTCAAAAAGGTGATATTATCTATGGAGAAAGCTAAGAATCTTTATGACCACCAACTATGTGGTTCCAGAGTGGCAACTATAGAGAAGTAAATGGGGACAGTGGCGAATTATTATCATTATTTTTGGCTAGGCCTATGCCTTATTTTTAGCTAGGCCCTTACAACAGTTCTTGCCTTGCGCCCTTTTTTATTAAATTGTTATGGCATTTTCAGTTCTACTTATTCTTTCATTCTACATGTACCTCTGACCTCTTTCTGAGAGTAGTGTTGGTTTTTCTGTACTCAGTTTCTTTAGTATGTTAATCTTTCACACTCAAATAAAAATTCTACTCCCCTGAAGTTGTTACCATTCAGTAAAGGCTACTATCTCTTCCTAAACTTGATATCACCAATATCTCCTCTCATCTAGTCAAAATTATTCTTGAATCATCCAGCATTCTTAGAAGACTTTTGCACCTAGCTAAGTCCTCCCTGCTACCTCTTTATGTCATTATCCTATGTGATTTCACCAGCCATGTGACTCACATATTTAACAATGTTGCCTTTCAGATGCACGGATCTTTGTAATACTAATGTATAGACCCATGATACTCATCTTTGTTTCAAAGTGACCACTAATGCTTATGGTAATACCATATATCTTGGTGAGAAAGTTGTTTGCTGTTGAAATTCTAAATTTACACCTCCAACACGATATCTTATATTTTTACACTAATACCTCAATCTGTTGTTTCTATTACAAGTGGCAGTGCCATCATCAAGAATACAGTTCCTTGACTTTCCAATTTTATTATCTACCTATCCACCCATCCATCCATCCACCCACCCATCCATCTATATATAAACAACTTTCTGTCTAGACTTTCACCTATATCTATCTAGATTACATGGTATCGTAAGTCAGATGATACCTTTATGCCATGCATTCTGTTTTCACGGCAAAGCCACAAATCTAGACCAACACATTCTTTTATCTAATATAGCATTATTATTTTACTTTTGTATTGACAATCTGGATAAAGGAGGTTATAAAAGAGAGCTTTGAAGAATAGGACAGAAAGAACAATTAAACAAGAGCTAAAATTTAATATCCTAGGGAAGAAATTTATACTAAAATAATAAGATTAGTTATTATTATTCATATTTAAGAGTCTAGTGGATACAATTAAAAGCCCAAATAGGGTTTTTATATTAATTGTTCAACCTTATAATTGACTTAATTAAAATTAATCCTATTTTGTAGAAGATCATTTTCCAATTGGATTTTATATTTAGCCCACATTACTTAGAATTTATAAGAATGAAATAGTCTTGATATATTTTGCAAAATAAATGAGAAAAGTAAATTTTGATGGATGAATAATTTTGAATATTACCCAATTTAAAACAATTGGATAATAAATAAAAGCATAATGTCATTAATTTCTTCGATCTTTATTGAGCAAATATCAAACCAGTGACCTCAATGTGCTATCTACTCTTTTAAGGGCTACAGATTGAACAATGAAAAATATAGAAATCAAGGTAACAGGTTTTATCTAAATTATAATCTAGTGTTAGGAAGACAGAAATATAAACTAACAATAGAAAATCAAAGTATTTTCATCTAGTTTTAAGTTTTGTGAAAGAGAAAACAATGTGATATAGTACATAATTTGATATGATAAAAAGGTTACCTTTTATCTGTTAATCAGGAAAGCCTCTATTAGAAGGGTACATTTGAGTTGAAAGCTGAAGTACAACAAATAAATCCTGTGGAAACCTGAGCAGGGTCATCCAGTATACAAAATAGGTTGCATAATGGCCCCAGGAAGGGAAAGAGATGTCTTTGGTCAAACAATAAAAGAAGATGCATTTGTCAGGGGTACAATGAGAATGAAGAAGAGTGATATAAAATGAGATCTTGGGAACTGGGTGGAGCCTAGATATGTCAGAGGCCATGGTGAATGGTTAGAATTATTCTAAACCCATTGACTGTGCAGTTTGAAGCTGAGGCAAGATGTTGCCTAATTTATATATCATGTGTCAGTTGTGGAGACTGGTACATAAAAGGATCAATCAAATGCCATTCTTTTAAAAATGTACTCCACTCCAACCATAGATGAGGATGAACATTTCTTGGTTCAATAAATTAATTAAACAGACAGATGGATGGGTAGATAGCAAGATATTCAAATAAAAACTATGTTAGGACATTCTTTCACTTCATTTTAATACAAGTTTAATAATAAAGTTCATAGAAGTGTAGGGTGAAGTACTTTTAATTTTGGTAATGTGTGACATTGGCTTAGACAGGGACATTTTTTAAAATGGAACATATCAAAAGAAAAATTGGAAATATACGCAGTTTAAATAGCTCTTAAAAATGGTTCCAGAATATCCATATCTAGTGGCCATCCATATGGGAAAGCAAAAAATAAAATGTGTTTTTTACTTGGCACCAAACCAAAAAACAATATTCAAGACCTAAATGTGAAAAATAATAAAATGTAAAACATTCTGAAGAAATACAGCAGAACAATTTTTATAACCATGAGTGGGTAGGATGTTTTTGCACAATGTAGAAAGCATAAGTCATAAAGCATGTAATATAATTATAGTAAAATTTAAATGTAAAAGATACCTTGACATGTAAAAATTGACATGACTGACTCAGAAACCACTTGCAAAGTACATAATTAATAAGAAGTTAACATACAAATATAAAAAGATATTCCAACAGGAAATAAAAGCAAAAGACATGAGGGGGCAACTCAAGTGTGGAAAAACAAAAGATTACTAGACATCAAAGGTAATAAAGAAAAAGCAAATTTACTTTGCTACTACTTGATGTAAAACACTTTGATGAAAATATAAAATGAATTTGTATCATTCACATATATTATTTTAATCAACATATTCTGTGATAAATGAGAAATGTGAACTCTCCTAAATTGTCTTTTAGAGTACATATTGCCTGGCCACTTCTAAGAAATAAAATCTGGACAAAATAGAGTTTAAGAGTATTCCATGATTTATCAGTCCTGCTCCTAAGTATATTCTGAAGAAAAGATCTCCAAAATGTGCACATGTAGAAATTTGCAAAGGTATTTGTTTCACCATTATTAATAAATGTGAAAACATAGAAAATAATCTAAATATCTAACAATGAATTAATGGATATATGAATCATGGCATATTCACAAAATTAAATACTGTACTGAAGCTAAAACAAATAAACTAGCTCTCTACTTATTGTCATGGATAAATCTCAAATATATATATATATACATATATATTTTGTCAAAAAGTATGTTGCAAAAAAGGTGTATGTAGTTATGTCATTTAAATGTACTTTATACTATTAAAATGATAAAATTTGTATAAAAAGAATGTAGATGGCTTTAGGATAAGGACTTCCTTTGGGGAGTGAGCAAGAAGATCATGTTGATAGAGAGACTTTAACTTGCAACTATTATTCCAAAGCAAAAACAAACTGGATGCAGGTTAAATGTGGCATCCTTTATTCATTCTGAATTTGGATGCATATGTGTTTATCATGTTGTGGTCTGTATATTCTAAATAACGGGTAATGGTAACAAATGCATAGATTTTATTCCAAAATATATAACAACCACATAATACAATATGACACCAGATTTTTTTTGTCATAGTTGGATCTATTTAGATTGATGTAGGCTATACGAATATAGATATCGATCCAAAGTGAGTAACTACAATTAAAATACCAAAGCCTGTTGATGCCAATGTGAATAATAGAGAAGAATGAACTTGCTAAGGGTTTGAATCACCTGGTTAAAAACTTTTAGTTTAAATTTGGATGTAATGGCAAATGTTCTGGAGAAAAATTTCTGTTTTTAAAATGTATTTTCAAGTTAGATTGTTTTATGATGCAGCAGCAAACCACTCTCCCCACTCTTAGGAGCATGACCAGCGTGGTTTGGCAGGAAGGCTCTGCTTATCACAGTCATGGACTCTGGCTGGCAGAGGGTCTGCCAATTTATAACGGCCTGGGGCCCACATGTGGCCTTCTGGATCCTTGACTGCGGCCTTTTGACTGAATCCAAACTTTACAGAACAAATCCTTTTATTAAAAGGGGTACAGCAGAGAAAGATGAAGTTTTTCTTGCCGCCTTTGGTGTTTAAAAAAGAACAATCTTGAAATCAGAAGGCCGCAGGTTCCCCACCCCTTAATTTTATTTTCAAAATTGTTATTTTTTTTAATTGTAATTTTGGTTAGTATGATGTCAATTTTGAAATAATAACAATCACAATAAAAACGATAATAAGACAAGCTAAAAATTTTAAATGGATAAAGCATGATCATGTGTAGTACTGTAATGTTCTTGATAATTGCTTATTTGTTACCAGTTAAAAACCTATAGATTTTATAAATGTATAAAACTGTGCATTTTTTTCTTGATTTAGTTTACTTTTACCTCTAAGCTTTTAAAATTATAACACTTTAAAACCAACTCTATCCTTAGGACAGAACCACGTGTAAATTCTTTATTACATGCTAGACATTGGCTTTTGAGCAAGTAGCATTATATATATATATATTGTAAATATATATATGTGTATGTTTTAATTTTTTAAATGAAGCTAAAATTTTATTGTAATGCTTAAGTGTTATATGTGCAATGTTATACATACAATAGATCAACAGATATTAAGTTAATTTCTTGTATCCTTTCATGCAATAATTTGGCAAACATTCAATATTTATTTCCTTGATTTACCATCCTGTTAAGGATTTCACAAAGTTCAATATGTCTATTCCAAACACCTTGGTTTTGCAGAGAACATAGCTGCCATTTTGATTGTTTTCCACTGACAGGAAACTGGAAATTTAATTTGTCCATTTAGTTATTCCATGACCTTAAGAAAGTTGCATGCTCCTAGAGATTATTCCCTCATTTGTGAAATATGAAGGGATGAACTCTAGGATTTTGAAATTTCATCTAGTTCCTTTATTTTGTGATTTCAATGGACTATTTTAATGTCAATCTCTACGTTGTTATATTTTATTTGATTAAGTCTAAATGTTTGAATTGCTCCTATATTTTTTTAAGAATGAGCTTTTCTATTAATTTAAACTGTATTGAATCATATCTCTATCATGCATTTATTATTTGAAGATGTAGAAGATATAGAAATAGAATATTCCATTTGTTTACAATATATCTGCATGAATGATGCAAAGAAAAGAATTTGCTAATAAAGTAAGTAACGTTCACATATCCCTTTCTTACTTACGCGAATGACATCACAGTGTCACAATTAGGGAAGGAAAATTTTTTTTTCCTGGGGAGGATACGTTAGGTAATTTATTATTAGCCATGATTTTTTGTAATTATTTAGTCATTCAATTATTGCAGTTTGTCTCATTAATAAAACTTCTAAGTAACACAAAAAAAATTTTATAATTTGGCTTTATAAAAATTAATTCAATGTATCCCTCAAGATTTTATTTTTCATGAAATGAATATATACAAAATTTTATATGTGAAGTTCTCATTATCACAGGATTTATAATTTTTTTTCACTGTAATCTGATTTAGAAATGTTGAGCAATGAAGTCATAACCCAAATGAAGACTGACATTAGTGTCCTCAAGGGATATTGTCTCTTCAGTGTATTTGAATGGAGTAGTACTATTGACATATATGAGCCCCAGGTGGTTTTTCTCATCTTAATATTAATGTCTAGTAAAATCCTGGTAACAAAATATTGCATTGATCAATTGAAATAAATGATGCCAAAGCTCTTTTTCAACTGAACAGTGTTATTTAAGATATTAAAGGGAATTGAAAATAATTTAAATAAGCCATATTGTCAGTTGTAGTTAGTGCCTAGTGATTGAAGGAAAGCTCAAATGACAATAATCTCTGGGACTTGGATGGTTGCTGTGGTATCAATGTGTTTCTTAAAATTCAAATATTGAAATTCATCACCAATATACTAGTATTCAGAGGTAGGGCCTTTAGGAGGTGATTAAATGTTGGGGCCTCTGCCTTCATAAATTTCATTAATGACCTTATAAAAGAGGTATGAGGGAACTGTTCATCCACTTTGCCCTCCTGCCATGTGAGGACGCAGCAAGAAGTTTCCTCTTGGAAGCAGAGATCAGTCCTCACCTGACACTGACTCTGCTATAAATGTCTATTATTTATAAATTACCTATAGTATTTCATTATAGCAGAAGGGATGGGCTGAGATAATGGTAAAAGTGCAAAAAAGATGCATGGGATAACAATTTGGGAGATTTGGAGGTCTTTGTGAGGAGATGTGCTCAGGGCCTGAATTATTGAGCTGAAATCTTTCCTCTTGCCTTCCCCTAATGGGACCTATGGCTTTTTACCAGGGTAACCATGCATTGGGGAAAATAAAATAATCAGTTTTAGGGGGGACTACTAGATGCTGCTTTTGAACTGACACTAATTCCAGGAAACCTGAAATGTCACAGTGCCCCACCAGTCAGTGTAGGTACTTATGGTGCTCAGGTGACCAATGGTATTTTAGCTCTGGTCTGTCTCACACTGGGCTCAGTGGGTCCTCAAGCCTGTGGTTACTTCTCCAGTTCTAGAATTCATAATTGAAATAGATATGCCCAGCAATTTTGAGGGGGCCCAGAATAAGAGAAGGCCCTGCAACAGGTCTAGGCAGCTGTACAAGCTGCTCTGACACTTGAGCCATATGTCTGGAGGACCCAATGGTATTTTAAGTGTCCATGGAAGATACAAATATACTATCTGGAGCCTGTGGCAGGGCCCTATATCATGGTGAATCCCAGCATAGGCCCTTAGAATTTTGGAGCAAAGCCCTATTATCCTCTGTAGATAACTACTTTCTTTTTAAGAAACAGCTTTTGGGCTGCTACCGGGCCTTAGATGAAACTGGATGTTTAACTATGAGCCAGGAAGTTACCTTGTGACCTCAGCTACCCATTATGAACTGGCTGTTATCTGATCAACTAAGCCATGAAGTTGGTAATGCACAGCAACATCCATCATCACATGGAAATCATACAGGATTGGGCCCAAACAGACCTGAAAGTACACATAAATTACATGAAGAAGTAGCCCAAATGCCAGTGGTCCCTCTACCTCCTTTCTCCTTGCCTGTACCTATGGCCTTATGGGAAGTTTTCTATGATCAGTTGACAGAGGGGGAGAAAACACAGGCCTGGTTAAAAGATGGTCCTATAACATCATATTGGCTGTCTGCCAAAAATGTGCAGTTGCAGCACCACAGTGCCTCTCTGGGACAGCCATGAGGGACAGTGCTAAAGGGAAATTGTCCAGTAGGCAGAATTTTAAGCAGTGCACCTTGATGTTCACTTTGTGTAGAAGGAGAAATGACCAGATTGCAATTATCTACAAATACATGGGCTGTGGCCAGTGGTTTGGTTGGATGGCCAGGGACTTAGAAACAACATAATTAGAAAATTAGTGACAAGGAATTTTGTGGAAGAGATATGAGGTTAGAGCTCTCTGAATGAGCAAAAATGTGAGGATATTTTATGTCCTATGTGAATGCTCACCAAATAGAGACATTTGCAGAGGAGGGTTTTAATAATCAAGTGGATGAGATGACCAGTTGTGGATACAAGTCAGCTTCATATTCAGCCACCACTATCATTGCCCACTGAGCTTATGAATAAAGTGGTCACAGTGGCAAAAATAGAGTTTGTCTGTGAACTCAGCAACATGAACTTCCACTCACCAAGTTCAACCTTAATAAAGCCACTGCTAAATGCTAAAATGTTTAGTGTGTTTTTGTTTGTACTTAGGATAGTTGTAACATGCTGGGAAGAAGTATTACGTTGGTATTGACTTTATATTAACATTAAGTATGGTTTAAGGAGATGCGTAGAGGTGCCCAGTTGACAAGGTGTGGACTTGTAATGGTTAATTTTATGTGTCAACTTGTCTAAGCCACAGGGCACCCAGATATTTGGTCAAAAATTATTCTGAGTGTTTTTTTGAATGAAATTTATTTTGAAATCAGTGGAGTTGGAGTAAAACAGATCACTCTCCATATCGTGGGTGGCCCTCATTCAATCAGCTGAAGGCCTGAATAGAACAAAAAGATGCCCCCACACACACACCACTCAGCAAGAGGGAATTCTCCAGAAGACTGCTGTCAACTTCACCTGCAACATAGGCTCTTCTGGTTCTATAGCAGACAGCTTTTAGAAGAAAGACAAAAATGACAAGAGAACAAAGTTTTCTCCTCTTTCCATGTTTTAAATTTTGAGTGTTCTTTGAACTGAGGATTTACTTCAAAGTGAGATTGTAATTATGGGTTTTCCCATCCCCTGAGATGTCCAGAGACTGAAGATAATAGGACAGGCCAAAAGGAAGTAGTCCACACGGGAAATAAGTCACCAAATTTATTGTGTCTATTATTACTCACAGTGGAAATCTAGATATGTAAATGTAAATTATTTTCTTAAGACAATGAAATAACTCTTGCTTTGATTTAACTTTGATATACTACCTAGAAATGAGGGACTGGTGGAACTATTTTGTTTTTCCGTACCCCAGTCCCCTCTTTCCCCTGGACAGCTGCCCTTTCTCATGTTATCTCTTTCTGGTGGCACTGCTGATCATGTGACCATATCTGCTTCCTGGACCTGGTGTTGGTATGGGATACAAAAGACTCAACCAGAGTTCTCTTAATATATTTCATAAAGATTCACTAGATCGCAAATGAGAGGGAAATGTTCTAGGCTACCAGTGGTCATCTTCTCTTCCCTGTGGGGGATGGATCCGTCATCAAAAGAAATGTAAATAAATAGTACTAAATGGAAAGATCAGGCTGAGTCAAGATACCAAAGCATTAGGAAGAAGCTCCATGACATTATTTTGGACACTGGACCCATAATGCATACTAGCATCATTTAGACTGGTTTTACGGTAGGTAGCGCACTCACTCTGCCTCTCATAAATAAACCACTTCAGATAAATATAGCAACGTGTAATGTATAGCCAGGAATTATTCTCAGTGATACAAAAGGGAACAACATGGAAAAAAAAATCCCTATCCATATTGGGCTTACATTCTAATAAGGCAGACTAAACTGAAAGATAAGCTGGAGTTTATGAGTTGAGTTTCTGACACTCAAAATGAAAAATTATGGGAATATCATGGATTTATTTTATTTCAACTAAGGGAAGCAGAGGATAAGTTAGGGATTCTGTAAATTGTCTAGAGAGTATTTGTAGTCACACTATGAGAGGATGTTCATATTATTGGCAAGTGGATTTTATTTTAGCAATCAGATATATTCCAAGAAAAAAAAGTTGCTTTGTTTTATATAAATCAATTGTGGGTTCAACTGTACAATTTTTTCAGAGACAAAAATTCTCATTTCAGATTGCCTCATCTTCATTTTGGATGGATTATATATCATGTAGCTTAGATGTAATTATTTTAGCCTCTTAGCCCTTGACTGTAGCTCTTTTATTTATCTGAGTATGAACAAAAAATAACAATACAAGAAATCATTGTATGATGAATCCCAGGTGACACTTTTTGTAAAGTAGAGACTCATTTTATAATGTAATTTACCACCTATTTATTTACCCATTTTATGAAATAGGACTTGTGTATATGGCATCTTCATAAAAAATAAAATCAGCAGAGCCCACTTAGGAGTTGTCAAGTAATGCTGACCTGAGAAGTAATATAATAATAGTAAATACGTTGTCTGATAGATTATTCACCCGAATTACAGAATGTAAGGGAGATTTTAAAAAAACACAAAATCTATTACAGAGATTACAGAGATGCTTTATATGGAGCCCAACCTCTGAACTGTTAGTAACAAAGTAACTAATATTTAGTCATGAATTAAGTTAGTATTAAAAGGAGAACAGATTTTTTTTCCCTGAATGAATGAAAATGTCTTTATTCTTTCTAAGTAAGAATAAAAGACTTAGAGACCTTTCATCTCTGATGAAGTTTCTAAGACATATTAGAAAAATACAGATAATGAAGTCTCTTTATTGTCATGGTCATGTGTGACATTTTGCATACTTTATTTCTTTATTTTTAATAGAAGGAAATGCCTTTATTCTTGTTTCCAGAAACTACAGCTGGAAACAAAGACTGCAAAGTGAATATCCTGACTTTGCCTGCAATTTGATTGTGTTAGAAAATGTCTTTGATGTTGAACCAATTTGTATTTAATCACCAGCTGACAGGCCTTCTCTAGTCAAGTCTATGGAATAGGTCAAGGACTTCTTCAGCACCCACTGTCAGCCCTAGCTCCCAGGGCTCGCAGGGCTCCCAGGGCTCCAGGCTCTTTTCCTCAGCACTGCTCAGGTTTGGGACCCGAGATCACAGACATCTAAGGACTCAGCTGAATGCATTGGCATTCAGTATCAGAGTGATTCTCTAGTGTTCCATGACTGGCCTGTTAGTCTTATGAGGTAATCCCTTAGTATTTGAAGCTAGATTTGTTTTCCAATGACTGTCTTATGCCTGCTAGAAAGTCTATATTTAGGTTTGCAAATTCACAATTTGCCCTGTGGTCCTGCAGCCAATTTCATGCCTTACCACCCAAGATCTAACTTCTCTTTCCCATAGTTCCCCAGGTTTTTACAGGTTCTACATCTACTAGTCTATATTCACAGATCATGTTCTGTGATCTGAACTCCACCCATTTGTCACCAAATGCAAATCCAAATCAGTCTCCTTAAAAAGAATGGATAAATTAGCATGTTTACTGATAATAGCTAAGTTTGTTTCCTATCCCAGGAGTGTTATTCATATGTTAAAGAGATCTAATTAGAATTGGAAAAGCTTATATCTATGCTTTCTTCTATTTAAACCAGATATATATGCTTTTTTACCCTGAGTTTTATGGACCCTCTTCCTATCTAAAACCAATTTAAGAGGAAAATTCACGTTTCTTTACTAGTAGGAGGGGCCATATTTTTTATTGGGTAAGAATGTTGGTAGGTCTCACATTCACTCACATAAAAATTAGCCCTTACATATTTTCTTTAAAAGAAAGAGGGTAGTTTAAGTGTTTATTTTAAATAACATTTGAAAACATGTTAGTAGATTTAATTGAGAAAGTAATTGATTGATTGATAATTTAAAAATTAGTGCTATCTTTGCAAAAAGTTAGTGAAGTTATCCTTAGAGTGTGGACCAATTTAAAAAGTCAGTCCTTAAATTGGATGAGTGCAGATTAACTCCATGTTAGAGGAGATTCATCCCTTCCTTTCTAGTGAGCATCCTTTGTTTTCCTTCTTATCTTTTAGAAAAATCTCTGTCTTGGAATCAAATAAAGAGGCTGGAATGATGGCTTTGATACAATTATGTTTCACATAATGATGTTTTGGGCTAGGACAGACTGCATATAGGATGCGAGTCCATGTATTATAATGGAGCTGAAAAACTCCCATCGCCTAGTGATGCTGTAGCTGTGATAAAGTCCACAACACACTGTTCATTTGCTTGCAATGATACTGGTATAAATAAACCTACTGCACTGCCAGTCATATAAAAATATAGCACATTCAGTTATGCACAGTACATAATGCCTGAATATAAATGACTTATATTACTGGTTTGTGTATTTATTATACTATGCTTTTCATCTTTAGAGTGTACTCCTACATATTAGGGGGGGAAAAACCCAGTTAACTGTTAAACAACCTCTGGCAGGTCCTTCAGGAGGTATTCAAAAGGAAGGCATTGTTATCATAGGAGATGACAGCTCTGTGTGTGTTTTTACCCCTGAAGACCTTCCAACGTGACAAGATGTGAAGGTGGAAGATGGTGATAGTGATGATCCTGACCTTGTGCAAGCCTGTGCTAATGTGTGTGTTTTTGTCTTAGTTTTTAACAAAAAAGTTTAAAAAGTAAAAGAAAATTAATTAAAAACAGGAAAAGCTTATGAAATAAGATTATAAAGAAAACATTTTTGTACAGCTGTACAGTGTGTTTGCATTTTAAGCTAAATGTCATTTAAAAGAGTCAAAAGGTTTTTTAAAAAGTTCATAAAATAAATTACAGTAAGCTAATGTTAATCTATTATTGAAACAAATATATATGTATATTTGTGTAAATTGAATGTTGCCTAAGGGTACATGCTTGTAAAGTCTACTGTAGCATGCATTAATGTCCTAGGCCTTCACATTCACTCACCACTCATTCGCTGACTCACCCAAAGCAACTTCCAGTCCTGCAAGTGCCACTGGTAAGTGCCCTATACATTTTTATCTTTTATAATGTATTTTTACTATATCCTTTCTATGTTTAGATAGGTTTAGATACACAAACATTTACCAACATGTTACAATTACCTGCATTATTCGGTAACATGCTGTACAGATTTGTAGCCAAGAAGCAGGCTGTACCATTAGCCTAGGTGTGTGGTAGGCTGTACCATCTAGGTTTGTGTAAGTACACTCTGTGATGCTGGCACAATGATGAAATCATCTTACGGTGCATTTCTTAGAACATATCCCCGTTGTCGTTAAGCATTGCATGACTATATCTACTTGTTCTCTCATCTCTTCTTTGTCCCTCAACCTCTTCAAGCATCAGGGCTTTCTGGTTTTTGTTGCTGTTTGTTTGTTTGTTTCTTTTTGTTTGCTTAATTATATTTGTCAAATGAGAAAATCATACATATTATTATGGGTTCAAATGTAGTGTCTGGCTTTGTGCTTAACAGACAGAAAGTGCTAAAAAATGCTGTTCCCTATCTCCTTACCTTGTGGAACATTTTTTTTTTTTATCACCTTCTTTAATCCCTTCCTGTAGTCCTTTTTTCTTCTCCTTCCATTTCCTCCCAGTCTTTCAAATTATTAATTTACACCTTTACCATCATTTTCCATCCCATTGTCAATGTTCTTCCTTTCTCTCTGTTCCCTTCCATCTGACTCTAAAGGAAAGTTAGCATTTCTGCCTGCAGTGAATTTTCTAATGCTAAGCAAGTGCTAAGGAGAGAGCTGGTAATGGTGCCAAGAGTGATAAGCTGCATATTTGACCTCCCTAGTTAAATGAGAGAAAGCATAGGTGTGATCTTTTAATACTCACTTCATAAATAGAATAAAGATTTGTTCTCCACTTGAAGAAAACTATGGTGGCTGCTTTTGTAACAATAAATTGAGGCAGTTATCAAGTCTGAAGGACTGAGGAAAAGGCCAATATTTTGAGAAATGCAATTTAGAAGATTAATAGAAATGTTTATAGAAACCTCTGGGGCACTGGCTGGCTTTCACAGGGCAGCGAGAGAAACTTTTCAACTACGGAGGGAATTGAGGAAGCACAGAAGCCCACCGGTATCTGGTCGCTTCATTGACACTATCAGGAAGGCATGAATTGGGTATTGAAAAGAAGGAAAAAGGTTAGAAATTACATGAAAATCAGGTTATCAGGAAGGAAAAAAAAACTGAATGTAAGGGCAGAAAATAATGAAGTGCTTTAGAATAGATGAGCCTGCTGTTTGCAAAATTTGACTCGTGTTTCTCTAAGAGCAGGAGTGAAATTAGGCTAGAAAAAAGACAGGAGAAAGACTTCCTCTTCCCTCCGCCTCAGGTGCCTGGCTCAGGATGAGTAGTGCCTCTTCCCTAATGAATCACATAATGCAATTATATGATTCAGTGTATGGCTAAGGCTTTCTTGGGGATGATGTTGGTTTGATGCTGTTGATCCTGCCTCAAAATATCCTCCTGATTGGCCCTGGATTGTGTGTTCGCTTCTTCATTCCACTTTACATCCTCACTGTCCCAGTCACAGATGGTTTAGCTGGAAAATAATGAGGCTATTACCTGTAAAAGTCTTGTGTTACAATTAAAACCATTGTCTTTATGAGACATTCTTTCACCTGTCAATTTAGTAGGTTATAGAAAGCAGCAGTTTTCATAGTTTTTGTTTAACAGCAAAACTTTTCTTCCATTGAAACCTCATGTGGCAGCGTGGCATGTATATACACACATATCTACATACTTGTATATAAACACATGCATATATACACACACACGTATATATCACATAAAGGAATTCGAGGAGGTTTGCTGAGTTATAGGAATGAAGAATCTTCACTGTTTCTTCACCTCCATTTTTCTTCTTTTTCAAAATGACTCGTAATGTTATATCAACTCAATCCCTGAGAATCTGGGTTTGGTTAATACGTACAGTTGACTCTTGAACAACAGTGGGGTTAGGGCACTGAACCCCTACACAGTTGAAAACCCCAGTATAACTTTTGACTCCCCCAAAACATAGCTACTGTTAGCTTACTGTTGACAGACAGCCTTACCAATAACATAAACAGTCAATTAATACTGATTTTATATATTACATGTATTATATACTGTATTCTTACAATAAAGCAAGCTAGAAAAATGAAAATGTTAAGAAAATCGTAAAAAAGAAAAAACATATTCACTATTCACTAAGTGGAAGTGAACCATAATAAAGGTCTTTATCCTTATGCTCTTCATGTTAAGCAGGCTGGGGAGGAGGAGAAAAAAAGAGGGCTTGGTCTTGCTGTCTCAGGGATGGCAGAGGCAGAAGAAAATCTGCGTGTAAACAGACCAGTGCAGTTCAAATCTGTATTGTTCAAGGGTCACCTGTACATATTTCCTAAAACCCAAGGGATATTTCCTACATCTAATTTAATTTTTGGTCATTGTTCTGTAGATTATATTTAAAATACTAGCACAGGGTTGTGGGCAAAGAGTAAATGCAAACAATGTAAATATGACCTGAGTGTAATAGACTTGATTAGAGGCTAAGAGAGATGACAGAAAAAAAAAAAAAAAAACTACTGCAAAAGAAGATAAAATTGCTAAGGCCTGTAAATGTTCTCTTCAAGTCTGACCTTCCATGCATGTGGAAACAGAATGGTGATAACCAAATATGTGTGATTCAGTGACAGTACACAAGATTTTGGGTGTCAATAAAATAAGCCATAAAAAGTCAGTTACAGCCCTTTCATTTTCCTTTCCTCTGCTCTTCTAGCAAAACAAAAACAGTCACAGAGCAAAGCCTCGATGAAAAAATATTGTGTTAAGGTTGAAGAAATAGACAAAAAAGTTGAATAGAGAGAAAAATAAAGAATGACTTTCCACCAGCTCTCTTCCTAAGCCACTCCAGATAAACACACTGTGAGTAAAATTGGTGTGCTTCCCTGAACAGCTTCAGGAAACATTCCTCACTATTCCTCCTCACCTGCTATCCAGATTGCCCTCTCTCTCCACATAAACATTTTCTGTCTGTTTAATCAACAATAGATCTTGAGTGCTATGATAAGCCAGGTAATGCAGTAAGTATCAGGTAGGGATTGTAAAGTAGAAGATTCAATTTGGACACTATAAACTGTCCTAGACTTAGGATGGCTTGACTTGTGATTTTTTTGACTTTACAATGGCTTAAAAGTAATACACATTCAATAGAAACCATACTTCAAATTTCGAATTTTGATCTTTTCTTGGGCTAGTGATATGTGGTGAGATACTCTCCCCTGACGCAACGCAGGACAGTGGCGGTGAACACTGCTCCCAGGCAGGCATGCCATCACAAGGGCGATCAACCAACCTCTACAGTGTACTGTGTTGCCAGACGCTTTTGCCCACCATAGGCTCCTGTAAGAGTTTTGAGCCTATAGGTTAAGTATATTAAATGCATTTTTGACTTTACAATATTTTCAACTTACGATGGGTTCATGGGGACATAGCTCCATTGTCAGTAAATTGAGGAGCATCTATAGTCAGTTTTTTCAGAGGCATATAATTATTGTTCTACACCCGTGTGGATGGGAAAGTAAAGTTATCATTTCTGAATGGAGAATTCAAATTTATACCTCTCGGTAGCATTATCTAAAAGACTACAGAGGGTACATTATATATTCCGCTCTATCCAGTACTAGTTTATCACAATAATATATGAGAAAGACAGCAGAAGAATAGGACAGAAAGTGCTTTCACCTTTTGCTTGAATGTGAGTCATTCCACCCATCCTGGATACTTCCTTGGAAATTAAAAGGAAAGAAATAAAACTCTCATCACTCATGCATTTCTGGTCAGGCAACCCGGAGGGCTGCTTCCTGTTTTGCTGTGTGTGAATAATAGTCTGATGCTGAGGGCAAGTGGCTTGTGTTTTATTTTATTGTACTACTGTAAAGCAATTTTGGTCTCCAATTGAACATTTCATTTTTTCTTTATTAAATTTCACGATTGTTTTTTACCTCAGGTACTTAGAGTAGTAGCACTTGCATTTTTGGAGAGCATATTTTCTCCAATATAAGTGCTTATCATAAAGAACCTGGTGCTTTCCAGTACAAGGAATCCAGACGAGATAAGCTGGAAATGGGTACTTAGACCCTGGAAGGGCAGAGTGAAGGCACTTGTAAAATAGACAGAGAGGAAGAAGGGGAGGAGGGTGAACTGACTTAATGCATAGCAGATCAGCGTGATGCCTAATCAATGTGGCAAAAGGGTCAAGTCTTCATGGCTGAGATGTGGTTGATAATGGACTTCATGTAACAGTCATTATAGGGAGAATGAATATGAACTCTGCTGAGGATACAAAGGACACAACCTACAAGTAATACCAGTGCAGTAAGGCCAAGTTCAAGTGTCACTTTGTCAATCAGGTCCTTTCTGACTACATCAGCCCTCCCTGCTCTACCTCTTCAATGAACTTATCCATTGCTTCCTTTAGTGGCACACAATTTAACACTTAACCATTTGTTTTGTATTATTTATTCTTCTTTTTAACACTTTTGAATGCCTAATGCTATTGGTTTAGGTGATCGTACCTTACTCCTTAACAAGCCTGCAAGAGTTTAAGGACAGTAGCCATGTCCTCAAAGAGAATGAGTGATGTGGTAGAATAATATTAATAGTGTAACTATTCTAATTGTAAGATATCACTATTATAATATTTAAAACACAGAGTCTGCATTTTGACAGGTTTATGCAATTTTCCCAAGTGTTGATGTTAAAATTTAAAGCTGGATTTTTAAAACCCTGTAGCTCACACTTATTCTATCATAAAGAAGCACTGGAATTCTACTCAAACAATTAGAGTCCTAGCCTGAACTCGAACCCCTTCTAGTTGTGCAACTGTGGATATTCATTTCCTTTTTATGAACCTCAATTTTATAATCCATAATATGTGTATAATAACTCTGCAAAACTCTTAATATAGTTGAAGTTTCAAAAAAATCATAATCTGTGAAGAAATGTCAAAATTGAATGTATTATACAAATTAAAGTATAATGTCTCATATCTTCTTTTGTACCTACACCTCACTCTAGTACCCAGTGTAGTATTAACATATGGAACCCATTTAGTTATTTTTAAGTGCCATGGTTTTAAACATGATGAAATAATAGAGAAAATAAAATTCAGGAAACAGAACTATAAAATATTTAATCAATTATAGTGATTCTTTATTTTTTTAATTTAAATTCAGGTTTATGGAGTGTATGTGTGTGTATTCATTGTGTTGAGCAAGTGGGATGGGAGGGAACGGAGCAGTTTGGTGTTGGCAAATAACCACATTAGCAGAGAATATAGCCAGGAGACCTATTAGTTTTGCAAAATTCACTTGTTAATACATCAGGGAAGAAAACTCAACTAAAGTCATTGATTTGTTCAATAAAAGTGGTACTTGGACCCCAGAAGATAATTATTAGAAACAATATTCTTCGTTTAAAAAAATCCTGGAACATTGCCTAACCCCTATTTCCCACATACCCTCTCCATCATCCAATGCATAATAATTTGAATTCAGTTTGTTGAATTTGGTGTTTATTTTGAAATTGTAATTATGAAAGCTTGTTAAATTGGTAGTCCTCTGTAAACCATGCCTTCTGGCATTCAGACACTATGTAATCGTTTCCCCGCATTCATTCTGAGCTTGGCCACGTAGTTGGCTTTGATGAATGAGACACTATCAAGTGTGGTAAAAGCACAGGTTTGAGAAGTAATTGCATTGAGGCTTGTTATCTTGTAACTCCTCCATCTGGAAAGCCAGCCATCAAGCTTTAAAGAACTCTGGTGGGATTACCTGAATAACCAGTGGGCACAGAAAGAGAGAGAAATTGCAGAATAAGATCACCTTGGAAAGTCCAGCCCCACCTGATGGAGCTCACATTTAGCTGTATGAGTGACTTCAGTGAAAAATGTGAAGCAGAACCATCTATAGAATTGTGATAATTAATATGTCATTGTTTAAAGCCACTAAGTTTTGAGGGTGTTTTGTTTCAATATATAGCTGAAACACTAATGAAGATTCACACATACGTATAATGCAAATTTTAATCCTCTACTATCTTAATTGACTGGCTTCTTCTTAGGTGTATTAGTATAACGGTAAGCAGAAGGTTAGGTTTTAAGTCTCTCTTGACCTCACTGCACTGCCCTTTATTACCTAAAACATAAGACTGTAGTTTAGGAAGATTAATGCTCCTTCATTATCTGCTCCCATAAGAAGATGGGGGAAGGGGAGGACTAATTTTGGTTTTAACACTGTTTTGTTTTGTTTTGTTTTCAGCCTTTCAAGAACTATCACACTAAGGATTGCAAACAAACATGAAGGAATTGGGCCAATATATAAAGTAGAATAACAATATTGGAAAAGTCTTGTGAAATAAGAGTGCAAAGGAAAGTCTCTGCAGGACTTGACTTCTCAGGTTTCTCTCTCATGGGTGGTGGGGGTATGGTTTGTTAGCTTGATAGTTACGACCAACTCTCTCAAACACTTTAGAAATCTTCTCCTAGTGTCTGGTTAACTCTTGCTCACATATGGATAATCTCATCTCTATTACATGGATGGCTCTGACTCTTTTAATTTTTATTTTCCTCCTCCTTCCTTTCCCTTCCACAAATGTTCTCATGCCTCAGTTACTCCCTGTAGATGGCACTTTGGCTCTTTAGCAGGATTGTCAGTTTTGCCCATGACCTCCCAAATTTTAAAGAGTCATGTTGGGGAACCAAAATAGGGCAATGGGGAGGCAATTTTGAATACGAGGTCTCAAGGTTGCTTGTATGATATTTTCACTCCTGTAAGTTGTAGACAAGTTTCTTTGTTGTTGAAATCAAACACCTGCACCCTCTCCCAAGGGTCACACATTTATTCTGGGTGCTGCTACATTGTAAACTCTATCAGTGAGAAACATATGACCTTACTTGATTCATAATCATTGCTACAACTCTAGAATTAGTAAGTACCATTGTTATGCACAATATAATCAAATAATCTATGTGACATTTCATATATTCCTTTTTATATTATCTCGAGTGAGGGTATGTATTGACCATTTTAATTTAAGAAATTGAATATTTCGCTTCTCTGTCTCCCAGGGGATATAAGGCACAGCAGAAAAAGAGGAGAATGGGGGAAAAGAGTGGCCAAAACTTAAGTTACAGAAAGTATTTACTTTTTAAAGAAACTGAAAAAATTAAAATAGTCAATTAAACAAGATCAATAATGGAAATGGGAGTAACTCACTTTCCGTCCAATTTTCACTTATTTGAAGGCCTTTGTATGTTCCAATTCTTACAGTAATGTAAAATGAAATAAAATAAAATAAATAACTTTTTAATTTAATACTTACATTGATTTGGAAATATAGAAGTTTAAATTACCTAAATAACAAAGATGAATTTTAGAATATAGTCAAATTACACTAGCACCCCCCTCTAACTTCCTCCATTCTGGACACTCTTAAATTGTTAAGGGCACTAGCATGGTAGAGTTACCCCTTAGAAATACATCACTTGCTAATAGATATTAATAATGCTTTTATTTTAGAATAATTTTAGACTTACAGAATGATTTCAAAGATAGTACAGAGAGTTCCTGTATGTCCCACATTCAATTTAGCTCATTATTAGCATCTTAGTATGTTATATTTTTCACAATTAATGAAGGATTATTGATACCTTATTGTTAACTAAATTTCATACTTTGTTCAGATTTAAGTTTATCCCTAATGTCCTTAGGATCCAATCAAAGATACCATTCATTTAGTCATCATGCTTCCTTAGGCTTCTCTAGATTGTGTTGGTTTCTCAGACTTTACTTATATGGTTTTGATGACCTTGATAGTTTTGAAGGAGTACTGGTACAGTATTCTGTAGAATAATGCTCAATTGAGATTCGTCTGATACTTCTCTTGTTGTTAAACTCTGGTAATATTGTTTGGGGAAGTAGACTACTAGTAAAATACCATTCTTATCATATCAAAGATACATACTATCAATGACAATGCTGTTGATGTTAATCCTAATCACCTGATTTAAGATTGTGTTTTCCAAGTTCCTATACTATAAAGTTACTCTTATTCACCCTGTCATATATAGCATACTCCTTTGGAAAAAAAGTCATTATGTACAGTCCACAATTAAGAAGTAGGGGGTTATGCTCTACTTCTTTAACAGTGAAGTGTCTACAAAAATTACTTGGAGTTTTGCAGGGGAGATTTGTCCATTCTCTCTCCATCTATTATTTATTCAAGCATCTATTTATGTCAGTGTCATCATTTCTTTAATACATTTGCTGGCTCAGAATCCATGTGTAGGCCTAATATGAGTTATTAAAACCCAGTTGTATCCCAACCCCTTTATCCTAGTTAAAATTTCCCCTCCCCATGTAGTTGTTTGTGATTTAGCCCACTTGTTCCTCATTGCACTAACCCCAAAGCCAACATACCCCACAGCTGCTGAGAAAACCATGATAAAACCTAAGGCTCAACAACAGAGCCAAGTAAATAAATTCCCCCTTTCTCAGGTGTTTTCTTAAAACTAGCCAATTAACAATTCTCTCGGGATACCACCTGTGGACCTGAATAAAGGCATAGCCCCAGAGAGGCACATGCTCTCTTCCTCTTTTCCTCCCTACTCACTGTTCGAGCACCCTGCTGCCTCCGGACTTCTCTCATGGGCACGCCTCTGCTCTCATGAACCTGTGAGTAATAAAATGCTTCTGTTATTTCATGTGTTTGGTTGTGCTGCGTTCTCTGTGTTTCACCTGATGGACACACTCAAATCTAGCTTTTCTCAGTCAAGGCTTTCCTAGAAAGTGGCTATTTTGGCTTATGGCCACTTTCGAGAGGGTGACCTAAAGATCAAATTAGAAACAAATCACAGCAGACAGTATTGACTTATGGATATGTACTTTATATTTTAGGTTATAATTCAACACTACTTTGCATTTTTTTTTTTTTTTTTGCTCAAATTGTCTCAGGTTTGGTTTATTGGACCTCTTTCACTTCTGTATCCATTTGACACACTCTCATCATTGTGTTTTGTGTGATTTTGTTTTAGCATTTCATTGCTTTCTGGCACTGTATGATGCTCCAGGCTAATCTTGTATGTTTCTTCCTCAAGTTCTAGAATAAGTTATTTTTCCAAGGAACCCTGCTTTCTTTTATGGTAGAGTAGTATTTGAAACCAAATCTGTATCCTGGGTATGCTCGTAACTACTGGAGTGTTACTGCTTCTAGGCCCTCTCAGCTAACAAAGCATGAAAATATGTGTGTGTGCTAACCCTTGTACTTACATATACTTACAGTTTCCATATGTGACCATCTGCATGTTTATTAAGCTGAAATGATTTCATATTGATGTCTCCAACTTTAATACATTATTACATGGATCTTTTATCCTGCTTTCTTGCTTATCTGTAACCTCTCATGCTCCCACTCTCAAGGTGTGATTAACTGGCTTCTACCAGTTGCCATTAATTTACTTAATTGTTCAGTTCCTGTATACAGACATAATGGTTTCACAATCGTTAGCCTGCTACTCCTATGGGAGGAAAAAAAAAAAAAAAAAAAACTTTATCAACTCAAGTGCAGTGCTTGCTCAATTACGTTCACTTTTATCCTATAGACTCTACTCCCTAACTTACTTAGGGCAGCACCTTATTGCACTTCCCTCTTCAGTAAAGTTGTTGCATACATTTGTAATTTAAATTATTTTGTTACATTCTGCATTTCATCCTAGGATCCCCTGACCTATAAAATATGTATGTTTTTCAATTTGCATGTATTAAGATTTCCTGTTTGTGTTGTAAATTTCTGTGGGTTTTGATAAATGCTGAATGTTTTGAGTTCACGATTATAATATCATACAGAATGATTTCATCATCCAAAAAAATCCCTGGTGCTGTATTTATTCATTTCTCCATCCTTTAACCCCTGCCAAACTCCTATTAACCACTGATATGTTTACTTTGTCTATAATTTTCCCTTTTCCAAAATTCCATATAATTGGATTCATATCGTATATAGGCTTTTCATACTGTTTTCTTTCATACAATAATATTCATTTAGGCTCTTTTATGTCTTTTTGTGGCTTGATAGCTCATTTAGTTTTATCACTGAAAAAAATGTTTTATTGCCTGGATATACTGCACAGCTTGTTTATTCACCTTTCAAAGGGCATCTTGGCTGCTTCCAGTTCAGGCAAGTATGAGTAAAGTTGCTATAAACATCCATGTGCAAGTTTTTATGTGAATATAAATTTCTAATTACATTAAGTAAATACCTAGGAGTATGCCAGGTGGATCATATGATAGGACTACATTTATTAATAGTTTTGTAAGCAACTGCCGAACAACTTCCAAAGTGGCTGTACCATTTTGCATTTCCAGTAGCTGCAAGTGAGAGTGCCTTCAGCTCCCCATCCATACCAGCATTTGATATGTCCAGTGCTAAATTTCAGCCACTCTGATAGGTGTGTAGCGCTTTCTAATTATTGCTTAAATTTCCAGTTTCCTTATGACAAATGAGATGGAGCTTCTTTTCATAAGATTATTTGCCATATGTATATCTTCTTTGGTAAGGATTTGGATCTTTTGCATTTTTAATTGAACTGTTTTCACTTTTGAGTTTTAAGAATTAAGAGTTGCTGAATTTTGTACATTTTGAATAGACTTCAGGAGGTATGTTTTGCAGATGTTGTCTCTCAGTCTTTTAATTGTTTTTCACAGATGTTTTTAATTTTAATAACATCTGATTTACCAATTTTTTTCTTTCATGGATCATGCTAGCTGTGTTTTATTTAAAAACTCATCACCAAATCCCAGGTCATGTGGATTTTCTCCTATGTTCAAGAAGACTTACAGCTTTGTATTATATATTTAATTTCTATATTCCATGTTGAGCTACTTTTTTTGTAATATATAAGGTCTGTGTCTCATTTTTTTTTTGCATGTGGAGATCCAATCTTTTCAGCACCTTTTTTTGAGAAATCAAGTATTGTGAGTCATTCAACTTTGTTCTTCTTTGGTATTGTTTGCCTTTCCATAAAAATTTTAAAGTAAGTTTTTAAATATTGACTAATAGTTTTCTGAGATTTTGACTGGAGTTGCATTGAATCTATAGATCAAGTTGGAAATAATTGTAACCTTAGTAACACTGAGTCTTCCAATTCATGAACATGGACTATTTCTCCATTTATTAAGATAATTGCTATATTTTCTGTCAATATTTATAAATGATATTGGTTTTTATTTTTTTTAATTTTTTATTTCAGATTATACAGGGGTACAAATATTTAGGTTACATATATTATCTTTGCCCCAGCTGAGTCAGAGCTTTAAGCATGTACATCCCCCAGACAGTGCACACCACACCCATTAGGTGTGAATATACCCATCTCCTCCTCCCCCACCCCCACTTGCCTGACACTCCATGAATGTTACTACTATATGTGCACAGGAGTGTTGATTAGTTAATACAAATTTGATGGTT
Source organism: Lemur catta (assembly GCF_020740605.2). Lineage (NCBI taxonomy): Eukaryota > Metazoa > Chordata > Mammalia > Primates > Lemuridae > Lemur > Lemur catta. The sequence goes on along the minus strand of NC_059131.1, from coordinate 63,684,503 downwards.
AGTATACATGGTGCTTGTTTTTCCATTCTTGTTTTTCCATTCACTTAGTAGAATGGGTTCTAGCTCTATCCAGGATAATAATACAAGAAGTGCTAAATCATCATTGTTTTTTGTGGCTGAGTAGAGCTCCATGGTATACATATACCACATTTTCTTAATCCACCCATGTATTGATGGGCACTTGGTTTGTTTCCACAGCTTTGCAATTGTGAATTGTGCTGCTATAAACATTCTAGTGCAGATGTCTTTTCTTATAGAATGTCTTTTGTCACTTTGGGTAGATGCTCAATAATGGGATTGCTGGATCAAATGGTAGTTCTAGTCGTAGCACTTTGAGGTATCTCCATATTGCTTTCCAGAGCTTGTACTAGTTTGCAGTCCCACCAGAAGTGTACGAGTCCATGCCAACATTTATTGTTTTGGGACTTTTTGATAAAAGCCATTCTCACTGGAGATAAGTGATATCTCATTGTGGTTTTGATTTGCACTTCCCTGATGATTAGAGATGTTGATCATTTTTCCATGTGTTTGTTAGACATCAGTCTACCTTCATTTGAAAAGTTACTGTTTATGTCCTTTGCCCACTTTTTAAATGGAGTTGTTTGATTTTTTTTCTTGCTGACTTTCTTGAGTTATATCTAGTTATCAGCCCTGTATCAGATGTGTAGCATGTGAATATTTTCTCCCATTCTGTAGGTAGTTTGCTCTCGTGATAGTTTCCCTGCCTGTATGGTATTGGTTATTGAATTTAAAATTTCAATTGTAAATTGCTGGTATATAGAAAACAATTGAATTTTGTATATTAATATTGTATCCTTTGATTTTTCAATATTCACTTTTTATGTTCAAAAGTTCTTTTTAGTCTTTGGGATTTTCGAGATATGTAATCATATAATCTGTGGACAGAAGCACAGTTCTTCTTTTCTAGTTTGTATCGTTTTACTTGTTGCACTAGCTAGGACTTCCAGTATGACATTGTCTAGGAAAGAAGGATGAGACAGGACGTTATTTTCACCTTGCCAGTCCCAGCAGGAATGCACCAAATTTCTCACCATTACATACAATATTGGCTATATATTTATGTACATATTCTCTATCAAATTGAGAAACTTTCTCTTCCCATTTTGCAGAGTTTTTATAATGAATGACTGCTGGGTTTTGTAAAATGGTTTTTGTCAGTGGCAATTGATATGATCATATCATTTTCCTTAGTCTATTCATACAGTATATTGCATTGACTTTTTTTAATGTTAAACTACCCTTACACAACTAGAATAAGTTCCACTTGGTTATAGTGAATAATTCTTATTCCATATTGTTACATTTGGTATGTCAGTATGTGAGGAATTTTGACTAAGTTTATGAGAGATACTGATTAGTAGTTTTCCTTTCTTGTAGTGTTTTTATCTTGTTTTGGTATTAGGATAATGCTGTTCTCAATAAATGGAGAAGTGTTCTCTCTTCTGTAATTCTAAGTTAATATAGCTGCTCCAGCATTCTGTTGGTTAATACTAGCATGGTGTATCTTTCTGTATTACTTATGTTATCAATGTGTTTATATTTAATGTGAGTTTCTTATAGACAACATATAATTTTCTTGTTTTATTTTGTATCTACTTTGGTAATCTCTATTTGTGTATATAGACCATTCACATTTACAGTTATTATTGGTATATTTGGATCATACCAACTCTTTTTGTAGCTGCTTTCTGTTTGTTTCCAAAGGTCTCTTTTTCTGCCTTGTCTGGTTGTAATTGAGCATTTTGAATGATTACATTTTATTTCCTCTTTTGTATGTCAATTATACTTCAAAAAATAATCGGTGGTTTCCTTAGAGTTTACATTTTGTGTTTCTAACTAATCCAACTCCACCTTCAAATAACACTACTCCACCTCATGTGTAGTACAGGTGCATAAAAACATAGAATTCTCAATTCCTCCTTCACATTTGTCCTAGCAGTGTCAGTCCTCTAACTTACACATTATAATCATCTATTACATTTATCTTTTAGATCTGTTATCTATTAGACCCTTTACAAATAAGAAAAATAAAAGACTTTGTTTTCATGTATCCATTCCATAAGGCTCTTGCTTTCATTATGTGGATCCATGTTTCTGATCTACATTATTTTCCTTCCAAGGGAAAAAATGGTAATGTTTCTTGCAGTAGCAGGACTGCCAATAATGAATTCTCTTTTTTGTTGCCTAAAGTATTTTTCCCCTTGATTTCTGAAGGATAATTTTGCTGGATATAGAATTCTAGACTTTCATTTTTTTCCTTTCAGCACTTCAAATATTTCCCACCTTTATTTCTTCTTGCATGTTTTCTGAAGAGATGTCTGATATAGTAATTCCTATACATGTTTCTCTATAATTAAAGTGATCTCCCTTCTGGCTTACTTCAAGATTCTCTCTTTTTCTTCGGTTTACTGAAGTTTGACTATGACATGCATAGGTTTAGTTTATTTGGCATTTATTCTGCTTGATGGGCTCTGACCTTCCTGGATATGTGTTTTGATATGCATTAACATTAGAAAGTTTTCATCATCACTTCAAATGCTACTTTTGCTCTCTTTTGTCATTTCCTTCTGAAATTCCGATGATGTATATGTTACTTCTTTAGAAATTGTCCCAGGGCTCTTGGACGTTCTGTTCTTAGTATCTTTTTTTGTGTTTGCATTTTAATTTGGAGACTTTCTATTAAGCCATTTTCAAGCTCACTAATTCTTTGCCCTTGTTGCATCTGTTGATGAGTCAGTTCAGCCATGACAATCCTCATTTCTGTTAGTGATTTTGATTTCTAGCATTTCCTTTGATTTTTTTCTTAGAATTTTCAGTTTTGATTATATTATCCATTTTTATATGATTTTTCTATTATAGTCCTGAAAATATTAATCAGTAGTTGTCAATTCCCTATTTCAACATGTGTTATATCGGTCTCATTCTGATGTTTGCTTTTTCTCTTCAAATAGTGTTTTTTTTCCCCTTGCCCTTTGTTCTTCCTTGTATTTTTATTTTATTTTTTGAATGACAAACAGGTATTATCAAGTTATAGAAACTCAAATAGGCCTCTATTTTAAAATTTATGTTAATCTGTCTAGTAGTCCTGCTTTGTTTAATGCTTTCTGTAGCTATAGTTGACAGAGGCTTCATATTCCTCTTGTGTACTTGTTTTGGTCTTTCCTCTTTGTGCTCCTGTAAGTTCTCCTCCTTTAAAGAAAATGGCTTTTTTGTAATTCTTTCAACTATAATCATTATCATCATAATGGGCCCTGTTAATGTGATGTTAACATAATGAGCAGTGACAACATTCTAAAATCTTCCAATTAAATCTCAATTTTTGAGCCCGCCGTGTTTCTAGCCTTGATGTATGTGTTTCTTCTCACATCTTCCAGAAGAGACAGGAAGAGTAGAGAGGGCTGAATGGGAGGAATGCCTTTCCCCCAGGGCTCAGTGACAAAGTACTACTCTGAAGAGTAGATCTTTGCTATGAAGAAAAATATGGGAATGTTGTGCAAAGTTTACTTTCCCTGACTGAGCTGAAGGTGATTATAAAAATCAACAACAAAATAGCATACTTATTGGAATACTAGTTAATATTCTGGAAACGTAAAACAAAGTAATTTTTTTTATATATTTTCTTTGAATATATGTCAGAATTTAGAACTTCTTTTAAATCTTGACCATATCTTTTACTCTTGCCTAAAACACAGAGCACACTGACCAATTAATCACAATGTCTCCAGAAGCAAAAAAAAAAAAAAACAAAAGAAAAGAAAAAGAGCTATTATTTTCAGTTTATAAAACTAACCATTGAGTTATTTTGTGACTATGTTAAATTAGTATTACTGATTATATTTCCAGGTGCATTGTTTAAATCACTTAATTTGAAAAGATAATGTGCTTTTTGTTACAATAAAAGAGAAACTTCTAGATACATGCTCATTGTAAAAATGTTTGAAGGGCCATTTTGTTTTTCATATCTGGAGTTGGAGGATTTCTCATCTTTGATATTCACATAGGCTGTTTAAACACATGTAGACAAATTTAGTAACCATCTGAAATGCAGTCATTCATATTCACTTCATTTATTGGGAGTGGGTGTGGGACTGAGGAATTACTGAAATATTAGTACCTGAATATTCAAATTTTGATGCTCAGAAATCTGAAGAGGTAAATTTTGTGTGTATGTATATGTGTAAAGCTACCATGAAAGTCAACTCAATTCAAAGTATATATCTTGCTGAATTCTGAGCATTAGGCCATACCAATGTTGGCTATTTGATTAATTTTTGGATTTTGATCTCTTCTGACTGTGTAGAAAAAGCTAAATCTAAGCTCATCTTCATCAATATGAATACAATCTTTTTATGTGGCACATCAGATCGGTTTTTTCCTAAAACAATACCATTAAAATGACACCTCTGCATTTCTTCTACAGTCATAGCTTCCAATATTAATTTCTCCACCATTCTATAGCAGACTTTAATATCCCTAAAACTTTTATTTGGGCTCCCCAAAAAACACATTTATTCAAAAGTCAGTCTATATCAAGAAAATTGGTTAGAATGGCTATCAATTGTAAAAAAAATTAAGTTCTAATCAAAATTAAAGTGCCAACCAAAATTTAAGGTAGTATGTGATATTATGGCACAGTGCTGTGGTCATTGATCTTGCTGCTGTACCTTGCCAAATTATTCTTCCCACTTAGTTGAAATTTGATAATGAATAATACAAAACCCTGCTCCCTAGAGAAAGTGCTGGCAGAATTATTAATAGATGTGGCCAGACAACTAGGAGAGAGTGATGGAGGTTTGTGAATTTTTCAAATCAATTAGATCTAGATAATTAAAATTTCTTCCCCATGAAAATATTAGAGAATTAAGTTCATCTCTTGAGTTGTTGTTGTTGCTGTTGTTGTTTATTTGTTTTTAGTAGAAACTCAAGTCCCAGAGAGAACAAAGTATATTGTTGAAGCCTGGTATATTTCTCAAATACTACAATCTTAGAGAATTAGATAAACATACACAAGCACATACACTCACACAGAGAGACACACACACACAACAGAGATGGAGAGAAAGGAACAGAGGGATGGAGAGAAAGGGACAGAAGGATGGAGAGAGGACCAGAGAGGGAAGAGGAGGAGGGTCATGGAAGGAGGAGGGACACGGAGACAGAGTAGGAGCTTGGGACACAGATAAGGGTGTGACACATTCAGGGGGCTGGTACAGAGTGAAGGACAGATGAGGGATACAGGAGAGGATGGGGTCAGAGTGATAGAGGAGGGAGGGACACGTAGAAGGAGAAACACACAAAGAGACAAAGTGATACCTAAATTTTTCTTTATTTTTCACCTCAGCTATTCCATATATGTTAAAATAAAAACTAGATATTTATTTACTTGAGAGCCTCAGAATAGGCTTTCAAAAGAAATGCATTGAGTCTACTAGAAAAGATACTTTATTTTCTCTGATACTGACTCTGCTTCTATTTGATCTCCAGAGAAATATTTGAATTAAGTATGCCATTATAAATCAATGTGTTTATTCTTCTAGACTTGTAGGAATATGATAAACTTTCTTTTTTTTTTTTTGAGCCGTAATATCATAACAAAATATGTTAATATCTGTTTTTGGTGGATGGATAAGGAAGAATTAAAAGACTCCATGTGAGATGGATTCAATTTTCTCAAGAATGCAAAAAGCAATTAATTATTAATCATGGGGGTGAAGTTAAGACCTGAGTGTAGAGAGAAAAATTTTAAAGAGTTGCTTTGGGGGTGAAATAGTTAAAAATAAGAGTCAGCATCACTAAGGATGAATGAAAAAGATTGGCCTAGACATTAGATTTCAGATAAACATGTTTAGTTTGAATTTTAAAATCTCTAATTGAGACTTTTAAATATTTCTTTTCCAATAGACAAGTTTATCCAAATGCTATTAAGGAACTGGAATCAGAAGACAGACTTTTAATGGTCTCTTTAATTTTTTTTTATATCTTTGTCCATAGAAAACAACAATTAACACAGAATAACACAGGGAAGAAAGAGAAACAGAGAATCATTTTGTTTTCCTGATTCTTAGTTCTAAGGTATAAGTCATAACAAATCTGAAAGCTTGTCTGGGTCTCAAACAGATGAGAAATTAAGTAGGAGGTGATCTGCTCTCAGAATGCTAAATATCATTAAAGTTCCATATTTGAATAATTTAATTACTCACAATTTTAATCTCATAGTTGCATAGTTGATCTGACATATGAAGAGGTACCCAAGAATTGGATGTATGTTCTCAACCATAAATAACTTGTCCAGGGTAAAAAGTCTGTTATATCAACTCTATCTGTGTGGTTCATTCACTCTTTTTTTTTTTTTTTTTAATAGTAGGTAGTCTAGTGTAAAAAAAAAAAAAAAAAAAAATGTTTAAGCTTAGTATCACTGGTATCTCCCACCACTGACAGAGCCCCTTAGTCCTAATCAACACAACTAATACAACTTTTATATGCAAAATAATTTTACAAAATGGCACCTTTTCAGCACCCTTGGATAAGAGATAATTGTCAAATATGATTAGAGGAAAACATTTCCTGCAATTATGATTTGATTTTCCAATATCTGCATATCAAAGTTTAATAAGATAAACATGGTTATGCAATTTTAATAGAACTTATTTATACCAGAAATAGGACTAGAAAAATGAATGGTTGTGTTTAGTTAAATTGGTAAAATGTTCTGGATGAGATCAGGAGAGAAATATTAGAGTCTCAAGAAATGAGTCCCAAGGCTCTTCAAATTTAGACATTGGAAAGATAAGAGTCAGCAACAAATGTTTGGTAAATTAGAGGCAGAGTAGTGACTAAAAGCAAAGGAAGTGTTTCAAAAGGAGTGAGTGGTCAGCTAGCTCAGATGTTTTTCATGAGTTGTATAAAAGTCAAGCCAGACAAAACAATACCAGTTTTAGCAACATGGGGGTTATGGGTGTCCTAACAGATTAATAACAGTTTTACTAAAGTTAGGCCAAAAAAAAAAAAGTTTGATTGTGGTAAATTCAAGAGAATGGGAAGAGGGGAACTAAGGACAGCAAATATTAATATAGGTATTCCTGTAAATGACTTTCTATACATGGGAGCAGAGAAGGTAGATTTCTCTGGACAGAGATTTGAGGTCACAAAAGATTGAACATTTAAAATGGGGGATATTTCAGTATGTTGGTGTAATGATGAGAATCCAGATGAGAAGAAAATATTGATGATACAGATGTGAAATGAGTCTATTGCAGTAGTCATGTCTTTAAATAGATGGGATCTGTGTGCAAGTAGAGAGGTTTGCCTAAGAGAGCAATGTGAATAATTTGATCATAAAGGAACAGGGGGTCAAATGTAATGTTGATTCAGTATAAGTGGTAGATAAGGCTTTGGGAGTGCACAAAAGTTATTTTTGCTTTGATAACTGCTTTTTCAGTGACATAATAAACGTGCATATTAGTGACGGGTTGAGAATTGAGTAGTAGGTATGACAGAGAGTGGAAATTGTTGTTTCTGATATAGGGGAAAAATGGCTTAGGGGGAGGATAAGCAGGATTGCTGGGCAGAAATGAGAGCTCACTTGAAGTTAACACTTAAAAACAAAATGACGTGTGCCACGGTTGTCTATTTTTCTCTATTTACATTTAGACGAGATGTTTCTGATGTTGAATAGATGAGAAGAAGTTATCAATCTGAGTTAAACCTAATATACAGTGAAAAAATTCAAAGGTAAATGTGTTTGGGATGACAGGCAAAATATTAGGATGTGGAGATGTATGAGATTCTTCAAGTACTATGGTGAAGGTCACTGAAGTAAAAGTCTTCCATATGGACATTATTATTGCCTCCAGGGGAGCTGACAGAGAAAGTCTATAGAAAAAAAACTGAACGACCTTAGTAAAATAAAACCTTGCAAAATAAAGGAAAATGATCTGGAGTTACTCAGATGATATTGACAAGAAGGGGAGCTGAGTTGTTTAGCCAGCTAATATTGACCTCAAAAGGAGAAGGGAGCATTAGAATATGGCACGGAAACATTTTTCTGCAAATAGCAATGACATGAATGTTAATGTCTTCCTTTCTTGCTGCCACATTTGTACATTGGGGCAAAGAAGTTGTTCAGGTTTATTTTATTATATAGGAAAGGACTGGGTGACAAGGGGAAATTTGTGACAATATTAGATTGTCATTAAGTGAAGTCATTTTTCAAAGCCAGTTTTTAAAAGTATGACATACAATGAAAGAAATTAAACTGAGAACATATTTTTACCCACCAGGAAATATAGTCTCATAGTAAATAAGTGGGTGGAAAAGTGAATGGGAACAATTGCTTTAGAAAACAATTTTGTATCAGTTAATAGAGTCAGAGATATGCATCCACTGAGACCCATCCACCCAATTTACAGTCTCTGTTCCTGAGAAACCCTTACATATGTGGAAGAAGAAATAGGCCCTGAGATGCTCTGAACCCTTAGGATTACTGAAAAGTGAAAAACAACCTAAAATGTAATTAATGACCTGAATAAATAGTTTTATAGCAGTACAGTTGAAAACAAGTAAAGAGAATGAACTAAGTTTACATGTGTCAACATATATAAACCTCTACATTTTCATAGTGATGAAGACACTAGTTGCAGATATCGATACCTATATCCACCATGATACTAACATAAGTAAATTATAAAAAGGGCACAAAACAATATTCAATCTCGATTGCTCATGTAGGCACACATATATAGTAAAAATGTAACTGCTCAATGGGAAAGATACATAGGAACTTCAAAACAATGACTATTTCTCATAAGAATGGCTATGAGACCATAAAAATGATTCAAAGATTTAATTTATATCTCTTAGAATACAGTTTATTTCTTTCCATGAGGTGGGAATGGGGTGGAGAAGAAAGATGGAAAGAAGAAAGGGATAAAAGTGGTGAGAATATGGGCTGACTAGTCTGAAATCTGCCACAAAATGCTGGAAAAGCAATCTTGCCTCACCTCCCTTGATCTACTGAAGAGTTGTCCGGCTGGGAGGGACAAGACCAGGAGAAGTCCTCCATCCATGACATCAATTTCTTATTTTCTCTGGCTCTCCTCCATTTTCTATGTGTTGAAAACACATTTAAAAAACAACACTCATTTATATTATATTTAAATACTTTTGTCTAAATTTAAGAAGTATTTTGCCTGAAAATGTCAAGATATGCTCATTATAAATAATAGCAGCTACAATAAAAAGAAAAAATAATGCAGCACACAATTGGATTTAATGTGATGGAGTTAGGTAAGTGATGAAAACTTGCTCTGTGCATTCAATGAAGAACTAATGCTAAACTCTGACATTTCTTTTTTGTTAAGAAAAATAATATTACCCTGCATGCCTATAAACCTCATGTACTTTTCTGCATAAGGCGAGCACAGGATCCAGAGATTGCAGCTTCTTAATTAACTGCCATGGGAATGTTTAGGTGTGAAATTAGTCACCAGAGGGAGCCCATATTATTCCTCAAACACAGTTGCAAAAGACTGAGGACAAAGTGAAAATACATGTAGAGATTGGGGCAGAGAAGTTCAAGGAGAGTACAGTGTTCTTTTACTGTTTCTTAAATTGCTGTTTCCTCCCAATTTCAAACTTCAGAATGAACTAACTTTGATAGATGCAAAGGCTTTTTAATAGCAAAGGCATAGAAGAAAACAAGATCCATTTTTTTCTCTCAGGGTCTATTTATCCATTGACCTTCGCATTTACTTAACATGAAAACGACTTTTGTACATGCTGATTCAATTTACACAAGAATAAGACATTTTATTAGGCTCCTAGGCAGGTTAACTGTGACAGTTTCTAAACAATGCAAGTGCCAATAATTTGCCCAGTTCTTCTCAAAGTGAAATCAATCTTGGTCATGTATTTAGCAAGTGAAGTTGTCCATACATTTGGTCTTTTAATCAAGTATGAAAGAAAGCAGAGTTTGGAAGCAGAAGAGACTCCTCATTCCACAGCTATGGTCTTCAACCCCTGGGCTGTGCATCAGTACCAGTACCAGTCCCTGGCCTATTAGGAACCAGGCTGCACAGCAGGAGGTAAGCGAGCATCCTGCAAACAAGTGACTTTTCATCTGTATTTACAGCCACTCCGCATGGCTCATGTTAGTTTCAGCTCCAACTCCTGTCCTATCAGCTGCAGCATTAGATTTGCGTAGAAGCATAAACTCTGCTGTCAACTGTGCATACAAGGGAACTGTGCTTCTTATGAATATGAGGTAGAGATGAGGTGGTGATGCTAGCACTGAGGAATGCCCGCAAATACAGATTTTCATTAGCAGAGAGGTTTGACTGCACTGAGACCATAATAAATCGGTTTCTTGCAAACTCATATCAAAACTCTATCAGTGAGTGGTGACAAGCTGCATCTTTATCTTTGTTCAAGTCAACACATCAGATGAAGTAGCCGCATTCAAACCAAACTGGAATTATGAGGGTGACGAGTGAACACTGGGATATTTGACATGTTTCAAACATTAGCAGAGCTTTGGGAAGAGACTGAACCAGAGTCTTCTTTCTCCCAGCTGGGGCGTGATCAACTATCTCAGCTTTCAAAAGTTTAAGCATTACTTCCCAATCACAAATAGAACCCTGAACTAGGAAGGAATGGATACTCGACCCATTTTTGAATAAGCCAAGTGAATCCACTTGGTCTGTGCTAAAAGAGGATCAACTACCTGAGTTCACAAATGACAGCAGCCTTGAAAATGTGTTTGAGACTTTAAATCTCCATATGTTCTGCATTAAAGTCAAGGTGGAATATCCTGAACTAAGATTGCCACAAAAGCAACAAAAAGCCTGTTTCCATTTCCGGCATCCTATCTTTGTGAAGCAGAGTTTTCTGCAGTGACAGCAACCAAAATGGGATTATGGAGTAGACTGGACATAAGCAACACACTTCGGGTATCACTGTCTCCATCACCCCTAGATGGGACCACTTAGTTGCAGGAAAACAAACTCAGGGCTCCCGTTGATTCTGCATTATGGTGAATTGTATCATTATTTCATTATATATTATAATGTAATAATAATATAAAGTGCACAATAAATGTAATGCCCTTGATTCATATTGAAACCATCCCTCCCATCCACCCTCTGCCCCAGTCCATGGAAAAATTGTCTTCTATGAAACTGATCCCTGGTGCCAAAAAGGTTGGAGACCACTGCTCTATAGCACTTCCCATTTTGTAATTCTATAATTTTATGATTGTATGAAATGGGTAAATGGAATCTATAAATCGCTATCAATGAATTAATCCAAATAGATCAAACAATGAAGCTCTTTTTAGAAACAAACTCAGTCCAGAACCTCAAGCAGGCATTTTGGTACTGTACAATTGAACCATTTGCATGCTTGATTGGACTGAAATGGAAGAAAATGCCATATGCAATGTACTCTGTTGTACTCTGTAATCTAAAGGCCTTCTTTGCTTCTCCAGATTTTAAGCTCAAACAAGTGGAGCAAGATCATATTACTCAAGTTTTTTAAATATTAAATTCATATTTCTATAATCCAGAATGACTGAAACTTTACCAGAACTTGTATCTCTGTTTAGTCTGTAGTAATAACTTGAATTGATTTACCTGCCTTTACATGTTGCATTCTGTAGAAACTGTCCTAAAATATACAGACAAAAGAAAGTGAGAATTGCTACTGCTATGTAAACCCTCAGCTCTTGATTCCTAAATGTTAATTTATTTCACTCTTGCTACCCACTCATTTATTCAAAATATAGATACTTATCTTATTTCACATCATTTCCTTTACCATCTGTGGTTGGAATAAGACAGTAGCTAAGGAGACCTCTTGCACTTGGCCCCATTTCTGAATCTTTATGTAAAGTGTAGTATAATGGTTATTGGATATGGATGCTGGAGTAAAAGACTGACTCCAGATTCTGGCTGCAGTATTTTCTAGTTGTGTCACCTTGGGGTATGTACTTAATCTCTCTCTCTGTTTTCACATTTTCAAACCAGGTTACTAATAGTTCTTACCTCATAAAACTATAGGGAGCATTAGATGAGGCATTAACTAGTAAAGAATATTGTCAGGAACATAGGAAGTTCTCAGTAAATGTTATTTATTATTGCTGCTTCTGATCTTTTTTATTATTGGTGGTGGTGGTAAATTGAATAAAAAGCCCAGTTATGACTATCTTATATTTCCACATTTTACTCTTCTCAAATTAAACTGAGATTGCTTTGATTTTGACTTTTTGTTTCATTTTCTTGACTTTAACACTTTCATGTATAACTTAAATATCCTTCTTTCAATTATAACTGGAATCCTGTAATGGTTTTAAATTTTCTCTTAATGTTGACCTGCACTACAAATATTTTATTAGCTATGCCTATGGAGAATGAAATAGCTATATATGTGTGAAGAGTGTTAAAAAAGTTTATGGAAAATGTGTATTACAAAAATATGGATTTAAACTTTTTTACACTAAAATAAACTCACACTAATTTTTCATAATATGTCTGAACAAGACGTAGTTTGAATCACCAAGAAGGATTAGGCATCAGTTTGAAAAAAGCCCTTATAAGAGCTTCATGAATCCTGCTAAAATTGAAGCAAGAAGGAACATCAAATTTATGGTAGAGCTTGGATAGAATAGTGAAATCATTGATGCCTTATAAAAGCTTACAAGACAATGTCCCAAAGAAATCAGTTTACAAGTGGATAAGTCATTTTAAGAAGGAAAAAGATGACATTGAAGATGAAGCCTGCATGAGCAGACCATCGACATTGATTTGCAAGAAAAAAATTAATCTTGTTTGTGCCCTAATTGAAGAGAACTTATAATTAACATCCAAACAGTAGACAACACCAGAGACATCTAAATTGGTTTAGCTTACAAAATTCTGACTGAAAAATTAAAGTTCAATAAACTTTCCATTTGATGGGTGCCTTTGCACCCACAACTGTTGCAGACAAGAGCAGAGCTTTCAATGGCAATTTCAAATAAATGGATCAAGATCTTAAAATATTTCTTCAAAAATTTGTAACAGGAGACAAAATAATGGCTTTATCAGTATGATCTGAGAGACAAACCAGTCAAAGCAGTGGCTACCAAGAAGTGAGAGTAGTCTAGTCAAAGCAAAGGTGGACTGCTCAAGAGCAAATAATGGCAATGGTTTTTTGAGATGTTAAAGGCATATTGCTTATTGACTTTCTGGGGAGCCAAAAAGTAACATTCACTAACTATGAGGCTTTTAAGAAAGTTAGCCCAAGCTTTAGCAGAAAATCTTCCAGGAAAGCTTTACGCAGACAGTCCTCCTTCATTGTGGCAGAGAGTCCTCCTTCATTGTGACAATGCTACTACTCCTTCCTCTTATCAAAAAGGGAAATTTCATAAGAGTTTCAATTAACTTGTTATACTACATCTGAACAAGATCTAGTTTGAATCATTAGGAATCCACCTTACAGCCCTGATTTCATGCCTTCTGATTTATTTTTGTTTCCTAATCTTAAATTTTTAAAGGGTACAAATTTATTTTTAGTTACTAATGTAAAAAAGACTGCATTGAAATGGTTAAATTCCTAGGACCCTCAGTTCTTTAGGGATAGACTAAAGAACAGCACTGGCAACATCACTTCTAAAAGTGATTTGACCTTGATGGAGTTTATGTTGATAAATAAAGTGTATGTTTTTATTTTTATGTCTTAATCCTATTTTTTCATGAACTTTTCTGAAGTCCCCTCATATGACTGTCCACATGCATTCACTGTTATGAAATAGTAGAGTATACATGAGGAGGCTTCTGTAACTTCATGTAATTGAAGCCATTTATAGGGAAATGGTGCTGTGGGATTTATAAGGGAGCATGATTGTAATAAGTATGGATTTTGATCTTGGTCTGAAAAATATGGATCTGATCTGCAGACCATGGTTGCAGAGAAGGTGGGAACAGCAGTGGAGGCAGTGGGGAACTGGAAGATGATAGGAGATTTAAGAGCTGATGAAAGATCTGAAAAATTCAAAGCCGTGAAGTTTTTACTGTGCATTTACTTTTGCTAGAAAGTATTGTAGTTGATTGACAAAACTAGTTCATAATGGAAATTTAAAACAACAGTAGAAAAGTCATAATGATGGGTTTCTGAATTAAATGTGTATCAATTTAGTGAATAAATATGTATAAATATAAAACATATTTTTTTCAGAAATGCTATCCAAAGAATTTTTCCCTGGTTTTTAGTTGACTTGTATGACCAGAAATGTTACTTCAAATACAAAGCTCTGTATTCTTCCAGTGTTATAAAATAATTATTAGTAGTTCATTGAGAAGAGTATTGACATTTTCTGCTTAATTTTTATGGAATACCACAATTATTTTTCATGTATAATTGTTCCAAAGGGTGATAATGATAACATATACAGGCCATCTCACTTCTGTAGTAGTGCCAGATGGTAAAAATGCCCATGCAAATTAACCTATGCAAAGTGATCACAGTCAATGGGAAAAAAATTAAAATTACTCCATGACCTTTAAAAATACTTGCCAAAATATTAAAAACTTACTGCCATTTATAAGTGTATAAGGAACTTTTTTAATAGTAAAACTAATACTTATTTAGCATACTATAATTTAAATATAAGAAATAAGTGGTTTGTTTGCAAAAATATGTCAAAAATAGGGTTTTTATCTAATGTAATTTTTCTATCCTCATATATCCCATTTAGGATATAAGATTGCATTTAGTTGAGTCATGTCTCTTTAAGCTCCTCTTGATTATGACAATTTCTCAGGCTTTTCTTATTTTTGAGGAGTTTTGGGAAAATTTTGAGATACAGGTGAGGTATTTTGTAGAATGTCCTTCAACTGGGATTTTTTTTTTTCCATAATATGAAGGGCGTACAAATACTTTGTTACATGGATACTGTTTATAACACTTAAGTTGGGGCTTTTAGTGTGCCCATCTCTCAGTGTTCATTGTACTCAATAGGTAAGTTTTTACCCCTTCCTTCCATCTTGGTTTCCAATGTCCTTTACATCTTTGTGTCCATTGATTAGCTCCTAATTATTAGAGTATACCTGATGTTTGTTTTCCATTCCTGAGATACTTAGGATAATGGTCTCTAGTTCCATCCAAGTTGCTGCAAAAGACATCATTTCATTTCTTTTTATGGCTGAGTGGTACTCCACTGTCTGTGTGAGTGTGTCCCACATTTTCTTAATTGACTCATGAATTGATGGGCACTTAGGTTAAAAACTAAGAAAGGTCCTTCATGCTTTGATGTAGCCAATTAGGTATTTAAAAATAATAAATGTTCAGAGGTCATATCACATGACAATACTTCACTAACAAAGAGTATTTTTTTATTTCAGCATATTATGGGAGTACAGATGTTTAACTTATATGTATTGCCTTTACCCCACCCAAGTCAGAGCTTCAAGCATGTCCATCCCCCAGACAGTGCACACTGTATTCCTTACATGTGTATGTACCCATCCTCTCCTCCTCACTCCCATCTGCCTGACACCTGATGAATGTTACTATTATATGTGCACTTAAGTGTTGGTCAGTTAATACCAATTTGACAGTGAGTACATGTGCTTGTTTTTCCATTCTTGTGATACTTCACTTAGTAGAATGGGCTCCAGTTCTATCTGGGATAATACAAGAGATGCTATATCACCATTGTCTTTGGCTGAGTAGAACTCCATGATACACATATACCACATTTTCTTAATCTACTCATCTATTAATCAGCACTTGGGTTGTTTCCACAGCTTTGCAATTGTGAATTGTGCTGCTATAAACATTCTAGTGCAGATGTCTTTTCTTATAGAATGTCTTTTGTTCCTTTGGGTAGATGCTCAATAATGGGATTGCTGGATCAAATGGTAGTTCTACTTGTAGCTCTTTGAGGTATCTCCATATTACTTTCCAGAGGTTGTGCTAGTTTGCAATCCCATCAGCAGTGCATGAGTGTTCTTATCTCTCCACATCCACACCAACATTTATTGTTTTGGGACTTTTTGATAAAGGCCATTCTCATTGGAGATAAGTAATATGTCATTGTGGTTTTGATTTGCATTTCCCTAATGATTAGAGATGTTGAGCATTTTTCCATATATTTGTTGGCCATTAGTCTATCTTCTTTTGAAAAGTTTCTGTTTGTGCCCTTTGCCTGCTTTTTAATGGAGGTTGTTTGATTTTTCTTTTGCTGATTTTCCTGAGTTCTATATAGATATCAGCCCTTTATTGGATGTGTACCATGCAAATATTTTCTCCCATTTTGTGGGTTGCCTGTTCACTCTCATGATAGTTTCCTTGGCTGTGCAGAAGCTTTTTTTTTTTTATCAGGTCTCATTTATTTATTTTTATCATTGCTGTGATTCCTTTTGGGGTCTTGTTCATAAATTCTTTGCCTAGAGTCTACAAGAGTTTTTCCAATATTTTCTTCTAGAATTCTTAAGGCTTCATGCCTTAGGTTGAAGTCTGTTATCCACCGTGAGTTGATTTTTGTGAGGTGAAAGGTGCGGATTCTGTTTCAGTCTTCTACATGTGGCTATCCAATTTTCCCAGCACCGTTTATTGAATAAAAATTCTTTTCCCCAGTTTGTTTTTGTCTGCTTTGTCAAAAGATCATATGGCTATATGAGGATAGTTTTATATCTGGGTTCTCAGTTCTGTTTCATTGGTCTATGTCTCTGTTCTTGTGCTAGTGCCATGCTGTTTTAGTTAATACTAACATAGTGGTTAGTAGTTATAGTACAAGCTATAGCCTTGTAGTATAGCTTGAAGTCTGGTAGACTGATGCCTCCCAATCTTTTCTTTTTGCTTGAGATTGCTTTTGCTATGTGAAGTCTTCTCTGGTTCCATATGAAGTGTAGAATTATTTTTTCTAGATCTGTGAAAAATGATGATATTTTAATAGGGATTGCATTGAATCTATAGATCACTTTGAGTACTATAGACATTTCAACAATGTTGGTTCTGCCAAACCAAGAGCATGGTATGGTTTTCCACCCGTTTACATCCTCTGCTATTTCCTTCCTCTGAGTTTCTTAATTCTCCCTGTGGAGGTCTTTTACCTCCTTAGTTAAATATATTCCTAGGTATTTTATTTTCTTTGTTGCTATTGTGAGGGGCACTAAATCTTTGATTTGGTTCTCAGTTTGACTGTTGTTGAGGTATAAGAATGCTACTGATTACTGTACATTGAGTTTTGTAACCTGAGACTTGAATAGTGGAGGTCATCCTACGTATACAAAATAATAAAGAATATGTCTGATGCATAATTTATACTTCGGCTAAAACTATTTGCAAAATGGTATTTTAAATAACAGTATTCTTTTGCCATTAAAAATTAAAAATGTTTGAGGATGTATTATTTGGTAATTCATCCTAGTCATTAGATTTATGGTCATTCTAATGTCGATAAAACAATGCCCTGATTCCATTGTTGTAAAGGGAGTTACTATTGTTCAGATATGTCTTCTCTTTGCCTATGTAATAATGATATGGCCCTATCATCTGCACAAATGTGATGGTGATTTTGACAATGATTACGATAATAATGAAACATATGGTATTAGAGAATTTACTGAATATTGACTGTTAAGTTTAGAACAAATGATTTTATGATACAGAAACTAAAATCTGCTTTAGTTTTGTAAAAACCATGTTATGTATAAGCACTTCTATTAGCTGTTTACTGATGTAACAAAAAATGATTTGGGTAAACTAAACATAAGTTGGCGTTCAATTTAAGTCTTGGCTACAAGGACGATCTGTACTTTATTTTTGTCATTGATAATCAAATTCTAGTCTTACCTTGGTGTGTTGAAAAATTTATTCTCTGCAGTTTGGCTGAATAGAATTGGCTGCTTTGTAATGCCAAGCCCATATGAAACTAACAAACAACAAAACTCAGTGATTACAAGGAAATGATAGGAATAGCTAAATAAATAATCTTATCTGTTAAAAAAAAAGTTTGAACAGTGATAAACCTCTCATCTCGTATAACTTCTAATATGGAGTGAGCACCTTTTCTATGCCTTGGTGAATTGGCATGCACCTTTCTGAGTCTGGATAAGGTTGCAATGTTTTATTTTTGCTTCCAAAATCATAAAATATCTTTAAGATTTCCTTTAATGTGAAGTTCTTATTTTGTTTTTGTGTTTTGCTAGTATCATTTCTTCTGGGACACCTTCGTTATTTTTTGTCATAACCACTTCATTTATGTCGATAAAGTCCCTGTCACTGAGTTCCTCTGAATGCCTATCTAAAGACTCTGCTTTGGCAGCAGTGTCAACATGCCCACGGTTTAGCTATAGCTTTTGTAACTGTGTTTATGTTTGATTCAATTTGCACTTACAGTGTTATCATCCTTCTCTTCTTTGCTGCATGTTTATTTTTGTTGGCTCATTCCCTCTTGGGATTTTCCAGTTTTGTAAAACGGCATATGAGTTTATAACCGGGAAACAAGACAAGACAATTGTAGTTGACTTTGAACAACACCGGTTTGAACTGCCCAGGTCCACTTATGTGTGAATTTTTTTCCATCAAAATGTGAATAAAAAATACAATATTTTCAGGATACAAACAGCATGTATATATAAGACTGACTTTTCCCATATACACAGGTTCCACAGGACCAATGTGGGATTTCAGTATGCATAGATTGTGATATACCAGGGGGTCCTAAAACTATTACCTCATATGTACCAAGGGATAACAGTATATGATTTTCTGTCTGTATGCAAACTGAGTGACACATGTATAGTGCCCAGAACTAACAGAGTTTGAAAGAAGTGATATGATTGTTTTTTAAAATGATGCTTATCTATTCTTTAGTGATTTGTGGACTGAAGAGCTATCAGAAAACTTTGTACTTTATGCAATTATGTGCAGATAGCATGCCTTGATAATTGAAATTTAAATTGTAATGTTGGGACTGGTTTTATTTAAACTGTGCTAATTAAAATTTGTGTGTATTTTGAACAAAAAATGTCTGTTGGGATTTATGTCAAATTTGTTAGCCATTTTCTTGTCAAACCTGTTGGCCCAAGCAGAGTTCAATCATTATAAAGTATCCATCATCTATCTCTAGTGTAGGTCGATAATATTACCTGTCCTCAAGAATCTCACAACATTTAGAGAGAGATATGAGATATAGAATATAAACAACTTTAGTTATTAAACAATATACCAAGTGATAGTTTCTATGAGGGAGGAATTAATATGAAATAAAAATAACTGGCCAGAATGTGGTGAATTCTTAACACTTTTTTGTCTATTATTTTGTAATGAAAAAAATTGCTTGGGAGTAAATTCTAAGACTTGAAACCTATTGAAATTTGTCTTTAGCAATTCATGATAATTATGCTTAAGTTTTGGGGAAGAAATAATATCTCATTTGCATTAAATCTGGTTTACTACTGACCAGACAGGAGTTATTCAAGATGGCCTTTAAAGCTGTCTTCGTGTTACAACTAGAACTGTCTCATTTTAATCTTTCTGCTTTAGAATAGATGCAGATGAATGATCCCAACATTTCTGAAACCCTTTATGTGCAAGTAAATCATTGTTAGGAGAGTTAAATTCCTTCTTTTATGAGAAAAAATACATCTCCCTTCAGCCTCTAATTGGAAGGCAATTAGTTTCTTCAATTTTCACTACTGGTGCCTGGGAAGAATTGTTTCTTATCTTTACCTCCTGTTTTCAGGTCTAAGATGTGCATGGTTCAGGCAGTACTTATTGAGTCTCTGGGCTCCCAATCTTCCATACTATAGGCATGCATTCTGCTTGGCCTGACCAGGTGTGTTCCACAAAGCTTGTAATAAAAAAAGGTATCACTTCTTTAGTATCTTCTGTGGATGCTTCTCCTTCTACCATGTATTAAAAATTTACCTGGTGTGATAAGCACAAATTAAGTGAAATGCTTGCATCTCCCAGGAGCTTTGTATTTAATATCTCACATTTAATTTTAGATAGTATCTGAAGCATTTAAGATACACCCCTACCTAGTATAAGAAAAGTGATTGGAACTAGTTCCAATAGTTAAAGTTGGCTGCCGTTACACAAGTTATAGTACCAAGAAGAGTGTTACATTTTATATGCTCAGATTTTTCAGGATTTAATATTCCACTCAATCTAAATTGTCCTAGTTGCTCACATTAAACTTCCAATTGAGATTCTTTCACTTATAGGAAAGAAAATGAAAACATAAGCTAATAAGCTGAAAAAAAAAGTACAATATGTTTGTGGAAATAGGAATATAAATTTGAGCTAATGGCTTTATTTACATGGGATACTAAATCATTAAATTCTATTTTATTAAATGTGTTTGTTTAGAAAGACCTGCTTTTTACCTGATAGCATGCCAAAGAACTTTGAATATAATAATGAGTAAACATAGACTTTAATTTCAAGAAGATTAAATTCCACTAGAAAGAAAAAGTATGTGTCGTCAAACATTTGAAAAGCACAACATTGAGAAGTAGTAGTCACAGGTCAGTTATTATTTTTTTCCTGAGGTCAATGATTAACTTTCTGCCTAGTCATGAGAAATAGGCTGATATAAGCAAGGGTCCTATCAAATAAGACAATTTTGCAGAGCTTAAATGTGGTAAAGGATCTCGCCTGAGAGGGTGAGTTAGAAGGGGGCAGGAGAAGAAAGGAGAAAGCATTGGAAGGGTGCAAAGCAGAGTGGTGCCTTGCGGCATCCTCACCAGAGGTTCCTATGAAGCATCACAAGGATGCTGAGCAGAAATGAGGCTGTGGAGGCAGTTTTGGAATTCTGTGTCTACCAACCATGGAACCGGAAATAGATCAGAGGGGAACTTGGAATGGATCAGAGAAGAGAAAGGAAAAGTGCTCCATTCCTCCCTCCCTTATTCCCTTTTTTACTTTTAAATCATTTTGTTTTGTGGCTTTATTACTTTACATAGCAAATTAGATACTTCAAGAAAATAGAAGTAAGCAAATAAAATTAATTTTTTTCTCTCTGCATATTTATATACATATCCATAATCACTAAGTTTTTATTTTATATATACAGAGTTTTAAACAAAATGGGTTCATAATTACAGATTTTGTTCTGTTAGAAAATACATACTTTTCCTATTTATTTTTTACTAATGTTCATCAAACATTTATTGAACACGTACTACATGCCAGGTTCTTTGCATCTCCAACATCAAGGCAAGCTTGAAGAGGTTTAGTTCAGGGAAGGGGACAGACTCCCAAATAATTACATACTTGCAAGATGTATGTGAAATGAGAGAGAAATATATGGAATTAGAGAGGAAAGTATACTTCGAAAAGTTGCTGCATATTGTTTTTTTAAGACAGCTTTATTGAAATATAATTTTTCAAGTGCAAGTATCTTAAAACATTTGTAAATATATTTTCTAATAAATCATGTTATCACATTCAAAAGTTTAAAAGGACATAAAGTAGAAAGTTACTACCATAGCTCTCATCATCCAGTCTGACTCTTCCACAACTTATAACACTTGCTTTGTATCATTCCAGTAATTTTAAATGTACATTCATTCATATAACTACATATTCTTTTACATGAACAAATTGGTGCATAGTATATATAATAACTTGTCGCTCTTTGAGGTATCTCCATATTACTTTCCACAGAGATTGTACTAGTTTACAGTTCCTCCAGCAGTGTATGAGAGTTCCTATATTTCTGATATCTTCCAAATTGCATTTCTTCTAGACTTCCCCTGAATTATTGAATCAAATTATTATCTGCCAGCTCAGCATGTACACTTTTAACAGGCCTGTCAAACTTGGCATTATATTAACATTATGCTCTTTTGTTCTTGACTCTCAAGTCCATTTCTCCTGCTTTTTATGTTGTTGTTATTGTTCTTGCAAAGGTAACTTCAACATTCTCATTGTTTAAACCATCCTTGATTCTTCTCTTTATCTTACTGCTTTATCCATTTTTTTTTTTTTAGTAAATCTTGTGGGCTTTTAGTGAAATAATCCAGAATCCTACCATTTTTCATACTTTTACTTTTTACCTCCTTTGTCCAGACAACTGTAATCTCATCTAGACAACTATGGTAATCTACTAAATGGACTCTTTGTTTTTACTTTCTGTCTACTTTCAATACAGCAGTCGGAGTGAGCTTCATAAAAATCTCTCAGTTCAAGCCATTTCTCTCTTCAAATGCTTTAAGTGACTTCTAATCTCAAAGTCAAGGCCAATCCCTTACCATTGTGGCAAAGCCTTCCATCACCTTCTCTCCCACTTTTCCCCTCAGGGATTCTACTCTACCCACCTTGGCCTTCTTGATGTCCCTTAAATAAGTCAAACCCTCTTTATCATCAGGCACTTTACATGTGCTATTTGTTTTGCCTGGAAATCTCTCCAGACTTCATGTTCTCTACTTCATTGCTGCTATGTTGTACAAGATCTCTAATTAAATGTCACTTGTCAATCATGCCTTTTCTGGTTATTCTATTTAGAAAAGCAACAATCTTCAATTTTTGTTCATCAAGGAAAAAGTAGAAACAACTTGGAAGCACACAATTAAAAAAGGATAAGTCCACACTAAACACACATAGACTCATTTCACAAGTGATAATCATTGTAATGCATAACCTCTTCTGAATTTTCCTATGACTAAAGCCTTTAATAATATATTTCTTCTTAAAAATTCCATCCATTTGTTTTTGTCCTCCTATCTGAGAGAATCATTTAAAATGCATTGTCTCCTCTATGAAATTTTCCTCAGGTATTTGTGAAATAATATTTTTGTCCACACTTTGTCTTCCCTCTTCCAAGATAAATACCTGTATTTTCTGTTTTCTATTTCTATAAGCTTATAAATATGTTGTCATATTTGACTGTATTTTCCCATCAATCTTAAATAGAAATACTATTTTCAGCTTCCCACTTATAAATTCATTTAGCAGACTGGCAAAGTTTTGTCTGAGCCTACGTACTAAAACAAGTTGCTACTGTCTTATAATATTGAAATTACCTTGAATTTCAATTTCATATTTATCATATTTTTTACCCTTTTTGAACTTTCATTATATTCTTCTTGCAAGAGAAGATTAAAACAAGGTTGAAGATTAATCATTTTCCTTTCATACCTTATTCTATTTATGCTCCAATACTGCATCTTTTTTTTCAAATGATGAACCTATCCCTTTCTCCTTAAATAATAAAATGTCTGTGAACAATGTTTATAATATTTCATAAACTTTGATTTGTTCTGGGTCTGGTCTTATTCCAGGCTTCTTGCTTTCTTTAGCTACACCTCCTCCTAGGGATAAAACCTATCTGATAATTTGCAGAACTGCCCCAGGGTTTGGAGGATTTGCTTTGGCCATCTTTTTATATTTCCCAGAATTATTTGCCACTATATAATGTAAATTTTATTCTTTAGTACTTTTAATATCCCTCTTAGTCCACCTTTCATTTAAGAAGCTCATTTGCTATTGTATTACAAAAAGTGGGACTTTTAATCTGGATCTGGGTTCTATTCCCAGTACTGATGCATATAAATTTGGGCATACCTTGTAATCTGTGAGTCTTAGATTCTTCACACAATGAGGGAAATAATACATGTTCTGCAGTTTGTTAGTATTTTTGTTTGAACTAATATTTTTAAAATCTCCTGTGTAAACTAGATGTTCCATAAATATGATAGTCATGAGATTATGTCTACATGATTTTTTAATTCTCTCTCTGTAATAAAGCATATATGAATTATGCCTTGGTAACTCCAGTGTGTATGTGCGTTATTTTATATCTTACTACTGAGAACTTCAAGGTAACATAGTAATTGTCTCTCATTATTCCTGATATTCTCATTGATGTGAATTAAATCCAAATTACTAATTTCCTGATTCTCTCATTGTGAGATGTGAATTTACCAACAGTGTTAGTCGAGATGCTTTGATAAATAAAATTTTCAGTGGATTTCTAGAAGATTGGATTTCTCTAATTAGTACAAATGTTTCTGTGGGTATTATATACTATTTTAGAGAATCATGCCTTAGTTGCCACTTTTTAAAGATTCTTCTACAGAGAATACTGCCTTTGCTATATCAGATCATCAATTCCTATGTAAAACAAAGTCTTTCATTTAGAGAAATGAACCTTGGCTCCTTTTGTGAATCTGCCATCCTGGTCATGATATCCAGGTGATACAGGAAAACAGTTTCTATCATTACGCTCAGATCTAGAAGTGGAAAACTTCAAACACAAAGAGGTTAAAAATATGACTTGTTTTGCATTTCTCTGATTAGTGACATTGAGCGTTTTTTCATATGTTTACTGGCCATTAGTCTGTCTTCTTCTGAAAAGCTTCTGTTCGTGTCTTTTGCCCACTTTTTTAATGGGGTTTGATATTTCTTCTCTTGCTGATTTGCTTGAGTTCTTTGTAGATTCTTCTTATTAGCCCTTTGTCAGATGTATAGCATTGCCAATATTTTCTCTCATACTGTAGATTGTCTATTTGCTCTGTTGATTGTTTTCTTGGCTGTGCAAAAGCTTCTTAATTTAGTCAAGTCCCATTTATTTATTTTTGTTGTTGCTGTTGGGATCTTCTTAAATTCTTTGACTAGACCAATATCTAGAAGAGTTTTTCCAACATTTTATTCTAGAATTCTTATGGTTTCATGTCTTAAATTTAAGTCTGTTATCCATTTTGAATTTTAGTGATTGGTGAGAGATATGGACCCTGTATTAATCTTCTCCATGTGTCTATCCAATTTTCCAAGCTGCATTTGTTGAATAGGGCTTCTTTCCTCCAGTGTGTGTGATTGCCTGCTTTGTCAAAGATCAGATGGCAATATGTGGATGGTTTTATATCTGGGCTTTCTGTTCTTCTCTGTTGTGTTCCATTGGTCTATGTCTCCATTTTTGTTTCAGTACCATGCTGTTTTGGTTACTACAGCCTTGTAGCTGTAAGTTTCGTGAAGTGATGCCTCTAGGTTTGCTGCTTTTACTTAAGGTTGCTTTGGCTATTTGGGCTCTTTTCTGATTCCCAGTGAAATGTAGAATTATTCTTTCTAGATCTTCAGAAAATGGTGTTGGTATTTTCATGGGGATCACATTGAATCTGTAGATCTTTTGGATCAGTATGGACATTTTAACAACGTTGATTCTGCTGATCCATGAGCATGATATGTTTTTCCATTTGTTTACATCATCTGCAATTTCCTTCCTCAGTGATTCATAGTTCTCTTTGTAGAGATCTTTCACCTCCTTAGTTAAATATATTAAATATATTTCTAGGTATTTTATTTTCTTTGTAGCTGTATCCAAAAGTTCCAAAACAATAGATGTTGGTGTGGATGTGGAGAAAAAGGAACACCTATACACTATTGGTGGGACTGCAAACTAGTGCAACGTCTATGGAATTTAGTATGGAGATTCCTCAAAGAATTGAAAATAGACCTACCATTTGATCCAGCAATCCCATTACTGTGTACTTACCCAAAGGAAAAAAAGTCATTTTATCAAAAAGATACTTGCACTAAAATATTTGTTGCAGCACAATTCATAATTGCAAACATATGGAATCAACCCAAGTGCTCATCAATTCATGAGTGGATTAATAAAATGTGTGTGTATATATATACATACACACATACACACACCCTGGAGTACCACTAAGTCATAAAAAAGAGTTAATACCTTTTGCAACAATCTGGATGGAACTGGAGACCATTCTCCTAAGTGAAGTATCACAAGAATGGAAAAACAAACACCACATATACTCACTATTAAATTGGAACTAACTGATCATCACTGAATGCACAGATGGAAGTAAAACTCAATGAAAGTCATGCAGGTGGGAGGGGGACAGAGGTGATAGGTGAAATCATACCTAATGGGTACAATGTACAATATCTGGATGATGGGTACACTTATAACTTTGACTCAAGCCGTGCAAAAGCTATCCATGTAACCAAAACATTTGTACTCCTATAATATTCTCAAATAAAAAAAAAATAACTTGTTCCCAGTATCCTACAGTTCTCTACCTAGAACTTTAGAGTAGATGTGGAGTTTCTGGTCTTTCAGTTCTACCATTTATCCCCTCCAGGATCAGAAGATGCAATTTTCATTCTTGTCAAAGGTGATTTACCTTACACTTGGCATGGAGGGCTGGCCAACACAGAAGTGAGTTGAGGAGGGTAGGCTGTGCTCTATTGAGAATGAGTCCAGGGACTCTCTCATTTACTAGCTCCCATTGACTTCTGCTTGAAAATCCTCCATGTCACTTTTATAATATGAGCTAAAATGTACATTCTTCCAGAAAATCCACTACTTCAATATTGCCTGTTGTTTTAAATCACTAGGGTGGAAATCGCCAGAAAAAATATTAAAATAATTTAAAATTGCATTTTTCTCTGCTATTCACTGTCTGTATAAAGTTAGCAAACTTTCTCAACCTTATTTCGTTCATTTGTAAAGTGATACATATTAACAATACATATCTCAGATTTCTTGTAGGAGTCAACTGAGACAATTTTAAGAATATATTTTATAAAAAATAGGTTGAATAAGAAATGTTTTTTGAGACAAAAGTCAAAACATATCATGGTATTCTGGAAAGAATGTGGGCTTTGCATTTAGATAGACCTGCAGTGAATGTTGAGTTTTGCCACATGCTAGCTGTATGATCTTTCCCAAGCAACTTTCCTTCTCCAAAACTTTTCTCACCTGTAAAAGGATGCCATCACTCACACATACGGAATACTGTAATAATTACTTCTAAAAGTATATTAAAATCGTTTAAAAGAGTGCCTGCCATATACAGTGCTGGGAAGTGCTAATTCTTTACTTTTCTCCCTTTATCTCACTGTCGAAAGGACCCAGACCTCAGAATTTTACTCTTAATAGATGATCCTCTCAGAAGATAGCACACCAACAGAAAAATAGATGAAATTGGAATAGGGGCCATTCCATACCCCTAAAATAGCACTGCTTAGATCTTTCTGTGCCAGGAAGAAATCACTGCCTCAGATTTTTCTGTTCCCAGCTCAGCAGTTTCTTTTTGAATCTCCTCCATTTTGGCAGGTAGACAAGGTCACAAAATACACAATTGCCTGAATTTTTTTAAGCTAGCCTCTGACCAGAGTCAGTGACATTTGCAGCTTTTTAATTACACACACATGCCCCTTTCATCTTGCATAATGCTGAGCAATAAAATTAAACATACATTCTTTCCTCTGGGTGGCTATTTGGAACATAAAGCATTGATATTATGTGTTAATCAGCACATCTATATTTTGGTGGAGTATGTATGGACACAAGATGCAGGAGTTCACTTATTCTATTACAATGAATTTATAGTCCAGAAGAACCCACAAAAGGGTTAGAAAATGTTGGCTATTGTGCTCTTTTAGGAAAATATATTGCCTAAAGATATAGAAGTGCTGACTATTAGAAAACCAAAGTGGATTTAAACGAAGCAAATAGCATGACATAAAGTTACATTAAAATAACTTTTAAGAATTTGATCAGGAGACATGAAAGCTAAGAAACAAGGAAGATAAGGATACCATTGCTTGCAAATCAGTGCTTCTGGAAAGATTTAGAGAGATGTTGGCTTTGAGAAAGAGACATATTTAAACAAATTCTATTTTCACTTGGTGTTTAGAGAGATCACAACAAGCCAACAATTTAAGGAGCAGGTTTACATGTCTGACATCATAATCCAAATAGCACCATTATTGTGTTGATTTGGCTATCCATTTTTTCATGTGCCTGCCTGTTTGTTTTAGTATTACACATTCTACAATATGCCCTCAAAGAGTCTCTACTTTAAGAAATTATCTGATAAATAGTAATTCCTTTCCAGAAGGCATAGGCACCTGAGAATTTAGTCTGTTTTACAAATTCAAATACCTATATTACAATCTATTTTGAATGCAGTTTATTTCAAGTAAGCAAATATTTACTAAATGAAAAAAAGTATGTAAAATACTTTTCAAAAAACTCAATTCATAGTATATGTTCAATAAATATTATTTTTAATTCAAACTGGCTTTATTTCTGGTTTAAGTGTTCAGGGTTTTTTTTTTTAATTGAACTCTTCGAAAAGGTAGAAAAATCATTAATTTATTAAACAGTGTCAATGAAAATGTTCTAGATCCTATGGTAGAAAATAGATGTGGCTTAATAATACACTCTTCAAAAAGATTAAAATCTAGTTGAAGACATAATCTTAAGAGAGTTAAAAATAAATCACATATCAAGAGAGTATGGAGTAAGTTCCAAGTGACTAGTGAATAATAAAATCTCCAGGAATTGATAGAAGAGAAAAAGTCAACAAGGTTATCGTGATCAGTGAGGGGTATATGATGAGAAATTTACCAATAACTGAGTTTCAAAGGACAATGAGGATTTTCATTGGTAAAAAAGAATTATCGAATTATCTGATAATAAATATATCTATTAGAGAAATTTATAAATGTAAATGAGGATAACCCAGGCCTTTCAAGGGATTAAAAATGTTAAAAATGGTGTGAATATATTAGTCATTACCTGAACTATTCTGGATCAGAGACATTCTTTTGGAATTACTGGAAATATAATATTTGAAAATGGAGAGAGTTATTACATCATCTTTGATATAAGATTAATAACTATGGCCTTGGCATTATGGAATTTAGTTGGGGATAGGAGTGATATGATGAAAAGTGGGTTTAGAGAGGATGATTCCAGTAGTCCTATGTTGAGTGGATATGGCATGATAAATATAGCATTAAGGAGATGCAATTAAAAGGCAACTAAATACAAAGGCATATTTCAAAAATTAGCTGAGATTCTGTAGTGGTCAAGTAAAAAGTGTGTGTGTTTGTATATATGTAAGATACCACTATTTTTATTAGTTCTTAAAAGTATTTGGAATTATAAATTAAGAGGTTTGAACAAGATCATCTCCATAGTCCCTGTCAGCTTTTAAATGTTAATGATCATGTCTACACAATGGAAAAATCATTTAGTAATGTTATATACGAAATATTTCATATAGCAGCTGAATCTTCAATGTCATTTAAATGAATGGCTTGGAAGAATTTTATTTCAATAAAGAGGCAGGAGGGCATGTAAAATCAGACAAAATTTTCAAGGGTCTGGGGACATTAACTATTATGAATTCTATTTTGTAAAGGGGGGGATATTCTCTCCTTGAAGACACTGGTTGCATTACACGGTGATACATTGTTGAGCATTGACTTGATATATGGCTCTTTTCTCTATATGTGATGTTTTCATATCTCCCATAGAGCTAGGGAGAAAATCACTGTCAATGCTTCAGTATTCTTGATTCTCTGTGGTGTAGATGGAAAAGTTCCATGCATAAAGGGATTGTGCTTAGATGAGCGCAGAATTTTCAAGGCACCAGAAAACTCAAAGGAGCACAATAAGTAATTTATAAGATAGAAAATAATGTAATAAATACTGAAATAACAATAGCAATAGCAACAATAATACTTATACTAGTATAATTTCATTCATCCAATATGTTACAATAAAAAAGGTAATTTCAAGCTTTGAGACATAGCAGAATATTATACTTTGGCCACGTCAGAACTATTAAAAAGATTAATGTGTTCTATATATTTGCTTCTCACTAATTAAATAAATGGGAATGTAGTCAATAAAACCTTAAAATTATTAACAGTAAAATCATCAATCTAAATTCCCAATACAATCTTTAAGATGTCTTGAAATTAAATTTAAAATTATAAGCCAAAAGTTTAGCAATATACTCACTTATGCTTAAATAACTGTAAGTCAAAAATGGATTTAACACACCTAACCTACGAAAAATCATAGCTTAGCCTAGCCTACCCTACCCTAAGTGTGCTCAGAACACTTGCATAAGCCCACACTACTTGAGCAAGATCACCTAACAGAAAGTTTATTTTACAATGTAATGTTGAATATCTCATATAATTTATTAAATAATGTACACTACATGGAAATTGTGATGGTTTTGCAACATTACAAAATTGGAGAACTTGTAACTCAGATCAATCTAAGGCAGGTACCATCAGTAGCTTCTCAGATCAATAAAAGTCAAGAAGAAGAGACCTGAGGTCTGAGGCTGGGGAACAGAAAGGGTTGCTGTCATCAACTGTGGTGAAACAGGTCTTACTAACT
Organism: Lemur catta; assembly: GCF_020740605.2. Lineage (NCBI taxonomy): Eukaryota > Metazoa > Chordata > Mammalia > Primates > Lemuridae > Lemur > Lemur catta. Next base: position 63,654,322 of record NC_059131.1, on the reverse strand, counting down.
CAGCAGGTGTAAACCATGATAGTCAAACTGTGTAATTAGGCAGAGCTTCTCTGAGTGGATTCAAAGAGGAAGCAGTGTGGTTACATCAGACAAGCAGAATGCTATATAGAGAGTTTCTGTTATCTACATGCATAATACACTATTCCAACGTTTAGTGGCTTAAAGCAACAACCATTTTATTCTCATAACTCTTTAACCTGGGCTAGACTTAGTTGGTTCTTTGCATGCTGTATGCTAGGGATAGAATGTCTCAAGGATCTTCCTCATGTGTTTTGTGCCTTGTGTGTAACTCAAACACCTAGGAATTTTCTGGCCATCCCTCTCTTTCCATGTAGCCTTTAACGTGGTTGTCCTGGGCTCTCTAAAAGAATGGTAGTCTCAGAGTAATGAGACTTTTTTCATGAAAACTACCTTCCAAGGGGGAGTTTTACAAAAGGGTAGAAGCTGAAACTTGCAAGTGGTTTAGACTTCAGTACTGGAAGTTACAGAGTCACCTCTACTACATTGTCTTGGTTAAAGGGAGCTATGAGGCCAGCTGACACTCAAGGGAGTGGGAAATAGACTCCAGATATTGAGGGGAACAGTGGCAAATATTGTCACAGTTCACCTACAATGGGAACCCAGGCTCTTTGTAGTTTATGATTATAGTCACACATTGCTTAATGAATAGGATACCTTCCAAGAAATGTGTCATTAAGCAATTTCATCATTGTGTGAACGTCATGGAGTGTACTTACACAAACCTTGGTGGTGCACACCTCGGCTGGCAACATGGTATGACTCCTAGACTACAAATCTATCCAACATGCTAAGGCTGTGAATTTTATAAGCAATTGTAACATAATGGTAAGTATTTGTGTACTGAAACATCTAAACATAGAAAAGGTACATTAAGTATGCAGTATTATAATTGTATGGGACCACTGTTGTATATGCGGTCCATCATTGACTGAAACATTGTCATGTGGTACATGACTGTAGCTGTATGATTGGTATCCATTCTTAATATAACCTCTTGGTCTAAGATAACTGTATTTTCACCTTTCCAGAAGTACAAATAAAGGGAAAAGAACATAACTTTCCCTTAAAAGGCACATACTGAAAATTACCCTCACCAATTTTGTTTTCCTTTTGTTAGCAGAACTTACTTGCGTGACCACATCCAGCAGTAAAGGAAGCTGGGAAAGGTAATCTTCAGACAGACATGTGCACAGCTATCAAATCTGGGGTTCTTTTTCTATTGTGGAAGGGTATAAGACATTGTGGGCCAACCAGAAGTTTCTGGCACAAAATTTAGCAGTATTTAAATCGTGTATTTTTTCTAATGTCCGCAAGTAGAAGCTGTATCTACTTTATCCCTGTCTACTCTGTGGGATATTCTTCAGAAAATACAATATGGAATTCTGCCAGGTGGCTGTGAAAAGGAAGGTGGCTTTACTGGAGGATATTTTCTTTTAATGGCATTCCCTTTGAGAACCTACTTTTTTTAGACCTAGTTTCTGGATTGCAAGCTCCCATCTCTCCTCTCCTAGGAGATATAGGCATTCTTCTAATTATGTAGCATCCTTGGATAGATATGAATACAGCCATTAGTTCTCTGTTTGCAAAATTCAGCTAAGCTACCAGGAAAATACTGCACCAGTGTGTGTCTCTTTACAGCTTAACCATCATTTTAATAAATCTCAACAGTGTTTGCTTCCTATTCAATACTGACCAACCCTCTTCCTCACACAGAAATGACTGGTTATAGGCATTTTATTTAGGGAGAACATGATGGTATCTGTCTGAATAAGAACAAAGTAATTTCCCTCAGAGCGCTTGCCAAATGCATTAGGAACACACACTCCATCACTGCCCGATATACACTTCAGTGCTCATTCCCTAAACTCATCCAGATAGCTTATGTGCCTGAAGAAGGCAAAATAGTTCTGAATTCAGTTTTTCTTCAATAATACAAAAGATTTAAAGGGAAAAGCAAACCAGAAGATGCAAGCTCAATATTATAAATTGATTCACAATATTATCACAAAACTCAATATTTTCTTTACCTATATTTTACCTACATAATGTATTCAAGACCGTCTCCTGGTTGCTAATGTCTCACATGAGTTTCATTAATTTACTTTTGTAATCTCACTTCCCCAGATTACCTCACAATATCAGACATACATGGACCATCTGGTTAAAGTGGGTCCTTCTCATCCAAGTGCATATGCTCTGCTTGCTTTGTCTTTGATCCCCTGGCTGCGCTGTTCTACCTCTGACAGTTTGTATTATGCTGATTTGGCTTAGTTTGCCAGAATTATCGTCTCTATAAGGTTCTGAGTTAGAGTTGTCCAAAAGAAGAGCTGCAATACATTTGGGGGATGGCATTTAGGCAGCAGCCGTTATTCCCAGATGGTCACCAAGACCACTTGCTGTGACAGGCAGATGCAGAGGTGCCAGTGGGTTCCTGCCCCACTCCTCTTGCTTATGTGTCCTGATCTTGTTTTCAAATGCAGGCCCTGTTAGCCAACAGCAGCTGTAGGCCTCTCAGGAGCCTGACAACAAATTTACTGAGAGGGTAGCTGCAAAGAAACTATCTTTCAATAAACTTCCTCACAAAATTTTTCTCTGTACTCCATTTAGCCTCTGTACATGCTTGGCTTCTCAGACTGACTGGTTGGTTAAAAAACAACAACAACAACAACAACAACAAAATTCCATGTTTCCCCAACTCCCTCCTAGATGTTAATTTCCTAGCTGTTTACAAAATTATATAATATCTAATTTCTATTGCATATCACTTGATCAGACAGTTTTTCTGCTTCCCTGGTTAACCCTAACTGTTAGAGTCCCATAGGTGGAAGAGTACCATACCAGCAATTGGACTAATTATCTCCAGATGACAAACATAAACATTTTTTTCTGTTTTTGTTCAAGCCACTGTTCATTTAACGTTTTCTATGACTCACAGATAATCTGATCAAAGCTATTATAATATACAGGCTCTCTAAAATTATTCTAAATTACAGAATTGCCCTTAATGCCAAAATTAGTCCTATCTTACCCTGGTTAACACATTGCCTGTCACACTGGAAATATTTTTTCCCCTCTGGGGCCATGGTGTCTTATTATGGAAATAGAATAAAAAATGTGAAAAAACAAACAATTATCTCTAATTTAATGAAAACTTTGTGATTTTTGTTTTCTGTGCATGAGTTATAAGCAACTTGAAAAACAGTTCTCGTGGCTCCCAAGGTGAAGAGATGTGTTAGCTACATTTTCTTTATGAGGCACTAACCTCAAAACGAGTGTGAGTTAAACACAACTCACATGGCAGTTAATGTGTTAATGGATTGAAAATCTGATGTGTTAAATAATTTCACAAAGTTGACTACAAGTTCCATATGAAAGAAGAATGTAACAAAATTTTCTTACTGCTGTAACCCTAACATATAACAATAACAACAAAAAGATATAGTCAAAAGAAAACATTTATTGAATAATGAAATGAATCTCTTTTGAATATATAGTCCGTTATGAATAAAACATGGATAGTTTGGAAAACAGTAGTAAATATTTTACACCTCTAGGGTAACATTTAGCTGTTGAAAAGGTAATTCATTTTATGAATCACTTAAGTATTAAAGTGCAAATTTTTAATTGTGCTTCCATAGCCTAGAGATTAAGAATGAATTAATTCAGATAATAAGTCCCAGTGAAATTCCAACTTGGAAATCATATTCCTTAAAGGCATGGTTTCTACTCTAAAGTTTACCATTTCCTAGGAAGAGCCATCGGTTGTTGCAAGGAGTTCATGAGTCCACGCATGCGTGAGACATTATTAGAATGTTAAAATGTCTCCTATGCATAAAATTGCCATTTTAAAAAGGCACATGAAAATTGTATTTGAATTCATAAAATTTACACATATTTTAAGAGTTACTGAAATCAATGTCTTTTTTTCTATGTTCTCAATCAGTAGCTACTAAAATCAGAAATGCTGTCATCTATGTCTTTACAAATAAAATCATTGAGATGAAAAACTTTCCCATGCAACTTAGTCATCTAGTCAACCTATTAAAATAACAAAAGCAGTCATTATATATAATCTATACATATTTTATATAATGAGATTGTGCATCAGTATTGGGAAACAAGCAAGGATACTGTCCACCAGTCAAAAATCCAAGCAAGTCTTACAAAAACATAGTCCAAATAAGAACAAATTAAGAGCACAGGCCGGGCACAGTGGCTCATGCCTGTAGCACTCTTGGAGGCAAAGGCGGGAGTATTGCTTGAGCTCAGGAGTTCGAGACCAGCCTGAGCAAGAGCAAGACCACTGTCTCTACTATAAATAGAAAGAAATTAGCCAAACAACTAAAAATAGAAAAAATTAGCCAGGCACGGTAGCATTTGCCTGTAGTCTCAGCTGCCAGGGAGGCTGAGGCAGGAGGATTGCTTGAGCCCAGGAGTTTGAGGTTGCTGGGAGCTAGGCTGATGCCACGCCACTCTAGCCCAGGCAAGAGAGTGAGAGTCTGTCTCAAAAAAAAAAAAATTAATTAAGAGGACAAAATTTCCCTAAGATTCATTAAATGTAGTGGAGGAAAACAAATAAACAACAATAAAAACAACAACAAAAAAACAGATGATAGCCAGACGGATCATACATTGGAGATGCACCAAGATTCTAGCAGTGGCAGGGTGGAGGTAATGAAATGGCTATTTGTTAATGGGCAAATTTCAACCATATGAATAAATGGTGAAAACTTACTTCAATACAATGCAACAGGAAGATATTATGAGAATCCTAATGTGATATAATGTGAAACATACTGGATCAGCTGACGAGTATTTTTCCAAAGTACATCAATTTTTGAATCTTTGAATCTCATGTGTCCTTTAACGTACCTTGAGGTTTAAAGGAAATACAAAGAATAGAACAGGTTAAATATCAACATGAGGAAGCAATGGAACAAATTCATAAAGTGAAACATTTTGAGAGACAGTGGACTCAATATTTTCAACAAATAAATTACATGAAACAAGTGGGTATGTGATAAGGCTTATCTTGATTAAAAATTATGTAAGTGACATAACAAGCAAAAACAGTAGATCTTGTTTGGATCCTGATAAAAAAAAAAAAACAAATTTTCTGGTTTTATGACTATATAACAAAATTACCTTAATTTTTAGAGATAAATCATTTGTGGATGACATCTGTCTGTGGTAGGCAGAATAATGACCCTGCAAAGTTGTCTGGGAGGAAACCACATCCCCTCCCCAACTTGTGAATACCTTTTGCTACATCATAGAATGGTAATTTAGGTTGCATATGAAACTAATGTTGCTGATCAGGTCACTAGATTAACCTGCATGATATGGGCAGGCCCAATGTAATCACAAGGAGCTTTAAATGCAAAAGAGGGAGACAACATTCAGTGTCAGAGTGATGTGGTCTCCTGCCAATGCCTTGATTTCAACCCAGGGAAACTCATTTCAGACTTCTGCCTCTAGAACTATAAGGCAACAAATCTGTGCTAATTTAGGCCCCCAAATTTGTGCTAATTTGTTACAGCGGCAATAGGAAACCAGCACACTGAGATTCTAATTAAACATTTCAGAAAAACAATTGAAAAAATGAAATAAAGTAAATGTAAATAACTGAAAGGACCAATTTTACTCCTTGTATTTTTAGATATGTTTGAAAAATTTATAATTTTTTTAAAGTTATCCACTATACCAATTTTAAAAATTAGAAAACTGAATAAAGTGTTGTAAAGTGATGGGAATGATTTCTCATCCATTTCTCATGGAAGGTAGGCCATGGCTGGCTGTCAGGAGATATGCAAATAGACCATGTGCCTAAAATTTGATCCGGGATATACATTGCAAAGAAAATCTCACACAGCTCCATTCAAGGGCAAAATGACTATGGTGACTGAGGCGTTGTTTGTGATTAGAAAAAAGAAATAAAACAGGAAATAACACTATTTACATAAAATAAAATATACATTCATAAACACTATGCTTTTTAAAGAAACTGATGTATTTGGAGGCATAGAAAAATAAACAGAAAAGTTAGGTCAGTCTCATTACAGATGCAAAGAAAAAATAAAGATCACAATATTAACTTTTAAGTAGGTAGATCTCAATTTCACAGATATAAACAAGAATAACCCCCATCATTTGTGAATAGTAGTAGAGCTTTAGCTCCTCTCATCTTCTGACAACAAATCTTGCCCATCTTTTCCAAACCATCCTGCACACTGCAGAAAACAGATTTATTTGAAATGAGAAAAATTATATCATATTGTTGCTTCCTTAAAATTCTTCCATTGTTCTTAGGAAACAATCCAGAATCCTCAGCCTGTCTTCCAAGCAAAGGGTTGGCCTTGTGTGCTTTCTGTTGTTCTCTTTTCTTTTTCTTTTTAATCTCTTTTCACCTCAGGAGTTTCATGTTCCTCCCTCTATCAGGCCTTCACACTTTGCTTTCCTTTGACCTGTAATTCTTATTCTGTTACCACCTCTTCCCCAACACACACACTTCCTAGGAAAACAGATTATATAGCATTTCCTATCATGAGACCTTTATGAGAGCAGGTATTCTGTCTTTTTTATCTGGTACAGATTATGTGTTCTTGAAATATTTGTTAAAAGAGTTTTTAAAATCACTTATGTATCTAAGCCTCTATTAAAATAAATTTACTTACAAGTGTTAAGACAATGCCCTTGACTTTTTACAGATGAATTAAGGAAAAATTAATATAAAGATATTTGATCATCATAATATATTACTATATAAATCTATTTAAAGATTTATAAATGAATATATAAAAATTAAAACTTTGTATATCACTGGAAATGTATATCCTTTTCAAATTTCTAAGTTATTTTCACAATGGATCATGTATTATTACCTTTACAAGATTAGAAATTATACATACCACATTTTCTCAATTCAATGCAAAATATATGAGATTAAAAACAGAAAAAAAAAACTCCAAATATCAAACCATCTGAAATACCCAGAAAGATAAAAGCTCTTCTAAATGTCTCAGAGGTCAAAGAAGTGATTATGGTAATTCTAGTCTATTTAGAAAATTACGAGTTCCAAGAAAGATACAGGAAAAAGAGCACATCAGCATATTTCAGTATACAGAAATGAGCAAAATTGAACACAAATAAGTAAAAATTTGAAGGGAGGATGCCTTCATTAATTTGAAAACAGAAAATTACCAAAATTCCAAACTATCATCCAGATGCACTGTAATTTGTACCAAATCAAAAAAAGCTCATGAAAAACTGACATACAGCAGATATCCAAAAAACTTCTGGAAAAGGTCAGTTTAAGTTTTGCAGGCATATGATTTTCATTGCAACAACTCAGCTGTGCTGTTGTAGCACTAAAGCAGCCAGACAATAAGTAAACAAATGGGTGGAGTTCTAATAAAATGTTATTTATTAACACTAAAATTTGAATTATGTAAAATTTTCACATCAGAAAATATTCTTATGTTGCATTTTTCAACCATTTAAAAATGTAAAAACCATTCATGGCACTTGAAATGTGCAAAAACAGATAAACAAAGGCTATAACTTGCCAATGTCTGACAAAACTTTCCCTCTATCAAATATAAATAGTAACAGTGACAATGGGGGTCTGAGAGCAACAGGTAAACCAGAAATACTCTGCCATTAAATTTCACAAACAGTTAAACTTAGGCATTCCTGTAACTAATACATACATACAGTCTGACCTAGACAGTACAAACACAATGTTCTCTCTGCCTTTCTTTCTTACCCTCTCTTTTTCCTCTTTTTCATGTACCAACATTTTTAAGTGGAAGAAATAAATACTGAAGATGGCAGTAGGCTAGGAGTAAAATATGATATACTGCATTTCATTGATTTTTTTTTTAAGATGCACATTCCCTCACCAATAACACACATAAAATTGATTTTTGTATTATCAGTAGTGCCTTGCAATCTTTGTCAGCCAATCAGGAATCATGAAGTAGTTGTCATTGTTATTGTATATACAGGTTTGGTCATCGCTGTTTCACTTTTCAATGCTCTCATTTTCTGTGCTTCATTGTTACTGCATGTTTTGAATTTAATTGATCTTTAAAATGGCATCAGAAAGAGAACAGGGAGTTATTCTTAAAATGAAATGTTTCTGGTCATGCTGGAGGGTTCAGAAACAGAGCAGCCAAATTTTGTTATGGTTAAATTAATGAAACTTTTTCATTTTTCATAAACATACATGAACTGATGATGGGTCATGTAATCAATTCAGTAGTAGAGTTAATTGTAGTAATAGATTTTAAAACATCTTTAAAGTGACTTGCTAATGTCAAGTTAGGGAAAATAAAACTTGCAATATAAACATGAATGTATAGATGGTTGTCTTTTCCCTTCTTCTGAAGATCATTCCATAGTATAATTATTGAAATGTTTCTCTAGCTGTTCTGGAAATCCTCATCTATATGTATACAAAACTTGTTAATGTTGCTAGCATTACACTATTTATGATTTAAATTTGAAAAAAGTACCAAATATAGGGTACAAATAATACAGAGACAAAAAAATGGAAAATCCAGTGTTGGGATCCATAATAGTTCATAGTCATTTCTCTATTTTTTATAAATCTGTAAATTCTTTTTTCCTTAGGTTATATATTATTATTTTTTAAAAAAAGATGTTTCTGAGGGCTAATTGTTCAAATTCACTGTGCTCATTTTCTTTCTTCTCATTCATAAATTTCTCTCATCTTTATCAAATTCTAACCTTACTTCTCCCATTAATAAAATCAATCATCATATAAAAGGTGTCCTCAACCAAATTTCTAATGGAAATTGTTACCAAGGTGTATATTCTAGACCTCTCCACCAGATCCACCTTGAGTCACTTACCTGTTCACTTTGTGAAAAGCCAGCCAACAACCTTCCTAAGTGTCTTATCATCTAGTATACAGTCAGGTATTGTTCTTGCAAGTTATCTTCTGTAGAAATATTCCTAATTGGATTATCAGGAATTAAAGAAATGAGTTATATAAGTTACAAATATAAAAAATTGTCACTGAATCAAGAAAACTTAAGAGGGCAATAAAGTAAATGTTTTAAGATAAAATCCACAAAAATTTCTTCAAAAAGATGCTATAAACATTCGGGTGCAGGTGACTTTTTTTATAGAATGACTTTTGTTCTTCTGGGTAGATGCCCGATAATGGGATTGCTGGATCTAATGGTAGGTCTACTTGAATCTGTTTAAGGTATCTCCATATTGCTTTCCACAGGGGTTGCACTAGTGTGCAGTCCCACCAACAGTGTATGAGTGTTTCTGTCTCTCCGCATCCACGTCAACATGTATTGTTCTGAGACTTTTTGATAAAGGCCATTCTCACTGGAGTTAAGTGATATCTCATTGTAGTTTTGATTTGCATTTCATGGAGTATTACTCAGCTATAAGAAATAACGGTGATATGGCATCTCTTTGGTTCTCCTGGAGAGAGTTGGAACCCATTCTATTAAGTGAAGTATCCCGAGAATGGAAAAATAAGCACTACATGTACTCACCAGCAAATTGGTTTCCCTGATTATCACCTAAGTGGACATTTGGGAATAACACCAATAGGGTATCGGACAGAGGTGGGGACTGGGGGGAGGGGATGGGTGTATACCTACTTGATGAATGCGATACACACTGTCTGGGGAATGGACACGCTTGAAGCTCAGATTAGGGGGTTGGGGGGGCATGGGCAATATATATAACCTGAACTTTTGTACCCCCATAATAAGCTGAAATAAAAAAAAAGAAAGAAAAAAGATGCATACATTGGAGCAATCCAAGTGTGATGCAAGAAAAAAGGACTGCCCATAAAGTGGAAAACAATAAGAATTTATACATATGTTTATTTATTTGTTTAAAGAATATGTTATTAGCTAGCTAGATGTGAAGAACTTGTAAATGTCTGTAGCTATATTTGAGTAAACTGTTTAAAGAAATATAATTCTGACCAATAATAAGAACAAATGAGGTTTAAAACATCTAAATCAACAACAACGCAGCAAGATTTCCTAGTATAATGGAGATTGTTACTACTGGGCCAAACCTCTACACATGTGAAAGGTGGTTGACTGACAGAGTAAATTTATTGCTGAGAACTGAGTGAGTTCAACCTGGGTGGTTAGAATGATAAGATTCTAATATCACGGTCAGCCAAAAGCTACTGGATCCTTTTTCTTTTATGAGATTTCACTTCACATGTCCTTTGCATCCCAATATTGTATGCCCAATTTGTTTTATCAGAATGTTTGAGAAAATTATTCCAATAGTTAATATGATATCAGCTGTGTTACTTTAACTAGACTTGGGCAAGTCATTTTGTACCTCTGGGCCTTAATGTATCTAATTATAAAATGAGATGTGTTGGCCAAAAAAACATTTTAATGGGTATTATTATTTAACATGCTGGTGAGTCTACTCTATATGCACTCTGGAAATTAGTAACAACAACAAAGAAAAAAAAAAACCTCAAAAAAATAAAACTGTTGACTAAGTTTAAGAATTAAAAGGGTTAATAATATCCAGATTCAGTGCAGTTATGGGAAAATAGGTTCTTTACTGTTGTTGACAGAAGAAATCAACCTAGTGTCTATAATTGTCACAATTTCCACTCTTTTTCAAATGAAAACTTATAGGTTAAGTCAGGGTATAACTCTTCTGGAAACAGCATATGTGTTCCTACCTCTCAAGAAACTTAAGAAATAAAGTTTTCTCTTTGGCCTTCATTTGGGTGAAAACCTTTATATTGGCAACCATTGACCCACATAAGATCACACATTCGTTATATCTGTATATATGTTTAGTGACATACATATATACATATATATATATACACACACACACACACACGTGTATATATATATAGTCTTGAAGGTCCTGCCCTCAAATATCAGCAGTTTTACCCCTACAGGTTTGAATCTTAGGTTTAGGCTAATTACATAAACTGAAAGCAATAGGACTTAAAATGACAATAGATGAGGGCAAGAGCATCTGAGTGGGGTCAAGATGGAGAAGAAGTACATTTCAAGAAACTGAGTGAGGCAAAAGCTAATAAAGAAAAGCATACATACATGAGAAGCAGTAGATGTGGTATTAGGGTTTTTTTCCACCTCTTTAATCTGCCATAAAACTCTGAAATTTGCAATGCCTATTTTTTTCTTTTCTAATAAGAGAATAATACCTCATTCACGTAACACATGAGATTGTTGCAAAGATTGGATTCCAAATGTGATAATGAACATTGAAGGTGCTTTGTAAACCACAAAGCATTGCACAAATGTGACTGATTAGTATCTTACTATCATTTGCATTCAAGAAGCTCAGACTTCCACAACTTAGTAGGATTTTCTGAGGATATATTGATTTCCAGCTCTAATGGAAAGATCATAAGAAATGTAGAAACAAAGTATAATGTGTTTTCCCTTCCCTTAAAAAATCCACACTATTTGATAAGTCAGTATATACCATCATAAATGGGTAATGTTCTGAAGAAAAGTTTAAGAGGATGAGTGTAATTCTAAGATCCATAGATATTCATTAATTGACTAGAAAAATTGTAAGTTCTACTACACATATCTAACTGTATGTTCCTTAGGAAGTGTAAACACAAACTCTAAAGGTAAGCTCATTATCTTCACATGGATTCTTACCTACCCCCATAGAAAAAACAAAACAAAATATAATTCCCTATTATGATCTACCTTGGTTAATGTTAGTAGCACTAACAAGTCAGCCATGAACCTTACAAAAACTTACATCTGAACAATCACCTGATTCTCTTAAGTCTATGCCCTTTATTATTGTTATTTACTTCATCCTTATATGCTTGGGCCTTTATTAATTTTGACCTAAAGTAGCATAAAAAAAAGTCTTGTTATGGATTGTAATTTTGTGTCCCACCCGAATTCATATATTGAGGTCCTAACCCCCAATGTGATGGTATTAGGAGATAATTAGGTTTGGGGAGATAATTAGGTGTAGATGAGGTTGTGAGGGTGGGGCTCATGATGAGGTCTTATAAGAAGAAGAGACACCAGAGCATGCTTTTAGCCATGTGGGGACACACCAAGAAGGCAGTCATCTGCAATGCAGTCAGAGAGTCCTCACCAATAACTAAATCAGCTGGCATCTTGATCTTGGACTTCCCAGCCTCCAGTGTGTGAAAAATGGTTTGTTGTTTAAGCTTCCCAGTCTAAGGTATTTCGTTATAGCAGCTTGAGCAGACTAATGCAATTACTATTCAGTTTTTTACTTTTGCACTACCTTAAATAATTCAGCAATTCCCCATCCTTTCAGGGTAAAACTGAGTCCCCCAAAATTAAGATATTAGAATCTTCAACAGACCCTGGTCACCTTCTGCAGCCTCAACTCTGGCTATTTAGTGAATAACATTATTTGTTGTTGTTGTTTTGCTGCAGCTATTGACAGCCATATAAGGTCACACATTCACTCACCTGAGCCTTTGCCCTTTATTTTGTGAATGTCCTTCCCTGTTTTTGTCTCTTATGGCACTAAATCTGTCCTTTAGTATTAATTCAAATTTATCAGCATCACTCCCCTCTCTTAACAATAGATTTTTTTTAATATCTGATTCAATTCAAAATAAGTTCATTTCAGTGACACACCTGCAGGTATTGGGTAGGCATTGGTGATACAAGGCTGAATAAAGCAGGCATAGATTCTTGCCTTTTGGGAGCTTAAAATGTATCTGACCCTTGACTTTATTCTAGTGGCCATACATTATCTCTATTTTCATACTTACTGTAAATTTATCCCTTATACCAGTGTGGCAGTCATGTTTTTCTTGATAAATAAAAGGTTCAATGAAGGTTTCACTGAATGAATATGTTTTATAATTTTGTAGATTAAATTCTTAGGGAAGTCTATATGAAAAATAGTAAATTTGGGTTGTCCTAAAATAGTTAATTTGGATTATTAGAAGAAAGGAAGACACACTGTATTATGGGGGCACAAAATTAGAAGCAAAAGAGGAAAGTATGAACTCAGCTTCTGGGGCACACAGTGAAATGTCCAATCTAACTAAGCCTAAGAGCACTGGGGCACGAATTGAATGACAATTGTTTAAAACAAAGAATTTGAAGTAAAAAAATAGCCACAGTTCAAACCCTCAGCTCTGCTATTTAAGGCTTGTATATTATTAAAGGAGTAAAATAACCTGTCTGAATCTTAGTACCTTAGTTTTATAGTTGATGGAATTATGTACCTTATTGTGTCTTTGTAAATATAAACTGCAAAACCAAAGTAAAAGATACACACTAAATAGTGATATTTAGCGTTACTATTATATAAGATAGACATGAGCAATTGCTAATATGTCTACCTTTACTTACTATTAGCGTGTTAAGTTGTACAGTAATATATCTTAAAACTGAGCACATTAGGATAAATAAAGCTTAAATATATATGCACATGTTACTAAAAGTTAAATAATTTCTAATATATTACAAACTCAAAGTCTTAAGGAACTCTTAAGAACTTAAAGTAACTATTGAATAGAACTATCATAGTTTGGAAAACAGGAAAAAAATAGTTTTTTAATTGAAAGGCTACTACATACCAGACACACATTGTCCTAAGCCCTTTCTCTGTTTTGTCTTGTATAAACTCCAAAAATAAGCTATAATCCAAAGAAGATGTACAATGTCCCATAAACACATAAAAAATGCTCAATATCATTAGCCATCAAGAAAATGTAAGTCAAAACCACAATGAGATACCACTTCTCACACACTGGGATGGCTATATTGAGGTGTTGGTGAGGAAGTAGAGAAATTAAAACTCTCATACATTGCTGGAAGGAATGTAAAAAGGTGCATCCGCTTTGAAAAATAGCCTAGCAGTTCCTTAAATGGTTAAGCAGAGTCACCATATGAACTAACAATTTTACTCTTCAGTATATATGTGAGAATTGAATCTATAGTTTTACACACACATGTGCGCACACACATAAACACACACACAACCTTTTATGCTGATGTTCCTAACAGCATTATTGGTAAGAGCCAAAACTAGACACTTACATAATTGATTGTGATAATGGCTGCAGATACCTCAATATTTCTCAAAACTTAGTGCAGATCCATGGCTGTCTTAGCTTGTGATTCTTTTATCCTCATTTCTACCCAAACACAAATCCTAAAAGATTTGTGATTGCCCAAAGCCTTGTAAACATTAGGAGAACATAGGTTTCAAAGTCACCTAAACCTGGGCTTGAATTCAAGCCCTGTCCCTTACTAGTTGAATAAATGTCTGTTCCTCAAAATTTAGATTCCCTCATTATCAGTGTAGGTAATGATGACAATCTCAAGGGCTTATGTTAATATTAAATATAGTAATATCTATATAAAATGTTTACAACATGCTCTAGAAATGCTTGTTCTTTTTTCCCCCTGTTTTAATTCCCTCATTTCCACAACTGAAATATTTACTCAGTTAATATTTTGATCTGCTCTAAGCACTCAGCTAGTTCACCTGATAGGCTAATCAAAGCTTGACAAATGCAAGGCAGTGTTGATGTGCTCATTACTCTGTAGCCCACAGTAGACCTCACTAATCAGTTGTTGACTCCTTCCTGCTGAGTGTAGTTAGAATGTGGCCCAGGTTGGCATATGAGTTAAAACATATTTGCAACCCTTCGCTAGCTTCTCATGAGAAAGGCTTAAATTCGTACTAATGGCAGTAAAGATATGCTAGTTATATCTGCAATAACTTCTGGAGAAAAGCACATTACTTCAGAATACATGTTTAACTTTTTTATTTTAGTCATCATCAATTAGGAGTTAAAAATCTAACAAAACAAAAACACACAAGAATAGGATGATACAAAGCAATGTATATGGATAGTCTCTAACTTACAATGATTCAACTTACGATTTTTAGATTTTACAATGGTGTAAAACCATTGCAATCTCTACCTAACATGTAGTATTCAATATGTTACATGCAGCATTCAACACCTTGTTAAAAATAGGCTTTGTGTTAAATGATTTTGCCCAACTGTAGGAAATGTTTTGAACACATTAAAGTTAGGTTAGGCTAAGCTATGATGTTTGGTGGATTAGATGTATTAAATGAATTTTCAACTTACAATATTTTCAACTTTTGAGGAGCATCTCTACATCTGTGTGTATATATTTATATACATACACCAGCACATACCATTTTTGTGGCAAATGCAATTTTGTGCTGAGATGACCAAAGAAAATAAAATACAAATTGATTGACTTCAATTTATAGGTAAATTGAATATGAAATTTCAATGTGAAGTTTAATCAAGTTGTAAGGACTCACAAAATATAGACTTAGAGTTATGTAGGCCCAGTATAGTTGTAATATTGGATACGTGTTCTAAAAAGATGTTGATATTCTAATTATAATAATTGCTTGAGCAGCTGATAATCCTAATTAGGATAAAGAAAAGTCTACAATAAATTGAGACCCTGAGTGAAATAATAATTACCAAAAACCCTGGATATATCCAGAGAGATATGATTGCAGTCAAAACCAAAGATACTGCAGACAAGTTATAATTTATCTCCATTTAAATGGTGAATATAAAATTCTGTTTATATGATTTATGGAGTCTGAGAAATGCACATTTCCTTTTGAAGCATTAACAAATGAGTGAGCACTTTGGTCAAGAGAACCATTAATTTAGGAAGAAGATACACTTGATCTTGCACTTAATCAAGAAACTCATTTCCCTAGATTAAGAAAAGAATCCAAGAGAATTAGGACTGCAAGGTTGTCTCCCATGCAGAAAGGTCAGAGCAAACCCAAGGTGCTTTATAAAAATGGCAAGCTTGGCAGAGCTATATGCAATGCCTACTGTTTCCATAGAAGCACTCAGGATGGCCTAGGGGAAGAGAGAATAGAGGAGCATCTTACCATGTTAATATCTTGCTTAAAAACCTGCAATGATAACTTTTGTTTAAAGCTGAGGTTTTCAAACTTTTTCAAGTATCTGAAGCAGAATTTCTCCACCTTGGCACTATAAATTTTGAGGGCCAGATAATTATTTGTTGTCAGGGCCTGCCAATGTGTATTATAGGATGTTTAGCAGCATCTTTGGCCTCCACCCACTCAATGCCAGTAGCATCCTCACCCCCAGTCATGTAATGTCTCCAGATAATGCCAAATTTTCCCTGTGAAGGCAAAATCATTCCCAGTTGAATTAATCCACAACCTATTCCCACTCTCCCCATGTCAGAAATATATCAATTATACAGCAGAAAAAAAGCTGAGTAGATCTTAAGTCATTGCTATATGCAAACTCCTTTTACCACCTAAATGCCTTAAGAAAGGTATAATATATCCCCCACCTCTTTGTTTTCTATGTGTCCATTACAATTCAGCTTAGCATCCAATTCCTCCAAACTGTGGTTAATGATGTCAATTTCAATTAGGTGTCTCTGCTCTTTTTCTAACTCATATCTTTACCAATCATACAATTTATCATGCTACGTTGCAATTTTTTGATAACTCACTTGTCTCATTTTCTAGGCGGAGAGCTCCTTAAGGCCAAGCAATCTTTCTTATCTGTCTATTTATATGTAAAGCCATACGTAAGTGTGGTGGATGGGTTGACTGAAAAAAATTACTGAGAAAAATGAATGAACATGAACTTCACGTCTCTTATGTGATACATAACTTAAATTAGAAAATAAGATGCAGACATGGGATAAACAACGTACCAAAGTAAATAAAATATCTGATATTCAGAAAAAAAAGGAAGTGAAGACCTCGTGTGGGATAAATTAAATAAAATTTAGACTGACTAGTACCGTGAGGAGTGCACAGAGAATAATCAACTGTTTCTTCTTTGGTAACTGGGTTACTTTGTATGAATGTGAGCTCTCTAGATAGTGAGAAACATTGGATCTGTGCAAAGTCATTAGTTTGGCAAAGCTTAGAAATGGAAACACAGTATTGGAATGAGCCTCCACAAATTTCTACTCCAACCTCTTCATAAGTTTTTTAATGTCCTTAATAAATTATTTCACTAGCCTAGAAAACCTCCTGTTGTAAGGACTTTGTGCTATTTCATGTTGTAAATGATGATCATTCAGGTTCCTTAAGATACTGTGGGAAGCCCACCTCAAATCTTTTTCATGTTAAACATTTCTAGCACCATTCTTCGTGTGGCCTGGTTTTGAACTCCTCATCGAAGTATACTCAGATGAGCAAATGCTGGAGGTAAACTGTTGTGGTTCTGAATTCTAGTTTACTTATTAGTTGTAGAAACTAAGAAGTATCATCTGGATTTTCTAATATTCTCCTTTCTCATATATAAAGTTAGGATAATTTTAATTTCCTTACAGAGTCTTATGAGGAAAACTGGAAATAAGTAGTCTTTCAAAGAGATTGGCACTTAGCAGGTGCTTTATAAATGTTAGTTTCCATGCTTCCTCTCCATCCTATGTTCCTGTTTCTCATGGATTCTAACTTGGTGTTATGACAAGTTACTCTTCAGAATTGCCCTCACCATCCCCTTATACCAAGGTGCTCACAGAACCTTTTCTTGATTACACACCACTATTGCCACTAATAATAACAAATAATTAATGATAACAGAAACCCTAAGGTACTTCGTCTAAGTCTGCCTTTTGAGGAAAGAGTCCATGGTCAGGTTCTTTTTGCTGTCATCTCCCTCTTGAAGCATGCTTATTTGCTGGGTCATGGTACCAGGAGACTCTTTCACTTGTTACAGGCACTGGCCCATACCTGGAGATGCAGGGGAGATAAAGTGAATATAATTAGGTAGGCAAGAGCATGTGGAAGCTCCACAGTAAGAAAATCAGGATTTAATATGAGGCTCTTTGTCTGGTGAGGTCCAATGAAGTACGAATACTAAAAAGAAAAAAAAAAATCAGAACTTCAATCAACTGAACTGTGATATACTGAGAGTAAAATTATAACTATTTCTAGATCAAACTTGGTGGAAAACCAGGACTTAGAAGTATTTACCAGCTATGCTCTCTTTGCTTTAGAGATTCAAATGGTAAAAATTTACAGATCGAAATACAGAGTTAAGATACCAAATGTGTCCAGTGGAAACTCTAAAAATATTTATAAAGTTCTATGTAAAAAGCTGTAGTATAATACCTGGATATAAAATGAATAAGCTATATGGAAAAGTATTGTATTTAAAATGTCACATCTGGTTTTCTTAAAATTCTCTATGCTTGCTGGGCAAGTAGTAAGCAGATACACATGCAAAGGTAAATGTTCTTTTTGACCTCCTGCTTTTCTTTTTTTTTTTAACCCTGAAAAAAATGTGAAACTTGACTTAGTTATCTATTGCTGTATAACGGATTATCCCAAAATGTAGCAGCTTAAACAATAAACATTTATTATCTTACAGTTTCTTGGGATCAGGAATTTGATAATGGCCTAGGTAGGAGTTTCTGGCTTGGGATTTCTCTTAAATTTTTTGATAAGCTTTCCATTGGACTGCTGTCATCTGAAGACTTGATTGAGGATGGAGGGCTTACTTCTCAGATGGCTTACTCACTTGGCTGCTGGCAGGAGGTCCCATTTCTTGTTCTGTGGGCTTCTCCTTAAGACACAGATACTGATTTTCCTGGCACAAGTGATCCAAGGGAGAAAGAGTAACCCAGATACAATAGCACCTTTTTATAGCCTAGTGTCCGGAGTCACACACTGCCAGTTATGCTTCATTCTATTCATTAGAAATGAGTCACTAAGTCTAGCTGACACTCAAAGGGAAGGGAAAATATGCGTATCTGTTACAATATACACAAACTAAACACAAACAAAAAGACAGGCAGGAAGGAGAGATATGGAAACTAAATCTGACAGTAGCAAAAGGTCTGAGAATAGAAGGGATTTACATTCATACACTAGAACTGGGGTTGGTGGTTGAAGCTATGGATTATCGCTAAAAGAAAAACGTTAGACAAATTTAGGAAAGTTTATTTGAGCAAAGAACGGATCATGAATTGAGCAGTACCCTAAACCAGTAGAGGTTAAGATAGCAACATGGACCCAGCAACACGGAGAGGTAGTACTTAGAAAAAGGAAATGATGTACAAAAACAGTTTGATTAGTTACAGCTCAGTGTTATTTGGGCATGGTCTGATTTGTTGGAAGCCTAAAATTAGCTGATGTTCAGTTGCCATGAGTGGCTAAGACTTAGCTGTTACAAAAATGTCCTTTTAAATTAGGTTGCAGTTTACTACTAATAAAGGCAGCTTTAGGCCAAATTTAAGTGAACATTATCAAACTTGTGAGACTCCTTTGGTAAGATATCGTGCAAGTCACTTTTTTTCTGTAAAATCTTCAGTTTCCTCATCTATAAACCAAGATATAGAGTGCATTGATACTGTTCTAGCTCTAATATTCTAAGAGTAGAGAGGAAATATTTAGGGTAAGTGCACTTAGATCACAAAAAAACTACTTCTTCAAAGATACTGGTAATCTCTATTTGGCCTTTGTGTCTGAGTAATCGATTGCTACAGAACAAAAAGCTCCCAAAGCTCCCACAATATATGGCTCAACAAAATTATTCTTTCTCATGGTTCTATGGGTTAGTCAGCTCAGATGAGGTCTGTTACGTGATTGGACTCAGGATAGCAGCTGTTTCTTAGGGGATCTAAAGTTTTTCCTGCATCACCCATACGAGACGGCTGACACACAGTTGATGTTTACTGTCGCCAGCAGCTCTGTGGCAGTCAGCAACAAAGTACCCGCACATGTTACATGTTCTCTCTCCGTGGCTTGGGATCCTCACATTATTGCTGTTGGGTTTTCAAAATCCAGGAAACAGAAGATTCCCAGTCTGTTAAGGGATGTACATTGGATCGCCACAGAATCACTTCCTCCTTATTCTATTGGTCACTTAGAGTCTATGGAGTGGAGTTATAAGCTTCACCTTTCAATGAGGAAATTGTAAGGTCATATTGCAGAAGGAAAATGGGGAGGAGAGATGTTTCTGCAACCAACTTGGAAGATACAGTGGGCCTCAAAATGATTATGTCACTGACATGAGGACATTTTCTGCACAGATTCTGAAAATATTTGCATTTTTAAAAAATTCTGAGTCAGTTATAGATCCTAATGATGTCTGTGACTATTTGTTGATTGCTGTAGTGCATGGTCAGAAGAGCTGCCTTAGCATCTCTCAGATTGCAAATTAAGGAGCTAAAAGGTGACCAACACAATTAGGCTATCAACATGGTCCATTAAAAAAGATTTAAGGTTCATATAGCATTTTACTTTGGAAATTTTTTTGTGACTATACTTACGTGTTTGTGTAGTTGCGAATATATCAATTTACCTTCCAAATATTTAACTGAAAAATGACTAGTGAAGTAAACAAGTTGACTTTTGTTTCCTCAAAATTATTTAAATCAATAGTCAAAATTATTATTATTATTATTATTTTATTTATTTATTTTTTTTGAGACAGAGTCTCACTCTGTTGCCCGGGCTACAGTGCTGTGGCATCAGCCTAGCTCACAGCAACCTCAGACTCCTGGGCTTAAGCAATCCTTCTGCCTCAGCCTCCCAAGTAGCTGGGAACACAGGCATGCACCACCATGCCTGGCTAATTTTTTTCTCTATATATTTTTAGCTGTCCAGACCATTTCTTTCTTTCTTTTTTTTTTTTTTTTTTTAGTAGAGACAGGGTCTCTCTCTTGCTCAGGCTGGTCTTGAACTCCTGACCTCAAGTGATCCTCCCGCCTCGGCCTCCCAAAGTGCTAGGATTACAGGCGTGAGCCACTGCACCTGGCCAACAGTCAAAATTATTGATTCATAGACAGCAAAAACATAATTTTACAATAGGTTTATATAGGAAGTTAGGCATCAGATTTCTACAATTTTCCCTTATATCTTGGCAATATTTATAGATTTTCATTTGCTATGACAAACTGGAACCAACATTACCATTTCACTTTTTCTCAATTTAAAACTTCACTCTGCATTATTAGGTTCCAAACTTTATAAAACCTGTAATGGCTTTGTCAAAAACCAGGTTTTAGCTTCTAAAAGAAAACAGCTAAATTCCTAAGACCTTGAAAAGTGAAAAATCTCTAATTAGATAAGGAGTTAACATTTGGATATTTTTAAAAATAACATGTTAGTTTTGCAAGTTCTTCCTTTTTTGTATTATTACATTTTTGAAATGAATCTGTAGAATCATTTAAAATCATATTTGGCTAGGACTATAGACGCAGACAGATAAATTCTTTAAATGTTATAGGGGAGATTCCATTTCTAGCAGGAACAGACTAAGTTGTCTTGACGATACTTCCCAGAGAGAACAACTAGAATAATTAGACAAAAAATCAAAACACAAATATCTGAAAAACAGTGGAGATCTACCCGGAATAGTGAGGAACTCTGGTACCAAGATGAGGGAGAGGGAAACTTGTGTAGGTAATCTTAACTTTTGTCTTTCTCCACAATGTAATTGCTGATACCAAAAGTGGTGTCTGAGAAAATGAGCAGGGAATTCAGATTTGTGGGACTAGTGGTACAAAAACTGGCATTCACAGCCTACCATGACATGTGTTAAAAAAAAAAAAAAAAGCCCTGTAGCAGATCTAGATAAAAGAATTATCAGATACAAAAAACAAATGAATACTATGTTCTAGGAAATAAAAGACAAGATAGAGAATTTCACTAGTAAATGAGATAAATATAGATGAGTATCAAGTAGGCTTATCTAGAATTTTAAAAAATAATTAAAATTAAAGACTTAACTAAAGACAAAATTAATTTGAAAAACACTTCAAAATATAATATCCAAATAAAAGCATAAAGAGATAATAGAATGAAAATAATAAAAATGCATAGATTGTAAGAGGCATTTGGAAAAGATCTTTTAAAGTCTCAAAAATGTGTCATTAGAGATCAAGAATGAGAGAAAAAAGAGCATGGGGCAGAAGCAATCCTTCTCAACGTTGGCTATTAATTTTACAACACTTTGATTCAAAATGCACTGCAAATCTTAAGCAAAATGCAAACAAACAAAAACAGTGGGGATATAATTTTTAAACTGCTAAAAGCAAACACAAGACATAAATTTTAAAGTCAGGCAGAAGAAATTAAAATGCACAATAAACTGGAAAGCTTAGAATGCTATCTTGTCCAAAGAGAAGAATCACAAAAACATTTTTGTTTTCAGAGTTTAGGGGGAAGATACATTTTCTGGGAATTAAGACCATAATAAACTATGAACACAAGATTTAGAAAGTGATACATATCTCTCTGATCTGTTTTGAGAATCATGGATTACATACTGTAGTATCTGATAATCTAAGACATAGATTTGATAGAATTAACTACTGTAATGAAAAGAGATAAGATTCATGGGAGTTATGTGGAAGACACCTAATTGGATGTATTAGTATTTCTTCAAATTTTACTCTATGCAATGTTTGTTTTAAATATATTGTAGTTCATTAGTTTCAAAAAGAGCTCTATTGTTAAAGTAAAATCATAAAGAAGTAGTTAAGTAAATTAAGCTTGTTTGTGGGAAGCTATGGCTATGAAAACTCTGGATATTGAACCAAAGCAATCACATCCCCTTGTGTAGAGCAATCTGCATAGCAAGCATCCCAACTAAAAAAGAAATAGGATGAAGGCTGGTCATGAGAGCCTAAGACTGTAATGAGATGAAATATATTTCAATTTTAAGATGCAGATTAAAAAGCAAACAGCTTGTTATTGAAAATCAGAAAGTTATGTTTGTATAAAAACTGACTTTTAACTAAGGAAGACATTAAAACTTAGCCACACATATCTCATGTTGCAATGCTATTTCTTTTATTGTGCTCCAATTATAATACTTCAGTTTTCCTGCGGCATCACCATTTATTCAAATGTTTCTTTTCCATTAGGGTACTCAGTATCAAATGAAGCAATCAGTGATGTGGATATCACCATTTCTCCCATTTTATAAGTGAGAAATTTGAAGCTCAGAGGGCAAGACCTAAGGTTATGGACTAAGAAATTTACAAATACAGGTTCGTAGAAGATGCTGTGTCAGTATAAATCCTGACATTTTTCACAACAAAGAAGGATGTTTGAATATTCATAAATCATCATTGAGTATACAGGAGGTATGGATTTGTATTTAAATTAAGTTGGGTGCCTTACAAAATAATTTCAGACAAGCTAGTAGAGCTAAGATATAAATATCATAAGAAAATGTATTTTTCAGTAAACTTTAAAAATAAATATTTAATTCACTCCATAGATTTGTGTACATATGACTGCAAATAGGAGGCAATCAAGCATAGAGATGTAGGCTCATTTCCTTATAAGCTGTGAGCATTGTGTTAAGATAAAACTGAAGATCCCATTTCTTTCTTCTTTTCCGTTAAAACTCTTTTCACACTCTGGATATTTTTGACTACCGACTGTTAATTTAACTCTGACTAGTCCTGGCTCAGGGTCTCTGATGAGATGCAATCATATTCTAGGCCAGGGCTGCAGTCATCCGAGGCTGGAGAATCTGCTTCATGCTCATGCACATGGCTGTTGGCTGGCTTTAGCTCCTCCATAGGTATCAGTCAGAAACTTCAGTTCCTGGCCTCTTGGGCCAGAGCAACAATGTTAGTTATAAAAGCTGTTTCCCACAGAGTGATCATAGAAAGAAAGAGAAATGGGGGGAGAGAGAGAATGAATAAGCAAGAGAGAACCCAAGGTGGAAGCCACGATAAAATTTATAGCCCAATCTCAGAAGTGAAGTGTCTTCATTTCTGCAATAAGCTATTGGTCACATAGACCAACACAGCTGCAATGTGGAAGGGGATACATGGTGTGTAAATTCCAGGAGGTGAGGGTCATTATGGATTGACTAAGTCAAATCTTTAAAATTAGCCCTTCGGATCTATCTTATTCTACATTTAAGTTTCATATTCTGCATATTCCATAAATTTTGGCAGTATAGAATTTTTCTGGAACATTTACATATAAAATGGGTGTTAATACAGTAGATAAGAGCTTGTTTTAAATGCAATCATAATACAATTATCAAATCTAAGAAAATAAAGTTTAGTTAATGTCATACAATGTCCATATTCAGTTTTTCTGACTTATCTTTCTAGGATCCAAATTATAAATTTATCTCCCCTGTAGTCATCTCTGGTTTCTTGTTAAAATGGAAAAAGTGTTCCCATTCCTAGAAAAGGCCAACCTGTTTGCTAGTGCTCTGAGTTTTATTACAGTTTTATCTTCTCAGATCCTTTACTACTACATTTATGCCCTGCAATGATTAATTTTATGTCTCAACTTTACTGGACCATAGGATGCCTAGTTATTTGGGTAAACATTACTCTGACTGTGTCTGTGAAGCTGTTTGTGGATGGTATTAGCAGTTGGATCAGTAGACTGAGTAAAACAGAGAACCCTCCCTAATGTGGGTGGACCTCATCTAATCCACTGAAGGCCTGAATAGAGCAAAAAGGCTAAATAAGGGAGAACTCTTCTTGTCTGACTCCTTGAGCTGGCTTTTCTTGGCTCTCAAGCTTACTGGCTTTTGGACTGGTACTTATACCACTGGTTTATCTGCTTCTTTGCCTTTGACTAGGACTGGAACATCAGCTCTCCTGGGTCTCCAGCTTGCCAACGGCAGCTCTTGTGACTTCTCAGCTTCCATGATCATGTCAGCCATTTCCTTATTCTGTTGGTTCTACTGCTCTGGGGAACCTTGACTGAGACAGCCCTTTTGTGCATTATCACGTTCTTCTCTACTGAACCATTCTCACTGGCAAATAAACAAGCTCTAGCTTCTCTGACGTTAACCTCAGTTTCCCCTCTGTTTACTGCTCCATTTGTTGCTTACTCCTTGGGTTCACTTTTTTGACACCTGTTTTTTGACTGGGGATGAAGGGGAGGTGGAGATGGCTCAGGAATTCAAAGCTTCGGGTGAGGAGTCCACGTGATGGCCTAACATATCACCTATTAAGCTTTGTAAAACTACAAAAATACAGGAAATTGTCCTTTTGTCATTTTTTGCCTATATATTTGCTAAATTGACTTGAGGCAAAAATGTATTTTCCTACCTTGATCTTACAGATTTTTTTTTTTTAATAAGAAAAGGATACTTACTTTATCCTGTTTTTTCTTTCTTTCTTTCTTTTTAAGGAAATACTCTCTGTGAAAATAGATTAGTTCTTAAGCACCAAAATTTTCTAAGTATGGTTTTAAAACCACCAGGGTCATAGGACCTTTATCTAGCATGATAGCAAGACTGAAAAATATATGTCAGGTCATGCACTAAGACCCCAGTGACATTGCCAAGAGCATAGAATGTGTAAACACACTGACATTTGGATTCAAACAAGGTGAAAATGTTATTTCCAGATGACATTTTTTGCTTTAATACAGAGATATCATTGAAATTCGTGTTCAGAGGATGACACTGCTCAATGTACCAGACCCCATGGGTCAATGGCAGCTGTTTGAATAGCGTTTAACTGTCAGTCTCTCTAAGCAGCAGTTTTGTCCAGTTTGTCTTTTGGAGAATGGAGAATAGTAATAGTCACCACCACCCACTGCCCCCCACCAACACCCTGTATTGTGTTGCTGCTTCTTGAGTAGCTGATGATGCTGTTTTTGACTCTGAATATTACCTTTTTTCTCTCTTACTTTTTCTCAGAAATAATACTTTTTCCTTTTTTTTTCTTTTTTAGAAGTAGTGGCAAGATGCAGGCAAGTGAAGGAGATATGATTAATTTTGAAGCAATTGAATAGCTTAACTTAGGCTTGAACCTTATTTCTATTGGTAAGTGGATTTCAGGGAGAGAACAGATTTGCATCCTGACTATACTTGAGTATTATGATCTTTAGTAAGTTACTCTTCTTATTCTTGCTTCTTTTATGTGCAAATGAAACAGTACTTATTTCCTCTTATTGTAAGAAATATAGACTATATATGTATTAATATATAGTGTTTAGAATACATTATGTAACTTAGAACAATTTAGTATTCTAGTACAGATTAAATAGCTCAGGGAAATGTAATCAATAGAGTTATAATAAAATTTTAAGTATCCCAGTGTGTTTAATAATCTTTGCTCAGTAAAAATGTTTATTCTTTAATTGTGGCAAAATGTACGTAATATAAAATTTACCATCTTAATCCATTTTAAGTGTATAGTTTAATAATATAGAGTACATTCATATTTTTGTGTGATCACCTCCATTTCCAGAATTATTCTCGTCTTGCAAAAACTGAAACTCTATATCCATTGAACATTAGCCCCCATTCCCCTCTTCCTCCAGTCCCTGGTGACCACCATGCTACTACTTGTGTCTATAAACTTGACTACCCTTGGTACTTCATATAATATAAGTGGAATCTCACAATATTTGTCTTTTAGCTAGACTGTCTAAGAATGATGTCCTCAAGTCTTGTTCTTGTTAAAGCAGGTGTTAGAATTTCCTCCTCTTTAAAAAGTGAATAACATTCCATTGCACATAGATACCACATTTTGATTATCCAAGCACCTATTGGGCACCAGGCTTGCTTTTTCAGCTATTGTGAATAACAATTTCAGTGAGGGTTGCAACAATGGCTTCTTACCTCTGTGTCTGCACATCTTCAATAAGAAGCAATCAGTAATTACAGCACAGGTACCTGATGTTTGGAGGACAGGGTTTTCATTGCTCACCTTGGCTCCCCAAAACCATGTGCAAGCTGTTCCAGGAACACAGCTCACAACCATGAGGCTAGGATTGGGGAATTGGCAGCTACTGAGTCAAGAACTGAAGTTCACCAAAATTAAAAACAATTTACCATCCAAGCCTTCTCCTGTATGAGTCTTCAAATAGACATCAGACCTTCAATATATTTGTATCAAACAGATTCTGCTGATACAATTGTTATCTAGATGGGGAAACATTCCTGGCACTTCCTACTCTGCCATCTTTCTAGAATCTTTTGCTCAGTAAGTATTTTGAGAAAAATATATTCGACAAACAAAGCTACTTGTACTTTTTTTCTTTGTTTATTCAATTCATTCATTCATGAATTAAAAGTTTGCCATTTGATAGGCTTCCAAGACTGGGAGGCAAATAACTAATAGAGCCTTCTAGCTTCCCAAAGCTTTAAACCCTAATACGAAAGAAAGGTATAAGGCAACAATTGGAGTACCATAAGATAGAACTTTAATTAAACATTGCACAAGGTTCAGGGTGCTATGCCTTCTGAGTGAGAGGGAGAGGTTAAGAGAGACCAGAAAATATTTCATGTAATCCACAGCTCTCTCCTACATGTGAGTAATGGTGAAAACATGGACATTTTCTTTTTCTTCTCTATTTTGACTGGTTCACAACCTCCAAGTTTCTGTAAAAGAAACAAACATATATTAAATGTGGGAAATTGGGTAAACCATTAGTTATTACACAAAACTTCTTGTTTTTAACCTCTTTTCTTTCTTTTTAAAAAGTCCACTGATTTAATAAAAATGTACATTTTCTCTAGTTTTCTTTCATTATGCTCATGCATTTATTCATCAATTTATCCATTCAGTATAGATTTATTGAGCACCTACTGTGTTTCAGGCACAATACTAGGCATTTTGCTACCACTTGGAAAAAAGTAGCAATAATTACAAGTTGCAAATAATCTCTATTTGTAACTTGTCTTTTATTAATAACAGACTAGTCTTATATAGTGAGGAACATAGACATTAAATAACTAAATCAAAGTTGAATAAGATATTTTACTTTCTCATTCTTTCTCTGACACACACTCACATACGTGATATATTTAAAATTTCCATCCTAGGGTTCTGTGTTGTAATGGACTCACAAAATGGGAAAATTATGATCCTCTTTAAAAGTTCCATTGAATGCTGCTTGCATTAAACTACCAACCCATCAGTGGATATTTGGATATTTCTTTCTTGTTCTTTTTGTCCAGTTTCCATATATTGCCTGAGATGGCACCTTGTTGATTGAGAAGGCCCTTGCAGCTCAGTTTGTTGTATTCTTCAGTCTTCCACAGGCCATGAACACGCAGTCAGTTCCAAGCCCCTGTTACCCTGGATCAAACTTCCTTTCGTACAAGGTCCAGGAATTCAGAACTTCATTGGAGGCGGCATTGGAGAGCTTCTGACATCTCTGTCTCACAATGTCCCACATATGCTCTGTTTCTGTCCACTCACCAGGGACAGAAGTAGAACATGGTGTGACATCATGTAGTGCATTATTTAGTGATGAGTGAGGAGGACACCCCTAGAGAAGAATGTAATTTTAAACTTGGAAAAAAAAATGATTAAGAGCCATGAGTGTGAAGGAAACAGCGGCCGCAGATGTTGTAAAACTTCAGTAAGGAGGGAAGAAAGGCGACAGCTGAGAGTGAATTGATTTTCCTCGTAAGTCTTGCCTCCTTCCTCAGTCATGCCAGATGGAGACGCAATCACTAAGACATAAGGTTCTGTTGGTCTCACTGCCCTTCCCACAAGAAAACAGGTTACAAATACTTTCCCCAAGCAGCAGAATGATAAAGGCAAGTGCAATGTTTCATTTATTAATCAAGATTCAATTTATCTCACTCATTTGAGACAGCAGGCTGTGGTGAGAAAGAACAGACTTTGGGTTAGAGAGACATGGCTTTGAATCCTAATTATTTTATTTACTACCTGTGTGACCTTGACAGTTTCCTTTCTTCCTGAGACTTAGAATTCACACTTACAAAAGAGTTTACATTGAGGTCTTACTTTGTGCTAGGCATTATGCTAATCACATTATTTGATTGCCCATTTAATCCTCCCCAAAAGCCTTTGTGTATTCTTTACTGGTTCCTAGAAAGGAAAAAAAAAAAAAAAGAAACTAATTTAAAGAGTTTAATTAATTCAATTAATTTGCATATGGAATTTAGGTGCATAAATGATAAGGGAGGTATGCCTGGGTTCAAATTCTAGATTCATTACATAAGCTTGGACATTTTTTAAATTTCCTTGTGCCAGTGTCTTCATCGATAAATTCAGGGTTGAGAATAGCACATCATATAATGGCTTAGATGAGATAGTAAAAGTTTAATTCCTAGAACATAACTCTTCAAAATATGTTGAACATTTTATTGTTATCAGCATCATTGCTATTGTTTTTATGCTGGATCACTCATAGTCTAAGTAATAGATCTAAATTTAAATTTAGATCTGTTGGCCTTCAAAGTCCATGTTATACTCACCTAGACTAGTGAGTACTCTTGTGAGGGTTAATTGTTGAAGCAATTAGTAGAAATCTGAGCAGTTAGTAGGGGTTGAATGCTTTTGAATTCCTTCCTCCTTTTTTCTTTCTACCTGGCAAGACAATAAAATCTTGCATTTGGTGAGGGCTACACCTCTCTTTTTCAATTTTTTTCACATAAATTTCTCTAATTTTCATTTTATTTTTCAGATTTTTAAAAACCATTTTCTGGACTCTTTATTCTACCTTGTAAATACTGATGATATTTAAGATTACACACTTAGCCATACTTGCCCATTTAATCCTCCCCAAAAGTCTTTGTGTATTTTTAACTGGTTTCTGGAAAAGAAAAAAAATAGAATAGAATTTAAAGACTTTAATTAATTTGCAAATGTTGGCAACCTAATGTAGAAGTTAGGTACATACGTGATAGGGCAGGTGTGCCTGAATTCAAATCCCGGATTCCTATAGGCTTGGATTTTTTTTTAATTTCCTTCTGTCACAGTTTCTTCATCGATAAATTCAGATATTGAGAATAGCTCATCATATAATGGTCTCCTTATTGTTCTCTCATACCAGTTATAGGTTAATTACTCTTTAAAATAAACAATAAATTTGAACTGAGTAACAAATACTTTATTCAAAAGGATTATTGAAAGGGGTTGTGGGGAAGGGACTATTGTCATAGAACAATGAGGCCAGTATTGCAATAGGGAGAACACTATGACCATGAAATAGGTGAGTTTCTCAGGGGTTAGGCAAAAGAGTTTTGTTTGTTTGTGTTTTTTTATGGAAAACCGTTAAAAAGACCAGATAGAACCAGGTGTGGGGAATAAGAATGGAATGACTCAAAAGATGAGAGAATGGTTTTGTGAGGCCAGCCTGTTCTTGGGAGTGGCTAATAAGATGGTATATACGCTGGTTTACACTGAGGGCAGCTCATAGATAAGGGGCCTGGGGCAAGGAGAAAATCTCAACCAAAGTTTGGCTAATAAGCATTTTATTCGGACTGATCAGTGGAAACAAGCAATTTTACTAATTATTTATCAAGCAAAAGATGGAAATTTGCAGCAACCTTGTGTGGTCTTCTCATGGATAAACAAGAGGGCATGTGTGAGTCTCATTTAAGTCATATGAGAAGGGTGGTTCTTTTTAGTAAACCATTTCCTAAAACGCGAAATGTGAGATTTATTAACCTCCCCTGTTTTTCAAGATCACAGGGCTTGGGTAAAGTACAACCATGTCAACTCCCAAATATAATCTCTAGATGTGCCTAAGTGTATCAGCAAGACAGGTTAAAAGAAAAACTTTAGGCAAATTAATTTTAACAGAGTATAACTGAGCAAAGAATGATTAACAAATTGGGCAGCCCCTAGAAACGGACTGAGTTCAGAGTGACTCTGGGGCTGCCACATGTTCAAGTAACATTTATAGAAAGAAAAAGGAAAGTGACAGGAAATGAAAGTGAAGAACAGAAACAGTTAGGCTGGTTACAGCTTGGTGTTTGCCTTATTTGACCACAGTTCGAATGGTTGGCCACCTGTGATTGGTCAAAACTCTGTGGTTCAAGAGTAGGTTCCAGGCCGGGCGCGGTGGCTCACGCCTGTAATCCTAGCACTCTGGGAGGCCGAGGCGGGCGGATTGTTTGAGCTCAGGAGTTCGAGACCAGCCTGAGCAAGAGCGAGACCCCGTCTCTACTAAAAATAGAAAGAAATTATCTGGCCAACTAAAATATATATAGAAAAAAAAATTAGCCGGGCATGGTGGTGCATGCCTGTAGTCCCAGCTACTCGGCAGGCTGAGGCAGTAGGATCGCTTAAGCCCAGGAGTTTGAGGTTGCTGTGAGCTAGGCTGATGCCACGGCATTCACTCTAGCCAGGGCAACAAAGCGACACTCTGTCTCAAAAAAAAAAAAAAAAGTAGGTTCTAGTCTGTTTATGCATCCAATTATATTACAGTTCACTGCATATGGAGGAACCTTTAGGCCAGACTTAAAATATGTAAGGAAGCAGCTTAGGCTAAACTTTATTTAACAATTCCCCCCTTTTTGGTCAACCTCAATTTTGAGAGGTTGACCAAAACTTTAGGCATTAATATCATTCTGTCACCATTGTAAATGGACATATTTGAGCTCAAATGCCTCTGGGAAATAACAGAATAGTGCGTTTTGTAAGATGGGAACAAGGAAATAGAACAATAGGTTAAAAAAAAAAACCTGATTTGTTAACATCAGGGTACTTCAGGTTACTTCTCTGTAAGGGTTAGTTAGAGAAGAGGAGTCTCCTGTTTTCAAGGGGAAAAAAAAAATGGCCTGTTTTGGGATCTATCTGCTTCCTTAAAGTTTCAGTTTCACTATGTCACACTTAGCATAAATGACACCATTTTTATCTGGTCTGGTCTGTTAGGGCCTACAGCATGAGCACTAGTCCAAAACAATGGCCTCCCATAATTTTATTTAACAATTTCCCCTTTTGGTCAGGTTCTCACCTAGGTGAGAGTATGACCAAAACTTAGGGCTTTAGTGCTACTCACATTTTGGGTTTCTAGTCTCAGCATGTCATTCATAGGTCATGTAGTCCTCATGATCACACATTTCTTTGAGTTTTTGTTGTTCCAGTTAACAAGAGAGCATTTGATGTTCTATGAATGACTGCATGCAAGCATTTAAAACTTTTGCGAGAATATAGAGGCTGGGGAGAAGAGTTTGTATTATACTCCTTAGCCAGGGTCCCTATGCACCAAACCAACTAAAATAAAGTAGATAAAAAAAAATGAGCCAGATGACGAGTGTACTTGTTTTAACCAAGCAGCCTGGTTGTTAGTTCCCTGCCACTGAGTATCTGCCGTACCCCATATATTCATTCATTTATGACAACAAGTATCAGCAACTGCAAAGATTCTTCCTTGTGCAGCCAGTAAGTAATCTACAGCAATTCTATTATTTAGTACAACTTTAACAAGAGAATTTTAAGAAGTTTATTGTGCAGCCATAGCCATTGAAGTAGAATTTGCTATAGAGCCTACTATGAGGGTTATATTTCTAATCATTGTTTCATTTATATTTACTCCAAGCCATGGAAAAAGAAATCTAACAAATGATGTTCATCCAGAAGAGTGAAGGCCTTCTGGCAATGTTCTCTTTAACCTATGATGTAGGTTAAGAGATATGGACCAATGTTCTTTCTTACTGACTATGGGGAAAGAAAAATACCATTAAAATTCCCAGCCCACGTTGGTTTTTCGCCTTCCATATATCAAGGCTTAAGTTTACCCACGTATAATATAATGTTGGCTGTGAAATCTATAAACAAAAGTTACTTCATGGGTGCACATAAGTCCCACTTTCTAGTTCTAGTGTTCACAAAGGCATACGCAAGGGGAAAATTATTAATAAGAGTTTAAGATCTCATACTGGCAGAGAACCCTTGATATGTGATCTTGGAAAAGCTGTCCACATCTAGAATGCCATCTGCTTCTGGGGAGAAACTTCCCTGAGTAGCTTTGCTTTAAGGTCTCCAACAGGTGTAAAGTTAAGAGTCTGGAGGGCCTCTTCAAAGTTGTGAGGTTGCAGACCCAAGGTTCAGGGTCCCAAAGTTTTGCTGCAGTGTGAGTAGCAAGGACAATGTTTTCAGAAGCCTTCAGGTTCTAGACCATAAACTCTTTGTTTGTCCTAAGTCAGTGGATCATAAAAAGCTTTCTTTACCTGGTGAAAATACAATTGGGTATAATTGATTAAGAGAGTCATATGAGGTTCTGTTATTAGAGGTATGCGCCTTCCAGTGACTATTGTATAAATAGTCAACTCAGGTTTTCCACCGAATGTGGATTTGATTGTCATCAATCTGTAATAACTTTGACCAAGAAAATCCAGTTGATTTAGTTATTTTTGCCTATTGTATCAGTAATACCTTATTTACTCACTTAACTATTTTACAACTGGTTCAATGAAAACAAGTATTTTGATCACAGGAGGTTTCTCCAGGACTGTCCCAAAGGGAAACACATTTTCTGTTAACCTTTAGCTTCTGTCATAGCATCAGCCTTGCTGCATGAGAAAGGTTCTATACAATCAGAAAACAAGCACTGAAGATGACAATTCAAAGAAGTCCTTCTGTAAATGTTCAAATACCCCATCAGGTAGCAGAAATGTACCTCAAGTTTTGATTGTCTTTCCAAGATTATGGGTTTGACAAGCCAAAATTGGTCATAAACCATTTTAGCAATTTAGAACAGTCACCACGGATGTGTCATGTATATGTATGTGTATATATATAAACATACACAAACACATGTGCATATATGTATGTATATACATATATATTAGTATCATTTTATCTTTTTCATCATGTGTCATAGACTATAGAGCTTTTAATAATGGAAGCTTTAAGAACCAGGTGGCTGTCCAGGTTCTCCCTTAGTCCATGTTTAATATTGGATTTATAGCCTGTTAAATACTAATTTTATTTCTCCAATTCAGGTGTGTAGCACTGTTTATAAAATGAGTTATTATATTTAATTTGACTTGAACCATGGAGTTCATTGAAATTGCATATCTTAGCAATTTCAGTTTTGGCTGATTTAGCAAAAATGTGTGAAAGTGTTTCCTTGCCATTCAATAAATTGTTGTCCTGCTGGGGTTAATAGTTTTATAAACCAGTCAATTTCTTCATTAGAGTTCTAGAAATGCTTATACAGTCCAAATGGTAAGATCCTACAGTTATCAAAAATCTGTATTCAAGAGTACTTGTCAGAGTCCTTTCAATTCTTTCCATGAGCCTCCTTGAAGACACAACTCTTTAGGATTTTATTTGCTCTTAAAGAGCTTTCAGAAAATGCATCAGAATTTAGTGATTAACTGTTGACAAGATTTAAAATGGTCATGGTTAAAGATACAATTGACAAGGAATTTTGGTTATTTCTGTGGCCTATAATAATTTAACATAATCCCAATTATAAATAACATATACTGAGCTGTACCAGAATTTTAGAAATCTCATACAATTTTGGAACACATATGACTATGACATTTATAGAAATATAACTCAAAGAAGGTTAAACATTTTTTATTTGACAACACTTCCCATATAATTTAACATATCAGATAAGTCTGTTTATTCTCTCTCTTTCTGATGCTTCAGGGGCCCTTTGGAACACCCCAAAGTTAGTTTGAGGTCAAAAAGACTATTTTAAAATTTAAAATTTGTTTTTGAAGCCTGTCAAATATGTCAAGGTTTAAAATGCTAAATCAAAACAGGATAGCAGGTCACTGTAAAATAATAGCCACTCATATACCTAAATCGATTATTAAATTGTTTTAAAATGCAAAAACGATTATTCTTTGATAGACTCTGTCTTCCAATCTAAAGACCTAATAAAGACAGCATGAGAGAGAATTTGTCTCTATTCCTCTCTACCCACCCCTTACTTGCAGTTTACTCAAAAGGTAAACTAAAATATTTTACTGTCTCTTATTTATACTACACAATATTCTCGTTCAAAGAGAAAACCAAATTTACCTTTGTATTAGTGTATTATCAATACTAAAACTACTTTTAATAAAACTTTATAAACAAATCCATCCAATCACAGCTTTTGAACACACATAATTTCCATAAACTTTTATAAATTTTTATAAACTCTTAAAAATATTTTCTCTATTCTTTCTTTTCCCACCTTTCTATATTCATTTATTTTATCTGTATCATTTCTTTAAATTTTCGTGAATTTGGAACAACCTGAAATAACTTCTAAACTAGACAATTGTTTTTTCTCAACGCATATTTTCATCCCTTTATAATTTTCCTCACCAAAAACATATCTTGCTTTTCTTGTAAACTTAGTATATAAAATTATTTCTCTTAATTTAGTAGTTTTAATAGCATATATTTTTAACTCTTAGCAACACTAACTTTTAGTTAAGACCTAGGAAGCAAGAATCTTAAACTTTTTTATATTAGTATTTACAGAGGAAAACCATTTCATAATTTTTTTAGAAAAATGTTTAATCAACATTTTTTTTATTGATCTAAATATATTTAGATTTCTATACCATATAAAATAAGATACTAATATATATTAACTTATGTTTAATAATTGTTTCAGTATTTTACCTTAGAAATGATTCATTTCATGATTATCTATTACTTTAAGATAACATGACATGAGAGTTCCTAGTGACTCAGTTATCCCTCTCTTCTTTGTGCAAGGATGCGAACACCCTTACAAATAGAGATTTCATTTATAAATGTAAATTTCTTTTACAGAAGGATTTTGAAATAGTCACTTAAGTACCAGAAAGATGTATTCTGGAGACCAATTTAGTTCAGTAAGTGATTTTTTTAACTTAGCTACTATTTCCTAGATAAATCACTGAGTTTAGGATGGAACCCATTAACTAAATAGGGCAAAGAAAACATTCTCTGTGCCTGGATTCAGCATGGATAGCTCTGATAAAGAAGCAAGCCTACTTTACCTGAAGGCCTACCTTTTATAAACACCTGATCCAGCTTTCCTTGTATCTTTGGAGCAATGGGGTATTAATTAAGCCAAAAAGCTAGCAGATTCAAATTTTTCTTATCAATTAGTTAATTAAGCTTTTTATTTGCCTTTTATAAAATGCCTTTTAAAAGAGGCAATAAAAATACTAAATTTATTTTTTTAGAAGTGTCTGCACATCAATTAGTGTCCCTGGGTACACCTAATTCAGGAGCACTCATTTTTAATTACACTTCTTAAAGCTGTAGTGTTATTTAGAATATTCCACTGGAATTTTCAATTATCTTTTGTAAGATTTTACCATTTTCATGTTTGCTGCTTGTGAGACCTAATACTTACACATGTCAAGGTAGGTATTGCTGGAAGGTAGGGTCATCAGTTCTTCAGAAATTAAGGATTCCATATTTACATTGAATTTTGGCTTTGGCTCTCATATCTTGTTGATCAACTTAGCCAGTGATTTTTTTTTTTTTTTTTGAGACAGAGTCTTGCTCTGTTGCCCGGGCTACCGTGAGTGCCATGGGGTCAGCCTCACTCACAGCAACCTCAAACTCCTGGGTACAAGCAATCCTTCTGCCTCAGCCTCCCGAGTAGCTGGGACTACAGGCATGCACCACCATGCCCGGCTAATTTTTTCTATATGTATTTTTAGTTGGCCAGATAATTTGTTTCTAATTTTTAGTAGAGACGGGGTCTCGCTCTTGCTCAGGCTGTTCTCGAACTCCTGACTTCGAGCAATCCACCCGCCTCGGCCTCCCAGAGTGCTAGGATTACAGGCATGAGCCACTGTGCCCGGCCAACCAGTGATTTTCTGCTACCTAAGCATGCAAGAAAAAGAGAAAAAGGGGATAAAACACAAAATCCCTGTGAATTTCTGAAAGCCAAAGTTTGCACCCCCTGCAGTATTGATATTTACTTCCAGTTTTTGCTCGACCCAGAGAGACATCTAAGGCCTCTAACTGGATCTAATCCAGTTCATTATTGAATCCAATCTGATCTTGGACCCACTCCAGTTTCTGTCACGACTTCCGAATGACTTCTGAACCCAGAGCAGATTAAAAAAATTTGCTGAAACCTGGATAGCTCAAAACACAAAATGGGGGATCTTTGGAATCTGGGAGAAACTTACCAGGTATCTCCAGTTTCTGTGAGAGGGTGGTGGACATGATGGGTTCGCTGGGTACTTTGCTTTATCACTCAGTGCTCTTGGGGGCCGCTGAAAGCTCTACTTCAGAACCCACTTCTGACACAATCTGTTAAAAGAAAAAAAAAAAAGACAAATTAAATTTAAAAGTTTAAATTGAACAAAGAATGATTTACAAATCACATAGTCCCCAGAACCACGCTGGGTTCAGAGTAACTCTGGGGCTGCCACATGGTCAGATAACATTTATGGACAGAAAAAGGAAAGTGATGCATAGAAAACAGAAGTAAGGCAAAGAAACAGCTGGATTGGGTACAGCTCAGCATCTGCCTTATTTGAACATGGTTTGAACAGTTGGCTGCCTATTGACCAAAACTCTGGACTTGGTATAAGAGTAGGTTAAAGTATATTTATACATCCACTTAGGTTATAGTTCACTATGTATAGAAAAACCTTTAGGCTCAACTTAAACTATATAAGGAGGCAGTTTTAGGCCAAACTTATTTGAACAGACTTTGCAACCCTGAAATAACAAACATTTCACCTCAACATTTCCAAAGTTACACTCTCCTTTCCTGCTAAAATTTAAAGTCCTTTTGCCTTTTTTCTTTCTTGAAAATATATAGTCACCTAAGATATAAATCCAGATATGCAAAGTAAGGAAAAAAGGAAATGATTTCAGCTAATCCAATTTCCTCAGTGAGTCTTATAGAGTCAGTCCTCCATATTGGCATGTTCTGTATCTGCGAGTTCTACATCCATGGCTTCAACCAACTGCAGACCTAAAATATTCAGAGACAAAAAATTAAAAATACCAATACAACAATAAAAAGTAATGCAAATAAAAATACAATATAGCAATT
Source organism: Lemur catta (assembly GCF_020740605.2). Taxonomy (NCBI): domain Eukaryota; kingdom Metazoa; phylum Chordata; class Mammalia; order Primates; family Lemuridae; genus Lemur; species Lemur catta. The sequence continues at coordinate 63,616,579 of NC_059131.1, read as the reverse complement.
ATTTAGATAACATTTTCATTGTTAGGGTATTATAAGCACAGTAATCTTGAAATGATTTAACATATATAGCATAATTTGCTTAAGTTATATGCAACTACCATAAGGAAATTGAGTATCTGTAGATTTTTGGTATGGGGGGCACAGAGTTCTGGAACCAATCCCTTGTGGATATTGAGGGATAACGTTATTTGACATATATACAAACATAAGATCTACACGTAAAAATACATTTTTAAATAAAATTGAGCAAGATATATGTGGAAACAAGTGAATGACTAGAATATCATAATAGCAGGAAGTTCAGTAATAAACAGAGTTTTCCAGAAGTAAATATTGAGCTGGATACATTTTTTAGTTTTATGAAACCTTATTTTTTTCTTATTTAAAACATATTTTATAAAATATTTAATGGAAAGCATATATATTTATATACAGATATAGTTGGTAATAAAATGGACTCATGTTAAGCATGTATTTTGTAACTGCCATTCTTCTGCTTAATAATGTGTAATGATCATTTATTCTCCAGTGCCACAAAAAAGTATTTCATGGTATTATTTTAGGATGACATGCTTTGTTAAAATACAGCCATTTAATCAATCAACAGTCCCTTTCATTGGTTGTTCATATCATTTCTAATTGTTTTATATAAATATTTGTATAAATACATTTTTTATGGAGGATAAATTCCTAGAATCCAAAGGAATGGTCATTTTGAAGATATTTAATAAATCAAATTATCTTATAGGAAGATACTACCACCGTGCACTGCCCAGGAAGAAATTGAACTTCTTCATTATCCTTCAGTCACCAGTAATAAGTATTATAAGTATAAAATCCATTGGGTAGTTAATTTACATTTATTTGCCTACTGTATTTGAGATTTTTCTCATGTATACATATTGGTCATTTATATTTCAGTGTTGTGACTTAATCCATATTCCCAATTAAAATACATTGAATAGGTGGGTACATGTGTAAAAACTCTCCTTTGAAAGCCAAATTTTAAATCCTAATTCTATAGATATCTAATACCTCATAATTTGAACTAGAAAGTTAACTCATTATCTGCAAGAACATCTATTGAAATATTGAAATAATATTTTACTGAAATACCTCAAGCCTTTTAGATTATTATTATTTTTTTATTTTATTTTATTTTATTTTTTTTGAGACAGAGTCTCACTTTGTTGCCCAGGCTAGAGTGAGTGCCGTGGCAGCAGCCTAGTTCACAGCAACCTCAAACTCCTGGGCTTAAGCAATCCTACTGCCTCAGCCTCCCAAGTAGGTGGGACTACAGGCATGCACCACCATGCCTGGCTATTTTTTTCTATATATACATTTTTAGTTGTCCAGATAATTTTTATTTCTATTTTTAGTAGAGATGGGGGTCTCGCTCAGGCTGGTCTCGAACTCCTGACCTCGAGTGATCCACTTGTCTCGGCCTCCCAGAGGGCTAGGATTACAGGCGTGAGCCACTGCACCTGGCCTATTTTTTAATTTTTTATTTTATTTTAACTGACATATATATATTTGTAAAATACAATGTGATGTTATAATAAATGTATACATTGTTGAGCGATCAAATTAGGCTAATTAACATATCCATCGCCTCAAATACTTGTCTTTTTGTGTGGTGAGACCATTTAAAATCCACTTGTTTAGCTGTTTTGAAATACGCAATACAATAGTTCCCACTATGTGCAGGGGATATGTTCCAAGACACCCAGTGGATGCCTGAAACATCAGATAGTACTGATTTCTATTTATACTATGTTTTTGTCCTATACATACATATCTGTGATAAACTTTTATCTTTTCACTTAATGGAAGAATGTCACAGTTTCTCTTCAGCACAATTGCCAGCATCACTACGGTTGCATTTTGGGGCCAGTGTTACGTAAAATAAGTGTTACTTAAACTTATGTTCTGTGATGTTAGAACAAGTGATCTGATACTAAATGACTAATGGGTAGGTAGGATACCCAACATGGAGATGATATGCAACATGGATATGCCAGATAAAATGATGATTCATGTCCTGGGTGAGGTGGAGTGATACAAAGAGATTCCATCCTGCTACTCAGTATAGAATGCAATTTTTAACTTACTAATTGTTTATTTTGGGAATTTCTCATTTAATATTTTTGCACCATGGTTGCCCACAGTTAATTGGAATGAGAAAAGTGAAACCATGGATAAGGGGATACTGCTATATTTAAATCTTTTACTATTGTTGTGTTACAGTCTTTGTCTTCCTTCAGATCCTTTACTATTTGTTTTAAATATTTATGTGCTCCAATGTTGGATGCATAAATATTTACAATTATTACATTGTGTCTCTTTGCATGCATGTTATTTAAAGTTTTAGGCTTCCTGGATCTAACTTTCTTTCTTTTTCCTTGAAAATTTTTCTGTCATTATTTCTTTGACTATGTTTTATGTTCCTTTCTTTCTCTTCTAAAAAACCAATGTATATATATTGTTTCACTTGATGGTGTCCCCATAAGTTTCTAAAACTATCTTCACTCTTCATTTTTAAATTTTGCTTCTCAGATTGAATGATTTTCAGTGACTTGTCTTCTAGTTCACTGACCTTCTTTTTGCTTGATCTGGTCTATTGTTGAATGCCTCTATTGAATTTTTCAGTTCAGTTATAGTTTTCTTCAGCTCTGTGATTTTTGTTTGATACTTTTTCAATACTTTATCTTTGTTGAGATTTTTGTTTTTTGCCCTTGCATTGCTCTCCTGTACTTGAGCATCTTTATAACTATTATTTTGGTGAGCATCTTTAATAACCATTATTTTGAATACCCTGTTGGGTAACTCCATTCTACTAGAGTGTTTTTTTCTGTTATTTACCTTGTCCTTTTATTTAGAATATATTTTCCTGTTTCTTCATTTTCCTTGACTTTGTATTGGTTTCTTAACATAATTTTAGACATCTACTTCTCTGAGTCTTGTCAGACTGTCCTTATGTAGGAGAGGCATATCACCGATCCATCTGGCCAGAAATTTTTAGGTGCCTCTCTAATCTTTGCATTTGTTTGAAGTGTTTTTTCTGGTTTAGGTGGTCCACTGGAGATTAAGACATGTTGTTCTGTCAATATCCCAAAACTGGTAGGGTAGAAACCAGATCCTCTAGATATAGCTGGAAAGGCTGGGATATGCAATGTGTATTCAAGTTTATTCTATGCTCATGGTGAAGCTGAACATGGGTGTTCATCTCCCACTTGACCTTTATTAAGCTGTGACAAATGTCTGTATGCATATTCAAACTTTACTGTGTGGTCCTGGGGTGATAGCTACTGGAAGTGGTTCTATCATATGTCCACTTCTTTGATCTTTGTCTCAGGAGACTCAGGAATGTGAAGTCTCATCAACTCCCAGAGCTAGGTCATTAAGCAGGTAGTCCCTTTGTTGGGAGCTATAGAGGTTTTGACACTTGGTTCATAAACAAACTCCTTCTGGGTAGAATAAGTAGACCTGGATTTATCATTGAGGTGAGCCAGAGGAAAGGCACAGCAAGTGCTGGGCTTCTGCTCAGGCTGCTAGAAGGCTATGGTTTATGGACCTCAGTAGCTCCCTGATGCATGTTAGGTAAAAAGGCAGGCCATCAACTACTAGGCACTGGAAAATTGTATCATTAAACCCCTGCCGGGGAGAAAGAGGAAGTTGTGTTTTCAAGCTCCCTCTCTTCATTAATCCCAAGGTATAAAGCCCCTAGAAGTATTTGCATGCCATTATAAAACTGTAACTTTTTTCTCTGTGATCTAGAGAGACTTACATGTACCTAATCCCCTCTGCGGGTGGAGTTGGTGAGTTAAGAGCCAAACCATGGAGAATCTTATGGTTAGGGCACTATTTTTGTTGTACAAACCCTCCTTTCTACAGAAAGAAGCTTGGTGATGGGAGTTTTTCTCCTAATTTTATGACACAGTGCCTGGGGCAGGGTCCAAGCCTGAGTGTTCTTCAGCTTTTCCTACTGGTTTGATATGAATGTGTTTTCAGTTGACAGTGGATAAGAGTCTCTCAACTGATTTCTGACTTTGTCTTATATGGAATTATCCTCTGACTAGATGTTTATTTAATGGGTCTATGGGTGGAATGGGTGGAGGAAGAGTCAGGAACCTCATATTCTGCTATTTTGTTGACATTCCCTTAAGCATTTTACATTATTAGTTTCCACAGAAACATCTATGAAATGCAGATTATTCGTCCCATTTTATAAGTAATAAAATTTAGTATGAAACAATGGCAAGTCACCTTCCACAGGTTACATACCTGGTAGATGATGGGGCTAAGTTTACCAAATTTTAACAGTCAAACTCTTTATTGTGTCTATCATAAAATGGTGGGTTTGACTTAATATCTACTTCAAATTTTTGAATATTTTCTTATATTTCTTAATTTTTTTCTTATAAAGTGACATACTTCAGACTAGTAGATTCACAATGCTGGGACAGGGAAGTCTGACAACTAGAACTGGGGGAGAGAAGTCATGATTGGAGAAAAGGGTACCAAATGTGTTCCTGTGTTGGTCTTAGTGTCATTGGTACCATATGGAAGCTTTTTTGTAGGTTCAAAATGCCCATATTCCAAGCTACAAACTAATGACTGAATCACTTGGTCACTTAATATTAAATATGGTAATTTACAATTCACATGGCAATACTCTAGTTTTCATAAAACATGTACAGAGTAATTTATATAAATGACTGTCATGATAGTTGACTGCCCTCTCATAAGTACCACCCTTAGGCTTTGGCATTATGTTAATTGAGTGATCTCAACTTTTCAGTAGTAAGAATACTGTTTGTGACAACATTTATCAGACAATCATATTTCCTAAGAAATAATCTCAAGTATGATTATCAATAATTTTGCTTTGGACAAACTTAAAGTGTGCCATATGAGCCTTTGTGATTAGCTGGTTATAAATAAGAGACAGCTCAATGATCTTCACAAATATTTGTGATACAAAAATGATCATCTTTCTGATGGGATGGATATATAAAATTAGTAAATAATCTGTATGTAAAGGCATCTGTTACTATTAAGTCCTTAATTTCCCTTTCTGTTCTGGCAATTGCCACCTATGCATGAAGAGAGACATATATTGCCTTCAATCCCAAAATACTCCCTTTACTGCTAGGAGAGAAAAAAATTAAAACTGTTTTCTGTCATTCTATATAATTAAAAACAGGGAGGGAGGAAGAAAGGAAGGAAGGAAGAATGGAAGGAAGAAAAGAGAAATGAAAGAGAAAAAATAACCTATGTATTTGACACCCAACCTAACTGTCTTTAGCATACTAACTTAGACAAGAGTCACCTTCTATGCTGAATTAGAAAGGATTGCTAATCATCATGTCTCCTGAAACATAAATTAGGAAGCCCCTGAGAGATCTCAAATTATTACCTGACTACATGTGTAGCTGTAATTAATGACTGTTTGTAAAAGTCTTTGAAAATGAATTGCACCTTAATTGGAGTAACTCTCAGTCATGCAGAAGCAGAAAATCTGAAGTAAATGGAAATATTAGAACATGGAATGGATTATATTAAACTAGAGTAATAGAACTTCAAATGTGATTTTTTTTTCTCCTGTCTTGGAATTTCAGTTAAAGTTCCAAAGCTAAAATTAATATGTTAAGTATCCTAAATAAAGCTACAAATACATCCAACATAGTAAGAAAAGCTGCAACTGGTGGTTTGACTGTCACCTCCCCTGACACACCATCAGTCTATGTAAGAAAAGGAAAGCTACTTTGCAAGGAATTTGTAGGTCCATTGTGATCCCTTGGGGGTGTTGAGTTATTTTGGGAAATTTCCTTTTGAATTTTCTCTTCTACCAAGAGAAGAAGGAAGGGCATGATCTCCTATTTCCAAATCAAGGAAAGTAGAGGTTCCTAAGAGAACTGCTGAAAGGCAAAAAATGTTTGCAAACAATGAACGATGGGCATTTTACTCAATAAATGGGAAAAAAGAAACAGAGCCATGTCTCTGTGGTCACTTGGAATGCCAAAAATAAAATATGCACACACACACACACACACACACACACACACACACACACACACACACATATATGTAATTATATGTAATTATATAATTATGTTCTTTCCTCTGGGATTTAGGGGATTTTGTGACAATAGAAATTTTGGCCTGCATTCCCTGTGAGCTCTGAAATCAAGAGTGTGGCTGCAGCAGAAGCAGACAGTAGTCGCAAGAAAATGAGACAGAACAACAAATACTAGAAAAGCTAAATTTTGAACCAATTTTCAGGGCAAATATCTCCCAAATTAGCTGACTCTAGAATATGCTTTTCATATTACTTAACAATAATGGCACTAGATTAGTTTTTAGATATACAATATATTTTATAATCCATAGTGTTAAACCTGATCAATAATACATGCCTCATCTTATTACTTCTGCCTGTTAGGAATTAGTTCCTGATATTAGTATTTGCCCTAGTTTTCCCTATCTATATCATGTGCCCTCATTTTTTATATTTATAAATTTGCCAGTAGCAGAAGTAGCAATCTCAACTTGATTTTGCTTAAACAAATGGAGGTTTATTACTAATAATTGAGAGGACACATTCACAATTGCAATAGACCTGTTTCAGCAGATACAGTGGGCTTTTGACAGCTTTGCAGATTTTCTCATGCTCACCCAGGAAATCGCTTCCTGCCACTGTATGGTCGTTGATGTAGAAGTTCCCAGAGAGTGGCCAGGAAGGCATTTCAGAGGCTGGTCTTCTGGTGGGCATAAGACCATAATTCCACTGTTGACTTTTTGTTGCTTTGTTAGTGTCAGGTTGTCAGTTTATGTAGTGATGGAAAGCCATCATTCCACCATTAGAATAACTATGTGATACATTTTCTCCTCAAAATATGGGGAAATAAAATCGGATGTTGGTAGATCTGTATACAAAATGCAAGTAATAGCCTTGGCGATTGCTGGTGAGACTCTAAGTTATCCAGGCTAGCATATGAGGGCCAGGATTACCTTGCCATGAAATTGACACACTATGTATTTTCAAGTAGAAATAGGAGTATTTTTTTTTCTTTTACTACAAAGGCCATTTTATTACTGTAAAGGCTAAGATATAAGTTCTCTTCTAGGAGTTTATGAAGACAAAATATTAGGTTTGTGTAAGTTTATAGTTAGGTGTATGTATGTGAAATTTTTGTAACAGATTTTAAGAGTTATAACAATAACACCACTAATTTTTCCATTACTGGAGGCAAGAGCTTTATCCAACTTCATCAATAAATTATCTTCCTTTTTTAGGCAAAACTCTAACATGACTTTGTAATCACTTAACATTAATCAGTTTCTTGACATGTTCTGTAGTTTCCTATATATTTGAATAATATGAGAATAATGCAAAACTCTGCATTCTTGCACAGATTTTAGGAGGCACAATCCTGGGATGTCATTTTAAAACAGTGAAAATATTATAAGCACTAGATCCAAAAGGACTTGGGTTCAAATTTGGACTTTACTACATATTAACTCTTATAGCCACAATTTATTTATTAATAATATCAAGGAAATTTGACATTCCCCAGAGATTTGCTGTAAAAATGTGATTACAAAATTACATGCTTATGTATATAAGATAGCTAATTAAATATTAAATCTGTTAATATTATTCTTATGTTTAACTTCATTTTTGCGGTATCTAATATAAAGCAAGTTATCCTGATTTCTTTAAAGTAAAATTTTAATGAGCTCTTACCTCCTTTTGACCTCTCTGATAGATTAAATCAATTTCTTCAGCAAACATTTACTGAAAGTCTGTGATGCTCACTACAGTTATCTTAGAGCCTTTAAACATTAAAAAGATGAATTAGAAATTGATTCCAAATTAAAATATATCAAAATTCAATATGAAATATAATATACATCTATAAATATTTTTAATGCAAAGTAAACCATGAAATACTATTAAAAAAGTAAATACATATTAGGATGTAGAATTACAAAAAAAGCCAAAGAGATTAATTTCAACTAGAAATGAATATGGAAGTTAGAAAAGTCTCTGGAAGAAGAAGAATTTGAGCTGGGCCTTTAAAAATGGAAAGCAGAGTGTATAGGCATGGAAAGAAAAACAGGATATATATGAAATTCTAAGTATAGAGAAGAGCATATGTCTTAGGCCATTTGTGCTGCTATAACAAAATATCACAGACTGGAAAATTTGCAAGGAACAAATTTATTTCTCATGGTTCTGGAGTCTAGGGAGACCAAGATCAAGGCACTAGTAGGTTTGTTGTTTTGTGAGGGTTAAGTGACTGCTTTCAAGGTGGTGCCTTGAATTCTGCCTCCTCTGAAGGTAAAAAACACTGTGTCCTCACATGGCAGAAGATAGAAGGGCAAAAATGAATGAATTCCCTCCATCAAGCCCTTTCATAAGGGGATCTAATCCTATTCATGAAAGTGGAACCCTCGTGACTCAATCACCTCCAAAGGCCATACGTCTCAATACTGTTGCATTGGGGATTAAATTTCAACACAAATTTTAGAGAGAACAAAAACATTCAAACCATAGCAGCATATAAAAAGGCTTAGAGGAGGTAAAGCCTTGAAAGTAAGTAGGAACCAGCAATTTTTCTTTTTTTTCTGAAGGAGGTATATGGTAGAATAGACTAGTAGAAGATGATGTTGAAAGATAAAGTTTGGGTAAGGTCATAGAGTTCTTGAATGCTAATATAAAGTGTTTTTTGTTTTCTTACACCTAATGTTAGGGGTGAGGTAGTCAGTCTCCAAGATGGCCTCAAATTGCCCTCCCTACTCTTACTCCTTTGTATAGTCCCACTCTACATTGAATGTGGACTTGCCTTATGTTGATTTATAGTATCCAGTGGAATAACATCATGTGACTTCAGAGTCTGGGTCATAAAAGGCACTGCAGCTTCTCCTTTGGTATCCTGAATCACTGGCTCTGGAGAAGCTTCACACCATGGCATAAGAATCCTTAAGTTTTCCATAAAGTGACCCATGTTAAGAGAAACTGAGGCCCCCAGCCAGCATTCAGAATTCCTGCAGGTTCTCTGAGGAAGCCACCTTGGAAGTAGATCCTCCAGGCCTAGTTGAGACTTCAATCTAAACTGAACCAAACAAAACAAACACTTCAGATCAATATATTTACAACTGCCAAGACTTAAAAATAATCCATTGGTATGTTAGACATATACACCAATCTGAGCTCTAACTTTGTATGTTTGAAAATGGAATATCAGGTATAATCCTTTTTATGACACCTTCTTTCTTTCTTTTACTCCAGTTAGACCCAGAGAACCATAGCTTTGTTTGTTTTGTTTTTTAATCTCTTATACTATCTTTGATTAGTTGACACCATATTCCTGGAAGGGTATGTGGTAGAAAATTTGAGGCCACGCTTACGTTCAAAGTAAAATTAAATTTGATGACCCATTAGAGATGCAGTCAATGAGTGGGGTACAAGTGGCTCTTAGCCTGCCATGGATTTGCCGTTGCTGTCCTCAAGTGCCATCAGTACCTGGAGGGAAATATATAAGGATGGCAGTCTTAAAAGAGAGCAAAAAACGAGGGAACTTATTGTTTAATCACAGCTCTTCAGGTAGTCCAGATCCTATTGAACTTGGTTAGGTACAGTGAGGTTAGTACCATTCTTGGTTCTCTGATCATTGGGACATGTCTGAAACCCAGGAGTGCAAGGAAATGATGGACGGTGAGGGATACCCTATGATAGTACTAAGCCAAGTGGTTCTTGATCCATCGTGAGGCAGATCCTGAGAGGGTGAGAGGTATCAGTGTTACCTTCTATTTTCTATGACAGTCTTACTATCATATAGTTATTCTTCAGTCAGTCTTCAACAACAGGTTTGACTGATTCAAAACCTTTATATTCTTACACGTCCAGCATGAGGCACTCTCTTGTTTCCTAGGCTCTAGGTATTTCCTAGGATCCGGTTAGCCTTTAATTTTCTTGGTTCTGGGTGTCAGACTTCTGACTTAGCTTCCTCCATAAGCCTGGACAATTTTACTGTATTTTCCTATATTTAATTTATCAAATGTAATTTCTTTAATTAAAAAAAATTTACTATAGCATAAAATATTTGACAAACATGATGCAAAGTTTCATTCAGTTGCATTTACAAGAGCCCTCTAGAATATAAAATTGCCACACTTGTCTGATTAGCTAAGAAGGTGTTACTTCAGGTTTTTCTGACTTTGACTGCTTCCACACATCTAATCATGAGGCGCAAGAATATTTCTGATGTGTAAAGCTCAGTAGGAAAGGTCTAAGGATGCTAGAAATCCAGTGAAGCTGGCATGATGACACCTCCCCAGCTGTGAGCAGGACAGAGAAGGTGGGATAGAAATAGTCTCACCTCCTTGGAGCTTTCAGCTTTCTGGCAGCAACCAATCTGTGCCCAGAATCCTAGGGGCAACAGAAGGGAAGTAGCTAGGTAGCAGCCTAATAATATTTTGCTTAAGCCATCTGGTTATAGAATGGATATGAAATGCTTGAGGAATATTGAGTAGCAAAGAGAGATGAGGGCCTTTTTACATTAAAAAGAAAAAAACAAATCAATTTGAAAAAAACCCCCAACTTACCTCTAGCCACTTTTCCTAGGTCTTCTTTAATCTAATACTTATTGTTACAAAAAAGATAATATTTTTACAATAAACATCATACTTGATAATAATAATGATACTAATAACAGCAGAGGTATTGGACAAGTGATTTGTAATTAGCAGTTTGGCGATAAGGGAAGAGAGAGAGCCTTTGTGTTTTGAAATGACAGATGTCTGTGAAGCACTACTTGCAGGTGTTCACTCCCCACTTCCCGGCCCACTGCCGCCCCAGCAGTCCTGGCCTGAGATATGCACCTTCGCTTTAATCAAACAACCTTTCATAGAATGGAACCTTCCACAAGAGAAACCACAGTTTCACATTCCAGTGATGTAGATTGCATGTTGGTGGTGGTGTTGGTGTTAACTATGCATTTCATTGGACTGTAACAAGATTTTCTTTTTCTTTTCTTTTTTCCCAAGAAAAGGTCTTGTGGGGAAAGAAGGCCAAATATATTGACTTTATGATAGTTTCAGATATTTTCTCAAAAAAAAAATGCTTTCAGATTATTTTGACCATTATTTTTATAATTTATCTTTGAGTATTTAGGTGCTAATAAAAAAACTATTACCTAAACATCACCTCCCAATGATTCCCTCACCTAGGCTTTATGGGAGTAAACAAGAAAGATCCTGGAATCCTTAGGAGCTAAATGCACATTTGTTGCCTGAAGAAGAATTACAAATATATTGCATATATTCAGGGGATTTAAGAAAAAGGAGAGGTATCCAGTAAGGATTGTGTGTACGTAGGGACATATGAGCATGTGAATGTTTGTATATGTATTTGTGTTTGGGAAAACAGGCAGTCTTAGGAAAGTAAAGGAGTGATGAATCAAACACTGAATAACAAAAATGATATCATTATTACAGTCTGTGGTAGAATTTTAGGGTTTTTGTGATCGTGATGAAGTTGTAGATCTGAATATCAGTTTTTCTTTAAAACAGGTGTCATGAATGTACAGTAAAAGTAAAGTTGATAAGATTATATGTGTGTGAGTGCTATGTAGAGTGTCAAATGAGTAAAGAATGTTTTCAAAAAATTACTATCGTAAAATATATAACCATCTCCTCTAATATGCAAATAAAATGTAATAAAAGAAAACAATTCAAAAACATATACTTTTGAAATCCTGATGAACTTATTGCTGTCCTAACCTCTCCTTCATTTCCTGTCAGATAAACTTACTAACTCAGGAGACTTAACTTTAGCATTACCAAGTTCTGCTTTAAGACTGAATATATAGCCTCTGCGTTGGAAATACCTCCATAGTTACACAATAATAAGATCTCATAGAACAAGGATGTGTTTTAACTCCAACCTCAAACTAGTCCAGGATCACTGACTTAGCAGTTAAGTTGCCTGAATTTGAATCCTGTCCCTAACACTTACTATTAAAATAACTTTTGTGTAGCTACTTAATATTTACTTATTATATTTTTATGATCTGTATTTGAGGTATAATTATTTTCTAGGATTCCTGAAAGGATTAAAAATTTTACACATGTAACTCTTAATAATATTGTCTAGTAAATGGTCAATTCTCAGTAATATTTATGTTTAGCATTATAAATTATATAAGAGACTGTGTTTTCTATAATTTGTAACTCTTCTCAGTCTCTCCACCTTAGGATCAGCAGTCCAGAAGACTAACATCAATATGAGTTCAATCCCAACAATCTTTAAATTATTAAAGCTTGATCAGGGATATTAAGACCTTAGTTTCCAGCTATTGGCTTGGGCTTCCAAAACACATCTGTCTAATGTGTCTATCTAATGGCAGATACACCTGGAAATTCTGAATGAATTTCTTAAGTCATACTCTCTTAAAAGGACTGCAGATTTTCTGAGCTGCTTCAGTGTCTCAATATTTTCATACGTAGTTAGTTTTTTTATAGTATGAGTATGCCACAATTTATTTATTCATACATTCTCCCATTCACAGACATACACATTTTTTCCAAAACATTCTTGTACAGTTCTAAATGTGGATATTTGTTTTCACTTCCTCTGAGTAGATACTAAGAGGTGGAATTGTTGGGTCATAGGGTAGGTATATATTTGACTTTATATGGAACTGCCAAACAGTTTTTCCAGAATGGCTTTACCATTTTACACTCCCCTCAGCAATGTGTGAGAAGTCCAGCGCTCCACATCATTGGCAGTATTTGGTGTTGTCAGTCTTTCCCACTGCAGCCATCCCATCAGATGTGAAATGGTATCTCTCCTGTTTTGTTTTGTTTTTTTCCCCATTCAATCTTTTTTTTTTATTTCAGCTTATTATGGGGGTACAAAAGCTCAGGTTATATATATTGCCTGTGTCCTGCCCATCCCCCTGAGTCAGAGCCTCAAGCGTGTCCATTCCCCAGACAGTGTGCCTGGCACTCACCATGCAGTCATACCTCCATCCCCTCCCCCCACCCCCCACCTCTCCGAGTCAGCACCTTCAAACATGGCCATTCCCCAAATGGTGCGCAACGCACTCATCATGTAGGCATAAACCCATCCCCTCCCCCCACCCCCCCCGCCTCAGTCTGATATCCAGTGGGTATCATTCCCCAATGTGCATTTAGGTGATGATCAGGGAAACCAATTTTCTGGTGAGTACATGTGATGCTTGTTTTTCCATTCTTGGGATACTTCACTTAATATAATGGGTTCCAACTCTCTCCAGGAGAACCAAGGAGCTGTCGTATCACTGTTATTTCTTATAGCTGAGTAATACTCCATGGTATACATATACCACAATTTACTAATCCATTCATGAATTGATGGGCATTTGGGTTTTTTCCACATCTTTGCAATTGTGAATTGTGCTGTTATAAACATTCGGGTGCAGGTGGGTGTCTTTTTTATAGAATGACTTTTGTTCTTCTGGGTAGATGCCCAATAATGGGATGGCTGGATCAAATGGTAGGTCTACTTGAATCTGTTTAAGGTATCTCCATATTGCTTTCCACAGGGGCTGTACTAGTTTACAGTCTCACCAGCAGTGTATGAGTGTTCCTGTCTCTCCACATCCATGCCAACATGTATTGTTTTGGGACTTTTTGATAAAGGCCATTCTCACTGGTGTTAAGTGGTATCTCATTGTGGTTTTGATTTGCATTTCCCTGATGATTAGAGATGTTGCACATTTTTTCATATGTTTGTTAGCCATTCTTATATTTTCTTTTGAAAAATTTCTATTCATGTCCTTTGCCCACTTTTTGATAGGGTTGTTCGATTTTTTCTTACTGATTTTCCTGAGTTCTAGATAGATTCTTGTTATCAGTCCTTTATCTGATGTGTAGTATGTGAAAATTTTTTCCCATTCTGTAGGTTGCTGTTATACTCTCATGACTGTTTCTTTGGCTGTGCAGAAGCTTTTCAATTGGATCAGGTCCCATTTATTTATTTTTGTTTTTGCTGTGATTGCCTTAGGGGTCTTCTTCATAAATTCTTTGCCTATGCCAATATCTGTAAGAGTCTTTCCTACATTTTCTTCTAGGATTTTAATAGTTTCCCACCTAAGGTTTAAGTCTGTTATCCACCGTGATTTGATTTTTGTGAGAGGTGAAAGCTGTGGGTCCTGTTTCAGTCTTCTACATGTGGCTATCCAGTTTTCCCAGGACCATTTATTAAATAAGGAATCTTTTCCCAGAGTATGTTTTTGTCTGCTTTGTCAAATATTAGATGGCTATATGAGGATGGCTTTATATTTGGATTTTCTGTTCTGTTCCACTGGTCTGTGTCCCTGCACTTGTGCCAATACCAGGCAGTTTTAATAATCATAGCTTTGTAGTATAGTTTGAAGTCTGGCAAATTAATACCTCCCATTTTGTTTTTGTTGCTTAAAATTGCTTTTGATAAACAGATTCTTCTCTGGTTCCATACAAAGTGTAAAATTATTCTTTCTATATCTGTGAAAAATGATGTTGGTAATTTAATAGGGATTGCATTGAATCTGTAGATAACTTTGGGCAGTAGAGACATTTTAACAATGTTGATTCTTCCGATCCACAGGCATGGTATGGTTTTCTACCTATTTACATGTTCTGTGATTTCCTTCCTCAGTGTTTCATAGCTCTCCCTATAGACGTCCTTTACCTCCTTAGTTAAATATATTCTTAGGTATTTTATTTTCTTTGTTGCTATTTTGAAGGGTATTGAGTCCTTAATTTGGTTCTCTGATTGAATGTTATTGGCATATATGAATGCCTCTGATTTGTGTGTATTGATTTTGTATCCTGAGACTTTACTGAATTCATTGATCAATTCCAGGAGTCTCTTGGTTGAATCCTTGGGGTTTTGTAGATATAACATCATATCATCAGCAAAGAGTGAGAGTTTGATCTCTTTTCTCCCTATTTGGACTCCCTTGATTCTGCTCTCTTGCCTGATAGCTCTCGCAAAGACTTCCAATACTATGTTGAAAAGTAATGGGGACAGTGGGCAGCCTTGTCTGGTTCCAGTTCGAAGTGGGAATGCTTTCAATTTTTCCCCATTCAGTATGATGGTGGCTGTGGGTATGTCATATATGGCTTGTATCATTTTTAGATAGGCCCTGTCTATGCGTATTTTGTTAAGTGTTCTTATCATAAAAGGGTGTTGAATTTTGTCAAATGCTTTTTCTGCATCTATTGAGAGGATCATATGATCTTTATTTTTGCTTCTATTTATGTGGTGAATTACATTTATAGATTTGCATATGGTAAATCATCCCTGCATCTCTGGGATGAAGCCCACTTGGTCATGGTGTATTATTTTTTTGATAAGCACTTGGATTCAATTTGCTAGGATTTTCTTGAGAATTTTTGCATCTATATTCATAAGGGATATTGGTCTGTAGTTTTCTTTTTGTATCCTTTCCTGGGTTTGGTATTAAATTATGTTGGCTTGGTAAAATGTGTTGGGGAGAATTCCGTCCTTCTCGATATTGGACAATAGCTTATGTAGGATGGGCACCAGTTCTTCTTTGTGGGTATGGTAAAATTCAGGTGTGAACCCATCTGGTCCAGGCCTTTTCTTTCTGGGAAGGTTTTTTTATTGCTGTTTCGATTTCAGATCTAGATATTGGTCTATTCAGGAATTCTATTTCTTCCTGGTTGAGCCTGGGAAGGCTGTGTGTTTCTAAAAATTTGTCCACTTCCTCTTCATTTTCCAGTTTGTGTGCATAAAGATTTTTGTAGAATTCATAGATGATATCATGTATCTCTGTGGCTTCGGTCATGATTTCTCCTTTCATGTTCCTGATGGAGGTTATTAGAGTTTTTTTCTTTTCTGCTCTTGGTTAACCTAGCCAGAAGTGTGTCAATCTTGTTTATTTTTTCAAAGAACCAACTTTTTGTTTTATTAATCTCCCTTATGGTTTATTTTTTTGTCCTTTTCATTTAGTTCTGATTTGATCTTAATAATTTCTCTCCTTCTGCTGGGTTTGGGGTCGGTCTGTTCTTCCTTCTCCAGCTCTTTGAGTCTATTCATTAGATTGTCTATTTGTAAGTTTTCTGTCTTTTTGATATAGACATTTATGGAAATAAATTTTCCTCTCAGGACTGCTTTAGCTGTGTCCCACAGATTTTGATAAGTTTTGTCTCCGTTGTCATTTAATTCAAAGAATCTTTTGCTTTCCATCTTGATTTCTTCATTTATAAAATAATCATTCAGGAGAAGGTTGTTTAGCTTCCATGACTTTGAGTAGGAATGAGAATTTCTGTTAGGGTTCATTATTACTTTTACTCCACTGTGATCTGAGAAGATGCATGGTATAATTTCTATTTTTTTAAATTTCTTAAGACATGCTTTATGTCCTAGGATATGGTCAATCTTGGAGAATGTCCCATGAGCTGATGAGAAGAAAGTATATTCAGTGGATTTTGAGTAGAATGTCCTGTAGATGTCAGTCAGGCCCATTTGTTCTAGCATTCTATTTAAGTCCATTATTTCTTTGGTTATTTTTTGTTTGGAGAATCTGTTCTGTACTGGCAGCAGCGTGTTAAAGTCTCCGACTATTAAGGTGTTGTTATCTATCATTTTGTTCAAATCAAGTAGGGTTTGCTTTATGAATCTGGGTGCACCTAAGTTGGGTGCATATATATTAAGTATAGTTATGTCTTCTTGTTGAATTGTACCCTTCACCAGAATATAGTAACCATCTTTGTCTTTCATTACTTTTGTTGATTTAAAAACTAAGTTATCGGAGATTAAAACCGCCACACCAACTTTCTTTTGGCTTCCATTTGCTTGAAATATCGATTTCCACCCTCTTATTTTCAGTCTAAATACATCCTTGCAGGTTAGATGAGTTTCCTGAAGACAGCAGATACTTGGCTTGTATTTTTTTAACCATTGGGCCAGTCTATGTCTCTTCAGTGGGGAATTCAATCCATTCACATTTAATGAGAGAATTGATAAGTGAGACTGATTTCTGTTCCTCATGTTGGGTTGAATTTCATTATTCTGTTTTCTCACTTGAGTCATTGTGATACCTGGGTTTTTATCTTCTCTTGAGTAGTTTTATATTTGTGGGTCTTTCTTGTGCTGGTCCGTGTGTATCTGGCATAATTCGGATGGATTTTCCTTTGTATGTAACTTGCTTCTTTCTCCTAACAGCTTGTAGAATGGCCTCTTTAGTGGAAATTTTGGTCAGTCTGATAACTGCATGACGTGGTGTCTTCCTATTTGGTATGAATCTCCCAGGGGTTCTTTGAGCTTCTTGAACCTGTATATCTAGAGCTTTGGCAAGGCCTGGGAAATTTTCCTCAATTATGTCTTCAAATAGTTTATCCAACCCTTGCTTATTGTCTTCTTCACCCTCAGGGATGCCAATAACTTTCACGTTAGGCTTCTTCACATAATCCCACATTTCTTGTAGACTCTGGTCTTTTCTCTTATTTCTTTGCTTCATCTCTGTGACTGACTTATTTAATTGGAAAGTGTTATCTTCAATCTGAGATTCTTTCTTTTGTTTGATCTACCCTGCTCTTGAGACTTTCCACTGTGTTTTGTAGTTCCCTGAATAGATTCTTCATTTCCAGGAGTTCAGTTTGATTTTTCTTCAATATTTTGATTTCTTTAGTGAATTTTTCTTCCAAGTCCTGGATCTTTTTTGTGGTTTCTTTGTGTTGGTTATCCATTTTCTCTTGCATGATATTCAGCTTATTTATGATCCATGTTTGAAATTCTTCCTGTGACATGTTGCTATTTCAAATCTGGTTTGTGTCAATTGGTAGAGAACTAGTAATCCTCTTTGAGGGCGAGGTTTCAGCTTGATTCTTTATACTCCCAGAGTTCTTTCGCTGAGCCTTTCCCATCTAGATCAATCGCTAGGTCCCTTCTTTCAGCTTTAGCCTGGATAGAGGCATGCTGTGCGTGCTGATCTTGGGCTGTGCAGCAGCCCAGGTAAGCTGCCTCCTCTGTCACTAGGGGGAGCCCTTCACGTGCTGTTCAGGATTTCGCTGCCTCAGCTGGGGGGCTGCTGCTGTTGGGTCCAGCCCCAGAGAATTAATTTGGCCTGAAATCGGTTTGAGAGTCCGTCCCTGGGCTGATTTAATTGCAGACAGAAAGCGACTTTTTCCTTGCCTCTTCCTCTCCCGAAGTGGTTTCTGCCTCTCTCTGTGCAAAAGACAGCGACTGGGGAGAGGGGGGTGCCCGCGTTCACCCGGCACCCCGGGTGCTGCGGCTCCCAGGGCGATGGTCCGCCCGCCCCAATGTCCTCAAGGTCCACGCTGCGCTCCCTCGCGACGGGGGAAGCGCTCAGTGTTCACGCAAAGGCGTAGCTCGTAGTGGGGGTCCGGACTAGGGGTTGGAGCCGCCTGGTTCCCAGTCACTCCATAGCGGCTAGGCTGGGCTGGGGACCTCGACAATGGTGGCTGCCCGCCTGCCGGTCACTGGTGCTGGGGGCGAATGTTCAGGGTCCGGCAGGGACCGGGGGAGCGGGGATTGCGGGAGCCCGGCTGTCCGCGTAAAGGAGACAGTTCAGCGTCCCCCAGGTGTCTTTCGCTGCAGCCCCACGCAAACCCTCTCCCGCGGGTTGCAGTCTGCCCACAGGGCTCCTGGGTTCAAAATGCCTCCCGCTATTGTCTCCTCTCCACAGAGCCCCGCGTCTCCCATGGTGATTCTGCACCGACTTCAGGCAGATCCCTCAGTCTTTTCTTGCTCTGTGTGTCCCACACTGATTCTCCCTGGATTCACACCACTGTTCTTGTAGGGGAGTGATCCTCTAGCATTGTCCAGACTGAGATCCATGTCTTCCTCTCCAGGAGCACAAATCCAGGAGGTCACCATCACTCTGCCATCTTTCAGCATCCTCTCTCCGCGTTAAGCTTTGTCAGTAGAGGGCCCCGGAGAGACATCATGGGGGAAGACGCTTCTCTTCTGGTTCTGGTGCGCGGTTTTGCTTTGCTTGCTCCTGCCACTTTATGGGTCCTCCATGCACGTGTGGGGACGTCTAGTGGCCTTCTGCTCCACCCAGGCTCCCAGAGTGCCTGGTGCCTTGCAGCCCTGCTGGGGCTCTGTAACCACCTGGCTGTGGCCTTCCTGTTGCAAACACCGGTGCACCCCAGGCGTCCCCAACAGGCTCCCACCCACCAGCCAGGGCTTGCCTGCCCTAGAGCAGTGTTTCCCGTGCCCCGCCTAACCGGCACTATGAACCCTAGGTCAGGGCTCACCCTGCCAGGAAACAGGGTCTCAATATCCTGACTCTCTCTGCCCACTCACCTTGGCTTACTGCACCTGGGCTGTAGTTAGTTTTGTTTGTGCTTTTCCCCCCTCTGAATTTTTAGCTTCACAAATTGTAGCCAGAATAAATTTATCACAAATTGATGAGGAAATTAGGAGGGCAGCCAGAACTTAATATTGTGCTGAGCATGAGAGAGTCTGAGAGAAAACAGGATGAGTTGATTATTAAATAAAATCCTCCAAATACTGTTTATGGAGGCAGTTAGAAGGTTGTTTAATGAGCTCCAGGAAAATGATTTGAAACAAAGGAAGGAGCAAAGCAAGCCTCCAAGCATGACTTTATTTGCCAAAAAAATTAGCAAAAAAAATCTTACCTTTCTCTTCCTTAGGAACAGTCTCAGTGATTTAACATGTCAGAGTTTTAATGACACATCACTGCTATTTTAATTAATTTTTTCATCCATATGCAGCACTCAATTAAAGCTTTACCTACTCTCCATATGCTGTAATATTTCCAGTTACAATTCAGTTTAATACATTTTTTCCAGTGGTAGAACGTTAAGAGTGGTTTTATTTACAAATGATGTCTATATAATACAGTATTTTTTAAGAGTTTGAGTTGCTTAGTAGGATGGAAAGGACACACCTATTGGGTCACTGGATCTAAATCAGGTGATTTTGCCTCTCCTTCTCTAGGGATATGTGGCAATGTCTAGACCAATTTTTTGTTGTCGCAATGGGGACAATGCTGATGGCATCTGGTGGGTAGAAGGCAGGGATGCTGCTAAACATTGTACATTGCACAGGACAACACCCCTTTCCCCATAAACAAACTATCAATAAATGATAGTTTCCTATCAGAAATGATACTTCAGTCTATGGAACATATGTTTTGTACTGAATACACTCCACTATTTCTAACTATATACAAGTAATGATTGCCAATGTTTTCTGAAATTTTTGCTTCAGTGGAAACTGATCCACCTATGTTGAGCTCAACTCTATAATAGGGTAAGACAGGAGGGCAGGGTAGGTTAAAAGGAAGGATTATAAGTCTCTTTCTACCTCTATGAAAAAGATGGTCTGTATTAGAAAAGGGGAGGTGGAAAAAGAATACATTTACTTGTGAGTTGATAAAGAACTAAACATTCTGAAAATAATCATAAGGAAGATAGAAATTCAGATTGAAAATGGTACCATTGCCTGCAGTTCCCACAAAAAGATTTAAGAAGGCAAAGAATTTAGGCTCAGTTGGTTTCCATAAAACAACATACATGATTTTTTTTTTTTTGAACATTTAGGGGACATCAGCCTGCCAGAAATAGGATAGGCAATGTAAGGACATTCAGTTGTGGAGGGCCAGCAAGAAAAGCTTTTGCTCTCACCATTTTCTAAAGAGGAAAAGTAGATGAATTAAAACCAACAGCAGATATGAAAACTTTCTATGAAGGCAGAAAAGATTTAATGAAAATGAACAGATTTATGTTTGAAGAAACTCCTGGAAATATTAGATCAGGACATTTTTCACATATCTGAAGACATATGTTTAGATAAATACAAAGAAAATACTATTTTTGTCCCAGACAATTTACTAGAAAGACAAGTAGGGGGAGGGGTGGAAAAAAGCCTGTGACTTAAAAAGTAGTTCATCTGAAAGAGAAGATCCGTAAGGCCTGAGCCATTTTTTATTCTGAGTAAGGCACAGTGCAGAAGATATAGATGCCTCACAAACAAAAAGAATGTTCTCTTCTAGGGAAAAAGAGAAATAAGGGATGCATACTTTCTCAAATGCCTTCCAATTTTTATTTAGAAACAAATAGGAATATATCTTCCCTCTCCCCTGCCCATATAGGGAAGGAGATTATCAATTTTAGAGACTAGTTTCCACCTTGATGTGTTAATATCTCCAACTTCAACCACTAGTCTTTTGTGTATCTTTGTAGGATCATGGCTTAGAAGTTTGGCTTTTGGGCTAAGAAGTGCCAGAAGACCATTAAAATGTCTTAGATTGTTACATTGCTTAAATTTACTCTAAGATATCACTCTAGACCATCTTCCCATCTTTACTCATTTTCTAAATTTATATAATCACATTAAGTGGCAAAAATAATCCCAATGCTACAATATCCAGCTATACAGACATGTTCTTTATTTGTGGATAAATCTTCTTTTATCAAATTCAAAGGATAAAGTAAAAAATACAAAACTTATTTACCTTGTAAGTTGACATCCAAAGACAGTACAAAAAAGAACTTTAAATATTTATTATATTTTTCTGCGTAGTATAGTTTTACTGAGATATTCAAAGGTGAAGTTCTTTCAGGTTTTCTTCCATGAACATGAGGACAGTTATTTCTGCACCTGTGAAGTAGAATAAATCAGATATACTTTACTCTTTAAAAAGCCTAAATGCTTAAAAGCACACAAAATTAACACATTATTGGACCTAAATTTCAACAACTGACAGAGCTTAGAGCTGTGACCTTTAAGAAAAAAATGACATCTCTTGAAGTCAGTACTTAGTCTCCTCCAACTTACATTTATATTACCAAAGATCATAAGAGAGACTATATGATGCCTGATATAATAGATTCTTTTTTTTATTTCAGCTCATCATGGGGGTACAAAAGCTCAGGTTATATACATTCCCCATGTCCTGCCCATCCCCCTGAGTCAGAGCCTCAAGTGTGTCCATTCCCCAGATAGTGCCCCTGGCACTCACCATGTAGTCATACCTCCCTAATCATCAGGGAAATGCAAATCAAAACCACAATGAGATATCACTTAACTCCAGTGAGAATGGCCTTTATCAAAAACTCCCAAAACAACACATGTTGGCGTGGATGCGGAGAGACAGGAACACTCACGCACTGCTGGTGGGACTACAAACTAGAGCAACCCCTGTGGAAAGCATTATGGAGATACCTTAAACAGATTCAAGTAGACGTACCATTTGATCCAGCAATCCCATTATTGGGCATCTACCCAAAGGAACAAAAGTCATTCTATGACAAAGACACCTGTACCCGAATGTTTATAGCAGCACAATTCACAATTGCAAAGATAATAGATTTTTAAAAGTCTTGTTTTGTTTAGACTTTCCAGGACATGTCTTTATGCCAATTTGCCAAATGTTATGACCTATAACATTTTAATAATTTGGATGAAGTCACTTAAAAGGTTATTATACTAAGAATGAACCATATCTATAGGGAAATAAAATACTGGGAGATTAATGATGTTTAATATTAATTTTTGGTTCTCCCTTCTGGGCACATGCTGAGACGCCACTTCCCAGTAACCTTGTGGTAGTATGACACCACAAGGCTGTCCAGGGCCAATAATTTGTGAGCAAGAGTAATGTATGTGTCTTCTGGGACCTTTCTTTACAGTAAAGAATCACTCAGAGCTCTATTTTTCTCACCAATGCCATTGGTAATACTCTAGGTAGCAGGTGCTCCATCAGCCTGAGTCTCAGAATGGCGATAATGAATAAGGAAAATGATTTTGGAGGCTGGAACAATGTTTCCATGTTTTGAAGAGGCAAAGAATTTGGTAAAATTACTGTTTGTGCTTACTTGGAAGGCCAACAAAGTACTGTGGTAGAAAAATTAATAGCCCCCCAAAATGTCCATGTACGAATCCCAGAACCTGTGAATTATGTTAACTTGTGTGGCAAAAGGGGCTTTGCAGATGTGACTAAGTTAACTCTCATGAGATGGTGAGATAATCCTGGATTATCAAGGCAGTTCCAATGTAATCACAAGAGACTTTATAGGAGGAAAAACAGGAGGGTAAAAATCAGAGGGGAGATATAATGAGGGATACAGAGGTTGGTATGATGCTCTTTGAAAACAGAACAAGGGTTCACAAGCCTAAGAATGCAGGAAAACTCTAGAAACTGGAAAAGGTAAGGAAACTGATTCTTTCCTGACACCTCCAAAAGGCATGT
The DNA here is from genome assembly GCF_020740605.2 of Lemur catta. Lineage (NCBI taxonomy): Eukaryota > Metazoa > Chordata > Mammalia > Primates > Lemuridae > Lemur > Lemur catta. Next base: position 63,593,336 of record NC_059131.1, on the reverse strand, counting down.
AGCTCTGATTTTGGTCCCACAAGTACCATTTTGGACTTCTGACCTCCAGAACTATAAGATAATAAATTTGTGTAATCTAGGATCTAGCTGATTTTTTCTTCTTGGACAACATTCTAAGAGTGATGCAACATCATCCAGAGACATAGATCTGGAAGGTACTTTCTCAGAGCATAATATAAATCAAGGAAAACAGATGGAGGTGAAAGAATTTTGAAGTCTATAGAAAATAAAGTTTCTTTATTAAAGGTTGTAGTGAAAACAGCTGAGATAATTAAGAGGCCAAGGAATAAGATGGAATAAGCTACCTTCGTGAGGCCAGCAATGCCACCAAAACATTTTGTGACCTTAGGGGATAGTTATTAACTCATTTTTTTGAGTGAAGCCAAATTCTGATTTTTATGGCTACTAGAGGATAAAGAATAGAGTTAATAACTCTTTAGTTATCTTGGTCTAGCTTCAATATAGTCTTAAAGTCATTTTTTTGATAGAATAATATTACAGTGTGGTCTTCCAACCCAGTAAGACACACAGCTACACTTGTCCAGTGTTATGAGTAAGGTGCAATAGCCCACCAGGCAGATGCTGGGACTGAGGCACAGCACGTGTGTGCAGGTTTCATTTGCCAGAGTATACAACTGCCTGACATTTTGTGGGACCAACTGTATAACTTGTTTGACTAGAGGTCAGTGTATCCCTGACGTACTATGATGCCATAGATTCAGTGTGGGGGAGAATCCCCCTCACTAATTGATAAGAGGTGTTCATCTCACTGAAAGAGCAGAAGTACAGAGCATAGTACAGACTTTAAAAGCCACTTTTTTTAACCTTCTTGTTTTGGACTAGAGTGAATTGAGTCACTTGCCTGAGGCATCAGATTTAAAGGAGGTGGGGAAAAACACAGAACTCAAGATAAATAATGTTTTAATGTAATATTTTCAAACTCAAAATCAATGAACCAAATTCATGAGGCACAAAATACCAAAATTGTAAATACATACAGTATTGGACCCTACATTTGAACGAGTTACCCTCACTTGAATCAGCCTAATTTTGGCCCTAAGATGCTGATGTATACAAAGTCTCATTTGTGGGAAGATCTGAAGATTAAAACTCCAAAGAATGTGGAAATTTGTACTAACTTGTGCATTAATGTTGTGATGATTAAAAATTATAAATAGTAATATTAATAAATACTGTCTTCAAAATTTTCATGTTTTGCTAGTGAAAATACCAGACATGTGAGGTTGAAGATCTAATAAACATTTTCAACACATGCATTTGAAGTTTTATGGAATAGCTTGACACTGAATTTCAAAAATTTGTTGCTCAGTGTTTAGCAAAGAGACTCCCTGAGATGCTAGCTTTAGAACAGTTCGTTTTTAGTATAAGAAGAAAGACTTCTTAAAAAAAAAAAAAAAGAAATCTTCCTAGAAGTCATCGTACTTGTTCTAATTTTCTAGAGTAGATAATATTGGTGAGTTCAAGCACTGAGTGTCTCTAGGAATCTCAGAAAACAAAAGATAGATGTCACTGAATATGAAATGTTCAATTTTGAATCAAAGATTTAGTTTATTACATCTCAAACAAGAAGCAGGACAATTAATCAAAGTGTGTGCCTAAACTGTCCACACAGTTTTGCCATCTTAATGGTAGCTTGTTTATGCCAGCAGTGAAAAAGCCGGGAGAGTAAGTGGGATGAAATCCTGAAAGGTGTTTTCCACAGCTTGTTGAGAATTGAATATTTTTCCTTGCAAGAAGTGGTCCAAAGCCTGGAAGAAGTGGTAGTCAGTTGGCATAAAGTCTGGTGAATACAGTGGATGACAGAGAGTTTCCAAGTCCAGCCTCTGTAGTTTGAGCAGCATTGTTTGTGCAACATGTGGTCGAGCATTGTCTTGCAAGAGGATTGGCCTGTCTCTATTAACCAATCTTGGTTGCTTCATTGCAAGCATCCTCATCATTTGCTTGCAGTAGACGTCTGCCATAATGGATTGACCAGGTTTCATGAAGCTGTAGTGGATAATATGAGCACTGCACCACCAGACAGACACCTTTAGCTCTTTTTGATGAATATTCAGTTTTGGACTGTGTTTTGGCACTTCATCTTTATCCAACCATTGTGCCAAATGCTTGTGACTATCAAAAATAATCCATTTTTCATCACACATCACAATGTGGTATAGAAATAGTTTACCTTTATGTCGTAACAGTAAGTTACAGTAAGTCTCCAAATGATGTCTCTTCTGATACTTGTTTAATTCATGTGGTACCCATCTATCCAGCTTCTTTACCATGCTGATTTGTTTCAAATGGTCTGATATTGTTGGAATAGTAACGAAAAAGTACTGCTGCTAATTCACATATAGATTGTGATGGATTCGTTGCCACTGCAGCTTTCAGCTCATCATTATCCACCTTGGTCTCCAGTTGCCCACATGGCTCATTTTCAAGATTGAAATCACCAGAATGGAACTTCCTTCTCAAACCATTGATGTACTGTGTATTCATTAGCCACATTCTTGCCAAATACTTCATTGATATTTTTAGCTGTCTGTGCAGCAATGGTTCCACAATGGAACTCATATTCAAAAATAACAAATTTTTGACTTATCTATGGTTTCACAAAAATTGCTCTAAAAATTTGAAAGATAAACACAAGCCATGTGCTTAAGAGAATATGTACCTTTACAGTATAAATAAAACAAGAAATGTCAAAGTGAAATGTCATAGATAGCAACTGTCAAACTTAGTACTTAAGGAAATTGGACATTTCATACTTACTAACCTATAGTTTAACATTATATAGTGGGGTTGTGAGTTTCCAGCCACTAAAGCTGGAGGATTTGGGGAAAACAGATGATGCTAAAGAAGGGGCTTATTTTTACAGCAGTGAATATGCCATAAATGACCACTCATGCCAGAGGTAGAGTGAACAAATATTGCTGCATGTCTGAGTCTGAAATTATTCTACAAAACTTTCCAAATTCTCCCGTGTCATCTGTGATGTCAATTTAAAAGTTGGTGTATTGCTATGCTTATTTCACGGGCTATCCAAAGTAGATCCTGGGATGGCGAGGCTAAAATTTAGTGAGGTCCAGATATTGGCTTATTTCTCATTTACCTTTCTTGCCAGAAGACATGGAATTTTCTATCAATAGGTGTGATCTTGCTCACAGTGTGCATTCACTTCATATCACTGTGTATAATAGTCTTTCCTATTTTCCAATACTACATTTCTTATTAGATTTGCAGCGCATTTTCAATGACTCACCATTTCTTCATGGACGACTTTTGACTATTGCCTGTCATACTGACCCTGCACTGTCAGAACTTAAACCACATTTCCAACTTTATATCCCTTTAATTCCTAGTCCAAAATCTTCACACATATTAATTGACTCATTGTTCCTACAGAATGTCTTTTATTTTTGTGCATTCATATCAATATTCCTCTTTCACAATGTTCTATATTTATTTCTAATGTCTTGTTCTAACTAAGGCATTTTTTCTTCTGTCAACACTTTTTTCACCATCCAAATACATAGTGGTCTCCTTTATATGAGCATTAATACAAGGAATAAGAATTTATTATTCACTTCACAATAATGACATAGTTTGCTGAATTTTTGCTATTTTTCCAAGTATGAAGCATGCCTATTAAAGTGGAATAAAGCACTTTCAAAGTTAGGCACACAAGAGTTTATCTTTCTTTATAAATCTCCAGAATACATTCTGAGCTACAGCAGCACTAGGCTTTTCTTGTATTCCCAGCTCACTGAACTGAACCATCATCCATCTAATTTACTATTAATTAGGTCCATTCATCTAACTTTACTCGTCTTCCCATTCCCTGCCCTAAATCCATAAAAAACTGAAAGTCCTTAATGCCTTGCTCTCCCTTACTGTCTACATAGAATATGTTAACTTTAGTAGTTTTCACTAAAATTAGATATTTCACTAAAATCTTCACATGTCTTTGACTTCTTTCCATTTTCACTGTCAATATACTTAACCAACCACTATAATTGTTTCCCAGGAGCATTCTAATGGCTTATAAAACAGTATTTTCCCAATCCATTCTGAACACTACAGACAAAGCGATCATTTGAAAACATATTGGAGCAACTAAATGCATATAGCAAATATTAACAGAACTGAAGGGGGAAATAAATAGCAATACAATAATAGTAGAAGACTTCAAAACCCCACTTTCAACAATGGATATATCATCCAGGGAGAAAATAAAGAAACAGAAGACTTAAAAACACAACAGGTTAAATACACAGAACATTCCATTAAATAGTAGCAGAATACATATTCTTTTCAAGTACATACCTAACATTTTCCAAGATAGATTATATATTAGGCCATAAAATGAATAATTTCATGCAAATGGAAACCAAAAGTAAACAGGAGTAGCTATCCTTATATAAGATAAAATAGACTGTAAATCAAAAGACAAAGATGGTCATTATATAATGATAAAGGGGATCAATTCAACAAGAAGATATAACAATCCTAAGTACGTATGTACTAAGTAAGTACCTAACACAAGAGCTCCCAGATTTATAAAACAAATTCTCCTAAATCTAAGGAAAGACATAAACAGAAGCATCATAATTGTCAGGGACTTTAATGCTCTGACAAAAAGGGACAAATCATTGAGGCAGGAATTCAACAATGAAACACTAGACTTAATGGAACTCTAGAACAGATGGATCTAACAAACATTTATAGAGTAATTCTACCCCCAAACTGTAGAACATACATTTTTCTCATCAGCACATGGGACTTATCCCAAGATAGATCATATGTTAGGCCACAAAACAAGTCTCAGAAAATTTAGAAAAACTGAAATCATACCATGTATTTTCCCCAACCAAGGTGGAATAAAACTAGAAATCAATTATAAGAGGAACTGTAAAAACTACACAAATACATGGATATTAAATAAACTGCTGCTAGAAAATCCTTGGGTCAATGACAAAATTATGATGGAAATAAATTTTTGAATTGAATGATAAAGATGACAAAAGCTTTCAAAATTTCTGGGATACAGAAAAAGCAGTGCTAAGAGGGAAATTCACAGCACTAAATGCCCATATTGAAAAGACAGATCACAAACTAATAACCTAATGTCAGACCTCAAGCAAGTAGGAAAAAAACACATTAAACTCAGAGTTATCAGAAGAAATAACAAGTCTTAAAGCAGCACTAAACAAACTGGAAACCAAAATAACAATACAAATGATCATAAAACAAAAAATTGGTTCTTTGAAAAGATGAACACAATTGATAGACCACTAGCTATATTAACCATAGATAGAAAAGAAAGAATTAAAATAAGCTCAATCAGAGTTGAAAAGGAGACAGGATAACTGATTCCACAGAAATACAAAATATCATCTGAGACTACTACAAAAACATCTGTGAACGTGAACTAGAAAATCTAGAGAAAACGGATAAATTTCTGCAAGCACAAAACCTACCAAGTTTGAATCAGGAAGAAATAGAAACCTTGAACAGACCAATAATGAGTAGCAAGATTTGAGCCAGTCATAAAAAATCTAAAATCAAAAAACCAAAAACAAAATAAACTCTGAACAAGATAGATTCACAACCCAATTCTACCAGACCTACAAAGAAGAAATGGCACCTATGCTACAGAACCTGTTCCACGGCATCAAGAAAGAAAGAATTCTCCCTAATGCAATCTACAAAGCCAGTATCAGCCTGATATCAATTCTAGGAAAGGACACAGCAAAAAAAGAAAACTAAAGACCAATATCCCTCATGAACATAGATGCAAAAATCCTCAACAAAATACTAGTAAACTAAGTCCAGTAGCACATCAAAAGATAATTTACCATAATTAAATGGGTTGTATCCCAGTGATACCAGGATGGTTCAACATATGTAAACAATAAATGTAATTCACCACATAAACAGAATTAAAAACCTTATGATTATCTCAATACATGCAGAAAAAGCATTCAATAAAATCCAGCATCCATTTATGATAAAAAATTCTCAATGAATTTAGCATAGAAGAAATATACCTCAAAACAGTAAAAGTGATATATGACAAACCCACAGCCAATATCATGCTAAATGGGGAATGTTGAAAACATTCTCCCTAAGAACCAGAACAGGACAAGGATGCCCACTATCGCCACTTCTATTCAACATAGTACTGGACATCCTAGCCAGAGTAACCAGACAAGAGAAAGAAATAAGGATCATCCAAATTGTGAAAAAGGAGGTCAAACTATCCTTATTTCCCAATGATACGATCTTACATCTAGAAAACCCTAAAGACTCTACCAAAAGACTCCTGGAATTGATAAATTCAGTAAATTTCAGGCTATAAAATTAATGTATATAATTAATAGTATTTATATACACTAAAAACAGCCAAACTGAGTATCAAATCAAGAACTCAATGCCATTTATAATAGCTACAAAGAAAATAAATGGAAATATATTTAACTAGGGAGGTGAAAGATCTCTACAAGAAGAACTACAAAACACTGATGAAAGAAATCATAGATGACACAAATGGAAAAACATCCCATGCTCATGGATTGGAAGTATCAACATTGTTAAAATGTCCATACTGCTCAAAGTGATTTATAGATTCAACACAATTCCCATCAAAATGCCAAGGCCATTTTTCATGGATCTAGAAAAAAACATTCCTAACTTCATATGGAACCAAAAAAAGAACCTGAATATCCTAAGCAATTCAAAGTAAAAATAAATCTGGAGGCATCACATAATCTGTCTTCAAATTATAATACAAGGCTGTCGTAACCAAAACAGCATAGTACTGGTATAAAGGTAGACATATAGACTAATGAAACATAATAGAGTACCCAGAAATAAAGCCATATAGCTACAATCAGCTGATTTTCAACAAAGCAGGCAATAACATACATTGGGGAAGGGATCCCCTATTCAATAAATGTTGCTGGGGAAATTGGTTAACCACATGCAGAAGAATGAAACTGGATCGCTGTCTCTCACCATAAACAAAAATTAACTCAAGGTGGAGTAGGACTAAAATGTAAGACCTGAAACTATAAACACTATAGAAGAGAATGAATAAAGAATCTCTTCTGGACATAGGTCTAGTCATTGAATTTATGACTAAGACTCCAAAAGCAAATACAATCATAAAAATAAATAAATGAGACAATTGAACTAAAATGTTTTTTCATGGCAAAGGAAATAATCAGACAATAAACAACTTACAAAGTGGGAGAAAATATTTGCAAATTATAAATCTGACAAAGGGCTAATATCCAGATTCTATAGAGAACTCAAACAAATTAGCAAGAACAAAACAAACAAAAAAATCAAAAAGTGGACAAAAGGCAAGAAAAGTTTTTTTTTAAAAAGAAGATATACAAATGACCAACAAACATGAAAGGATACTCAACATCACTAATATTAGAGAAATGTAAATTGATACCACTGTAAGATACCACCTGACCCTATCAGAATGGTCATTATTGAAAAGTCAAAAAACAAACAGATGTTGGTGCAGATGAATGAGAAATGAATGCTTAGACACCATTAGTGGAAATGTAAACTAGTACAACCTCTTTGGAAGACAGTATGGAGATTCCTCAAAGAACTAAAAGCAGATCTATCATTTGATCCACCAATCCCACTACTGTGTACCTACCCAAAGGAAAAAATCATTTTATAAAAAACAAACAAAACAATCTTGCACCCAAATGTTTATCACAGCACAATTCACAGTTGCAAAGATATGGTATCAACCTAACTGTCCACCAACTGATGAGTGCATACAGAAAACTTTGTATATATATCATGGAGTACTATTTAGCCATAAAAAGGAATGATATAGTGCTTTTTGCAGCAACTTCGATGGAACTGGAGAACAAGATTAAGTGAAGTATCTCAGGAATGGAAAATCGAACATCACATGTACTCTGTAATAATTGGGAACTAATTGATGGGCACACATGGTCACAGAGATGTAAAGGTTGTTGGGAATCAAGAAGTGGGGAGCAGAGGGAAAGAGAGAGGTAAAAACCTACCTATTGGGTACAATGAACACTATTCAGGTGATTGGCACAGTAAAATCCCTGACTTAAGCATTATCTATGTTATAAAAACATTCTGACCCCCTTAATATTTTGAAGGAAAAAAAAGTATCTGCACTCCCATGTTCATTGCAGCTTTATTTACAATAGCTAAAATATGGAATCAACAAGTGTGTCCATCAAACTTAAAGAGATGACTGAAATGTGAGATATGTGTACAATATAATACTATTCAGCCTTAAAAATAAAAGGAAATCCTGTCACATGTGGTAACATGGATGAACTGTGAGGACATGATGCTAAGTGTAACAAGTCAGGCACAGAAAGACAAATACTGCATGATCTCAGTAATATGTAGAATCTGAACAGAGAGGGGATAGGGAAAGGAATTAGGGAAATATTAAAGGGTATAAAATTTTAGTTTGAATAAGTTCTGGTGGTCTATTGTACAGCATTGAAACTATAATTAATAATTAATTGTATACTTGAAATTTACTGAGTAAATCCTAAATGTTCTCACCACAAAAAATAAGTGTTAATATGTGAGGCAATCGGTATGTTAACTGGCCTGCTTGAATCATTTCGCAATATATACTTATATCAAAACATCACATGGTACACCATAAGTATATATAATTTTTGTTTGACAATTATACTTTAATAATGATTGGGGGAAAATCTGCTTGGGAAGTTGCTACTTAGTGGTTATAGAGTTTCAGTTTTGCAGAATGGAAAACATTAAGGAGATCTGTTGCACAATAATGTGAATATACTTAGCACTACTGAACTCTACATTTAAAAATGATTGATGGTGAATTTTATGTTTTTTACCACAATTAAATTTTTAAAGAGCTTATTTGATTATGTTGTATCTATATTCAAAATAATAAATAGTGACCAGTTCTTTTTCAAATGAAGATAGAAAACATTTGCATTTTCTAGTAGAATAGACATGAAATAGTCCATATGTGCTTCTTTAGTATAACTTTCTGATACTATCTAATGCCTATTTTCTAGATTCATTAGTTCTCATTAAGATCCCTGAATGAGCCATGAACCTTCCAACCTCAGGGACTTTGAATATTTTGTTTTTGTCACCAGTAATACTTTTCATAAGCAACTATTTTTATTTTCCTAATTAGAGCCTGTCCAGTAAACGTCAGGTTAAAATTAATGGCCACAGGCAAGCTTTCTTTGACATCTTGGAGAATGGGGCAGGAACTGACCTATATAGTCTACTGGCATCTATCACTTCTTCTTTGTGTATGTTTGTGTGTATGTGTGTATAAACACTACAAGAGCCAGAGCTCTTGGTACTCTATTTTTCTTGATAGTAGTTAACTTATGGAAGAACCAAACATTTTATTCTCAGTCCTTGTGGGCTATGAATGTGTATACCTCCTTCCTATACTCACGTCAGGGGTGAACTTATGAACAGAATCAGAACCATCAGAACGTCATATCCTCCTAGACATAATCTTCAGTTGAGGGATAAGCATCTGACTTAAGATAGAAAAATAATAATTAGAAAATGTCTTGTGATACTTTCTGGAATGATTGTGAGAGAAGCCAACTGAGATTATGAGCAGTGTGAATAACATAAGCCTAGAACTAAGAAATGCTGTGGTCATTTTGCCAACATACTGTAGAAAAAGAAGTACAGGGAGATGGAAAAAATATATTAATAAAATTTAAGAAGTATTGTTTGAGTAACTGGTATAGCCATACCTGAAAGCACAGGTTAATTGTGCATTTTCCAGGAAATTGAGTGAATAAATGACTTCCCACTGTGTTCCTGAATTTTAAATAGAGCTATATTTCGGTTGCTTCTTATCAAAATCATAATATACTATATATGTTATAGTATATTATGGTATACTATAATATATTAATCATAACATACTATATTAGGTGTCCCTGGAATGTAATCAAGTGCTGAAGACCTATAAACTATTTGATATATGCTGTTTAGTGAGTAAATTAATAAGTAAATCATAAAGTTTGTATCATCTGTAGTAACAGTTTAACAGAAGTTTTTATACTGGCCGTATTTCTGTAATAAACTTTATAATGGTGATTACAGTCACTTTAGTGTGATGACCCAGTAATTATATTCTGTACTTTGCTCAAAACTACAATTTATAGGATCACAGTCGTAGATGAAGACTAATAGATGGTTCAAGACATAAAATAACATGTTAAAATAGAAACAAGAAAATCTTTGATTTCTAGTGTGTATTTTCAAGATTTAGGTGCAGAGTATTGATCACTGAATAGTTTCCGTATGCCATAATTTGGGAACATTGATACATTGCATCTTATATGGTCCTTCGTATCAAGTAGACAAAAAATTTCAGCAAGTATGATTTCTTCAGTGACCTTTAACAATATTATCTTTCAATGTATGAACTATAAATTGCTATGGAGATGCCATCTATTGATATTTCACAATGCTTAATACCTTATGTAAAAACAAAGTTTGGGTGGATGATAGACTTGCATGAAGAATAGCACTCTAAAGCATGCCTAACTCTATCACCCTTTGCAGCAAATGAGAAAAGCATCTGCAGGTGCAAATATGAGAGGGAGAGTTAGAGCGGATTTTTGGTGAAAAGAATTAAAATTTATAATAGCTGCTAATTTCCCATGATTCTTTATACTAGCAAAGTGCAAAACAACCTCAAGGTCAACAGGATTGCAAGTCAATGAAATTTTTACTGTTAGGTGGAAGAAAAAAGGGTCTATTTCAAATGATTTTGTTTTGTAGCTGATGTAATCTGTATAGAAAATAAGCTGAAATCACATATTTTTCTATTTGTTTCTATTCAACTAAAATAATTCTCATTGCAGATAAAGCTATGAAGGGCATTTTATTATGAAGGCTAATGAGTTTCCTTTGTAAACTGACCAAGCAAGGTAAAATATTATGAAGCGAATCTCCAAGTAAATCTCAATTCCTCCTCCCCTTAAGAGAGTCTTCATCACAGAAAAGAGCCTGGGGATACCAAGCATTTGTTATTATTCTGATCTATTATCTGAGGCTAAGCGTGCTGAACAATTTGACAGAATACTCTAAGCTATTTCCTACTTCCCCAAATGTATTTTACATTTATTCTGCATGTGCCTGTTGGTACATAGTTTTGATAGAATTTCTGGGTCCATGGACAAATAAACTTGTCCACATAGAGTTCAAAGCTGTGATTTTACTTCGGGAGCCCTAATGGCAGCAAACGTAAGCAGCTGCTTTCAGATGAAGTTGAATCCCCAATATTATCATTCCAGCTGGCTGTCTTTGTGTAATTGTTAGAATATCAATTCAATTCTTTCTTATTCTTTAGAAAATATTATTTATTGTTTTAGTGATTAAACTGAATGGATTTTGAAGCCCACAGAATTATATTCTGGTTTGCCCATTAAATACCAACTGTTTTATTTTAGCCAAGTTATTCTGAAGCTTAGTTTCTTCACATGTAGGATGGATGTATTGATTGTTATCACATTTAAACTTCCATTGCTTGCATTTTTGTGGATTGTGTATTCAAATTAATTCTCTCAAATACAATTAATATGCAAAAATAATATAATGTATTACTGAGAAAATCTTTTTCGTTTAAAAACTCTCTAATATCCCAAATGTTGATCAATGGTGATCTGGTTGAATAAATTGTGACACAACCATACCATGAAATGGTAGGTAATTGAAAAAAGAATGAGGACTGTCTCTATATACTGTAATGGAATATTTTCAAAATATATTGCTGGATAAAAAAGCTAAGTATATAAAATGTGTAAGACTATAATTTATGAAAAGTTATGATAAAATATGTTAAAATCAAAAGAATATTATACATATTATACGTAAAATATCATACATAAAATATTACCAAGGGAAAGAGAGTGAATAGGATGGATGGGGAGAACATATGTAGAAGCTAGAGTTATTAGAATGTATCTTTTTTTAGATTTACCTTTGTAACCATATACATAATTTACATAATTTTAGAACAAATTAAATTCAAAGATGTAAAACCACAAATAATGGGCTATTTGATGGCAGTGGGTACTATTAGTATTCAGATTATAATCTTTGGATCCCTCAAGAAATGGCTGATCCTTGTTTGAAGAAGAAATCTGTAAGGTGAGCTCAGAACATCTTGTGGTAAGAGAAAGGAACTACCACAAAGGAAACATAATAAAGATTATTATGATCATATTAAATGACTCAGGAGCTAATTAAATAAATGACTATTGGCCAAATATAAGACAATTTGGCATCTGTAAGGAAAATGACAACAATGAGTTTAACCATATCAAATATGTTTAAATCCATTAATGATGATAACACACACACGCAATCACATACACCATTCCAATATATTTGTAAATCAATTCATTACTTCAAATGTGGCAAATGAACATAGAAAACTAGTATTTATAATGTATTTCTTATAGAGTTTATAAGTAAATCATCTCAAAGCCAGCTTTTACCCTTGCAGTTTTCTACTAAATACAGAAAACTTCAGGTTCTATCTACATGGCAATATGTTACACAAGTATCAGGAATAAAGCCTCATATCTGGCCAAGGGGAAAACTCTAAAAGGAGGGCTGGGGGAGTAAAATCTCCCCTTAAGAAGTCTTAACAACAAACCAGTCCAAGGGCAAGTTTTTAGTAAGACTTTTATGCTAACCATATCACTGGAAAACCTAATTTTTATAAAATATGGTCCTGGATTAGCAAGAGATGCTGGCCAAAGGGGGGAAAATCTCCAGAAGGTCTACTTTCAATCTGGGCCACAAAATAACATACACGAACAAAATTCCAAGAAAAAGAATAGCACTTGTTAAAAACAGTAAAACAAAAGAGGAAAACAGGCATTGAATTGAAAATCAGAAAAAACAAAATAGGTAAAATTAGATCTGCGTGGCTTCAGATTGTAAATTTTCTATCAAAGCATGGAAGAGAAGCAGGGAGGTGGGGGGTGGGAGGTGAGGGGAGGGGATGGAGGTATAACTACATGGTGAGTGCCAGGCGCACTGTCTGGGGAAAGGACACGCTTGAAGCTCTGACTCAGGGGGATTGGTGGCACATGGGCAATATATATAACCTGAACTTTTGTACCCCCCATAATAAGCTGAAATAAAAAAAAAAAGAAAAGTAATAATATCCATGAAATTTTGAGTTCAATATGTGAATATGTCTTTCTGATATACCTGAAAATAAATGCAGAATACTAAAATAAAACATGTTCATTCGTCTACCACCTAAAAAAAAATTATTTAAATAAAATGTTAATTGAAAATATATGCAACAAAGAGGCTATATAGAGCCATAGATCAAGGTAAAAATGAATCTAGGAAAACTGTTTAAAATGAACAGTATAATGAATCTAGCAAAACTATTAAAAATGAAAAATATATAATGAAGTTAAAATGAAATAGGTTAAAGGAATGGAACTGGAGACCACTGTCCCAAGTGAAGTATCTCAAGAATGGAAAAACAAACACCACATATATTCACTATTAAATTGGAACTAACTAATGAGCATACATGTGTACAGAGGGAAGTTAAACAGTGGAAATCAATCAGGTGGGAGGGGAAGCAAAAACCTACCTAATGTGTACAATGAACACTATTTGGGAGACAGGCACACCAATTGCTAGGACTCAAGCATTACAAAAGCAATCCATGTAACTAAATCATTTGTACCCCCTTAATATTTTGAAATTTAAAAAAGGCAAAAAGAAATCAGATAAGCAAATGTGAAGAAAGAATTAGTAAACTGGAAGGCACATCTATAGAAATTATCAAGAAAGCAGTAAAGTATAAGATTAAAAGGAGATTGAAGAAATATTTTGGAGAGATTAATAAATTAAGAAGGAAAAAAAGAAGTTTAACAGGAATGTATACGATTTGAATAATAAAAACATTCTTATTGCAATGGCTAAATAAGAAATATTGATCTTTATGACTGAGGAATAAACATTCTTTTTAAACAAAATAGAATATTTGTAAAAACTGATTACATGGTAAACCATAAAGGTAGCTAAAATATACTTTAAACCTTACCATATCATATGTACTTTGTCATGAAATTAAATTAGAAATATTAATAGCATACAGGGACAATAATACTCTCCTGTTTGAGAATTGAGATTTTTAAACAACTTTGGGATCAAAAATAAAGATAAGATTATATATACACATATATATATTTAAAATAAGTAATAACAAACTATTATATACCAAATCTTATGGAATGCAGCCAAGCTGTTATTTATAGAGCTATTTATAACCTTAAGTGTCTAATGTTTGAGAGAAAGAAAAGTTTAAAATTATTGAGCTAAGTTTAACAACTTAGACATACGCCACAGGAGAAACAAACAGAAAACAGAAGACAAAACAGTAAGGATGAAAGAATAAAATGCTAAGGTAGAACACAAATGTATAACATAAACTATGAATTACAGGAAATATTGTTTTTAAAAGCTCTTATAAAAAATATAATTCGGGCAGGAGTAATTTTAAAAATGAAGAAAGCATAAAAAAATCCTTAATGAAAAGGAAAAGATCATTTATACAAATATGAAATAAAGACTTTATGAACAATATTACCCTAATGAATTTTAAAAAGTAGACAAAATGTATCAAATGTCCCTTTCTTCTCAAATATGATTTGCCAAGTATAACTCAAGAACTATGTTAAGTTGAGTAGTCTTATATCCATTAAACAAACTCAACCAGAAATTTAAAATATTCCCAGAAGAAAACACAAGATGCAGGTAGCTTTAGGAATGAGTTAAATCCACATTCATGGAGACCTTTCACAACTAAAAAAGAAAAAAAAAGTTATGAGGCCAGGATTAGTTGGTATTATCACTAGACAAAGATGGTACAAGAAAGGAAGATTATAAGCCAATCTTCCTCATTAAAAAGTCCTAAACACATTTATAACAGAACCAACAACTGATAAAAAATCATGATCACACTGAGTTTAGGGCAAAAATCCAAGTTCGGTTTAGAATTAGAAAATGAATTAATTCAAAAAACATGAGAAGACAAAAAGCATGTTAATAGACGCAGAAACAGGTACTTGCTAAAATTTAGCATCCAATAATAATAAAAGTTCTAGGTAAATAAAATTAGAAGTAAACATGCTTAAATTCATAAATGACATCTAAAAATAATAAAAATCAAGTTATATTTCATTTTAACTGGAGCTTATAAGCAAAGAAATAATTGCTTATAGGCTTTAATTGTAATAATTAAACACTGCATTACAAATGCAGTAAGATCAAGACAGATACAAGTGTTAGCAAGGAAAAAGCACAGCTGTCATTGTTTTACAAATGATACAACTGCCTGTGTAGAAAAGCAAAAGTAATCTACAGATAAAAGATTGAAATGAAAAAAGAGCTTAGCAAATTTTCTTTTACCAATTCAATACTGTAGTGTAAATTACATTCCTATACGTTTGAAAAGCTGGGAGAATATGTCTGAAATAAAATCTATTAATAGATTACATGTAACACATTATAATACCTTAAGGATGTCTTCTCTGATACATATTTTTGACCTTTTTTAAAAATTTCATTTACCAGAGTTAACTCACAGTGAAAAGTTTGTGTCAGAAAGGTTTTCCAATTTTGGATGATATTTTCATATTTTAAAATGTAAGTTTTAGACATGAAGCGAGGTCTTCCTTCCCTATACTATAATTTCATAATAAATCTACAAAGCTTGAGCCCCCAGTAAAGAGGTGATGAGTTTTAGAGACAATTTTGTTGTTCTTCCACAAAACTTTTTTTGTTTGTTTCTTGTCTCTAGAGAGAAGCCCATCTTTTTTAGGTTGGTCTTGAGGTATGCCACTAATTTAATACAGTTTCTTTTCCTTTTAAATATTCACTGATTGTGCTTCTTTTCTATTTCTTATGAAAAACAAATTGCATCAGCACATTTTAAAGTGTATGTATATTTATACATATGTGTTAGCTATTTTTATGGAGGACTAACAACATACAGCAAATTACACACATCTAGTGTGCATTCTAATGACTTTTTACATATGTATACATTTCTGTAAACACCATTCTGATCACGATACAGCATAGTCCCGGTACCTAGCTCCTCTCCAGTCAATTCCAACTCGAGAGGTTACTACTATTCTCACTTCTATCACCACAGATTACTTTTTACAGTTTCTGTATTTCATATAAATAAAATGTAACAATATATACATATGTGTGTCTGGCTTCTTTTGCTTAATGTAATGTTTTTGAGATTAATCTATGGTGTTTCATGTATTCATGATTTTTCTATTGCTCTATGGTTTTCTGATGTTTGAATATCCCACAGTTTGTTTATGCATTCTCCTGGTGATGGATACTTGAGTTGTTTATAATTTCAGATTCTTACATATAAACCTGCAAGTATTCATATATGACTCTTGTAGACATATTTACTCTGTTCTCTTGTTCTCTAGTAGTAGAATTATTGAGCTATTAGGCAAGTGGATATTTAGTTGATAGTACCAAAATTTTTTCTAAAGTTACTGAACCAAGTTACACTTCATCTGCAGTGTATAACAGTTCTATTTGTTCTACAACATTTGTAGTATTACTCCCACCAATATTTACTATTGATTGTTTTCTGTTTTGTCAGCTTCTGTCCATTTTAGTGGGTGTGTAATGATATCTCACTATGGTTTAAATTTACGTTTCTCTAATGAGTAACATTAGATAAGCACATATCCATATTATTGATAGCCATTTAGGTATTTTCTTTTGTGATATATTTTTAAGTCTTTTGCCTATTTATATTTGGTAAGCACCCTCTGTCTCTGTCTCTCCGTCTTTAGGCATCTCTAGGAATTCTTTATGTATTCTACTGTGTGTTCCGTGTCAAATATCTGTATTTCAAATACATTCTCTGCTTTTCTTGTGTAGTTACTAATTTCAGTGTTAAAAAAATCTTTGCCTATCCTCAAATGATGATGATATTCCTTTTTCTTTTTTTAGAAACTTGATTGTTAAAACTTCCATGTTTAGACTCTTTTTCCCCAATGGGGCATCCAATTTAGTTAGTAGAGTCTTACATCAAATATTTCAAATACATGTTAAACTGTAACAATTGTTTGGATTAACACAATATGGGTTTAAAAATTTAGTGTAAAAATATAGAATATCGGGATAGGATACACAGGCATCTTTTTGTCACCCAAGTTATGGTAACTTATTTCTTTGATTCACTAAGCATATTGTTCTACCCAACATAACATGTTTCAGTTAGGAAAGGAGTTGAAAACGGGACCTACCATTCGAGCAGCATAGTTACATCTAGGAAGTTAAGGAAACACCATATTTTCTGTGGTGACTATATCATTTTATGTTCCCACCAACAGTGCATAGTGTTTACTATCACATTCTTTCTTCCTGACACTTATTTTCTGGTTTGTTTTTTTTTTAATAGTAATCCTAATGGATATAAGATGTTATCTCACTGTAGTTTTCATTTTTATTTCTCTAGTGATTAATTATGTTGAGCATCATCTATGGTCTGAATGTCTGTATCCCCCCAAAAAATTCATATGTTGAAATTCTAGCCCCCAAATTTATGATATTAGAATGTGGTGCCTTTGGGAAATGATTCAGTAATAGAGGCAAAACTCTAATGAATGAAATTAGTTCTCTTATGAAAGAGGCCCAAAAGAAACCCATCACCCCTTCCACCAGGTGAGAACACAGCAAGATGGCACCTTCTATGAGCCAGAAAGCAAACTTACACTTGACATTGAATCTGCCTTAATCTTGGACTTTCTAGCCACCAGAATTGTGGGAAATACATTCTATTGTTTATAAGCTGCCATATTTAGGGTACTTTGGTATGGCAGCCTAAAATGACTAAGACATGTTATTTTCAATGTGTTTATCTTCTTTGGAGAAATAACTATTTAGGTCCTTTGCTTATTTTTGAATTGTGTTGTTTTTGTTGTTGTTGTTGAGTTTTAGGAGTTCTTTAAATATTCTGGATATTAATCCCCCATATATTTGATTGACAGATATTTCTCCTATTGTGTGGGCTGGCTTTTAATCTGCAACAGTGTCTTTTAACATACAATTTTAAAAATATGAAGTCGAATTTGTCTATTTTGTCTTTTGTTGCCTGTTCCTTTTGTGTCATATCTAAGAAATCACTGTCAAATACAATGTGGCAAAGCTTTTGTCCTATGTTTTCTTCTAGGAGTTTTATAGTTGTAGGTTTTTGGTCCACTTTGAGTTAATTTTTGTATATGGTTTGGGTAAAGGTCCAACTTTATTTTTTTGCAGATGCATAACCAGTTTTCCCAGGACCATTTGTTGAAAAAGTTGTCAATTTTCCCCAGTGGATGGCCTTGCCATCCTCATTAAAAGTTGTTTGATCATAAATTTGAGTGTTAACTTTTGGGCTTAATGTTGTTTCATGATAAGTTTTGAAACCAGGAAGTGTGAGTCCAAATTTCTTCTTTTTATCAAGATTGTTTTGGCTATCCAGGGTGTATTGAGATTCCATATAAATTTTAAGATGATATTTTCGATTTCTATAAATAAAAAAGTTATTAGAATTTTGATAGAAATTTTATTGAATTAGTGGATTGTTTGGGGTAGTATTGACATATTCCCAATATTAAGTCTTCCAACCATGATCATGAAATTTGTTTCCATTTGTCTTCTTGAATTTCTTTCAGCAGTGTTTTATAGTTTTCATTATACAAGTCTTCTACCTCCTTTGTTAAATTAATCACTGCACATTTTATTTTTGATGCTATTGTAAATGAAATTATTTTCATAATTTTCTCTTAAGATTGTTCAATGTTAGTATATAAAAACACAACTGATTTATGTCTGATGACTTTGTATCCTGCTACTTTACTGAATTCATTTATCAGTTCTAAGAACTTTATGATAAAACCTTGAGAATTGTCTACATCTGAGATCACATCACTGTTGAATGGAAATTATTTACTACTTCTTTTATAATTCGGGTGTCTTTTATATCTTTTTCTTGCTCTGGATAGAACTTCCAGTACCATATTGGATACAATTGATGAAAATGGGCATTCTTGTCTTGATATTGAAAATTTTCAATCTCTCACCATAATGTAAAGTGACCACTGAGAGATTTCCACATATTGCTGTTATTATATTGAAGTAGTTTTCTTCTAATATTAGTTCACTGAGTGTTATTATCATGTAAATTGTTCAATGTTATTCAAATGTTTTTTAGGAATCAATTGAGATGAGCATGCGTTTTGTTTCTTCATTCTAATAATGTAGTATATTACATTGATCAATTTTCATATGTTGAATTATCCTCATATTCCAGGAATAAATTCCACTTGATCATGGTATATAATATTTTTCAATCTATTGCTGAATTTATTTGTAAGATAGATTGACTGCAATTTTATTTTTGTATAGTGTCCTTATCTGACTTTGGTATCAGGATAATGCTAGACTTATAGAATAAGTTAGAAAGTATTCCTTTCTCTTCAATTTTTTGAAAAAGTTTTAGAAGGATTGGTGCTAGTTATTCTTGAAACATTTGGTAGAATTTATCAATGAAGCCATAAGGTCTAGGTAATTTTTGTCAGGAGATGTTTGATTACTGATTCAATCTCCTTACTAGTTACAGCTTTTTTTAGATTTTCCATTTTTTCATGATTTAGTTCTGTTGGGTTTTGTGTTTCTAGAAATGTGTCCATTTCATTTGGATTTTATTCAATTTGTTGCCACATAATTAACTATAATACTAATTATTTTTATTCTTCAGAATCAGTACTAATATCCATACTTTCATACCTGATTTCGATAACTTGAGTCTTCTTCCTTTTTTTCTTAGTGCATATAGCTAAAGTTTTGTCAATTTTGTTTATCTTTTCAAAGAATCAATTTTTCGTTTTCATTGATTTGTATCTATTTTTCTATTCTCTGTTTCATTTATCTCTGCTCTCATTTTTAACATTTTTTCTTTCTGCTAGCTTTGGGTTTACTTTTTTTTCCTCTTTCTTGTTCCTTAAGTTATAAAGGTAGTTTGTTGATTTGAGATATTTATGGCTACAAGTTAACACCTTAGTTCTACTTTTTCTGCATCACATTAGTTTTGATATGAGGTGTTTTTGTTTCATTCTTCTCTATTTTCCCTTCTGATTTCTGCTTTAAACCACTGGTTGTTTAGGTGTATGTTAATTTCCATGAATGTGAATTTTCCTGTTTTACTTCTGTTGTGGATGTCTAAATTCATCCTATTTTGGTCAAAGAAGATACTTTGTATGATATCTACCTTTTAAAAAAGAATCTGCAGAAACTTATTAGGTGGTCTAATCAATGATCTATCTTGAAAAAATGTTCCATGTGCATTTGAGAAGAATGGATACAGTGTTGTTAGAGTGTTCTGCATGTCTTTTAGATCTAGTTAGTTTGTTTTGTTAAGTTCACTCTTTCCTTATCTTCTGTCTGGTTCCATTTATTATTGTGATTGAGATTAGCATCTCCAACTATTGTAGAATTTTCTATTTCTTCCTTCAATTCTGTCAGTTTTGCTTTCATATATTATGATTCGTATATTTTGTTGTTTGGTTCAATATGTTTACAATTGTTTTATCTTCTTGTTCTATTGAGCTTTTTATCAATATATAATGTCCTTCTTTGTTGTAATCTTTTTGGATTTATAGTTGATTTTTTACCATATTAGTATAGCCACCCTGGCTCTCCTTTGGTTAGCACTTGCATGGAGTATTTTTTTCTAACATTTTACTTTCCATCTATTTATGCATTGGATTGAAATTGAGCCTCTTATAAACGGCATATATTTAGATCATGTTTTTGTTTATTCTTGTCAATCTGTCTTTTGATTAGAGATTTAATACATTTACATTTAAAGTAATGACTGATAAGGATGAACTTCTGTCATTTTGTTATATCTGCTCTATAAGCCTCATACCATTTTTGTCCTTCATACCCTGCATTACTGTTTCCTTTTATGTTTACTTGATTTATTTTTGTAGTGAAATGTTTAAACCCCTTTCTCATTGCATGTTTTGTATATTTTATAGCTACTACTTTTGTTACCATGGGGATTACATTTAACATCCTAAAGTTATAATACTCTATATTGAATTTGTATCAGTTTAATGTGAATAACATTCAAAAAGTTTGTTCCTTTACAGTTTGTCCCCAGCTCTTCTAGCTACTGATTTCACAAAATTACATTTTTATACATTGTATGCTCCAAAACATAAACTAATAATCCTCCTATATAAATTACTTTTAGTTACATAGAAAACAAAATGTGGATTTACACACTAAAGTTACCATAGAACTAGCTTTTAGACTAATACTTTTCTAATGTATTAGTCTTTTAAATCATGTAGAAATCAAAAAGTTAAATTACAAACTATTTTTTTTCTTTCTTTTTCTTTAAGATGGGCTTTATAAAGGAATGTAATAAAATGTTATTAACATATGTCGTGCTATGGAAGCATTTAAGGGCGGTTTTTGTATTTTGTTTTGTTTTTTTGTTTTTAGCAAGTAGCTTCTTTTTTTTTTTTTATTTCAGCTCATCATGGGGGTACATAAGTTCAGGTTATATACATTGTCCATGTCTCGCCCTTCTCCCTGAGTCAGAGCCTCAACCATGTCCATTCTCCAGACAGTGCGCCTGGCACTCACCATGTAGTCATACCTCCATCCCCTCCCCCACCCCCCAGTACTATTTTTATAATAATGCTACCTTTTATTATTGTCCATGTATTTACCTTTATTGACATCTTTATGTTTTCATATGGCTTCATGCTACTGTCTAGTTTCCTTCCATTTCACCATGTAGGACTTCCTTGAGAATATCTTGCAGGGCAGGTCTAGTGGTAATGAATTCCCTCAGCTTTTACTTATCTAAGAATGTTTTTATTATAATTTCTCCCTCACTTTGAAAAATAGTTTTTCTGGATATAGGATTTTGGGTTGACAGGTTTTTTTTTTTCTTTATTCTTTTAGGACTTTGAATAAATTAGCCCAAAACCTTCTAAAATTTCTGATGATAAATCTCTTGATAATTTTATTGAGGATTCCTTGTATGTGATAAGTCATTTCTCTTGTTACTTTTAAGATTCTGTCTTTGACTTTCTAAAAATCAATTATAAAGTATTTTAGTGTGGGTCTCCTTGAATTTATCTTACTTGATATATTATGAAAGTCTTGGATCTTTCTACTTTTTTCTTTTACAGTTGGGAAGTTTTCAGTCTTTATGTCTTCAACTATTCACTGCCTTTTTCTTTTTCTTCTATTTTTGGAATTCCCACAGTGCATGCACATGCTGATCCATTTGCAGAGACCCTTAGGCTCTGTTTACTTTTCTTCCTTTTTTTTTCTTTTATTCCTTAAATTCAATAATTTCCATTGTCCTACCTTCAAATTCACTGATTCTTTCTTCTCTCCGCTCAAATACGTTTTTGAATCCTAGTGTCTTAAACAAGAGAACATGAAATTAAGTAGTGTTGAGAGAAGAGGATAATGTTTAAACAATGTTCTATAATTTTCCTAGAGGTAAAAAGGAAGAATTTTACCCTGAAGGACATAAGTATGCATAAAATAGGACAAGTGTCAGGTACAAGCAAAAGTAAATTGCCAACATCTTATAGTATATCTTTAATGCTGTAATAGTTGCCTTTATGTATTAGACACATTTTATCCCCACTAGGATGTCTTCTGATATGGAAGACCAAAAAATAAATCAAAACACAAATACAGTGAGATCTTTAACTTTGGCACTTACCAAGTTACATAGCATCTTTTAGGAAGGAGACTATGTGAGGTTGCTGCATCTATCTTTAGCACCTGCTCTACCTACCTCTATGCTTAAAAAAAAAAAAAAAATCATAGTTTTTGATCCATTAAGACTTAGGTCTATATACTTTCTCCATCAAATCTATTACCATCTATGTAATTTTTATGCATTTTTTTCAATTTCTGTTTAGTCTCAGTTTCCTCATACATACAACAAAATACCATGGGGGGTGGCTTAAACAATATAAAGTTATTTGTTACAGGATTGTGGGCTGGGAAGTCTGAGATTAGGATGCAAGCATAGTTTTGGTGAAGGCCCTCAAGAAGGCAGTCATCTACTGGCTGGCAGATGGCTGCCTTATTGCTGTATCCTCACATGGCAAAAAAAGTGAGAGAGCAAGAAAGAGAGACTATACTCTGTGGTCTCTTCTTATAATAATATTAATCCCAACATGAAGACCCCATCCTCAGCTAACGGCCTCATCTAAATGTAATTACCATCCTCACATGGCAAAAAAAGTGAGAGAGCAAGAAAGAGAGACTATACTCTGTGGTCTCTTCTTATAATAATATTAATCCCAACATGAAGACCCCATCCTCAGCTAACGGCCTCATCTAAATGTAATTACCTCCCAAAGGCCCTATCTCCTAACACAAATAAATTTGGGGGTTAAGGTTTCAATATATGAATTTTGAGGAGGACACAAATATCTAGTCCTTTAAATAGGGATGATACTATTATATTTTGATAAATTACTATTATATTACAATATATAATGCATGATACTTTGGAATTTTGGTAAAGATTAAATGAGACAATGCTCATAAGTCATTTGTTATGGTCACTAGACAAGTTTACATACAGATCATTTAATTACTATTCTAATTATTACACATAGCAGTAGCTCTGTGAGTGCTTTGTAATCAATTATCTTAGGTAAGACATTGTGTAAGGGATTGTTGTTCACAGTGCAATGTTCATACAGCATAAGTTTATATATTCTGTTATACTAGCTAACAAGTCACTTATTTTTTATTATTATCTCAGTGCTGACCCTATAGGCATCTTGTGCTATATATTAGTTAATTTGTTGATTTGTATTAAGTTATGAAGTTAAGTAGTAGGTACAATGAACCCAGGCCCACTTTATTCACAGACATGAAGTTTTTGAGTATAGTAAAGTAAATGAAGTTAAGGAAGCGTTAGTAGCAAAACAAATTCCCAAGCAAGCTGAAAGTTATAATCTTCTGAAGACATTTGCCACCTGCCACTAATTAAAATGTACTGCCTTGACCCCTAAATGGGAAGTCAAACTGAGAAACTGTCACCCTAGATGAACAAAAGTTCCATGAAAAGAAAGAAGAGAAATAAGTTTTCCCTGACCAATGTATTAGCTCCAACAAAAGTGTTAAAGCATTTCTGGAGTTACCAGAAACTCAGTGACCCCAAATTCAAAAAAAGCTCTCTTAATTTGCTGAACCCTGACCTATGAGCATATATGTTATTGCTTTGTTATAATTGCTTTTTAACACAACCATGGGCAAAATAAAGATTAAAAAGAAATAAATACTAAGTATCAAACAAACCTACCCTAGTCCAGATAGTGCTGGCTTAGTTTATATATTTTTTTAATAAAGAACATCCAGAAAACCTTAAAATGCACAAAGGTAAAGGAAAGAGAGTTTAGACTTCTGGTAAACAAATAACTAAGCTAAAGTTGTAAAAATTTTCCCAGGAATTTTTCGTAAATGGGTGGATGGCAACCAGAATAAACAGGAGCAGAACTAGCCTTAAAAGCCCATATTTACTTATATTTATGATGTAAGGATTTCTACTCGGGGAACATTTGCCAAGGTTATCAATGATTTATTTCTAAATTTAATGTTTTTTTTAATGCTTTAGGGAATTTTAAATCTTTTCCCGGTTTAAAGATTATTAAATAATATACAAATATTGTTAGAGTGGGGGAAATGTTAGCAATTAAGTTTTCATTGGGTGTAAAACTTAGTAGTGATTAATTTTTCAACAGTCAAGAGCTGGCTGCAAGAGCAATGGATAAGTTTTGGAAGAATAATAGGAAAAACAGGAAAAGTAAAGGAGTATTAAAAAAAGAAGTTCAGAAATTGAGAGTGGTAACCTTTGCCTTTTCCAAACATTTCCTAAGACAAGTTAAAAATAAATTGAAATGCAGAATTTTTAATCATTGGAAGTAGATATAGCCTGCTGTCTTATAAACAAACAGGCTAGTTCATCTCACAGTTGGTTGGATTGAGGTATTATGATCAAAAAAAGAGATATAAAGCTAGCTCAGGAGTTTCAGAGCATTTAATGGAAATTACTATGAAACTAAAAATGCCCTCCCCAGAAATGACAGGCTCAGAAAGTGTAAATAACTATTGTTATGATACTGACAGTTGAGTTATTGATGCATTATTACAGGATGGCAGTAATGATCAAAGTAGTGGTATTTTTCAAAAGAATCAAAAGCTAATATCATATTCATAGACATTAATAAAAATATTTATGGGATTGGCTTATGCTGAATTTAAGAGAAGTAACTATAAAAGACTTCTGCTGCAGAATAGTTAATCTTGGGGTCATGCAGAAATCCTCATTTTTATGTCAGTTCTGCTATGGACTTACTAAGTAGCCTTACAAAAGACACTCATTTTCTTGTTTGTAAGGTGAGAAATTTGGACCCCAAGATATCTAAGAACTTTTTTTGACTTCATTATTCTGGGAAAGAAGTAGTTTCCAAACTTGAGGTGGCCAAGTAAAGAGAGAGAAGATTTCACAGAAAAGGGTGTGTATGTATGTTTTGCTCTAGAGAAGATGTTGGTCTTATATATAAACAAAGGGAATGTTTAATTCCAGATATTAGAAGAAAGATCTTAAAATGTCCTTTCACATTAAGATAATTGATTCTAATTAAGAAAAAAAAAGTTCCTAGAGCAGAATCTACCACAAAAGATTAAACCCTGGTAGCCTTTTCTTTTATAAAGCTATAATTAGAGGAAAAAGGGGAATCAATCTAAAAGCAAAGCAGTTATTTATCTTAATCATTCTTTAAAATGATATATTTAGATCAAGTATGTGGAGGTGGTAGTTAAACCATGTAATTTGAGGCTAGACGTCTTTTGTTCAAATCTGAGTTCTGCTAATTACTATGTGAAAGTAGGCTAGTTACTTAATCTATTAATTGCTTGGTTTCCTCATTCTTACATGAAGCATAGACCTCCTATTCAACCCAGTGATCCCTTTTATACATAATATCCCAAGATATATAAAAACATGTTTCAATAAATATATGGCTATACAAAATCTAACATAAAATTTCACTCTGGCTTTATTCATTGTCACCAAAATACAAACCAAATGTCCATTAACTTGTGAATGGACAAACTGGTGCTGCCATATAACATAATATTATTCAAGAATGAAAAAGGAATGAATTACTGATACATCTGTGGATAATTTGCAACAGCATGTATAAATCTCAAAGCATTATGCAAGGTGAAAAACTCTAAAAACAAAAGGCTATATGCTGAATGATTCCCTTTATATGGTATTATGGAAAAGTCAAAAGCATAAGGACATAAAACAAATCAGTTGTAACAGTGAGCTGTGGGAGAGGGGAGACAATTGATTCCAAAGAGGCATGAGAAACCGTTTTGGGGTAGCGGGACTACTGACTGGAATGGGATTACATGACTATATGCACTTATTGAAGGTCATAAAACTGTACACCAACAAAGCGTGTATTGTATAGCAATGAATTATACTTCTAAACACCTGTGGAAAAAAATGAAAAGAAACATGATGGAAGACCTAATTCATCAGGCTGTTGTGAGGATTAAGAAAGATAATACATATAAAATATTGCAAGTTGTTTCTGATGTATTAAGCACTCAACAAATGCTAGCTGTCATTATTACCATAAATCCTTTATAATTTAAATGGTTAATACTTTTCAAGTGAAAATTATTTAAAAATAAAAAAGTCATTCTTTAATTACCTTTTATGAAAATTGAGGGATTTTTGTTTAGTAATAAATTGGTTTATAGTGAGACTCACCTTTTACTAACACATTAAAGATGACTACAACACTCTCAGGGCTGGGTTTTCAAAGCACAGTCACTGATTGAGGCTGTACATGACTTTTAGTGACAAATGAGATCTTTAAAATGAAAAGGAACCTTGCTTGCTTCTCAGAGACATTCAGTTTTGCTTTCAGGGTTCCCTAACCTCTATCTCAGAGAACAAGATCAGAACAATCCTTCCATTTCCTCAGGGCTATGCTTTTGTTTCTATCTCTCACCACCTTCTCTCAGCTCCACTCTTCTCTAGAGACCCATATCGTGTGTATTAGACATGGTATTGTCCTCCCCACCCATATCTATGTCACATACCTCCCACTTATATCCCAGTCTTCACATCTACCAAGTTCTGTAAGAATCCTGATTTGCTAAGCTAATTAAATAATCTCATCTCTTTTACACACTGCGTAGCTCAGAGGTGATTAATAGCTTGATATTCCCCTGAGCATAGGTGGGATCAGAGCAGAGTGCTGCAGTTTTTCAATAGTGGGGAGGAAGAGAGAGGTTTTCTATTTCTATTTCTGGGCATGGAAATGTACATGGATAGACAGTGCAAATGCCACTGTGTGGGAGGCCAGCCTGACCCCTTTCTTTTCTACCTTTTCAGTGGCCAAAACTTTTTGTTGCTTAAACTATTTAGAGTTTTATATTTGGAGTTATACATTAATTTTTACTAGCAACTAAAACATCTCAACCAATGCATTTACCTTTCCTATTAAGGTTCACAGTGGGTTGAAGCCCAACTAATCTGAGAAATTAATGCACATTAAGCCATTAATGACATGTAAAACAGATTCTTACAAATACACATATACATTTTAATAGACCATTTAGAAATCTTAGTTTTTTAATGTAAATTTCATAAAATGTAGCAGATTTTGTATTTTTTTTTAAATCCATGGAAATTTCTTGAAAATTTCCATATATACTATTTTGTAAAACTTTTCTGTGGCTTGTTGCCCTTCACAATTTCCAAATAGTAAACTTCATGTAGTTCTCCACATCTGCTTTCTAACATCAGATAGATGTTTGATGGATTAAAAAGTATACAACTTCTCCAGTTTACAAAAATAAACATAATTACTTTTTGGTAAAGATATCTGAAGTGAGTGAGAGAAATTCTGATGCAATTTCCCTTAATATTTCACTTAAAACTTATAAAAAGAATGAATCAGATTTCTAGCAAAAATTCCAGTCATTTTTGGAGTACAAACAAAAATTCAGAAGTTATCTCTTTTGATAAAAATAGAATACATGATTAACAATAAATTAATTGCCTGAGAATATCTCAGAATTAGTTTTTTGTTTGGTTTTCAGTTATATACATAGTCATTGCATTCGGTCATTCCTGGATTTTCTACAATACCCTCTTCCCTCTAACCTTACTTATACCTGAAATACTATCATTGGAACATTTTCCCAATTAGTGTAAATGATTTTTTCACAAGGAAACTAAAATACCCCATGAAAGAGTTAGCAATTTATTTTTATGAGTTTTTAGAATTCAGTGATAATGAATTTATCAGTCATCTTCTTAGGTTAAGCTTTAAGATAAGTAATTAAGGACAAGTGAAGACACTGCTAAAGTAGGAAAAGAGAGGGAATGATTAAAATAGAGGCTATCAATGAATAAACATGTTAGGAAAATAGAAGAAAGAGGGTCAGGCGAATCACCTACCTCCAGTGTGTTTATCCCACATCCTTGGGAAAATCTTCCCTGCCAGAGGAAGCCACCAGAGAGCCTCCAGGGAAACTTACCAAGTGATTTCCACTGTAGGGACAGAAAAGATGTGATACCTTTCCTCACCATCACAAGGGTGATAGCTGATACTCCTATAACAAAAGGAAGGTTAACAAGAGAAAATCATAATGGATGTATTTTAATCAAAGTTTTAAGCAACATGGGAGCCTTCAGAAATGAACACCAAAAAGATCCAGGGAAAACTGACTGTACTTATGCTTAGGTTCAATGAAGAATGTACAGCCATGTAGTAGAAAACTTACTGAGCAAAAAGGAAATAATCTAATGGTGATAGACTGTGTGGGGAAACTCACCAAGGCCTGTCTGGTCAGATTTTTCTGAGTCTCTCTGGGTAACATTCCTTCCTCCTGGGTGTAGGGTAGGACCCCCTCTGGAATGAGGCTCGTTTGAACTATTATTAGATAAGGTAGGTCAAGAATTTCTTTATGGTCAACTCTTAAACAGAAAGGTGGGAGAAGGTTAAAGTAATAATTCTAAGTTTTATGGCTGGCTTTTGAGTGGAAAGTTTCTAGTCTCTCTGACTTTCCTTGGGGAAGAAAGGGTAGCAAGAGAAAGGACAGGAGAAGATTGGAAAGAATTTTTGCTTCTGAGGCCCTTCCAGGGCCCTTCAGTTCAAAGTACTCAGCATGCTGAAGCGCCTACTGTGGGCTATCATTTTCTCTGCCCAACAGTGTGCAAGATATTATGAGACTGTGCAAAAGAGGAAAGAGTAAGCTCTGCCCTCAAAAAAAAAATCAAATAAAAGTTAGTTTTCAAAAGAAGACTACAAAATATGAAGCCAAACAGGTTAGAAGAAACAACTTATACCAACAAACAAAAGGGAAAAAGAGAGAAACAGAAGATACCCTAAAGTTTACCAAGTGCAGTGGTTCTCAATCTATTCATAACCCCAATCTTGATAAACATAAATATTTTACACCTTCAACATTTGAAATTTAAAATAAAATATCATTATTAAAATAAAGAGACTATTCCCTGATTTCCACCATATACAGGCCTTCCTGGAATTCTCATACTACAACTCTCCTATTCCAAGACACTTCTTCCATCTCTAGTTTGAGAATAACTGATGTGATTCTAATATGACTCTTTCAATTTAAAGGAAAGAAAAAAACAGAAATATACTGTTTACCCACTCGTACCAGAGTAAAAGCTATGCCCAAGGGTGCGGCCAACTAGATATTAAGAAACAGAGCAGGAAATGAATCCTGTATGCCTGATTGGCATAAAATCAGCTTCTAGATTGTGAGGTACAGACAGAACAGCAAAAAAAAATTCTAAGAAGGGATAAACAGAGTGAATAAGAATACACCCAGAGTCAGACTGCTGGCTTCACATCAGGGGTCATTCATGTGCTGTTACAGCAGAAGTCCCCAACCTTTTTGGCACCAAGGACCAGTTTCATGAAGGATGATTTTTCCATGGACTGGGGGATTGAGGGAGCTGGTTTGGGGATGATTCAAGCACATTACTTTTATGTGCACTTTATTTCTATTATTATTACATTGCGATATAAAATGAAATAATTATACAACCCACCATAATACAACCTCCCTGCTAACGATATTCTGTATTTGCAGCCGCTCCCCAGCATTAGCATCACTGCCTCAGCTCCACCTCAGATGTCAGGCATTAGATTCTTATAAGGAGCAGGCAACCTAGATCCCTCACATGCGCAGCTTACAGTGGGGTTCGGCCTCCTATGAGAATCTAATGCTGCTGCTGAGCCGAGAGCAGGTGGAACTCAGGTGGTGATGCCAGCACTGGGGAGTGGCTATAAATACAGATGAAGATTTACTTGCTTGCCCGCGGCTCGCCTCCTGCTGTGTGGCCTGGTTCCTAACAGGACACGGACCAATATGGTCTTCAGCCTGGAGTCGGGGACCTCATTGTTACAGTACATTAGGTAAATAAGGTCTCTGCTCTGTCTTTTTTCACATCTGAGAACAAAGAGTTAATGGGTGTGCAGAAAACTAGCTGATGCATGTAAAGGAGATATAACACAGGACACAGAAAGCATACGCTACATAATAAATATTGATATTATCACAGATTTCAAACACAACATGTGAGCTCAATGGGATGTGCCCTGTGGCATCTCCATCCCTGTTATGGACTGAATTGTGTCCCTCATCCATATGTTAAAGCCCTAACACCAAATGTGACTATGCTTGCAGATAGAAACTTTAAGGCACTATTTAAGGTTAAATGAGTTTTTATAAAGGCAAGGTTCTATTCCAAAAGGATTTATGTCCTTGCAAAAAGTGAGAACTCACTCTTACTCTCCTCACATGCACATAGAGAAAAGATCTAAGGATATACTGAGAAGGTGACATCTGCAAGCCAAAAAGAGAACTCTCATGAGAAACCAACCCTGCTGGCACCTTGATTTTGGACTTCCTAGCCTCCAGAACAGGGTGAAAATACATTTCTGTTGTTTAAATACCCCAGTCTGTGATATTTTGCTCTGGCAGCCTATGCAGACTAATAAACTCCCCTTCCCAAGATGCTTGTTCCTGCTCTACCAGTTCTGACACTGGAACTTTTTAAAGATTTCTTCTCCATCAGTGTGTGAAGCTAAATAAAATGTTGGCAAAATTTTGCCATAAATTTTTCTCTTAGATCATGGCTGACAAACTTTTTTTATAAAGGGCCAAATAGTATTTTAAGCTTTGCAGGCCACATGGTCTCTGTCATCACTCTTCAACTCTGCCTTTGCCACATGTGACATGAAGGCAACAGCCATCGATACTACATAAACTAGTGAATGTGGCTGTGTTCTGATAAAACTTTATAGGCTCTGAAATTTAAATTTCATGTGTCACAAAATTTTCTTTGATTTTTTTCCAATAAGAAAAAATTCTCATTGTCTTACAGCTTTTATTTAGTTTCTACTATTTACCCTCTCTTCAATTTCTCTTGTTTTCAAATTGCGTTTTTGATTTTTATCAACTTAAGTCAATTTATTTTGTAAAACTTGTTTGGTTGGAAATCTTCAAGATATTTCCTGAAGACCCTTGGTCCTCAATCACATCACTCTGTCTCCAATCACAGTAATGCACTAAAGCATGAAACACCATTCCTTTAGCAGAACCCATCTTCCCAAAGAGCAAATTGAATGGGTATTCTTGCTCTGTGCGGCTTTAGTAACATTAAATTAGGTAATACATGTAAGTGTTGTTAAAAGCCTTAAAGTGCTATTTAGGCATAAATAATGCAGTATACTGCCTTGGGTATGATTTCTCATTTTGATACTGATTTCTTCAGCTAGTCAAATCCTGATACGTTGAGAAATTCCTTAATGACAGACATTATGCCTCTTTATTCATTTATATATACATATGTAAATAAAAATATACATTTTATATATATATCGGAGAACCTAGTAAAGATTTATGACATTAAATTAAGTGATGATTATGTTAATGACTGTGACTTTCACACAGAAATGTACCATTTTGACTAATTTGTGTTCCAATCTTACCCAAACCAATTGTTTTTCCCTCAAAGTGAAAAGATGCCTTTGACACCTTTGTGTATATCTGAGTCATTATTTTCCTTATTCTTATCAATATATGACAGTCTTTCCAATCATTTTGGATGAACATAACTCAAAAGTCCAGAGAACAGAGGTGCCAATTTTTTCTCTTATTTGTAACTCACTTATATCTGATCAGGTGCCAAGTCATGCAGAGAAACCTCTGTTGTACTTTCTCAGCTGCCCCTTCTGTTTCCAGTACATTTATCCTGGGGCTATAGTCTTCATTATTTTGTACTTGAAAGAATGTAATATTTCCTTAGTTGCTTGCCGTATTACTTGTCTTCCCATTTATTTTCCTACTCAAACTCATCCTCCCCAGTATAAGTGATTTGAAAACAGGCTCATTACCTTGGCATTTAACACTCTCCCTCGTCACGCTTTCACTTAGGCTCCCCCTCCCATCTGGAATTATCACTTTTGCCCACATATCAGAATTCTATCCATTTTTGAAAGTTCATCTCAAATATCAGTTTTTCACTGAAATCATTCACGATGACCCTGCTCAAATGACTACTCTCTTCTTTGTATCTCCATAGTAATGTGTTTCATGACTCTGCCATTTAAAATATTCTATGGCCCTGGATACATTTTTATTAATATCTCCTTTAGGAAATTCTACATTTCTGGAGGGCACAAACTCTGTCCTTTTAATATTCATATTTTGTTTCACCTACATATAATACATGATCAAGAACAAATATTTATTCTTTTCACCAGTGTATTCTCCCAATTCAAAGTTAATATTTTTCTTTATTAAGTATAAGAACAAAACTGCAATTGACTCTTTGATGGGATAAATTTACAATATCATTGTGGTTTCTCTGCAACTTAACAACTTAGGCACACATATTGTCTGGGACAAATGAAAGATTGACACATAAGTAGCTCCAGCTCTAAGGAGGTGGCAGAGTAAAGCAATGATCATATAGGCATTGATCTGGGAAGTCTTCATTAAGGGCTTAAATTCAGGATCTCTTATATTTATTTAATTCAGTTGGAGTCACAACAAGTATAATGATAAAAATAAACAATTTGATAGTAATAGATATTTTACTCAATCTTAACATTATTAAGATATACTTTATTTTCTTTCCAGCTAAGATCTTATTAAAGTACTTGAAGAATCCAAACATGAACATTACACATATCACTTAATATTTATTATTTTTTACTTTATTTGGAACATGGCCTTCTATTTATGTACACTGTCTCTCTGCTGAAGTCTTTTGTCCATTAGCACTTGTCATTGACTCTATCCATAGGCTGGGTGAGCACCAGTGTCAAACTCAATCCAGTAGATGAAGCAGTGCCACCGAAAACAATCAAACATGATGTGTGTTAATTTCAGACTTTTAGATAGAGAAGGGAGAGTGTGAGGTTGAAGGAACATGTAGAATGGGACAATGAATTTGAATAGAAATGTCATTCTTTTTAAAGGTCTTTTAGTCGTCTTGGTTATTCTTTTGTTTTTGCTTAAAAATTTATAAAGTATCTAACAAAACGGTGATTATATGCTTGACTGTACAGTGTCCTATGACTGAAAAAGTTCAGCTGGTGTGAAGTTTCTGTTCTGTGGAAGCTGTAGATGCAGTGATTAACTGTGACATTTTGAAGGGTGTGAATGGTTTAGAAGTATAATGAAATGGACAGAGACTGCATTTTGGATTAGCTGCCAAATGGTTATAAAATTAAAACCATCAACTGATTTACTTATCTTTCATTCTTTTAGAGGCCAAAAAAAAGTATTATACTAATTTGTTTAACAGGTGATTTACATTAGATTTTTTAGTAGATACTAAAATTTCAGGGGACTGTGACTTTAATCAGATGTAGACCCAGTAACTAAGAGAGAAACTGATATTTTATCTGTCATCTAGATAGTTTTTTTCCTGTTTCCTGAAATTTGGGATAGATGTCATGAGGACCTAAAATAAAATTGAGTAGATAGATGCTTGGATATTTTAAGGATCAGATGTTTCCTCCACCTGGAAGTCTGAC
The DNA here is from genome assembly GCF_020740605.2 of Lemur catta. NCBI lineage: Eukaryota > Metazoa > Chordata > Mammalia > Primates > Lemuridae > Lemur > Lemur catta. Next base: position 63,559,047 of record NC_059131.1, on the reverse strand, counting down.
TTTGGTTACATATCAAAAAATAAGTATTTTGTTTGACAACTCAGGCACTCACAGTAGCACTGACCCATTAAAAGATCTAGAGATAGACCTCAGAAGACCTAGTCTTAATTATTAACAAAACTGAAGCAGTTTGAAAACACTACATTCCTGTTAAATCAGAATCTGCCTGGGCATCTGGGTACTCTCCAATCTGTTCGTGTTTCTTCTTTTGGCCCACAAAATTGACTTAGCTCTTTCCCCAGGTGAATATTATAGCTTGTCCCCCTAATTTTCCCAAATCTCAGAGCTGCCATCTGGTAGCCGACCTACCTCTAAGAGCTTGACTGTGGTGCTCACTTCTCAACAGAAATAACTCACAGAACATCAACCTTATACGTGATAACTCTGATTGTGATTTGTTAAGACCAAACACGATGACTCATTATTATATGTGAGCACAGCCAAAAACAATGTACAAATGACAAAAATTACGAAATATCTACCTCTTTTAACTGACATAACTAATAAGTTTATTAATTATGGCCTTAGCCCTATGCTGCTCCTACTGTTCCTAAGTAAAAAAATTATTGATGTATGTAGTCATAGAATTACCCTTAGTTTGGAGAGCACCCAAACTAAAGAAAAACCTGCTTCCTTGATCCATTCTTAAAATCACCTCACATAAGACCAAATTTTATAACTAACTCCTCCTGCCACCCTCCACCTGAGACACCCTTTAATTCTACAAGGGTATATAGTCTTCCTTCCTGTGAGAATACATCTTTGTCTGTTTATGAGCATGTTCTTGATGGTCATTGATAGGCATTGACAATTTATTGAGGCTGTATTGTATGGATTCTATAATCATAGTGCTCTGATAGATACCACGGTAAAGATATGAATATGTCACTTCTCTAAAAAGGCATATAACATGTCAGTGAATAGAATATTTTCAGTGATTACTATATCTTAGGCACTGTGTTAATCCTTTTATAAGCTCTAACTCATTGGTCCTCACTATGGTCCCAGAAAAGTGGCAGTCTCATTATCTTTACTAAACCTACTATAAAACTAATCTTATAAATATATTAGTTAATATATGTTATCCACAGTCTCTGTTACAGAGATAAGAATCCCCTGCTCAGATCATGTGCTGGGACCCTGCCTGCTACCTGCTTGAACCACCACTATGTTCCCATCAAGGCCACACTTCTCCCAGCTGCTGCCAGGCAAAAAAGAGCAAAGAGTACTAGTATCAGCCCATTCATGAACCACAGGAGTCCTCTAATGAACAGTTTGGGCTCAGAGACTCTCCATTTGCCTGGACAAACCTTTCCTAGAACTGAACTGCAGTCTGAGACGCTTCTTACCCAAACCTCTTCCTTTCTTGCTCTTTTTTTTCCCCTAGTGCCGGAGTTGCATAATGGTCTCAAGGCTATTTTCTTTCCTCCTTTAACTGTCACACATGTTTCCCCAAATGCATGTGTTTCTTACTCATATAGTCACATCTGGAGATCTGCTTCTGGGAAGACCAAAACTCAAACACTCAAAATGTAAGCAGAAGAGCTGACATTTTAAATATGGGAAAATCTATTGCCCTCTCTAATGGCATAATCAGTGAAAGAATGAGATTGCATTAGCTGTCAAATCTTGAAAGATGACTTTAAGATGTAAAAAGCAAAATTAATTTTTTTAATGTTTCTGTGTTGTTTTATGCTTAATTTTATACGTAACATATGGATTACCATCTTTAATTACTCCATTTTATATCTAATTCTTCAGTTTGGCTATTGCCTATAATACCTCTGTTTTAATTGTGAATTTCCATATTCTATTACCTCTGAATAGAAGACTCTTTGCTCCTGCATTAAACCTTTCATCCTTCAAAATTCAGTCAGGTTCTTGATGGAGCAGTATTGATGTACCTGAAGGTTCAGTTTAAGTTCCCCTTTTCCATTCACTCATAGAGCTTTACGCTTATTAGACATGATGAAAATCCTTGGTTCTCCTGTGAGTTTGTCTCTCTTACTATGCACTCTGTCAAAAGGAAACTTTATTTATTTTAATAATTGCATCTCTGAGCAGAGTCCCTAGTGTTGATAAAGATATTATTAAGTGAGTGAATAAGTGAATGAATGCCCATTGATTAATGACTCTGATTAACTTCTAAATTTCTGCACGATCTAAATGGTCTTGGTGCCAACTCAAGTGAATGTGTAATTTCTTTTGCTGATTGCCCACTGTACACTAACTCATGAATCTTAGCATTACATTCTAGGTCAGATCTTGACCATATCTCTATATCTGGACTGCTTTTCAGAAAAATTAAATCATCCCTGATACTACATTATAGATGTATGATAACATGGATTGTAAGTCCCACGATGGAAATGGGTTCATCTGTCCTTTGATTGCTCTATATCCAGCACCTGACATGAATAACGTGCTCAGTGGATGAACCTACCACCATAGTATATAGAATTCTGTAAAACACAAAAGAAAGGCATGTTAAGAGGATGAGAGCTAGTACAGTAAGTCCTCAAGCTTGTCAAGAGGTTCTTGAAAACTGAGACTTTAAGTGAATCAATGTAAAACAAAACCAATCTTTATCAACATTATAATGAAATTATGTTGAAGGAAGTGACATTTTTCTAGGACTTACTGTATGCCATTTTACTTAAAATCTCAGTTTCCCAAAACCTATAGATGATGTTAAGTGAGGACTTACTATATAGATTTCTTGAAAGGGCAGAGGTTTGATTTTAATTTTTACATTATTTTATTTTAAAATATTAAAGGGGTACAAATGCATCTATTACATAGATATATAGATAATGCTTAAGTCAGGGCTTTCAGTGTGCTAGTCACCAGGACAATATTAATTGTAACTGATAGATAAGATTTTATCCCTTACACCCTATTGCCTCCCTTCTTGGTTGCCAATGTCCTTTACATCTCTTTGTGCCCATGTGTGTTCACTGTTTAGTTCCCACTTACTAGTGACAACATATGGTATTTGTTTTTCCACTCCTGAGACACTTTACTAAGGATAATGGTCTCCAGTTCCATCCAAGTTGCTACAAAAGATATTATTGCGTTCTTTTTAATGGCATTATAGTAATCCATGGTGTGTGGGGGTGTGTGTGTATATGTGTGTGTATATATACACGTATATGCATACACACTCCACATTTTAATCCACTCATGAATTGGTGGACACTTAGGTTGATTTTGTATCTTTGCAACTATAAATTGCTCTGTGATAAACATTTGGGTGTGGGTGTCTTTTTGATAAAATTATTTCTTTGGGGAATTATTGAAAGCTGTTCAGCACTGGAGTGCTGTAACAATTACACAAAGACACATGAATGCCCAAATACTCATAAGCACAATAGATGGCAGAGCTTGATATAAGTGACCTCATCAAACTCCATCCATTCATGATTGTATCGTGACTACTAAAGCAGCTATCTTTAGCTTAGGCAGTGAAATTTTAAATGCCCAGAATCTAGACTGGAAGGCAATAAAATCAAATGAAATTTAAAACAATTCAGTGATTAAATGCTTGTATAACAATACATCCAATATAGTAGGTGGCTAAGGTTCTTGTAAGCATTATTTCATTGCAGATTATTCATTTTATTATCTACTCAAATTCAAAAAAAGCTATTTAGTTGTAATAAATGGAATAAATTGGTTATATGTAGCAAAGAATAGAGTGGATGTAGTTTATAGATTTAATTATAAATAATCTCTTTCATGTCAGGGAGATTCTAGGCACCTAATTAACTACTTATTTATGGAATGAATCTTAATTGAGACTTTGTACTTAAAGTTGGGAGAATCTCTTCCAGGTGGTAATATACATATAATAGAATAAAATATATAATTCATTATATACAATGCCTATGTTATATATGTAATATAGGGATTACTAATATACATATTTATCATAAATTTAATATTTACATATTATGATACATGATATGATAAATATGTATATATAAATTACAAATTTTTAGTATATATAAAATCTGGAACTACATTTGCATTTTGGCATCAGGCTACCCAACGTGGTCACTGAAAGGGTCTGTTTCACCTTCTAAAACAGCAATTCACAGTTAACTTTGTGTTGCTGTCATGGCAGCTCAGGAACTAGGACCGTAACCTCATATGGAGTTAGATAAAAAGTGCATTCCTTCCTCAGTTTGGGTCATATATACATCACTGTCACAAACTATCAGTTGATAAAGAGTAGGGTCACATAACACTAGCATGGCTTTCTAAAATCACTGCATCAGCTAGGCCTGAGTTAGATTTTGGGTGACCTTGTGTGTGTGCCAAATAGATTTCCAGAAAACTGTGGACTTAATCAACATTCATTTTCTCTGTTTTTATCAAGTGTTTTTCCAATTCTCCTGCTTAATCTATTCCCATTCCAATTAAGCATCTAAATTCTAAAAATCTAAATTCCTCTTCTAGAAAGCAATCTAAGTCAGATGGAATATCTTACTTGATTAGAAGGTATTCCAAGTTTCAGTCATTCTTTCTAAACCTATTCAATTGTCACTTGCCTAGATGAACAAATTGCTTCAGGATTTAAAAGTAGAGCCTCTTTTTTAACCTCTATGAATCTAAGTTGGCTAAGAACAACATTTTCATTTTATTAAGAAATCATTTGGTATTAAGCTTTGTCTGCCTATCCATGATGTTATCATTCATTATTTAATCTTTTACTCACTGACATCACTCCAAACTGAGCTTTCATGTGAATCTGTCAGACTAGCATTCTTTCATAAGTAACAAATTTGGACTGTCACTGTAGCACGACAGATGAGCTGTCGGATCTGGATTCTTGTCCGACAGTGGTCAATGACAAATGCCGAAAGTGAGTGATGGAGCTGGCAAGGTTTTACATCAGGCCGTATGTTCGGATCTGACTCAGAGCGTGAGGCAGATTCAGTGGCTTTCCTCCCACACAACTAGTTACTTATGATAGTCACTTTCTCTGCCATAGGCCTGTTCTGTGACTCCATGGACTTCTCTTCATACCCCAGCACTTCTTTCTTTCCATAAACAAAATAAAGATAATTATACTCACTTGAAACCTCCAAGAGATATTATAGGATTAAGGTAGTGGCTATAAGTATGCAAAGATAAATAGAATCCCAAATAGCATTTGATATGCAGAGCTAGATAAACAATTTTTATTACTGTATTTTAAAGTACAAGAGATTTACCCATTAAAAACATTTATTCAGGTAAAAATTACATGTATTCATAAATATAGTTAACTGTATAATTTGATAAGTTTGGGCATAAGTATTAATATATACCTGTAGAAATCATGAGTCCTATGAAGAATGTCACCATACTAATCACCTCATCCTTATGCTACTTTATAATCCCTCCCTCAATCTCTCCCAGCAACCACTGATCACCTGTTTTATAGTTTGTATTTTTCTAGAATTTTATACAAATGGAATCATATACTGTTTCCGTTTTTTTGTCTGACTTTTGTAGCCTAATTATTTTGAGATTCATCTATGTTGTTGCAAGTATCAGTAGTTAATTTATTCATTTCTTACTGCAGAGTAGCATCCCATTATGTGGCTGTATCACCATTTGTTTATCTGTTCGTATATTGACAATGAGTTGTTTCCATTTCTTGACTAGTCCAGATAAAGCTGCTGTGAACATCTGAGTCCACTTTTTGGTAGGGACATATGCTTTCATTATTCCTATGCAAATTCCTAGAAGTAGAATATCTTTTAAAGAAACAGCTGAAGTATTTCCTGGTTTTTGTTTTATTTTTTATAATTAAGTTTTGAGTGTTCTTTTTGTATACTGAATACAAGTCCTTCATCAGGTGAATAATTGATAAATGTTTTCTTCTAGGCTATGATTTGTCTTTTCATTCTCCCAACAATGTATTTTCAAGAGCAAAAGATTTTAAAAATTTTAATGTGATAAGAATGTATTTTTTTCTCCTACAGATTTTTTTTTTTTTTTTGGTGTTATGTATAAGAAACTTTTGACTAACTCTAGGTTATAGAAGATTTTCTACTGTTTTTGTCTAGTAGTTTTTACAGATTTATGTTTACATTTATGTCTAACATTCAGTTTGAACTGAATTTTGGATATGATGTGAGGTATAGAGTGAAATTAAATATCCTTAGATATGATTATCCAATTATCTGAGCACCATGTATTGAAACTTGTCTTTTCTTCCCTGGATTGCCCTTCTACCTTTGTTGCAAGCAATTATCCTTATGAGTCTGTTCCTGAAATCTTTTTTTCTGTTTCATTCATCTATTTGTTGACATTTATACCAATACTTTGTTGTTAATTACTATAGTTTGATAATGAATCTCAAAACCAAGTTGTATTAGACTTTCAAATAATTCATTTCCATATGAATTTTAGATTGAGCTGGTAAATTTCTACAAACACAGTGTGCTGGGATTTCAACTGGAATTGCAGGGAATTTATAGATTAATTTGGGCAGAAATTACATCTTAACTATATTGATTCTTCTGATTTATAAACATAGTATTCTCTACATTTTTAGGCCCTATTTATTTTAGCATCGTTTGGTATTTGTTGTACAGTATATGTTACACATTTTATCAAATTACCCCCATTTCATATCTTTGTTGCTTATTAATAGTATTTTTAAAGTTCCCAATTTGCATTCTAGGATAGAAATATAATTGATATTTATATATTGATTTTGTATCTTATAACCTTACTAATTTCAAATTATATGTTTTTTGTTTGTTTTTAGAATCCATCATATTTTTTCCTTAGATTATCACATCACATATAGATTTTATCACAAATCCTTTTACATTGACTAGAACAAGCAGTAAAATAATGAACAGAAGTGAGAGTAGACAGTCAATGTTTAGTTTCCAATCTTAGGGGAAAAGCATATATTCTCAACTAATCACTGTAAGTTTGTTTTAGCTTGTTTGTGGAGATGCCCTTTATCAGCCTGAAGGAGTTTGTTTGTTTCATATTTGCAATTGGCTGAACATTTTTATATGGTAAATTTCCTACTCTGACTTTCAGATATTAAGGGAATCTTGCATTCCCGGGCTAAGCCCTACTAGGTCATTTTATTACCCAGCATTCTCCAGGGAAGGAGACTTAGATATCAATATAGACATAGAGATTTTAAGGAAATGGCCTTATATAATTGTGAGGTCTAGCAAGTCTGAAATTCATGTGGCAGCCTGGGAATTCAGATAGGATTTCTGTGTTACAGTCTTGGGGCACAATTCCTCCAACTCTGGGCAACTTCAGTTTTTGCTCTTGAGACCTTCAGCTTATTAGGTGATACATACCCCACATTATTAAAGGTAATTTCCTTTACTTCAATTCAATTGATTATAAATGTTAATTGCATGTGCAAAATACCTTCAAAACAACATCTAGACCAATGTTTGACCAAATAACTGGACATTTTAGCTTAGCCAAAGAGAAAAATTAAAATTAAGAATCACAGTTATTAAATATTTTTTATAAATTGTTAGATTTGAGTCAGTATCATTTTGTTTAGAGGTTTTGCATATATTTCCATGAGGGATATAATTCTGAAGTGTGTTTACTTTTCTTCTAATGTCTTTTATTCTGGTTTTGGTATGAAAGTAATAATGATAATCTCTTAGATTAAGTTAGGAAGAATTTCCTCTTCTTCAATTTTTCTGTAAGACTTATTAGAGATTTGTTATTACTTCTTCCTTAAATATTTGATAGACTTCATCAATGAAGTTATCTGGTTCTGAGTATTCTTTGTGGAAAGTTTTGACAACAAATTAAATTTTTTAATTAGTTAAAGGTCTATTTAGGCTATATATTTTTGAGTAAGCCTTAGTAATTTGTGCCATTCAAAGGATTTGTCCATTTTATCTAAGCAGTTGATTTTATTGAAATAAATTCATTTATATTAGCACTTTCTTTTTAATATCTGTAGATTCCATAGTGATGGTCCTACATAATCCCAGATGTCATTAATGTCATCTTCTCTTGTCTTTTACTGATCACTATGACTGGAAATCATGCTCTTGATCTTCTCAAACAATTAGCTTTTGCTTAATTTATTTTTATTTCTGTAAATGATTTTGGCTCTTACTTATATTATCTCTTCTGCTTAGGTATTTTTCCAGTTCATTGATTTGAGGCATTTCTTTTTTTCTAACATGCTATAAATTTTCCACAACGCACTTCTTTAGTGTCATTCCATGATTTTGATATGTTTTATTTTCATTTTTATATAGTTTAAAATGTTTTCTATTTTGGGGGAATTCTTTATTGAATCATAAATTATGTGTGTGTTATTTAGTTTATAAAAACATGGCATTTTTTTAGATATCTTTTGTTAATTATTTCTAATTTAATTTTATTGTCATCAGAAAACAATTTGTGTAAGTTGAATCTTTTTTAAATTTAGTTAGACTTTTGTTTTATCTCAAAATGTGTTCTCTATTTGTAAATGTCACATGTGGATTTTAAAAGAATATTCATTCTACTGCTGTTTTGTAACATGTCTTATAAATTTAAATTTGATCAAGTCAGCTGAAATTGTTATTCAGGTCTTCTATATCCTTATTAATTTCCTGTCTGATTATCCCATCAAGTTTTCAAGCAAAAGTGTTGAAATCTTCTGAAGTTTTTTGTTGTTGTAGTGACAGGGTCCTGCTATGTTGTCCAGGCTGGTCTCAAACATCTGGCCTCAAGTGATTTTCCTGCCTCAGCTTCCCAAAGTGCTATTATTACAGGCATGGGCCACAGTACCTGGTCTAAAGTAATTTTATTTTAATGTTTCTATTTCTCTTGCAGATCTAAAAGGTTTTGCTTCATGTATTTTGAAATTCTATTATTAATTGTATAAAGGTTTAGGATGGGTATGCTGTCTGGATAACCCAACAATTGATTGCTATGAGATGACTTTTAAAAATCTCAGATAATATTCTTTGTTCTAAAATCTATTTTGTCTAATATTAATCTAGCCATTTCCTATTTCTTTTGATTAATGTTAACATATACCTTTTTCCATTATTTTACTTTTAACCTAATTGTGTCTTTATATTAAAATGATGTTTCAATGTAGACCATGTTTACTTGGGTCTGTCTTCTTCAACCGACCAATCTCAAATGCTTAACTATAGTTAATAAATAATTGATGTAGTTAGTTTGAATCTATCATCTATTTGTTTTAATTCTTCTCTCCTTTGTTTTTATCTGTGTCTCTCTTTAGATTTTTGTTACTTTGTTTTTATCTCTGTTAGCCTTTCTTGTGTTACCTTAATGGTTGTTTTATAGTTTATAAATACATTCTTATCAAATTGACATTCAAGTAAACTGTATTAATTCAAATACAGTTTAAGAATCTTACAATAAGACTTCCATGTCTCAGCTTCTAGCCTTTATACTATCGTTATCAAATCTTTTTTTAAAAAATGTTATAAATCCCAAAGCACAGATTTTTTTTTGTTTAAATAGTCAATTATATTTTAAAGTTTTTACCTCATATGAAAAATAATGTTAAATAGTTATCCATGTAGTCACCATTTCTGGTGCATTTTATTCTATTTTTCCATCTGGCAATAGTTTCATATCTCTTGAAGTATATACTGCTGATAAGATACCTTTAGCTTTTGTATGCCAGGAAAAGATACGTTTGGCTGGATATAGAATTGTAAGTTTAAATGTGTTTTTTTTTCCTTTAAAATATTCCACCATCTTCACTCTTGTTTTATTTTTATATTAAGAAATGGATATCTGGTTCCCAGTCTGAGAAGTGAAGATCTTGAAATCCATCATTCACCTTCTTACAACAAGAAAAAAATATGGAAAACTGAAATCAACAACTTTTCTTAGATCCCTCAGAGAATAGAGGTTACAGGGGAAGTGCTGTCCTGAAAACTGGAATAGGTGGATATAGAGAAGCACATCTTACCAGAGCAAAAGCCACTGCTGGAGCCAACCTCAGGTAGTAATACTTAAGGAGTAGTTGATTTATGGCTAGACATTGAGTGTAGACTAGTTAAAGAGATGAAAACTTCTGGAGGCCTGACCTTGAGAGCTTCTCTATAGTTTTTTGAGTTTTACCTCCAGGAGCTCCACCGAGTATTAACTGCAAAGATGTGAGAAAAATTCCTTCCTGCTTCCAGCAGGGAAACGTAGCCATTTTGTAATAAAACTAGAGTAGGCAGTAATCCTTAAGAAAGGCCTTTCCTCAAAAGAAACTATTATACTGAGCCTACCCAATGTGGGGAAAGAGAAATATCCAACTATAAACCCCTCTAGCCTTCAGTGTGAGGGACGGTAAATATCTAAGTCCTGTTTCCTGTAGCTTTCAAGGTGGGAAAATGGAAATACCCACTCTCCAGCTTCTTCCAGGATTTATTACCTATGATGTGAAATAAAAACCTGAGAAGCACTTAGAAAACTCACAGCACTGGGGCAGAAAATTATTAAAACACTGAGACTTAATCATGGTATTATAGAATGTTCCCTCTCCCTCCATATACAGGGCTCCTGTATAATTATAAGTGATTACAACTGAAAAGAATTGCAAGACTCTGACCCTATTTAAGTAGAAGTCCCTAGGGAAACACAAAAATAACTGGGGAAACAAAAGTAGCCTCTAACACCTACAGCAAACAGTAAAGTGAGCCTAACTCCCAGCAGAGAAACATAAACCCACACTCTACAGCCTTACTTTCTTCAGTTCCTTGTACACAATATATCATTTCTGGCTTTCAACAAAAAGTTACAAGACATACGAAAAGGCAAAAATCTAGTCTTCAGAGATAGATAGGGCAAATATCAAAACCAGAGTCAGATATGACAGCGATTTTGAAATTATGACACCAGGAAATTAAAATAAGTATTATCAATATACTAAAGATTTCAATGGAAAAATCAGACAACACCCAAGCAGATCAGAAATGATAAAAGTAGAGACATGGACTTTTAAGACAGAATTAAAGGAAATGATAGAAACTGAAAACAGAAAGGAAGAATGTCTTATAGATGTCAGACACAGCCAAGAAAAGTTTCAGTGAGCTTGAGGGACATATCCACATAAACTTCCCAAGGTAAAATTCAAAAAGAAAAAAAGAAGACAAAAGATGAAACAATATGTAAGAACTCTAAAACAAGTAAAAAAAAAAAGTGTATCATACATGTAATGAAAATAGAAGAAGATAGAAAGGAACCTAAGAAATATTTGAAACAACAGCAGCTGAAACTTCACAAAATTATTAATGAACACAAAACCATAGATCAAGAAAGAAAGACCAACAAACACAAAGCAGGGTAAATACCAAAAAGTCTACACCTCGTCATATCATAGTCAAACTGTAGAGAATCGAAGACAATGAGAAAAGCTTTAAAGAAGGCAGGGAGGGAATAGGGTGAAAAGACTTTACCTATAGAATAATCAGAATTTCACTAAACTTCTCTTCAGAAACCATACAAGCAAGAATAGAAGGAGGTGAAATATTTGAAGTGTTGAAAGAAAAACCAGCAAAAAAACCATCCAGCAACCTGTAATTTATATTCAGCAAAATTATCCTTCAAGAATAAGGAAGAAATAGACTTTCTTGGGTCAACAAAAGTTTGAAGGAATTTTTCACTATAAACGTGCCTTGCAAGAAATGTTAAAAGAAGTTCTTCAGAGAGACTGTGATATAATTTAGAAACTCAGGTCAACATAAAAAAGAAAGACCATTTGAGAAGGGATAAGTTAAGGTAAAATAAAATCTTTTCTTTTCTTATTCTTAACTCTTCTATCATATAAGAGCTCAAAATAATAGCAACAATAAATTGGATGATTATTGCTTATGTTTAGATGAAATGTTTGTTAATAAAATGCATGTTATGAGGGATTGAAGTGAGTTAATGGTAATACTCCAGTGATAAGCTTTCTGAACAAGCAGTGAAGCAATATAGTAGTATTTGAAAAGTAGGTTTAGATTAATTATAAACTTATATTGCCAAATTTGGAGAAACTCCTAAAAATGAATCATACAAAATAAATTTAAAAAGGAGACAGAAAAAAAGAACAAGGGCAACAAATAGAAAACAGTTATAAATATGGTGGATATTAATGCAACTCTGTCAATAAGCACTTTAAATGTAAATGTTCTTAATATAATATCTGTATTATAACACAAAGACTATCAGAGTGGATAAAAACTAAACAAACTAATGTATCTTGCCTACAAGAAACATCCTTTAGTTATAAAGACCAAACCAGATTAAAAGTAAAGGGTTGGAAAACATACCATGTTAACACAAATTGTGAACAGACATAGCAAATTTCATAGGAAGGATAATTATCAGGGATAAAGAATTACGTTACATAACAAAGAGGTCATTTCTCCCAGGAGGCACATAATTCTTAATATGTATGCACTTAACAACAATATACCAAAATAAGTGATGAAAGAGTGATAGAACTGCAAGGGGAACTAGGTAAATACACTATTATAGTTCAAGACTTTAAGCCCTTACATCAGTAACTAATAAATCCAGCAGGCAGAAAATTAGTAACTATATATTTGAATTGAACAACATCAATCAACTGAGTCTAATTGAATTTGTAGAATATCGCATCCAAAAACATAAAATGTACATTTTTCTAAAGCTCACATGAAACATTCACCAAAATAGACCACATCATGTATCATAAAACACATCTTAGCAAACTTTAAAAATCAAAATATATTTTCAGAACACAAATAAATTAAAATTGATATTTTCTAGCTTCTTTCAGTTATAAATCTCTATGTACTTGAATATGTGGACATGCAGAGAACAGACTTCAAAGTAACACATGGGTAAAATGAAAAATTATTAAGAATTTTTTTAAAAATTTTGAACTAAATTACATTGGAAATACAACTTTCAAATTCTGTGTGATATACCAAAATTACTGCTTAAAGAGAATATAAAACATTGAATACATATATTAGAAAAGATAAAAAATTGAAAATCAATAATATAGGCTTTACTCTTGAAAAAAGACAAAATTGAATTCAAACTTAGCAGAAAAAAAGTAATAATAAAAGTTACAGCAGAAGTCAATGAACTTGCAGGAAATACAGAAAATCAACTACACTAAAAGATGTTTCTCAGAAAATATCAATAAAATTTATAAACCTTTACCCAAGCTAAACAAGAGAAAAACAGAAGACATAGATTACTAATATCAGAAATAAAGTTGGAGAAACACAAGTGATCCCATGGTTATTAAAAGAATAATAAAGAAATATTATTATGAAAAACTCTATGCTCCCAAATTTGACAAGTTAGATGGAATGAATTAATGTCTTGAAAGAAACAATCTACTGAAACTGCCAAGAGGAGAAATAGATAATTCCTGTAATAGATGAAGGCCATTCAAATTGAGTCCACAATCAACAACCTTCCAAAACAAAAAACATCAGGACAGATGGTTTTACTGTGAATTCGACCAAACACTTAGAGAAGAACAATACCAATTCTCTACAATTTCTCCCAGAAAAAAACAGAGGGAATATGTTGTAACATATTCTACAAGGCCAAAATTACCCTGATACCAAAAAAAAAAAAACAAAACAACAACTATGGAGGAAAATTAAAAATGAATATCTCTCATGAACATAGATGCAAACATCCTCAACAAAATATTAGCAAGTTGAATTCAACTACATATGTGTGTGTACATGTGTCAGTATATATGTGTGTGGTACAGAAAGAATTATATACCACAAATTAAATAAGATTTATTCTAGGTATATAAGACCATTTCAACTTTCAAAATCACTTACTCTGACCCCTACATACAGAGGATAAAGAAGAAAAATCATATGAACATACCAATAGATATAGAAAAAGTATCTGACAAATTCAATACAATACATGATCAGAACTCTCCGCAAACCTGGAATGCATAGAATTTCTTCAACTTGATAAAATCATCTGCAAAAAACCTGAAAGGTAACATAATACCTACTGGTGAAAGACTAAATATTTTCCCCATTTAATTGGAAATATAATAAGAATGTTTCTTCTCACCACTCCTATTTGCCAATTAACTAGGTGTTCTAGCTAATTGAATAAGGCAAGGAAATAAGAGGCATGCAGATTAGGAAGGAAGAAACAAATCTCTTTGTTCACATGTGGTATGATTATATATGTGGAAAATCCGAAAAACTGACAAATAATGCAAACAAACAACAATAAAAAAAAAAACTCATGGAGCTAATAAACAATTATAGCAAAGTTGCAGCATATGAGGTTAATATACAAAAGTCAAATGGTTTCTTTTATGGCAGTAATAAATAATTTGAACTAGAAATTAAAACTGTTTATCTTAATAACAAAAATGAAATACTTCTGTAAAGCTAACAAAATTTATATAGATCTATATGAGGCTATTGACAAAGCTATGATGAAAGAAATGAAGAATCTAAACAAATGGGGAGTTACTCCATGTTCTTGGTGAGACTTTATATTATTAAGATGTAAATTCTTTGCAGCTTCATCTATAAATTCAACACAATCCCAATCAAAATCTCAGCAAGTTATTTTATGGATATCAAATTTTATAGATATCTAAGGTATATATGAAAAGTTAAAAGACCCAGAAATGCCAAGACAATACTGACTATATAACTTCAAGAGTTACTATGAAATTAAAGTGATAGAGATTGTGTGGCAATCATCAAAGAATAGACAAATACATCAATGTAATATACTAGATAGCCTAGAAATAGGCCCAAACAAATATAGTGAACTGATTTTTGAAAAGAGAGCAAAGGCAATTCTAAGGGGAGATTCATTTCAACAAATGGTGCAGAAACAAGTGAATATTCACTTGTAAAAAATAAAATTATACATAAAAATGTATTGGTTCTTGGTCTTTTTGCTAAGATCAAGTGTATACATAAAAATATATTTATATAACATATTGCATATTTATAGAGCAAGAACAAGGTAACTCACAAAAATTAACTCAAAATGAAGCATAGATCTATATTTAAAATACAAGCTATACAATTTCTATAAGATATCATAGGAAGAAATCTAGGTGACATTTTAGTTTGGCAGCGATTTTTTTAGATATGACACCAAGAAAGTATGATACATCAGAGAAAAAATTTGATAAGTTGGACTTCATTAAAATTAAAAACTTCCAGATTTTGAAAGAACAAATGAGAATTAAAAAATGTGCCACAACTAAGTGGTACTCCGACTGTGAGCTCCCTACCCACTGGTCCTCCCAGGTGCCACTTACCTGGTGACTCCAGCAGAGCAGGACAAACCCTGAGGCAGAGAGACATTGATCCAGCTTGGGCACCCCCTGTGTGACATGAGACCAGCATCTTCTCTCTTTCAGGGTTAGGGATTGATCTGCAGGACATGGGGGACAGGCCTGCAGGACATATCCCATACATCCACATCTCAATGGCATTGCCTGGGGGTCCAGAAGGGATCTTTGTGAACAAGTCTATTGAGTTGTGTGTGCCTTCAGAGGCAGATCAGAGTGGGTCCCAGCTTGAGTGTGCTTGAGGGGCAACCCTTCCCCCATGGGAGGGCCCTGTTCCCAGCTCAGGCTGTGATCCTGGACAGGGAACATCCTGGCTCCCACAGAGTCAGGGTAGATCCACTGGCTCAAGGTCCTGCCTGCTGGCAGATGCCCGGGAGAAAAGGCAGATTAGGGAAGAGTGGAAAGGAACGAGGCCCACTCCAGACTACAGGTCCCAGACAGCCCTACCCCAACACACTGACTTTTTGGCTGAGTGGGGCCATTTCAGACCCCCGATGGCAGTTTTGCCCAGAAACAGAGAACAGACCATTGACCCCTGCTAACAGCATTTGTGGAGCTTCAGGGCAGGCTCAGCCAATCCAGCTCTGCCCAGCCTACTCCCCTACCTGGCTCCACCAACCACCTGAGGCACTAGAGTGCCTCTCCAGAGGAAGGACAGCTGGTTATAGAAACCAAAAACAATACTGCAGCTTGCTCCTCCCAGCAAGCACTACCTACTGACAGGGGGGTCAATTTGCACACACTTTTATTGCATTTACTGACTCATCATACAGGGTCTGGTCAAATCTCACCCACAAGCACCACCTACTGGCTCAGAGACTAAATAGAGCAGGTCATTATCCAAATGAAAATCTAAAGGTAAGAAGCAACAGCTGATCCAGTTGGGAAGGAATCAGTAAAATAACTTTGGAAATACGAAGAATCAAATGGAAAGCACACCCCCAAAGGGGAACACCAGCTCTCTAGCAATGAATGTCAACCAAATTCAGAACACTATAATGACAGAAGGAAAACTTTGAACACAGATTGTAAAGAAACTCAATGATATGCAAGAGAAAATGGATAACCTACACAAAGAAACCACAAGAAAAAAAAAAAAAAATCCAGGACTTGGAATAAAAATTCACTAAAGAAATTGAAATATTAAAGAAAAACAGAACTTCTGGAAATGAAGCATTTATTCAGGGATATACAAAACACAGTGGAAAGAAAGAATATCAGGGAGTGAAGATAAGACCTTTCAATTTAATAAGTCAGTTGCAGAGAAATAAGAAAAGAGCAAAGCCTACAAGCAATGCGGGATTATAAGAACAGGCCAAACATGAGAATCATAGGCATCCATGAGAGTGAAGAAGAAAATACACAGGGTTGTATAAGCTATTTGAGGATATAATAAAGGAAAAGTTCCCAGGCCTTGCTAAAAATATAGATATCCAGGTACAAGAAGCTGAAAGGACTCCTGGGAGATTCATCACAAACAGGAATACACCAAGACAAACAGTCATTAGACTAGCCAAAATAACCAAGGAAGAGGACCTTCTATGAGCTGTAAGGTGAAAGAAGCAGGTAACCTACAGATGAAGACCCATCAGAGTAACAGAAGACTTCTCAACTGAGACCTTACGAGCAAGAAGAGACTGGGGCCCCATTGTCATTCTTCTCAAACAGAATAATGCCCAGCCTAGAATTTTGCACCCTGCAAAACTAAGTTTTATATACAAAGGACAAATAAAGACCTTCTCAGACAAGCAAAGACTGAGAGAATTCATCAAGACAAGACCTGCCCTCCAGGAAGTACTCAGAACAGCATTACAGATGGATCAGCACAATAGACACTCATCAGTATAAAATCATCCAAAGGCCAGATATGACAATGAGTCAAGAGAGAAAACAAAGCAACAAAGTTCAATGCAACAGGACGAAAGGGAATCTTACCCCACTTATCAATTCTCTCAATAAATGTAAATGGCTTGACCTGTCCACTAAAGAGACATAGGCTGGCCAAATGGATAAATTTACATAAGTCAAGTATCTGCTCTCTTCAGGAAAAACATCTAACCCATAAGGATGCATTTGGACTCAACGTGAAGGGATGGAAAACAATATGTCAAGCAAATGGAAGCCAAAAGATAGCTGGTGTGGCAGTTCTGATTCAGATAATTTAGTCTTCAACTCAACAAAAGTAATAAAAGACAAAGATGGTCACTATATAATGGCGAAGGATACAATTAAACAAGAAGACATAACAATTGTAAATATTGATGCACCTAACTCAGGTGCACTCAGATTCATAAAGCAAATCCTACTTCATCTAAACAAAATGATAAACAGCAACACCGTAATACCTGGGCAATTCAACACCCCTCTGATAGAACAGGATAGATTCTCCAAACAAAGAAACAATGTACTTAAACAGAACTCCAGAACAAATGGGCCTGACTGACATTTACAGAACATTCTACCACAGTACCACTGAATATACATTTTCCTCATCAGCTCATGGGACATTCTCAAAGATTGACCATATCCTAGGTCACAAAGCATGTCTCAACAAATTAAAAAAAAATAGAAATTATACCGTGCATCTTCTCATACCATAGTGGCATAAAAATAGAAACCAACTCCAACAGACATTCCCATCTCCACACAAAGTCATGAAAATTAAACAATCTTCTGCAGAGTGATTATTGTATTAAGGAGGAAATTAAGATAGAAATCAAAGAATTCTTTGAAATAAATGATAAAGAAGGCACAAGTTATCAAAATCTGTGGGACACAGCTAAAGCAGTTCTGAGAGGACAAATTTATATCCATAAATACCTACGACCAAAAGACAGAGCAATCACAGATCAACAATCTAATGAATTATCTCAAGGAACTAGAAAAGGATGAGCAACCAACCCCAAACACAGCAAAAGAGGAGAAATAACAAAGATCAGAGTAGAACTCAATGAAATCAAAACAAAAAAAAAACTATACAGAAGATTAATAGAACAAAAAGTCAGTACTTTGAAAAAATAAACAAAATTGACATGCCCCTTGCTAGATAAATGAGAGGCAGAAAAGAAACGACTCTATTAAGCTCACTTAGGAATGGAAAAGGAGAAATTACAACAGATTCCATGGAAATACAAAATGTCATCTATCAATGCTATAAAACCCTCTCTGCACATAAACTTGAAAATGTGGAGGAAATGGACAAATTCTTAGAAACATACAGCTTCCCTAGGCTCAATCAGGAAGAAATAGAACTCCTGATCAGACCAATATCAAATACTGAAATTGAATCAGCAATAAAAAACCTTCCTAAAAAGAAAAGTCCAGACCAGACGGTTTCACATCTGAATTTTACCAGACCTACAAAGAAGAACTACTGCCAATCCTGCAGAAATTATTCCACAACATCAAGGAGGAGGAAATTTTCCCCAATGTGGTTTATGAGCCAACATCACCCTGATGCCAAAACCAGGGAAGTATGAAACCAAAAAAGGAAAACTACAGGCCAATATCCCTTATGAACATAGATGAAAAATTCTCAATACAATTCTAGGAAACCGAATTCAGGTGCTTATCAAAAAAAAAATAATCCATCATGATCAGGTGTGCTTCCTCCCAGAGATGCGGAGATGGTTCAACATACACAGATCTATAAATGTCATTCATCACATACATAGAAGCAAAAACAATGGCCAATCATCCTCTCAATATAGCAGAGAAGGCATTTTACAAAATTCAGCACCCTTTTATGATAAGAACGCTTAGCAAAAAAGGCATAGACGGGACTTACCAAAAAATGATACCAGCCGTATATGACAAACCCACAGCCAACATCATACTGAATGGGAAAAAATTGAAAGCATTCCCACTTAGAACTGGAATCAGACAAGGTTGCCCTCTATCACCGCTTCTATTCAACATAGTGCTGGAAGTCCTAGCCAGAACAATCAGACAAGAGAAGGAAAATCAAGGGCATCGAAATGGGGACTGAAGAGGTCAAGCTATTGCTCTTTGCTGACGATATGATCTTATATCTAGAAAACCCCAAAGATTTGCCATGAGACTACTGGAATTGATAAATTCAGCAAAGTCTCAGGTTACAAAATCAAAGTACAGAAATCAGTAGCATTCCTATACACCAACAATAGTCAAACTGAGAACCAAATCAAAGACTCAATACCCTTCACAATAGCAGCAACGAAAGTAAAATACCTGGGAATATATTTAACTAAGGAGGTAAAAGACCTGTACAGGGAGAACTACAAAACACTGAGAATGGGAATAGCAGAGGGCATGAACAGATAGAAAACCATACCATGCTCACAGTTTGGCAGAATCAACATTGTTAAAACATCTATACTACCCAAAGCAATCTACAGATCCAATGCAATCCCTATTAAAATACCAAAATAATTTTTCACAGATCTAGAAAATATAATCCTGTACTTTGTATGGAACCAGAGAAGACCCCACATACCAAAAGCAATCTTAAGCAAAAATAACAAAGGGTAGGCATCCATTTACCAGACTTCAAGCTATACTACAAGGCTATAGTAACCAAAACAGCATGGTACTGGCACAATAACAGAGACATAGACCAATGAAACAGACCTGAGAACCCAGATATAAAATCATCCTCATAAAGCCAATGTAAACTTTGACAAGCAGAAAAAAACATACACTGGGGAAAAGAATCCTTATTCAATAAATGATGTTTGCAAAACTGGACAGCCACATGTAGAAGACTAAAACAGGATTCGCACCTTTCACCTCTCACAAAAATCAACTCATGGTGGGTAACAGACTTAAACCTAAGATGTGAAACTATCAGAATTCTAGAAGAAAATGTTGGAAAAACTCTTGCAGATATTGGCCTAGGCAAAGAATTTATGAGGAAGATCCCAAAGGAAATCACAGCAATGACAAAAATAAATAAATGGAACCTGATCAAATTGAAAGGCTCCTCCACAGCCAAGGAAACTATCATGAGAGCAAACAGACAACCTACAGAATGAGGGAAAATATTAGCATGCTACATATCCGATAAAGGGCTGATAACTAGAATCTCTATAGAACTCAGGAGAATCAGCCAGAAAAAAAATCAAACAACCCTATCAAAAAGTGGCCAAAGGACATACACATAACCTTTTCAAAAGAAGACAGACTAATGTTCAACAAACATATGGAAAAATGCTCAATATCTCTAATCATCAGGGAAATGCAAATCAAAACTACAAGGAGATAACATTTATCTCCAGTGAGAATGGCCCTTATCACAGAGTCCCAAAACAATAAATGTTGGTGTGGATGTGGAGAGATAGGAACACTCGTACACTGCTGGTAGGACTGCAAACTAGTACAACCTGTGTGAAAAGCAATATGGAGATACGTCAAAGAGGTACAAGTAGAATTATCATTTGATCCAGCAATCACATTACTGGGCATCTACCCAAAAGAACAAAAGACATTCTATAAAAAAGACATCTGCACTACAGTGTTTATAGCAGCACAATTCAGATTGCAAAGATGTGGAAACAACCCAAGTGATCATCAATATATGAGTGGATTAATAAAATGTGGTATATGTATACCATGGAGTTCTACTCAGCCACAAAAAACAATGGTGATCCAGTACCTCTTATATTATCCTGGATAGAGCTGAAGGCCATTCTGCTAAGTGAAGTATCCCAAGAATGGAAAAACAAGCAGCACATGTACTCACCATCCAGTTGGTATTAACTGATCAACACGTAAGTAAGTGCACATACAGTAATAACACTCATTGGGTGTTGGGAAGATGGGGGGTAGGTTGGGGATGGGTATATACACACCATCTGGGGGTTAGACAGACTTGAAGCTCTGACTCAGGTGGGGCAAAGACAATATATTTATTTTAAACATTTGTATCCCTGTAATATCCTGAAATAAAAATAAAAAATAAAATAATAGAAGTCATCGTGGCAAAAAAATAATCCTCATTCACAAGGTGATGGTATTAGGAAGTGGGGCCTATGATGGTAATTAGTCATGGGGGTGGATCCCATGTGAATGGGATTAGTGTCCCAAGAAAGACCCTCTCACCTCTTTTGCCAAGTGTGGTTAGAGGGAGAAGTTTGTCTCTGAGGAATTGGGCCCTCACCAGACACTGAATCTGTCGGTGCCTTGATGTTGAACTTATAAGCCCCCGGAACTTTGTGAAATAAATTTCTGTTGTTTATAAACCAAAAAAATAAATAAAGAAAAAATAAAAAACTTGCCACAGTCTGGGAGAAAATATTTCAAATCACATGTCTGATAAACGACTGGTCTTTAAAATATACAAAGGCTCTTAATATTCAACAATAAGAAATGGGCACCAGATATGAACCTATATCCCTCCTAAGAAGATACACATATGAAAATAAATATATGAAATCATGCTGAATATCACATGTCAGTAGGGACTAGCAAATTCCATCACTGATATATCACTACATACCTATGAGAGGGTTAAAATCCAAAACACTGGCAGTGCTATATGCTGGCAAGGATGTGGAGCAACAGAAATAAATTCATTGCTGGTAGGAATAAAAACTGGTACAGCCAAAATAATTTGGCTGTTTCTTATAAAGCTAATCCCAAGTTTAACACATGATCCAGCAATCACACTCTATTTTCCCAAATAAGTTAAAAACTTATGTCCACACAAAAACCTGCACACAAATGTTTACAGCAGCTTTGTTAATAACTTCCAAAAATTGGAGGCAACCCAGATATGTTTCAAAAGGGAATGGATAAGCAAACCATGGTTTATCTGTCTAATTCAGCAATAAAAATGAAATGAGCTAGCAGGATACAAAAAGACATGGGAGACTTTAAATACATATTACTAAGTGAACAAACCAAGTTTGAAAAGAGACATACTACGTGATTCCAACTATACCACATTTTGGAAATGGTAAAACTATAGTTACAGTAAAACGTTCAGTGGTTTCCAGTCCAGTGAAGTAGGGATGAATATGTGGAGCATAGGGCATTTTTAGAGCAGTGAAACTATTTTGTATCTTGCTATAATGATGTATATGTAACATTATGTATTCCTCAAAACCCATAGAACTTTGCAAGGCAGAGAGTGAATCCTAATGTAAACCATGTACTTTAATTAACAGGAACATATCAATATTGGTATATCAATTACAAGTATACCACACTATTACAAGGTGTTAATAAGAAAGAGACTGTGTATGTGGAAGGGGTATATGGTAACTGTACTTTCTGCACAATTTTTCCATATATCTACAACTGTTGTAAAAGTATAGTCTATTAAAAACTAAAAAAAAAAGAAAAAATGTTTTTAGAACAAATGAATTTATTGATATTGCAACAGATGGGATTTTTATTACTTTATGTTGCAGAAATAAACTTTTTATTATGTTTTTTATTATAAAAACTGACTATAGTTTCATACATAAATCAATTATCTCAAATCAGTTTACGTATGACTTTTCTTGTATAGCCTCAAGGATATAAAGCATGCAGAAGAAGAATGAGAATTCCTATTACTCAGAAATGTTATCACTTCACCTTACTCACCATTCCCCCCCACTTCAGTTTCTAAATCCTCATAAGTTTTGCTTGCTATATTTAATGTATATAATAGCTGGGAGTCACCTAACCACTATCTCTCTCTGTTTCCCCTAGGAGTTCTATTATAATGCTTAATTAATGAAATATTAGTAATATGAAGATAAAATGATACTTAGAATTGATTAATTTTTAGCTTCTACTTTATTTGAAATTCTAAGTATGCTTTCTCTTTAAATTACTTTAAGAATTTTAAATTAGAAATCCCATAACTCTAAACAAAATGTTATAAATTATCTGTTCAACAGTTATTAACAAGATACCAAAAGAATATTTAAATATTGACTTACTTCTTCCAGTATGAAAATATGTATTTTTAATATAATTCCAATGTATCATTGAGCCTTGAGATATGCTCATGTTCCTTATCATTCTCTTGAAGGGACTCAAAGTCTAAATTTTATGATTGTGAAATCAGCCTGGCATGTTTGTTGCTGTGTAAATGTATTGAACATTTTAGAAGTTGTCCTTAATGCAGATTAAGTCCTCATGGCCCTTATTCTTGCAACTGAAGTAGTTGTTGGTTGACATAGTATATGTGCACACAAATGTATTACTCAGTCGTTCGGTAATTGAGAGTTCAGAGTGGCAACAAGTGTAAACAAATATATTTTAAATATGTTTTAAATAAATAGATTTTAACTCCATATGGCAATACACTAATTATGACTATGCATTGAGACCTATGTTTTAGATATTTTATTCACACTTGACATATATTGTCATGCTTAATATTCACAAAAAGTCCTTGAAGTATATATCATTCTCAGGATTTTGCGAATTAAAACTCTAAGGCTTGCACAAAGTCCCATAGAAAGTACGTAATAAGTAGCTGAGCAAGAATTTGAACACGAGTTATTTGACTCAGTAATTCATGCTCACAAATACTACTATATGCTGTTGGAGCAAATCCTATTGGAAGATGGATATTGAAAATATATATCCATCACACTAGATTTGCTATTTTCACAAAAATGCTGTATAATAAAAATGCCACAAAATTCAGTGATATGCAATAATCATCATTCCACTCCTATTTCTGTGGGTGAGCTGAGATATGGCTGATTTAAGCAGAGCTCAACTGTACTAGGTTCCAAGCTGCCTGTTGGATCAAGTTCTGCTTTATGTAACTTTCGTCTTCATTAGACCAGACTTTATTTGAAACACGTTCTTATGGTAAAATGCAGGAGCTTGAAAAAGTAAGCACAGCTGCACAGCCATTTTAAGCTGCTGCTTGCTCTACATTTCATTGGCTAAAGTAGGTTACTGTAAAAACCCAATACCAATGGCAAAGGAAAGCATATCTTCCATTGTGGTCAACAGAGAGATGGTGAATAATTGCTGTGTCATTATTCTAACATGTATGTGTTTGTACACACATATCACCATCACCGAATTCCATAGGTACGTATTGCAAATGGGTGACTTCTTCTTTTCTAATCAGAGAACTCTGTTATTATTTAACTAAATATACCCAATCTTCTATTTTTCTGATATTTAGTTGGGTTCTTTGTATAAGTTAAAGGAATTAGGGGTAAAGATAGAGTCACATTGGAGTTTGAATAATGATTTAATGTCAGAAGTATAGTTTGTAACATTTTTGGTAATTTAAATATCAATCCTGGCTGTGCAGACCATATTGTGCAAGCAAGCTTTGACATGCATGCTAATCTAGTATATTCTATGGAGTTTAATAATTTGGTAATTTTTTAAGATATTAATCTTTGGTTACACACTAAGAGATATATAGATATCAGATTATTTAAACCAAGAGGTGGGAGTAGGGCTTTATCCATTTAAGGCTTTTAAGAATTGACTTTAAAATTAATGTGTAATTCCTGTGTGTGTTTGTAACTCCTAAATCTAAAAGAGGAAGTGCAATTCGAGGACATTACACATTCAGGGTCACAGCATGATAAGCAACCCTTCTGCAGTGAGAGAAACATTTGCTTCCTGAAATCACTGAATGATTTTAAAAGTCACGTGGCAAACAGATTTGCCTTATGCAAGTGAGAATCAATTTAGAAAAGCTGCCCATTCCTTCTCTACTACCACATGTTCAGCCTTACAAACTTATTTCCTAGTACTCAAAACAAACATTTTGGAAGAATCTGAGATTATCAGACACATTCTCCTCATTCTGTATTGCCATCTGGATGCAGAATCCAAAGCAGCACCATTTTGTCAAGAAAGCTATTCCTGGGAAATAGAAAGCTGGGGTTGAATGGAGGAATTCTCTGGGTTTAATGCTTCATCTGATTTCATCAGAATTCCAGCCGGAATCCTTTTCAGAATCTCATAATTTAGTGCAAGCTTAGTCATTTCTCAGTACATGATATGGTAAGATTCAATTTATCATTTTTTTTTGTTGTTGTTATTCAAGGCAAGGAAGCTACTAAGGACACTTGCCCTATGTCTGCCATTCACAGGCTCTTTTTAAAGACTATAATAAGAATGAAAATAGAGAACACTGGAGTGAAGTTATGATGATGACAGAGAGGACAAATTTGCACTTAAAAAAGACTAAAAACTTGTTACTAACTATTCTAGAAAGAGAAAATTATCAAAGGGTATACAGTTATGAAGGAGATGAAAAATATGGACATAGCATCATCAAAGTCTGGAAGATGTGTTAATGACTTAGAGAAAGATATATGATTATTAATACTTCAAGAGTATAGATTTTACCTAATTATATGCTCTATCAACCAGCAGTTACATATTTAAAATTTGTCATAAAGGCAGTTTAGGCGGACACTGAAAAATTTTAAGAGCGACTTTCACTGGTTCACATCTCTTTTATAATTTCTATTGAATGTATTTTTCCTCAAGTCAAAGCTACATGCTTTGGAATTTATTTTCCATTGTCCTCCCCCCACACACAAATTTGCATCTAATAAGTAGTGTCAGATAGTGATAACCTGAAAGTCATGTTGGTTGAATGATATTCTTTAATCTTTGACTAAATGACATAATAATAAATTTAATGCTGTTTGTCTTAAATACAAAAGTCACCATGGCAAACTGATTTCTGTCTTTTCTGATAGCGTGTCCAGTCTCTGAAGGCCTTAAGTCTCAACCCCAGCCCTAGCCCAATGCCAAATACACACACACACACACACACACACACACGGGCAAGGCTTGAACAGGAGAGAAATTACTATTAATAAAAGAGAGAGTGCTCTGTTTTCTCTTTCTTGGGGAATCCATGTTCAAAATATTCACTTTGGAGCTAGATGATATTTATCTTTTTGTTTCCATGCTGCCCATTGTTTATATCCACTAAAGTAAACCAAATTCATCTCCTGTTAACGGTTCCCTAATACACAGTCCCACAATAGGATTCAGGCTCCAGATAAGATCTCTTAATTTGTTTAACTATAACTGCTGGGAGCTACCTTCCTTTCTTCAAAAATATTCCTCCTATCATTGTCATTTCACAGCTACAGAGTGGGTCTTTTCCTCTCTCTGATGCTTTGGAAAACAATCTTCCAGATACGGCCAATTCTTCAGATTTGGTCCTATCTGATTTACTCTGAGCCCAAGGTGATATTCACATCTAAGTATCTTTCCGTCAAAGGCATGACACCTCACCTTTATTTACATACACCTGTAAGCTATAAAACTTACATACAATGACTTATTGAGCCATTAAATGCTTTCTTCCTATGAAATGAAGTCCCTGTTCCTAGTGTTTCCCAACAAGGCTGTCTTTTTATTATTATTTATTATTTTATTCCATATACCACTGAAACAATGAGATTGATAGAATGAAAGAGGTAGTAGAGAGCACCCTGAAATTAGAAGGAAAGAACATGGAGTACCCCCTCACATGCTGTGCAACTTAGGGAAAGACAGTTAATGTTCTTTTTCATTTAAAGAGGATAGCAATAATGCTTGATCCTTCTAACTTACAGCTTGGTCTAGAATGAACTAACTAGCCTATGTAAAAGCTTACTGGTATAAAGTTTCATAAAAAAGGATTCATACACTAGATTTAAAAGCATTTTGTTTTAAAATTCACCTTTTACTAGTCTTACCTCTCACAGTGGTGTGAGTGTAGAGTCTTAATATGAATTTTAAAATATGAATTATAGCTCTGCAAAGATGATGAAAATCATTGTTTCCATTTGCTTCTATCTAAGCCCTGTTCTAGCATGAAGGATCCCACCTGTCTCATTCCCTCCTACTTGAACAGATGGATCATAAAAGAATGGGCTCACCAAGGAAAATTTAGTCTCATCCCATTACATCTCCTAGCCAAGGAAGATCTACAAAATAGACACTCCTTATAACCATCCAAAAGGATGGTTCTGTAGTCCTTACTGACCAGCTGGGTTTGTCTTTGGCTTATTCTCAATAATATAAAAGTAAATTATAGTAATTGCTGAATATCAGATATCACATATATGTGTGTACTAAGAAGTATATTCCTTCTATGGTTACACAAATAAGAAAATATGAACACTAATATGAAAAATACAAGAAACATTTTAAAAAGGGTCTTAGTGTGAGAAAATGGTCACTTTCAAACCTTGTTAAATGTGCCATAAGCTGAAACTATCTGTGAGATAAGCAATCTCATTGTTGCAGGGATTGTATCTTTTACAATTTACCCTAAGGAACATCATATGCATGTGAAAATATAATTTGAAAGTAAGTTTGCAGAGGTTTATTATGATGAAAAATAATTAGAAATAACCAAACTATGAACCAGTGATGGGCAGGAAACCTATGGTATGTGTATACAATGAAATACTAGGTGTTCATTAATAATGATGAGTACAAGTGAATTTATTGTCACATAAACTTTTCCATGATACATATTTGATTGAAAAGGCATGTTGCATAACTTGTCTATTATAATTGAATTACTATAAAAGTCTACAGTCATATATGTAAATAGATAACTAGAATTCACCAAAATGTTAATAATAAAATTTTAGTGGCTTGTTTTCTTTTCTGTAGTTTCCAGTATGCTATTTACGTTGTTTAAAATGAGTATATGTCATATTTACCAAATATGATACATCTCATTTTGAAGTCATGCCAAAATACATACCTCTGGATGAAGAACACAGATGTTGTAATTCTTTCATTCAATAATTCTAAGTGCCTTTTGTAACATAGAGGGCAGTTTTTTATTTTTTTCTTCAAATTTGGCATGGAACAATACAATTGAATAAGATAAATGTGTAAGATATTATAAAATGAATGACTGGAAAAATAATCATGTACTTGGATATCATGGAAATACTGAATTGCTTTAAAAAATGTCTACAATTTTATTCTCAATTACTGTACTTGTTCAATTGCTACCTGTAAATCAAAGTTTATGGTTCAACACAGAGCTGTAGACTATACTCTGAGTACTATTGTTCCAGAAAATAAGGTAGTTACTAAGGAATCAAAAGATGACGTTTTTTAAAAGACCATTTAATTATTTAGGATAGGCCAAAATATGCTGAGGTTGAAAAAATCCCATAAAATCCCAGTGGTTAAAACTAATAAACTATTCTTACTGAATCATTCAGAGTCCAGTGTAGCTTAGGCCATGGTCCTCTGTGTTATAGATTACACCTCTTGAGACACTTGGCTTCTGCATCCTCATGATAGAGGGAAAGAGAGAGATAAAGGAAGAATACTAGCTCTTTACTATCTCTTACAGTAAGGAATGCATATCATTACCGTTCTCAGTCCATTACCCAGAATTAGTCATATGATTCCAAACTAAGTACAATTGACAGACACATAGGAAAGAATGTGGGCATTTGATGAATACTAACTTTTCAAAAGAGTCATCAATCTAAGTTACCTGACACAATCAAGATCATAAAGCTAATGAGGAAGTTGAGACTAAAACTCAGGTCTTTTGATTCTAAGTTTAATATATGCTTGTATCAATAAGGGTAGACTAGGTTATGGGAAATAACAAATTCACCCTTAAATCTCAGAAGCTTAGCACATGGAAATGTATGTCATGTTCCATTTTGTGATTCTGCCATCTCAGTGTGTGTTTTCCAAGATGACAAGGCAAGAGAGGAGAGTTCCTTGGGGAGTCACAGTTATCCCGTATGTTCTGGACCGGAAGTGATACTTTTCACTGTCTCATAGGTAATTGGCAAGAGCTGGTCACAGGGACCCACCACTGCAGGAGGGCTGGACATTGAAAAAAACAGCACATGTGTGTTCGGTGAGCAGCATATAGGTACATACACACTCTATCACATTCAACTAAAACAAACAACTCTCTGTAATTATAGTTTAGATATTTTTACCCTTTCAATTGCAGCTATGTGTAGAAGGGTTGAATTAAACTTGGAAATTGCCTAATTTATCTCTTATATTTTACCCCTGAAACTATGTGACAGTTAACCAACAGCCAGTTCAACCATTTTCCCTAAATTGTTCAATCCTCTGGGGGGTGGGGGTAGAAATCAGTCAAAACTGTCAAAGGTTATTGGAAAGACAAATAATAGACAAATTTGTCAGTCAAAAATGTGCGTAAACTTAGCCTCATATTACCTTCTTTAGGTTTCCAATGATAAAAAGGAAAATAGTGACATGCCTAACAATAGTTCTTTTTTTTCTCTCAAATGAAAATAGATTTATCACTCTGTTCTAACATGACCTAGAAAATATGTGTAGGGCACTCGCTTGTCAGGAACCCCTTTATTTGAACCAGATTGTATATGAGATTTTATCACTGGAGATTCCCTGAAAAGATTGCTCAAAGAAAGTATATTTAATTAATTGAAGAGAAAATAGAGCCATCTGTCTCAGCCAATCTAGACCTTCTCCCACATAAAGCCAGGAGGAAGCACTAATTTATGTCTTCCAGCAAATATTAGCCCAGGAATACAAGACTTAAAACCATGTACTTGATTTGGATTACAGTCATTACACAAGCTTGGCCCTTGCCTTAAATATTCCTATTTCATTAGAAAATACGAGTTCAAAAATAAGAGCAAGCTAGTGTAGGAAAATGGCACATGCAAGTATAAATGTGACACCAGATCATAGGGAACTTGTTAAAACCTTACAAAAGAAGTGTTTTGGCTTGCAGTCCTCTGCTTATCAAAATTCTGTGTCTGAGGTGCCTTCCATATGTTTTGGCAGGTATATGGATAAAATTATCAGTTCTTTATTAGCATATGTTTTACTTCTCCGATGTTTGTTTATGGGAAAAATTAATGTAGCATGCAACTTGCAATTAGTTTTTACGCTGTTAATGACAGGTTCCCATAAAATGCCTTGAATTGAAATATGGAAGCTGATGGTATTAATAAGGTATGTAATGCTCAGGCTCAGAACTGAAAGGAGTCAAATCAATATAGTTTACCTATGAAAATTTTGAGTCATTTGACAAGGTTCCTAGGAATTTTGAAATTGACCACCTGTTAGTAAATTGAATATTAAGGAGTACTATATGGAGTAATATATGGCCAGTATCTTTGATACAATTTAGCCCTGGCCTAAATAATGAGCAAGGTAGTTACTTTTACCTAGTTGTATATTTATAAAATTATGGTGGGCGCTTCAGTCCATATCCTATTGGAAAACTACCATGGACTTTGTCTGAAAGATAAATATGTAAGTAAAACGTCATCCCTATCCTCCAGGAGACTATTTTTAGCAATGATTCCTATATATCACTGCACATTAGAACCACCTGGAAAACATTTTAAGAAATAGAGATTTCTAGCACCCTTCCATTGGAACCTGTTACATAGGTTCTAATGCATTAACTCTTGAGTTAGGTCTAGGCACCTACATTTTTTAAAACCTCTCTATATTGGATGTAACTAGTTAGCTAACTAAAATTTGGAAATCTCCACAAATATAATTCCTTTTTTGTTCTCTAAATCTACTATTATCTCCATCTGAAGTTTTTTCTTCTTTCTCTCTAATTTTCCACAGCCTACACAACTTAAAAAATCAACCTATAAAACATTTCTCTATATGATTTCTTAGATTACAACCTCCAAGAATTTCTAATCATTTCATTCTCTGATGGGGGGAAAGATGTATATATTAAAAGAAGTAATTAGTGCTGAATATAGTACTAATTGTGCCATAATAGAGTCATGCAATTCAGTGATAATACAAAATTTGGACATACTAATTCTGACTTGAAAGTGATTTTAATGGGCATCTTGACAGGGGAACAAATATCAAGACTTTGAGTGTTAGTGTATTCTCAATTGCTACCCTTCTGTTTCTCCTTAATGTCTGGAAGGCTGAGCACATCTTTCAGGTTCTCTTTAATTCTGAATTCTGGCTGGAGTTAACCAGTCAGGAGCATCAGCATTAGATCAGATGGTGGAGGAAAGGACTTTCTATTCATTGCCCAAGTTCCTTCCCTGCCACTCTGTGGATTGATAGCTAGTTCTACCATAGGTCACAGCTGCTCTCCTACACTTGTGGTTTTCCTGGGAATATAGCCAGTATTTCCCCTTTCATCATCTTTAAATTGATATATAATTCATGTACCACAATATTCATCCTTTTAAAGATTATAATTCAATGAATTATAGTACATTTGCAAACTTGTGCAACCATCACCACTCTAATCATAGAACATTTTTATCACCCCTAAGAGAATCCCACATTCCTTAGAAGACATTCTCCATGCTCCCCTTTCCTTGGCTCCTTCAAAACCACTAATCTACTTTCTATCTGTATAGATTTTCCTATTATGGACATTTCATATAAATCAAACCATATAATATGTGGCCTTTTTTTATCTGGATGGCAATCCTCATGCTAATGGAATGTAAAATGATGCAGCCACTTTGGATAATAGTCTGATAGCCCCTCAAAAGATTAAACTCACCATATGACCCAGCAAGTACTCCCATGTACATACCCAGGAATTGAAAACATATGCCCACATAAAAATTTTAAATGACCATAGGAGCATGGTCATTAGATAAGGTTCTAACTTCATTCTTTTGCATCTGGGCATCCAGTTGTTCTAGCAGCATCTGCAGAAAGACTATTCCCTTCCCATTTATTTGTTTTGCAAATCTTTTTGAAAATCAATTGACCAAAAATGTATAGGTTTATTTCTGGACTTTCAATTCTATTCCTTTGGTCTGTATGTCTATCTTTATATCAGTTTTTGTTACAATAGCTTTAACATAAGTTTTGAAGTGGAGAATTATGTGTCTTTGTTTAAAGAACTATGTTCTTTTCAAAATGATTTGGGATCTTTTGGTTCCTTGAATATCTATGTGAATTTTAGGAACAACTTGTAAATTTATGGAAAAAGGCAGCTAGGATTTTGATAGGATTGCACTGAATATATAGATAAATTTAGGTAACATACAATCTTAAAAATTAGGAGTTTCAAGACATGAATATAAGATTTTTTTCCATTTATTTAGGTCTTCTTTCTTTTAACAGTGTTGTGTAGTTTTCGGAGTATACATTTTATACTTCTTTGGTTAAATTTATACTTAAGTATTTTTTTATATTACTGTACATAGAATTGTTTTCTTCGTTGCATTTTGTATTGCTTATGCTAGTGTATAGAAAAAATTTATCTTTTTAGATTCATCATGTATCTTAGAACCTTACTGAACTTGTTTATTTGATCTAACAGTTGTATATGTGCGTGTATTTCTATGTATATAGGATGTCATTTACAAATATAGTTTTTCTTCTTTTCAATCTGGATGTCTTTTATTTCATTTTCTTGATTACCCTGTCTAGAACCTCTATTAGATGTCAAATAAAAATAGCAAGAGTGAGCATTTGTTTTCAAAAAAATCTCAGGACAGAATAGAAAAACCACCCCCCTAATTGAGACGGAGCCAAGAGACCAAAGAATGACCAGAGAAGTCTAGCTTGGTGAGTTAGATGAGCTTCTTAGAGATTACTCTCCAGGTACACACTCCCAGTCAAAACAGGAATCCTCTGGACATCTACTTCTGGTTAGAACAGGAACTCTCTGGGCACACACTCCTGGGTGGCAGCAGAAGTTACTGGAGGAGTAAGATCTGCATCCAGCCATCTGTGGTGTTGTCTTAGAACCCTTCCCAGTGAGTGCTAGAGAACATGTATCATCACATGTTCCCATTGAAACAAATCAAGCATGCACAGTATAATCATCGTGTGCCTTCATACAACCCATGTTATGTTAAAAATATTATAATTCTTCACTAGGTGTAGATTGTAGTATTATAAATAATTAACTAAAAGGTATTATAGGTCAGCCAAAGCAGTTCTAAAGCAGTCAGAGATGGTTTGAACCAGTTGCCTCTGCCTCAAGAAAGTGCTGAGGCATATCTCTTGTGCCTAGTAACTGTCTTTAGCATTTGCTTAACCTATTTTGTAACAGTTTTGTGGAGCACTCCAAGCTAGGGCAGCACCCTGCTTCTTTGTGTGCTGGGAACTTGCATTTTTCTCTCATCATCTTGTGTTGTTCCTGATCTTAGGGGAAAAGCATCTTGTATTTCATCAATAAATATGCCCTTCATCAGGCTGAAGAAATTCCCTTCTATTTCTAGCATGTTGAGTGTTTTCATCAAGAAGAACTGCTGATTTTTCCAATCTTTTTCAGTGTTTATTGAAGTGATTATGTGGGTTTTGACCTTTATTGTATTGGTATGATATTTGACATTGATTTTTTTATGTTGAACCAACACTGCATTCCTGAAATATATCCACTTAGTCATTGTGTATAATCCTTTTTATAAGTTGTTAGATTCTATTTGCTATTATTTTGTTAGAGGTTTCTGTGTCTATATTCATAAGGGATATTGGTCTGTAGTTTTTCTTTACTTGTAATTTCTTTTCCTGGTTTAGGTTGCAGGGGAATACTGGCCTTATAGAATGAGTTAAGTACAAACTTCTTTTCTAGTGCTTGTAAAAGTTTGTGAAGGTTCAGTTCTAATGCTTTGCTGGACATTTGGTAGAATTCATCATAGAAGCTGTCTGATTCTGGATTTTTGTTTGGAGGAATTTTCTTTTCACTTCAATCACTTTAATTTTTATAGGTCTATTCATATTTTCTCTTTTGCTTGAGTGAGTTTGAGTAGTTTATGTCTTTCTAGGAATTTTTCATTCAATCTAAATTATCTAATTTCTTGTCATACAATTGTTCACGGTACAGTAAAGTCATCCCTCGGTGTACTCTGGGGATTTGTTCCCCTGTCCCCCTGTCCCCCACATACACTGAAATCTGGCATACTCAAGTCCTCCAGTCAGCCTGCACAGTTCAAACCTAGGTGGTTCAAGGTGTTAGGTAGGGGCCAGAAGGAAGGGGAAAGAGGTGCAGAGGTGAAGCAAGGGAGATTTGGTAGAGATACTGCTGCTGGCCAATTAGAGGAGGATAAGAAAACCACAAACTTGACCCAACTGCAGAAACAAACACCTCAGGGCATGCTCACAGAGGAGCTGACCTTAGGTGAACTATCCTCTTTAACATAGGAAAAATCACACCCACCAGTGCCATGACAGTTTACAAATGTTATGGCAACCTCTGCCCCCGACAAGTTATCCTATACAAACAAGTTAAGGGATATTCCTGGGTTCCAAGAAATCTCCACCCCTGTTCCCCAAATCAAAATGAATATTCTGCCCACCATTTAGCATACCACAGGATGTAGACATAGAAGTAGAAATGTGTTATAAAACCCACGGTTTTTCTCCATTCACAGAGATAGACCCGTTCCCACTCTGGACCATATTGTGCTTTGCTTTTTTTTTTTTTTTAGATTAAATATTTTAATACGTATTTCAAAAATCTTTGAAAGCACTGTAACCTTTATGCTGTTATACAGCCACCAGGTAGTGACCTTTATATCCTTGTTTGTTTGTTTGTTTGTTTGTTTTTTAATAAATCCTGCTGTTTGGCTTGCTTATTCCTGTTTGGCTTGCTCATTCCTTCCATGGACTCCTTTATAGTATGTTTCTTTTAAAGTATGTGATTTTATTTAGTGTAAGATGCTATTCATTGCCAAGATACATCATTATTGAATATACCAACCCTAAAGAAAACATACTGGTAATTAAACTATATCACACCATTAATTATAATTAATGTTAATTTTAAGGATATTAATAAAAATGCTCACCTTAAAATACATATATTACAGAATATAATATATAATGTTCGTTTATCAAAGTGATATAGATTTATATTTAAAATTATAAAAATATTTAAAAATAAGAAAAATCACCCATATTTCTATTACATGACTATAACAAGTGATAACATTTTAGCATATTTATTTTTATTCTTTAGTGTAGTTTATGAAATTTTTACATGCTAGAAGTTATACAATAATTCCTTTCTCTGTTTTTTTTTTTTTCCCAAAATATGACCTTTCATTTAAGCTTGATTCACTGGATTACATGGAATTTCTAAATTATTTTCGATGGTTTTCAAGTACACATGCCATAGTTTAGTTATTCTCCTTCAGTTTGGCATACTGTTTCCAATTTACTATTATTATAATTATATGAACAGAAATGTTGTTAAAGGTATATTTTGACTTTTTATTTTATTTTGTAGAATTTAGGATAATTTTCTTAAAATATAGCCACTGTTCTGGAATTACTCAGCCAAAGGGGATAATCATATATAGGACCCTTGATAGATACTGCCAAATTATTTTACAAATACTTCCACTAATATACATTGTTGTTATCAGTGGATCAATTCCTATTAATATGAAATAACAGCTCGAATTTTAGAGTTGCCTGTCAGCAAATATTTATTTTGAACTTTCTCTGTTAGTAATGATCTGAGGGGTAGAGTAGCGTATGACTCTTACTTTTGGTTAAGGGTTTGCAATATGATGGATGGCTAAAGAATCATGTGGTACATATTGTATGTACTTTGAAGAGTAGTGGAACACCCATTGTTGCTTATAGTATTTTTGACACCACTGTACTTTAAAGCCTAGTTATTTGGGGGAAGTCCAAACAGTTACATATGCATTGCATGGCAATGTATTTCAAGTGCAAATCAACAGCAGAGCCAAATCCTAGAGAGAGTCATAAGAGTGAATATGCATGCTGGTTTGATTTTCTTTTGCATTTGTAAAGATCTATGCTACAAAAGAAGATTAATTTGTTATTAATTTGGCATATTATTTTCTGGAAATAATAACAGGACTACCCAGTGGTGGAGAACATTGCAATCACAGCACAGATGTAAAACAGTGCTAATATTTGGGGACAGGTAGATAAGTAAAGCACTTTTCCAAAGCATATAATTTGCATAAAAAGGAGAAAGGAAGCCAGGTTCCACTGGACTTACCACAAATTAAAAAACTCCTCGATTTGAGCTCATTAATATAAAGTATTGCACAAATATCCTCTTTCTTCTCTTGGGGACATGCTAGGAATGCCTTTTGAAGTTGGCTATGGCCACTAGACTTGTTTCGCACAATTTAATGTGGGAAAAAAAATAATTTATACCACTTCTGCATAGAAGATTTAAGAATCAGGGTACAATCCCCTGTTTTCTTTCTCTGCTAGCTTTTTAAGAAACTATCATCTCCCTAAAAACAGTCAATTAAGTCAACTGAGCAGTGACCTGTTTGTTGTAGGAGACTCTACCTTCTCTTTCCTGGGGTAACAGTGTCATAGCTCAGCCTTGGAGTATATGGCTCTGAGAGAACATGATTCAATTATGAAATGATGGAAGTACTGTGGAGTCAGTGTTATTCTTGAGATACCAAACAATTTTGCACATATAAAATGATCATGAATAATTTCCTTACATAGCTTTTTTTGATTGTAATTCAATGAAAGAGTAAAAACTGTTTGAAATTATCCTTATACTTAATAATTACATAGATATGCATGATTGATATGACAGCATAGTTTAACGGAAAAAATACAAACTAAGAGGTATGGGAGCTGCTTTCTGGGTTTGTTTCTGCTTTCTGTTATGTTTAAGAGCAAACCTCTGCTAATTTTAATAATTAATGATTCCATAAAACATTGTTTAAAAATGTTTTAATATGTGCTTGTTGGAATAAACTTGCTTCTCTTCCATTTATTAGTAAAGCTATTCTCACTAATTAATTCCAATATAGCATCAGTTCTGTTGCATGTAGCATCACCTTCATGTGGAAACAAACTGGCAGCTCCATCGGACAACTGCACTTTACTTTTTATATTATGGCCATGCACATGCTGAAAAATGTACTCTATTTCCAAAAGTCAACCTGAAATCTGTTGGCAGATGTCTTGGAAGGTAAGGTTGGGAAGGAACTAAATGATGAATTCTGACTAATTGTGATGCAGGGAGCAGAGTAATGCATGCAGTTTGTACGCTGCATAGTGAATTAGCAATTTTGTTTGTCCCCACTCATGTTTCATTAACTTTTTTCATTAAAAGATTGAAAGACCAGGATATATCCTTAACCAGCATGAAAGTAGATGTTAAAAAAGCAAAGGAATATTCTGCCTACCATTGATCATTACCTAGAAAGACAGCACAATATCTTAGCACATTGCTCTAAGTGATTAAATTGGTATCTTCATCAATCAACACTCCAATATCTCTGGAATAGATTCAATTTCATTGGTACATGTCACACGGGAAGGGCAAATGCATTTCTCTGACCTCTGAAACTGCAAGGCACAGTTGCCTAATATTGGTGACACCATTTCATGACAGGAACACATTACGTACTTATGAAACATGGTTTGTCAAAAACTGTTGAAACTTGAGCAAATCACTTGATCTTGACTCTCAGGTTTTTTTTTGCTAGCACTCTTCTCCTTGAGTTCTTACTCTGTGCCAGTCCCTGTTAGGTTTCACACTGATTATTTTTATAAGAACCCTAAAATATAGGTATGTGACATTTCCTGATTTTATGAATATGAAAACAGAGGCTAGAGAAAGCATGCTATTGGCCAAGGACATATATTAAATAGATAATCTGAGTGTAATTCCAGGCAGTCTGACTTTAGAATTTATGTTTTCACAATCATTACGTTAGGTTCAAAGATTGGAATATCTGTTCCAATATTCAGTTGGGCCAAGGATGTCAATATTTTGACAATATATCTTGGAATAATACCAGAACTGCTCAAGTATA
Source organism: Lemur catta (assembly GCF_020740605.2). NCBI lineage: Eukaryota > Metazoa > Chordata > Mammalia > Primates > Lemuridae > Lemur > Lemur catta. The sequence goes on along the minus strand of NC_059131.1, from coordinate 63,521,052 downwards.
CAAAGACATTTTCTATATCAGGAGACAGGCAAAGTATACACCCAGGCACCAAATCTGGCCTACCATCTGTTTTGTAAATAAAGTTTTATTGGAACACAGCCATGCCCATTTGTTTACATATTTTCTAGGGCTACTTTTGTGTTACAGTTGCAGAACTGAGCAGTTGTAATAGAGATTGGAACACAAACTAAAATATTTACTATCTTGCCCTTTATAATTTGATATTGAAATTTGATAACACTTAGTAACCTATGCACTTTATTGCCATCTTTTGAATCACTTGGAGAGAGCTAAACATCTTATACTTTAGAATTAACAACCTTTCTCATTTTAGCTTTCAAATACAATGGAAATATTCCCAGACCTAGCTGGAATAGTGAGTCATTAGAAGTATCCAGCAGGTGATACACACATCACAGTGATGTTAGGATATTAGATAGAATACCAGGGATAGAGGGAGATGGGACTGGGAATCAATGAAGTGGGGTAGGTTCCTTCCTATATTGCAACAGATTTTTAAGGAGTGCCAAATCTGTGATCAGATTTGCAGTGGGCAGTTAGGGTAGCATGGTGAAGAAGATAAAAACATCTCTTGACTTTGTGTGGCTTAAGGAAGATCACTGAAAACAAGGGACTACCTTCCCATTATGATCCCTGGGGCTGACCATATCAAAATATTTCCATCTTTGGTATTGCACCTTGTGGAAGCAATGTAGCACCCTTTCCTCTCCTCAGCATACCCCTTCATTAGGATCGTTTCCCTTTGCAGCTGCTCTGAATTCCCGTGTCCCCCAGTTGCTCACCCTAATGACTGACTGTCCTGCCCCTCTTGCCAGTTGCTCACCCTAATGACTGACTGTCCTGCCCCTCTTGCCTGTTCCTCACCTTGCAGCCCCCCCATGGGTTACCGAGCCCAGGATTTCATAGTGCGTTGAAGTGGAGCTGGAGGAGAGCACACATCACAGCAGTCAAACTCACTGAAATAGAATTGTAAGATTAGTGGCTGAGAGTGAATAGTGGAGATGCTATGTATCTGGACTGAACCAAAGAAGCTGATGAGGAGTCTCATGAAGTGTCACATATTAAATTAGTTCAAATTACTTAGAAAAAGAACACTGTCAAACTGAGAATTGGTAAGGACCTGAGAGGCAGAAACAAAGAGCTTCAGTCTGAAATATGTGTGGGATTCACACATATCTGGGCTTTTATAAATTGATAGAAGATGGGATTCAGATATTTTTAGCAGTGACTTATAGAAGAGAATGTAAATTATATTTATTGCATATCAAAATTTCAAGCAATATCTTTATCAATTTCTTTTCAGCTCTGGCTCTTCCTTATTTTAAAAAAAAACAAAATCATCATTTTCATGCAGACTGATTTTAAAACTACTGAAGCTCATGAGCATTGTAGATAAAATTAGGCCAAATCCAGGACATAAATAAAGCTGCTTTTATCTTTTCTCTGCACATCCCCACTTCACATACTTCCTCCTGCCAAGTGTTCCATGTGCTAATTGTAACATTTTGTTTCCATAGGTCTCTGAAACCCCAACTTCTCTCTTCTCCAAATTGTCCCATTGCCTCACCCTCTATTCATTATAGGATTTATAGGTTTGATTGTCCAACTAAGTTCAATCTCAGAATCTCCTTCTCACCAACTGCCCATACCTGGTCACATGGATATGGCCCACTTTAAGCTCAGTACTATTTCCTGGGCCTTTTTCTCCTGCCAATCTTCACTGTTTCTGCTCAAAGGAAACAGCACATACCTACCTGGACAAAGGTAGCAGTTTCATCCCGGACAGTAGTGAATATATAAACTATCCAGAAAGCTTGTTCAAATGCCAATGACTGTGCCACACTCCTGAATTTCAGGTTCAGTATTTCAGGATGGAGAACAGTAAGAGTGAGAATTTGCATTTCTCACAAGTTTCTAGGTTATGGGTACACTGCTGGTCTTGGGATCACTGTTAGAGAAGTGCTGTTATAGGCCTCCATGCTGTGTTCTCTGATTTCTCCCACATTCCTTTCAGTTTGCTATCAAAAATAACTTCTGAATAGTGGTAACATCAGCCCCTTGATTGCAGTTCTAAGGAAGAATTCAGAACAGACTGCTTCTCATGTAAGATCTTTAATAATAAATCCTCGTACTTTGTTCTAGCCTCTCCTTCTATGAATGATGCCCTTGGACTCTGTCTGCCATATAGTACAAATTAACACTAAACTACTTTCAAACCTCTAGAGAGTCCTTCCCTTTTCTTCCTGTTGTCTCAGTAAATGCCAATTCCTTTTGTCTGCCTGACAAATTGGCTCTCAAACATTGGTTTATATAGACAATGTTACCTTTCCTGTAAAGCATTCTCACTTTCCCTCAAAGTGCTACATACTTCATTCTCTACACTTCTTGCATTTACATATGTTAGGACAATTATCCCATCATGTTGCACTTGTTTTCTTGCTTGTCTTTTTCTTGAAAGGG